>NC_091282.1:21162572-22362572 GCF_032444005.1 Ranitomeya imitator
TTCTGATGAAAGCAAATTTTGCATGTCATTCGGAAATCAAGGTGCCAGAGTCTGGAGGAAGACTGGGGAGAAGGAAATGCCAAAATGCCTGAAGTCCAGTGTCAAGTACCCACAGTCAGTGATGGTGTGGGGTGCCATGTCAGCTGCTGGTGTTGGTCCACTGTGTTTCATCAAGGGCAGGGTCAATGCAGCTAGCTATCAGGAGATTTTGGAGCACTTCATGCTTCCATCGGCTGAAATGCTTTATGGAGATGAAGATTTCATTTTTCAGCACGACCTGGCACCTGCTCACAGTGCCAAAACCACTGGTAAATGGTTTACTGACCATGGTATTACTGTGCTCAATTGGCCTGCCAACTCTCCTGACCTGAACCCCATAGAGAATCTGTGGGATATTGTGAAGAGAAAGTTGAGAGACGCAAGACCCAACACTCTGGATGAGCTTAAGGCCGCTATTGAAGCATCCTGGGCCTCCATAACATCTCAGCAGCGTCACAGGCTGATTGCCTCCATGCCACGCCGCATTGAAGCAGTCATTTCTGCCAAAGGATTCCCCACCAAGTATTGAGTGCATAACTGAACATTATTATTTGATGGTTTTTTTGTTTGTTATTAAAAAACACTTTTATTTGATTGGATGGGTGAAATATGCTAATTTATTGAGACAGGTTTTTTGGGTTATCAGGAGTTGTATGCCAAAATCATCAGTATTAAAACAATAAAAGACCTGACAAATTTCAGTTGGTGGATAATGAATCTATAATATATGAAAGTTTAATTGTAATCATTACATTATGGTAAATAATGAAATTTAACACTATATGCTAATTTTTTGAGAAGGACCTGTATATATATATAAATATATATATACACACACAGGAGGAGTGGTACTGTGCAGTGTATATATACAGGACAGGAGGAGTGGTACTGTGCAGTGTATATATACAGGACAGGAGGAGTGGTACTGTGCAGTGTATATATACAGGACAGGAGGAGTGATACTGTGCAGTGTATATATACAGGACAGGAGGAGTGGTACTGTGCAGTGTATATATACAGGACAGGAGGAGTGGTACTGTGCAGTGTATATATACAGGAGGAGTGGTACTGTGCAGTGTATATATACAGGACAGGAGGAGTGGTACTGTGCAGTGTATATATACAGGACAGGAGGAGTGGTACTGTGCAGTGTATACATACAGGAGGAGCGATACTGTGCAGTGTATATATACAGGACAGGAGGAGTGGTACTGTGCAGTGTATATATACAGGACAGGAGGAGTGGTACTGTGCAGTGTATATATACAGGACAGGAGGAGTGGTACTGTACAGTGTATATATACAGGACAGGAGGAGTGGTACTGTGCAGTGTATATATACAGGACAGGAGGAGTGGTACTGTACAGTGTATATATACAGGACAGGAGGAGTGGTACTGTGCAGTATATATATATATATATACAGGACAGGAGGAGCGATACTGTGCAGTATATATATATATATGCAGGACAGGAGGAGCGATACTGTGCAGTGTATATATATATATATATACAGGACAGGAGGAGCGATACTGTGCAGTGTATATATACAGGACAGGAGGAGTGGTACTGTGCAGTGTATATATATATATATATATATATATATAGATTCAAGATTCAATCTATATATATATATATATATATATATATATATATACAGGACAGGAGGAGCGATACTGTGCAGTGTATATATACAGGACAGGAGGAGCGATACTGTTCAGTGTATATATACAGGACAGGAGGAGCGGTACTGTGCAGTGTATATATACAGGACAGGAGGAGCGGTACTGTGCAGTGTATATATACAGGAGGAGTGATACTGTGCAGTGTATATATACAGGACAGGAGGAGTGGTACTGTGTAGTGTATATATACACAGGACAGGAGGAGTGGTACTGTGCAGTGTATATATACAGGACAGGAGGAGTGGTACTGTGCAGTGTATATATACAGGACAGGAGGAGTGGTACTGTGCAGTGTATATATACAGGACAGGAGGAGCGATACTGTGCAGTGTATATATACAGGACAGGAGGAGCGATACTGTGCAGTGTATCTATATATATATAATTGTCTAAGGGTTTTTCCGTCTGTCTGTCTTTCTGTCTGTCTGTCCTGGAAATCCCGCGACGGGCACAGCGACGATGATGTCATAAAGGACGTAGACATCCCGCGTCTCTGATTGGTCGAAGTCTGGAGGCCTCGACCAATCAGCAACGGGCACAGCGACGATGATGTCATAATGGTTGCCATGGCGACGATGATGTCATAAAGGTTGCTTCGACCAATCAGCGACGGGCACAGTCTGCCGCGAATTCTGGAATCATCATTGTCCATATACTACGGGGACATGCATATTCTAGAATACCCGGTGCGTTAGATTCGGGCCACAATCTAGTATATATATATATATATATATATATATATATATACACATACAGGAGGAGTGGTACTGTGCAGTGTATATATATTGTAGGGATTTCACTCACTCGGGTGCGACGTCTGAGACTCAGGAGGCACGTTTCTTGAAAAGTTCATAGGGTTTATTGCATCAAAACCACGTGCCGAAATAACAGAAAACAAATAGCCTTTGGCTCAGGAAAAGAAAACAAATGTCCAGTCCTTCCGGCTCAGTCTTGGAGCCTTGACACACACAGGAGGGTTTCACTTCCTCACATATCTACCTGTGTTAAGCATTAGGCTTTCTTTTATATGTCTAACCACACCCAGAACCCATCACATGACCAGACATGTGGTTGTGACATCACCACAGGTCCTGAAACACATATAGGTAGCTATGGTTACATCACAGCAGCAAGCCATCTATAAGACACATATCTCCCATCGATTAGACATCCTTTAGCCACGCTACATACCTCCCCCCTCTGCCTAAAGCCGTGGGGCTTGGCACTTTCCCCACTAGACAAGGGATTCTTGACAGGGCATCAGCATTACCGTGCAGCTTTCCGGCCCTATGTTCCACATGGAAACAGAAGTCCTGCAGGGCTAAGAACCAACGGGTGACCCTAGCATTTCTACCCTTCGTTTCCCTCATCCACCTAAGTGGGGCATGGTCGGATATCAGTCTAAATTTACGTCCCAGCAAATAGTACCGTAATGTGTCGACTGCCCATTTTATGGCCAAGCACTCCTTTTCAACGACTGAGTAGTTCTTTTCAGACGAGGACAGCTTCCTACTCAGATAGAGAACAGGATGCTCCTCCCCATGTAGTTCTTGGGAAAGGACTGCTCCCACCCCAACATCTGAGGCATCTGTCTGAAGAATAAACTCTTTCTTGAAGTTTGGGGCCATCAGAACGGGTTGCTTACATAAAGCCTCTTTCATTTCTTGGAAGGCTGAATCTGTTTCTTCGGACCACTTAACCATTACTGATTTTGTCCCTTTTAGCAGGTCAGTCAGAGGCGCCGCCATTGTGGCGAAGTTTGGGATGAACCTCCTGTAATATCCCACGATTCCCAGGAAGGCTTTAACTTGCTTCTTGGAAACTGGTTTTGGCCATGTTTGAATTGCCTCCACTTTACTGATTTGGGGTTTTATTTCTCCATGACCCACTATGTATCCAAGGTACTTAGCTTCTTCTTTACCCAATGCACACTTCTTCGGGTTTATTGTAAATCCGGCCTCTCTTATAGCATCAAACACCGCTTGGACTTTCTCCAGATGACTCTCCCAGTCCAGGCTAAAGATGACGATATCATCTAGGTACGCAGCAGCGTATGCCTTGTGGGGTGCAAGGACTCTATCCATAGCCCTTTGGAAGGTGGCCGGAGCTCCCTGTAGGCCAAATGGCATCCGGACATACTGGAAGCATCCATCTGGTGTAGAAAACGCCGTCTTCTCCTTGGCTTCCTGTGCCATGGGGATCTGCCAATACCCCTTCGTCAAATCCAAGGTGGTTATGTACCTGGCGGGCCCAAGCCTTTCGATGAGCTCATCAACGCGGGGCATGGGATATGCGTCGAACTTGGAGACCTCATTCAACTTCCTATAGTCGTTGCAAAATCTCCACTCCCCATCAGGTTTTGGGACCAGGACAATTGGGCTCGACCAACCGCTCTTGGATTCCTCAATGACTCCAAGCTTCAACATACGCTCCACTTCCTTGGAGACTATTTCTCGACGGCCTCAGGAATTCTATAGGGCTTCACGTTCACGCGCACATGGGGCTCTGTCAGGACCTCATGCTCTATGACCTTCGTGTACCCAGGCAACTCGGAAAACAGGTCCCTGTTTTTCTGGAGTAACTCCCGGCATTGCTGTTTCTGGGACTCCGATAGCGTCTCCGCTATAGTAACCACTCCAACCTCATCTTCTGGGTTGCTTAACAACGATGGAGTTACTGTCGGCTCTCTATCTTGCCACGGCTTGATAAGGTTGACATGGTATACTTGGAATGGTTTCCGTCTTCCTGGCTGGTGAATTTTATAGTTTACTTCACCAAGTTTCTCGACAACCTCATATGGCCCTTGCCATTTGGCCAAGAACTTGCTTTCCACTGTCGGAACTAACACAAGAACTCGGTCTCCCGGATTGAATTGCCTCACTCTTGCAGACCGGTTGTAGACCCTGGCCTGAGCTTCTTGTGCTTGGAGAAGGTGTTCTTTCACGATAGGCATCACCTTTGCAATCCTCTGCTGCATCAGGGCCACATGCTCAATGACGCTTCTGTAGGGCGTGACTTCGGCTTCCCAGGTTTCCTTGGCTATATCCAGGAGTCCTCGTGGATGTCGGCCTTACAGAAGCTCAAACGGTGAGAAACCTGTGGAGGCCTGTGGAACTTCACGAATGGAAAACATCAAATAGGGTAAGAGACAATCCCAGTCTCTACCGTCTTTCTCTATAGCTTTTCTCAGCATGCTCTTCAGTGTCTTGTTAAATCTCTCAACAAGGCCATCTGACTGGGGATGGTACACCGAGGTCCTCAACTGGGAGATTTTCAGGGCTTTGCATAACTCCCTCATCACCTTGCTCATGAAAGGTGTCCCCTGGTCAGTCAGGATCTCCTTCGGCAGACCTGTCCGGGAAAAGACATGGACCAACTCGCAAGCTATACTCTTTGAAGAAGAATTTCTCAAGGGAATTGCCTCAGGATAGCGTGTGGCATAGTCCAGGATGACTAATATATACTGATGGCCCCGGGCTGATTTAACCAAGGGACCGACCAAGTCCATGGCAATTCTCTCGAATGGCACCTCAATAATGGGCAGTGACACAAGGGGGTTCCGGAAATGAGGAGTGGGAGCAGTTAGCTGACATGTAGGGCAGGACCTGCAATAGTTCACTATTTCCCGGTGGCACCCAGGCCAATAGAACCTCTGCACAACCCGTTCCTGCGTTTTTTCCACCCCTAGGTGTCCACCCAAGATGTGTGAATGGGCCATGTCCAACACCTTCCGTCTATATGGACCCGGCACTACCAACTGCTCTACCAACTCCTCCCTTATTTTCGTGACCCGGTACAACAACTCCCTGCTCATTAGAAAATGGGGAAATCTTGTGTCTGCCCCCGGCTCCTGTACCACCCCGTCAATAACTGTGACATTATTAAAGGCTTCCCTCAGAGTGGGGTCCCTATGTTGGGCAGTCCCAAAATTTTCACCGGATACCTCTAACTCCAGAATGTCAGATGCAGGGGACACTTCCTCCTCATCTCCAACCAGGACACAAAAAGGAAACCTGTCTGACTCTGGGTGTGGCGACACCTTTCCAGGGTTCATTGGTTCCCTACTCTTGCTAGGCAGCCCAGAACCTTTCCCCCACAAATCCCAAAACAAACAGAAATCCCGGCCAATAATTATAGGGTGCAACAAGTCCTGAACGACGCCGACTATGTGGGACTCAGTGCCACATGCCGTTTCAATGTCCACCCTGGCCATAGGGTAGTCCTTTGCATCACCATGTATGCATCGCACTCCGACCTTCTTTCCTGGGAGCAGGTGGAGAGGAAAAGTGGCCCTCACCAGGGTCACTAGGCTCCCCGAGTCTAACAGTGCCGTTACTGCTCGACCGTTCACCTTTACGGGACACGCTTGAGGTCCCTCGTTGGATGGAGAGTTCACACTACAGGCTGGATACGCATAGTATGAACAACGCCGTCCCATGCTGCAGTCCATCTGCTCAGTGGTCTGGGAACAACGGGCAGCTATATGTCCCGGCCCGTGGCACCTCCAACAAATAATATCACCCGTAGGGACCTTGGGGACCACCTCCCCCGCCCTTTGTGACCTTGGACGCACCACCCCTTTTTGGGACTCAGCTTCCTTCTGGGACCCCCAGTACGGCATGGGCTGCCTCCCGAAGGAGCCTTCCAACCCTTGGTATCTCTCAACCAGTCCGATCAGCTCGTCGGCATTCTGGGGATCACCCTGGGCAACCCAAGACTGTATAGGCCTTGGGAGGGAATGGACAAACCGATCCATCATCACCCGTTCTACCATCTGTGCAGGTGTAGATGACTCTGGCTGCAGCCATTTCTGGACCAGGTGCAACAAATCAAACATTTGGGAACGAGGTGGTTTGTCCCGGTGATAGGCCCAGCAGTGAATTCGCTGTGCCCTGACAGTCAGTGTCACCCCCAAACGTGCGAGAATCTCGGCTTTCAACTTGTGATACTCCTTGGCATCCTGCAAGGTCAAGTCATAGTACGCCTTCTGGGGTTCTCCCGTCAGGTATGGCGCCAATACCTCTGCCCACTGCTCTGGCGGAAGTTTTTCCCTCTCAGCGACCCTCTCAAACACTGTCAGGAAGGCCTCAACATCATCCCCGGGGGTCATTTTCTGCAATGCGCGTCTTACCGTCTTCCGGACGTGGGCGTCATCAGCCAGACCTGGTGTTGGGGCACTCGTCTTGCCCTGGATGGCGGTTGCCAGAAGCTGCATCTGCTGCCGTTGCTCCTGCTGGCTCTGTTGTATCTGCTGCGTCAACAGCCTGTTGCTCTCTTGCTGCGACTGGAGCAAGTGTTTCAGCAGGTCCTCCATTTTCCCCGGCAAAGCTTGCTGGCTTACCACAGACTTGACCCAGGACATCCAATAACAGACTCTTCGTCTCCGCTGGGAACGCTGCCCGCACGTCTACCGCCAATTGTAGGGATTTCACTCACTCGGGTGCGACGTCTGAGACTCAGGAGGCACGTTTCTTGAAAAGTTCATAGGGTTTATTGCATCATAAACCACGTGCCGAAATAACAGAAAACAAATAGCCTTTGGCTCAGGAAAAGAAAACAAATGTCCAGTCCTTCCGGCTCAGTCCTGGAGCCTTGACACACTCAGGAGGGTTTCACCTCCTCACATATCTACCTGTGTTAAGCATTAGGCTTTCTTTTATATGTCTAACCACACCCAGAACCCATCACATGACCAGACATGTGGTTGTGACATCACCACAGGTCCTGAAACACATATAGGTAGCTATGGTTACATCACAGCAGCAAGCCATCTATAAGACACATATCTCCCATCGATTAGACATCCTTTAGCCACGCTACAATATATATAGGAGGAGTGGTACTGTGCAGTGTATATATACAGGAGGAGTGGTACTGTTCAGTGTGTATATATATATATATATATATATATATATATATATATATATATATATATATATATATATATATATACAGGAGGAGTGGTACTGTGCAGTGTATATATACAGGACAGGAGGAGCGATACTGTGCAGTGTATATATATATATATATATATATATATATATATATATATATATATATATAGATTCAAGATTCAAGATTCAAAGAAGCTTTATTGGCAGGACCAAATACACATCAGTTTTGCCAAAGCAAGTGTATAGAGGCAATAGGGATAGGGACTGAGGGGATGTTGGGTAGGAGCTGTGGGGGGAGGTGGATGGGGCAGATCCAGGTTGGGGGCTATAGTCCATGGCATAGGGGAGGTGGATGGGGCAGATCCAGGTTGGGGGCTATAGTCCATGGCATAGGGGAGGTGGATGGGGCAGGTTCAGGTTGGGGGCTATAGTCCATGGCATATGGGAGGTGGATGGGGCAGGTCCATTGTGGGGGCTATAGTCCATGGCATAGGGGAGGTGGATGGGGCAGGTCCATTGTGGGGGCTATAGTCCATGGCATAGGGGAGGTGGATGGGGCAGGTCCATTGTGGGGGCTATAGTCCATGGCATAGGGGAGGTGGATGGGGCAGGTCCATTGTGGGGGCTATAGTCCATGGCATAGGGGAGGTGGATGGGGCAGGTCCATTGTGGGGGCTATAGTCCATGGCATAGGGGAGGTGGATGGGGCAGGTCCAGGTTGGGGGCTATAGTCCATGGCATCATAGTTCTCTTTCTCGCAGTCTATGACATTCGCTCACATACCGCGCTGCTATCTCCACTGCTTTCTCTTCTTCTCCCAGCAAGATATATGTTTTCTCTTCCTCCTTCATGGTGTTGAAGTCTGGGAAGAGATGTGAGAGGGGGACTCTGGCGGTGGTATATAGGTGGCACAGAGGTGGACATCAGACTGACAGGTGAGGATGGAGCTGCTGATTCTGATCCATATGTGGCTGCCTCCTTTCTTCACCGGTTTGATGTACTGGTGGAGCTCCTCTTTATACCAGATCGCTACTCCTCCAGTTTCTGTGAGCTGATGATATCATTCTTCCAGTCACTGACATACCTCTCCTGGCCTTCGCCTGCCATCTTCCTAATTCCGGCTTTTGTCAGGTTGTTGTGATTGGTGTTCTGCTCCGGTTGGGTTTGGCTGGGCTGTTCCGGGGGTTCTGGTTTTTCTGTTTCACCTTCATGTATCAGGGCTTTATGGTGATGGGAGCTTGGATTGCTCCTATGCAGGTGAGCCCGGAATGACAGCGCCCTCTTTAGGACTGTTAGGTGTAGAGGGAATCTGCCCAGCTCGGCCCGACAAGCACTGTTGGAGGTGCTCCGATGGACCTGGAGAAGGTGCTTGCAGAATTCCAGGTGGAATATTTCTGTTGGACTGGAGTCCCACTTTGACCAGTCTGGGTAGGTGTGAGGACCCCAGACTTCGCTGCCATACAGGAGGATTGGGGCGATGATGGAGTCGAAGATTTTTAGCCAGACCCTCACTGGTGGCTTCAGATGGTAGAGTGTATGATGGCATATATATATATATATACAGGACAGGAGGAGCGATACTGTGCAGTGTGTATATATATATATATATATATATATATATATACAGGACAGGAGGAGCGATACTGTGCAGTGTGTATATATATATATATATATATATATATATATATACAGGAGGAGCGATACTGTGCAGTGTATATATACAGGACAGGAGGAGTGGTACTGTGCAGTGTATATATACAGGAGGAGTGGTACTGTGCAGTGTATATATACAGGAGAGGAGGAGTGGTGCTGTGCAGTGTATATATATATATATATATATATATATATATATATATATATATACAGGAGGAGCGATACTGTGCAGTGTATATATACAGGACAGGAGGAGATGTACGCAAGTGGTGGAGCATGAGATCCTGACTGAACCACATGTGAGGGTGAACCAAAGACCGTATCGGATTCCTGAAGCTCGCCATGAGGTGATCTCCCAGGAGGTGAAGAGAATGTTGAGCCTGGGTGTCATGGAGGAGTCAAAGAGCGGCTGGCCCAGCCCCATTGTCCTGATGCCGAAGCCAAGTGGAAAGTGGCGCTTCTGTAACGATTACAAGTAGCTTAATGAGGTGTCCAAGTTCGACGCGTATCCGATGCCCCTGGTTGATGAGCTTATTGAGACGCTAGGGTCAGCTAGGTACATCACCACCCTGGACCTAACGAAGGGGTCCTGGCAAATTCTCCTGTCTCCAAGTGCCAAGGAGAAAACGACCCTCTCTACGCCTGGTGGGTGCTTTCAATGTACCCGGATGCCATTCAGACTACAAGGAGCTTCAGCCACCTTCCAGAGGACTATGGACCAGATGCTAATCCCTCACAAGAAATACGCCGCCGCTTATTTGGATGACATCATGATCTTTAGGCCGGAATGGGGAAGTCACCTGCAGAAGGTCCAGGCGGTACATGACGCACTAAGTAAAGCGGGGTTTACTATAAACTCGAAGATGTCCGCCCTCGGGAAAGAGGAGGCGGAATACTTGGGCTATATCGTTGAAAGAGGCGAGATAAAGCTGCAAATAGACAAAGTGGAGGCGATCCAGAAGTGGCCACAGCCGGTCTCCAAAAAGTAGGTCTGGGCGTTCCTCGGAAATGTGGGATATTATCGGCGATTTATCCCGAACTTCGCCATGATAGCTGCCCCGTAACTGATCTTATCAAGGGCACAAAGTCAACAATGGTGAAATGGTCCTCTGTGTCGACAGCCAGTCTTGGTCGCACTCGACTTCACGAAGGAGTTTGTGCTCCAGATGGACGCTTCCGAAGTCGGTTTAGGGGTTGTGCTGTCCCAGGAGATAGATGGCGACGAACATCTAGTCCTATACCTGAGTAGGAAACTCAGTGAGAAGATTTATGCCATTGTGGAGAAGAAGTGCTTGGCCATCAAGTGGGCAATTGACTCTGTCACGATAATGTGAATATGCCATGCTTTGAGTATATACCTAAAAGGTCCATGGTTTTTCAGACACATGCTGTGGGCTTTTCCGCCCCCCCCCCTCCCCCCCTCTTCACTCTGCCTAGAAAGCTCTGCTCTGTTAGCCTGAAGGCTACTCCCTCCCCCCTGCTATATAAGACCAGTGTGCCAGCAAGAGGAATTTACTGTATATGGCTCTGTTCTTTGTTGCGTGGTGACCCTCAAGGGGATGGGAGGCGAGAAATTACCCCAAACTATTTTTAACACACAAAAAAAAAACCTTGATTTTTCATTCCTTCTCTCCAGCGAATGCTGCTGGGGAGAAGGAATGAATGACGGTTTCAGCACCAAAAGCAGGGGACAGCGCTTAACTGTAGCGCTGTCTCCTGCACGGTCCGTGTGGTCCTCAGTCGGCACATGGGCAGCACACGGCTGCCGCACGTGTGCCACACTGATGTGCTACGTGAGCACACGGACACGGATAACTGCGGTACCGATTTCTCCGCTACCGAAATTATCTGAACGTGTGAAACCGGCCTAAAACTGGTACAGCCTGTTCCAGAATGGATGGGATTCTATTGTTCTTTTAAAGTTATATATACTGGCACCTTTCCAGACTAGAGATATAAGGATTATATATTCCGGATGTCCATGGAGAGATCTATAGCTCACTAAAACCGCTAGGAGCTAAACCCAACAGGTTGCAAGGAGCAGATTTCTCCGTAAGCGGGTCATGTATCTACGCCATGTTTATACTTAAAAGAACCCCCCTGATGTGGTGAACATCCTGATCATTGTGTCGTTCTCATACGAGGTTCCTACAGCAAGTTATGTATACAGTAGAAATGGTTTGTCATAACTCTAAGAAAAGGGAGGATTCAGCCTCTGAGTGAGGTAACCACAGTAGGAGTTCTTGGGTTTTAGGCTGGGAGATTAGTGCATGAGACAGCAGTCGTTCTTAGTCTTTTGTCCTGGGTCTAGCTGCGAGACAGGTGTGTAATGCATCTAGATGTGTGCCCCTCCTCCACAGCACACAGTCAGCCATGAGATGAAATGATATGAACGAAATGTAAGTGTTTTTCAACTTTAATCCCATATTATTTGTAAATGTACTGTACTGTACATACGATACTTGTCTTTATAATATACTTCTGTAAACAGCTTTTTTTGGAGTAAAATATATAAAATTACTAGCTTTTTCTCTCCTTGCTCTATAAAGTACTGTCACGTCTTCTAAAGTGAATTACGCTACTAATATGGGTTGGCTCCGGACCCATTATAATTAAGAAATCAGAGCTGGTGGCAGCGGATTTGTCCTGTGCATTTGGGAGGCTTTGTAGTGACGGCAGCATTGATAATTATTGTTCCTGCCTGAGTGGGAGTAGTTATATCGCCCTCACTGCAGTATGTCCATTAGCCAGTACAAAGTAAGGCAGCCTGGTGACTAATTATCCTAGGTGCAGTACCCTGTCTGATCTGAGGGTAAGGGGGCGCCAAAGAGCTGCAAGTTCCAAACCAGAACTGGGAAGTGGGATATAGATATATCCCCTTCAGAAAGAGTCAGGGGCAACCAACTCCCTGAACACAGGCAGATAGGTCACACTCTCATTCAGTCATTCCAACATAGGCTTGGGGGAAGGTGGTAGCAGCCCATCCCTGAGTCAGCCACCAGGGCAATGGGGATACTTGGTACTGGGTCAGATCGCTCTTAAAAGGGATGTCACGGTGGCTGCGACCCGGTTCGTGGCCCTGGGACTCAATTAACGGGGAACGGTCTTTTAAGGGGTATTGTGAAAGTCTATTTTCGTGACACCTGTGGTTGTCGGTCAGTAGGGACCGACGACGCTTAAATGGGTCCTCTGGGGTGATGGTATGGCGGCTGGATGGTGACAGGTGAAGCGGGGTCCCCAGGTCTTCTAAGGTGTATGGCGATGATGATGAATGCCGGTGAATGAGTAAAGGACACAGTGTTGCAGTCTTTATCTGGCTTACTGAAGTTGTAACAGGCCTCAGTCCAGGGTATCGGCAACAGGTACATAAGGAGTCCAGGCAGCCTGAAAACAAGTGAAATCCCCTTGGCAAGTCAGGTTGGGAGCCTCCCACTTTGCGCTTGCTATAAGTCCCTTGCTGCCTGAAGTGTACTAACAAGGTCCTGGTCCTTTTTCTCTCCTGGGACAGTGCCTGTAGGATAGGCAGCTTGAGCCGTTCTTTCTGGGGTCTCTGCATGGTGACTCCAGGCTCCAGAATGCTGCTGTACCACGGGCTTAATACGGGCAGTATACATATAGTCCTATGCCCTCCGGTTCTGCTATGGAGCTTGCAGCTCCCCACAGCCTCGGGCTCCCAGTACTCGGTCTCCGCGCTCTGGCTCACAGAAGGTCCACTCGCAGCCTCCCTTAGCCCTAAATCTCTCCTCTGCTCCTTTCCTGTCTCTACTCGACATCTGCTCTCTCTTGTCTCTCTGGACCAACTGTCTGACTCCTCCTCCAGACCAGGATGTTTATTCAGGGAAGATGCCATAAAAACAGGTTTTCAGCTCCCCCTCCTGGCCTGGATTCAGAAGTCATCGTTGTGTGTGTGTGTGTGTGTTTGTGTGGTTACCTGCCAAAGAGATCCCTCTTGTTTCCAGGCATAGCACTACCCTCCCTGAGAGGAAGGCAGCACTACTATGGTACCGGAACTCCTGGGGTGCAACAGGAGTCTACATTACATTAGCATGGCATCATCACTCCAACTGAAGTAATAGAAGCTACCACATTTGACCATCGCTGAACCATGGATATGTTTGGAAAAAGCCAGGATTGGACAAGCTGGTCGCTTGGTTCCATGGAGATGTTCGAATAAACCAGGTGGTGACTCTCGTGGCAAATGACTTTGGACTTTATATGGACTCTATGGACTGTTCTCGGTCATCTCCCTACGCTTGTTGTTACCTCCTCTCTGTGTGAGTATCACAGGTGGGGTAGCGACCCTGGAAGCTCTGACGTAACATCTGCCATTATCCTGGCAAGTCAGTGGAAGGTCGAGACCATGTAATTTGCATCATCTTGGGTAATTACTGGGATTATTCTGTTTGCTATTGTGGTGGTTCAATAAAGTATTGCCACACTGTGTTACCCTCACCCTGTGTTGTCTGTGCAGTGTATTGCCCACCGGGAGACAGAGCGGGCATTCAGTGGTATGAGACCTGGTCCATGCAGTCTTGCTAAATGCAGCCGGTCCAGCGGCCACTGACCCCATTTTTCCACAGTTGGTGGCACCAAGTGGGATACTACTCAGCCCGGCGAAACAGGGGGAGCTTCAGGGGACTGGTGTTCGTAGATACCGTCCAGGGCTTCACAACCAGGGGGCATACAGACAGACCCAGCAGACTATTGATGACGCATACACAGTAGGTTTCGGACGCTACCATGTCCAACCCACCAACTCGGCCTTGGGAAGAGGACCAGAGTGGATGTATAGCCGTAACAAGAAATGACAACTACAAGAGCAGTGCCAGCTTGGAGGGATTGAATACCGGACCAAGGACACTCGGTCGGATTTGATCAAGAATTAGTTCATTGGGATGCCCAGAACGTTGTGGAGGATGATGAAAACTCAGCTGAAGTGGATCCAGAGGAATTAAGCTTCTTGCCAAATCCAGGATCCAGTGGTAGTTTGGAATCTAATACCCAGTCACCAGCAGCCCGAATCCAGGAATTGTTGGTTGCATTGGGATCCAGAGCCTCAAGTGAGGAGAGGGCTTGTGGTACTGAATCAGTCTTGGGAGTTCCAGTACCCCTATCACCAATGCTGGACCCTACCTCCATGTTGGCCCACCACCAAGGAAATCGCCTTCGCTACAGCCAGTGTTTAATGAGTCAAACACAGAGGTTGATGAACATCTGCAAGAAACTCTGATGATGATGCACCAGGTGCACGCAGCTGATTGGGCTAAATACCTTTGGACTTGTTTGACTAGTCGGGCACGGGATGCTGCCCAGTCACTTGGGCCTCAATATTACCTGGACTATGGAACTATTAAGGATACCCTGCTGGCACTTTTTACCATCACCCCCAAGAGATATTGCACCAAGTTCTGGACATTGTCTCGCCAGGGGGTCTCCTTTGTAGAATTTGGCAGTCAACTCCGGAGACACTGCAACCGCTGGCTCGACGGTAGTGCTTCCCACTCTACTGCTGCCCTTTGGGACGTGATTGTGCTTGAGCAACTTATGGAGAACATGGCCTCAGAAATTCGAGAGTGGGTAGCTGACCGGATGCCCCACACTCCAGGTCAAAATTTGGAGTATAATTGGTCTGCACTCTTTATAAATGGAAACGGTGGTGCTGGTATAGTGGACACGAGTCCCAGATACTAGTAATATAAAATTATACCGCACTCACAAGTGGAATAACATGCAAAAAATTGAACAATTTATTGTGTACAACAATAACATAACATCACTATACGGAGTCCAACATCAAAAGCGTACAAAATGACGTTTCGGACCCACCGGGTCCTTACTCATAAACCGCTGCGGAAAGAAAAAGAAAAACATGCCATATATACATAAGATAACATACATAACAAAAAATAAAATCCACATAACATATCAATAGTACACAATAGGTAGAGGAACCCCAAATTAATAACCCCGAAGTACAAAAACCTAAAATAAAGAAATAACACCACTATCAAAACGTGTCTACCTCTGAGATCTAAAAGCACACATGTGAGGAGAGAGTACAATGAGATTTACCTTTGGTGGAGTGATGTGTAATATGTGAGTACACCCAAAAGGGTAAAGATCATAATATAAAGTCCGTATGCTGTGGGAAATAACGTAAGGATTAGATAAGACTAGATCATAAGGATAAACCAAAGAAAAAAGGAATAATGATATACCTAGCTGGATGGTAGAAGGCGTTAGTGTAGGGGATATGCCACATATGTCGCACCTAATTATTATTATTATTATTATTATTTATTATTATAGCGCCATTTATTCCATGGCGCTTTACATGTGAGGAGGGGTATACATAGTAAAACGAGTACAATAATCTTTAACAATACAAGTCACAACTGGTACAGGAGGAGAGAGGACCCTGCCCGCGAGGGCTCACAATCTACAAGGGATGGGTGAGGATACAGTAGGTGAGGGTAGAGCTGGCCGTGCAGCGGTTTGGTCAATCGGTGGTTACTGCAGGTTGTAGGCTTGTCGGAAGAGGTGGGTCTTCAGGTTCTTTTTGAAGGTTTCGATGGTAGGCGAGAGTCTGATATGTTGTGGTAGAGCATTCCAAAGTAGGGGGGATGCACGAGAGAAATCTTGTATGCGATTGTGGGAAGAGGAGATAATAGGGGAGTAGAGAAGGAGATCTTGTGAGGATCGGAGGTTGCGTGCAGGAAAGTACCGGGAGACGAGGTCACAGATGTATGGAGGAGACAGGTTGTAGATGGCTTTGTATGTCATGGTTAGGTTTTTGTACTGGAGTCTCTGGGTGATGGGGAGCCAGTGCAGGGATTGACAGAGGGGAGAGGCCGGGGAATAGCGGGGGGACAGGTGGATTAGTCGGGCAGCAGAGTTTAGATGAATAAAGGATGCAGTGTGTGAAGGAACAATTGTCTAACACTGATAAAGAGCCCAAATATGTATAAAGTGCAGGGTATTTACCTTATGTGTCCGTCTGAAAAAGCTGCGCTCCCGCGCCCTGCTATGGCTGTGTGCACCGGTAGCAAAAAGTGGGCCCTTTATATCCCCCTCACTAGACGCTGTTGCCAGGGTAACCTCGCCCCCGGAAATGACATAGATGTTGATCAGTGCGCAAGCGTCCCTGTTGTTATGGACGCTATACCCGGAGCCGGCCGGCAAGTGGGGCGCGTGCGCAGTGAGCCCTGTGCGGAGATACTATGTCGTCCGTCGGCAAATCGGGCGCATGCGCGGTAAGTTCCGGCATCGGACTCTAAGTGCTAAAGCCGCTATCTGTAACTTACAGTTGGAGCTTGTGTGCGGGGGTATCCGGCGGTAACCCTAAACTGTACAGGTCATGATAAAAGAAGAAACCTCCCTATTACATATAACAAGGGCATAATAAAAAAAATAATAATGAAATAAGCTGGTCCCCATGTAAGCGGAGTAAGTGTACCTATTATGATAAGGTATGGGGAGAGATGACCAAAACTTGACAAAATGCGCCGTATGAAAAGTATGGATAAAAAAGAAAAAATAAAAGTAAGAAAAAAAACTAAAAATAAAAATCAAAAAATAAATAAAGAATAAAAACAAAAATAAAAATAAAAATGGGATGCTGCCCAGTCACTTGGGCCTCAATATTACCTGGACTATGGAACTATTAAGGATACCCTGCTGGCACTTTTTACCATCACCCCCAAGAGATATTGCACCAAGTTCTGGACATTGTCTCGCCAGGGGGTCTCCTTTGTAGAATTTGGCAGTCAACTCCGGAGACACTGCAACCGCTGGCTCGACGGTAGTGCTTCCCACTCTACTGCTGCCCTTTGGGACGTGATTGTGCTTGAGCAACTTATGGAGAACATGGCCTCAGAAATTCGAGAGTGGGTAGCTGACCGGATGCCCCACACTCCAGGTCAAGCAGCCCGATTGGCTGACGAATTTACAGCCAACCGACCGGCTGGAAACCCGATATGCCCATTGATCCAAGAAGATCGTTCAACCAAAGATTTGACCGACCACCAGGACAAAAGTTTGCCAACAGTACCCGTGAGTTGCCCAACCCACGGTGCTGTTATACATATGGGCGCATTGGACACCTTGTTAAAGATTGCTCCCAGGGCCGGGGTCCCATACCTGGAGCCCATTTGCTGGCAAATCCAGTCATCTGCCAAGACGAGCCATCAGAGTCTGAGGGGCATTTCCCCCGGGGTACACCAGCAAAGGATGAAGTGATATACCCGATTCACATTACATGGCAGGTTGACCACTCTACACAAGCCAACCCCCATAGCCACCTACAGCCAGTAAGAGTCAGTGATATTAAGGCCCAGGGACCTCTGAACATTGGGTCTTCCATCAACCTAGCCAGCCCAGATATTGTACCAACAGAACACCATTTACCAGACCGCCAAGGGGCCTTCTCCAGGGCTGAGAGTCAGCGCTTGGGAAATGGGTGCATTTTTCTGGGCAATTTACCAGCCAATGTATGAGAGAAGGAGCTGGAGGAGTTGTTCCATCAGTATGAGAGGATCCGTACCATTGAGCTGAAGAATCAAGGGGGAGGCGGTGCCACATTATTCGCCTTCATCACCTTCCAGGTTCCACGGGAGGCGGAAAACGCCGTAAGTGGAAGCAATGGTCACGAGTTTGGTTCTCGTCGTTTACGTGTGGAATTTTCCAGGTCAAGCAGGACACCAGGGGGAGGTTATGGAGGACTCCACTGGAGGAATGGGTCACTTTCTAAGCGAAGTGAATACAGAGTCCTCCTCTCAGAGCTTTCCACCTCGGGAAGTTGGCAGGAAGATCATATGAGAGAAGCTGGAGATGTCTGCTATGCTGATGTGCACAAGGATGGCACAGAGATTGTGGAGTTTGCTCGCAAGGACAAGATGGAATATGCTTTGAGAAAACTGGGTGATACAAAGTTTTGTTTTCATGAAGGTGAAACCTTTTACCTTAGTGTCTCTGCTTGAAGACATGCTAATGGACTGTCCCTGATAGGTTTCCAATCATCCTTCTCTACTTATCATGTCTGACTAAATAAGATGGGGTAGGTATGTGGCGATATCGCATTTAATCTGAATTACCCAGACATATTATTTCAGTATGCCCAAGGACTTGAGTTAGAGTTCATGTGAGAATGACTGTTGTCCCTTATTTTCAGTGAATTATTGTTCACTGGCAGACATTTGTTGACTTGCTGCTGATTAGCCATTGTATCTGTCCTTGTATTGCAGTTCTAGTATTGTTCTACTATCTTTGGAAAACAATGGCACAAAGTTTGTTGGCTAATATGTGTCACGCCGTTCTGTCTGTATCTGGTTTTCCGCATGACAATGCATGTCTTTGCTTTAACCCTTTGCTCCATTCCCCCTGAGCTGAGATACTGTTGGCTGTTACCTATATGGAGCCTTCTCAGTTCCCTGCTCTGCTGCGTAGCCGCACATGGGTGGTTAGTGTTGTGAATTCTGTTGTCGAGCTCCCTCCTGTGGTCGTGAATGGTACTTCGGTGAGTTCTGTCCGTGGGCTCCCTCTGGTGGCTGTGAGTGGAGCTGCTGCTTCTGAGGTTCCTTACACAGGTGATGGGGTTTATCCTTTGGTTTGCTGCTCTATTTAACTCCATTTAGATCTTTACTCCATGCCAGCTGTCAATGTTTCTGCATTGCTTCAGTTCGCTCTTGGATCTTTCTGGTTACCTGTCTACTCCAGCAGAAGCTAAGTTCCTGATATTATCTAATTCGTTCATTGTTTTCTTGTCCAGCTGGATATCATGATTTTGTCTTGCTAGCTGGAAGCTCTGGGATGCAGAGTGGCATCTCCGCACCGTTAGTCGGTGCGGAGGTCTTTTTTGCACACTCTGCATGGTCTTTTGCAGTTTTTTGTGCTGATCGCAAAGCTACCTTTCCTATCCTCTGTCTATTTAGTAAGTCTGGCCTCCCTTTGCTGAAACCTGTTTCATTTCTGCGTTTGTGACTTTCATCTTTACTCACAGTCAATATATGTGGGGGGCTGCCTTTTCCTTTGGGGAATTTCTCTGAGGCAAGGTAGGCTTTATTTTCTATCTCTAGGGCTAGCTAGTTCTTAGGCTGTGACGAGGCGCCTAGGGAGCGTCAGGAGCGCTCCACGGCTATTTCTAGTGTGTGTGTGATAGGATTAGGGATTGCGGTCAGCAGAGCTCCCACATCCCAGAGCTTGTCCTGTTTGAAGTTTAACTATCAGGTCATTCCTGGTGCTCCTAACCACCAGGTCATAACAGTACAGCTGGCCCAAAGTATTAATGCATCTCAATAGAGGGATAAGAGAAGTTCTGAGACCATTTTTTTTTTCTTTGCACTGTGTTTTGTCTTTCTTTTCCCCTAAACCTTTGGGTGGTTCAGGACACAGGTGTAGACATGGACATTCAAGGTCTGTCCTCTTGTGTGGATCATCTCACTGCAAGGGTACAAAACATTCAAGATTTTGTGGTTCAGAATCCGATGTTAGAGCCTAGAATTCCTATTCCTGATTTATTTTCTGGGAATAGATCTAAGTTTCTGAATTTCAAAAATAATTGTAAACTGTTTCTAGCTTTGAAACCCCGCTCCTCTGGTGACCCCGCTCAACAAATAAAAATCATCATTTCTTTGTTGCGTGGTGACCCTCAAGACTGGGCATTTTCCCTTGCGCCAGGAGATCCTGCATTGCGGGATGTTGATGCGTTTTTTCTGGCGCTTGGATTGCTTTATGATGAACCAAATTCCGTGGATCAGGCAGAGAAAATCTTGCTGGCATTGTGTCAGGGTCAGGATGAAGCGGAGGTGTACTGTCAGAAGTTTAGAAAGTGGTCTGTGCTTACTCAGTGGAATGAATGTGCCCTGGCGGCAATTTTCAGAAAGGGTCTTTCTGAAGCCCTTAAGGATGTCATGGTGGGATTTCCCACGCCTGCTGGTCTGAATGAGTCTATGTCCTTGGCCATTCAGATCGATCGGCTCTTGCGTGAGCGCAAAGCTGTGCACTATTTGGCGGTGTTCTCTGAGAATAGGCCTGAGCCTATGCAGTGTGATAGGACTTTGACAAGAGCTGAACGGCAAGAACACAGACGTCGGAATGGACTGTGTTTTTACTGTGGTGAATCCACTCATGCTATCTCCAATAGTCCTAAGCGCACTAAGCGGATCGCTAGGTCTGCCACCATTGGTACAGTACAGTCTAAATTTCTTTTGTCCGTTATTCTGATTTGCTCTCTGTCGTCCTATTCTGTTGTGGCATTTGTGGATTCAGGCGCTGCCCTGAATTTGATGGACTTGGAGTTTGCCAGGCACTGTGGTTTTTCCTTGGAGTCCTTGCAGTATCCTATTCCATTGAGAGGAATTGATGCTTCGCCTTTGGCCAAGAATAAGCCTCAGTACTGGACCCAAATGACCATGTGCATGGCTCCTGCACATCAGGAGGATATTCGCTTTTTGGTGTTGCATAATCTGCATGATGTGGTTGTTTTGGGGTTGCCATGGCTACAGGTCCATAATCCAGTATTGGATTGGAAATCTATGTCTGTGTCCGGCTGGGGTTGTCAAGGGGTACATGGTGATGTTCCATTGTTGTCAATTTCGCCTTCCACTCCTTCTGAAGTCCCTGAGTTTTTATCAGATTACCGGGATGTATTTGAGGAGCCCAAATCCGGTGCCCTACCTCCTCATAGGGATTGCGATTGTGCTACTAATTTGATTCCCAGTAGTAAGTTTCCTAAGGGCCGACTGTTTAATTTGTCTGTGCCAGAGCACGCTGCTATGCGGAGTTATATAAAGGAATCCTTGGAGAAGGGTCATATTCGCCCGTCGTCGTCACCGTTGGGAGCAGGGTTCTTTTTTGTGGCCAAGAAGGATGGCTCTTTAAGACCTTGTATTGATTACCGCCTTCTTAATAAGATCACAGTCAAATTTCAGTATCCTTTGCCGCTGATGTCTGATCTGTTTGCTCGGATTAAGGGGGCTAGTTGGTTCACCAAGATAGATCTTGGAGGGGCGTATAATCTTGTGCGAATTAAACAGGGCGATGAATGGAAAACAGCATTTAATATGCCCGAGGGCCATTTTGAGTACCTGGTTATGCCATTCGGGCTTTCTAATGCTCCATCTGTGTTTCAGTCCTTTATGCATGACATCTTCCGAGAGTAACATAGTAACATAGTAACATAGTTAGTAAGGCCGAAAAAAGACATTTGTCCATCCAGTTCAGCCTATATTCCATCATAATAAATCCCCAGATCTACGTCCTTCTACAGAACCTAATAATTGTATGATACAATATTGTTCTGCTCCAGGAAGACATCCAGGCCTCTCTTGAACCCCTCGACTGAGTTCGCCATCACCACCTCCTCAGGCAAGCAATTCCAGATTCTCACTGCCCTAACAGTAAAGAATCCTCTTCTATGTTGGTGGAAAAACCTTCTCTCCTCCAGACGCAAAGAATGCCCCCTTGTGCCCGTCACCTTCCTTGGTATAAACAGATCCTCAGCGAGATATTTGTATTGTCCCCTTATATACTTATACATGGTTATTAGATCGCCCCTCAGTCGTCTTTTTTCTAGACTAAATAATCCTAATTTCGCTAATCTATCTGGGTATTGTAGTTCTCCCATCCCATTTATTAATTTTGTTGCCCTCCTTTGTACTCTCTCTAGTTCCATTATATCCTTCCTGAGCACCGGTGCCCAAAACTGGACACAGTACTCCATGTGCGGTCTAACTAGGGATTTGTACAGAGGCAGTATAATGCTCTCATCATGTGTATCATGTGCTCTCATCATGAGTACCTGGATAGATTCATGATTGTATATTTGGATGACATTTTGGTCTTTTCGGATGATTGGGAGTCTCATGTGAAGCAGGTCAGAATGGTGTTCCAGGTCCTTCGTGCGAATTCCTTGTTTGTGAAGGGGTCTAAGTGTCTCTTTGGTGTTCAGAAGGTTTCGTTTTTGGGTTTCATTTTTTCCCCTTCTACTATCGAGATGGACCCTGTTAAGGTCCAAGCCATTTATGATTGGACTCAGCCGACATCTGTGAAGAGCCTACAGAAGTTCCTGGGCTTTGCTAATTTTTACCGTCGCTTCATCGCTAATTTTTCTACTGTTGCTAAACCGTTCACTGATTTGACCAAGAAAGGTGATGATGTGGTCAATTGGTCCTCTGCGGCTGTAGAGGCTTTTCAGGAGTTGAAGCGTCATTTTTCTTCTGCCCCTGTGCTGTGCCAGCCAGATGTTTCGCTCCCGTTTCAGGTCGAGGTTGATGCTTCTGAGATTGGAGCAGGGGCTGTTTTGTCGCAAAGAAGTTCTGATGGCTCGGTGATGAAACCTTGTGCCTTCTTTTCTAGAAAATTCTTGCCTGCTGAGCGCAATTATGATGTTGGCAATCGAGAGTTGTTGGCCATGAAGTGGGCATTCGAGGAGTGGCGACATTGGCTTGAAGGAGCTAAACATCGCGTGGTGGTCTTGACGGATCACAAGAATTTGACTTATCTCGAGTCTGCCAAACGGTTGAATCCTAGACAGGCTCGATGGTCGCTCTTTTTCTCCCGTTTTGATTTTGTGGTTTCATACCTTCCGGGATCTAAGAATGTGAAGGCTGATGCCCTGTCAAGGAGTTTTGTGCCTGACTCTCCGGGTTTTCCGGAGCCGGCGGGTATTCTTAAAGAGGGGGTAATTTTGTCTGCCATCTCCCCTGATTTGCGGCGCGTGCTGCAGAAGTTTCAGGCTGATAGACCTGACCGTTGTCCAACGGAGAAACTTTGTCCCTGATAGATGGACTAGTAGAGTTATCTCTGAGGTTCATTGTTCGGTGTTGGCTGGTCATCCTGGAATCTTTGGTACCAGAGATTTGGTGGCTAGATCCTTTTGGTGGCCTTCTTTGTCACGGGATGTGCGTTCTTTTGTGCAGTCCTGTGGGACTTGTGTTCGGGCTAAGCCCTGCTGTTCTCGTGCCAGTGGGTTGCTTTTCCATGGATTTTATTTCTGATCTCCCTGTTTCTCAAAGGATGTCGGTCATTTGGGTGGTTTGTGATCGCTTCTCTAAGATGGTCCATTTGGTACCCTTGTCTAAATTACCTTCCTCCTCTGATTTGGTGCCATTGTTTTTCCAGCATGTGATTCGTTTGCATGGCATTCCGGAGAACATCGTCTCGGACAGAGGTTCCTAGTTTGTTTCAAGGTTTTGGCGGTCCTTTTGTGCTAAGATGGGCATTGATTTGTCTTTTTCTTCGGCTTTCCATCCTCAGACTAATGGCCAAACCGAACGAACTAATCAGACTTTGGAAACATATCTGAGATGCTTTGTTTCTGCTGATCAGGATGATTGGGTGTCCTTCTTGCCTTTGGCTGAGTTCGCCCTTAATAATCGGGCCAGCTCGGCTACTTTGGTTTCTCCTTTTTTCTGCAATTCTGGTTTCCATCCTCGTTTCTCTTCAGGGCAGGTTGAGCCTTCGGACTGTCCTGGTGTGGATACTGTGGTGGACAGGTTGCAGCAGATTTGGACTCATGTGGTGGACAATTTGACATTGTCCCAGGAGAAGGCTCAACGTTTCGCTAACCGCCGGCGCTGTGTTGGTCCCCGACTTCGGGTTGGGGATTTGGTTTGGTTGTCATCTCGTCATGTTCCTATGAAGGTTTCCTCTCCTAAGTTTAAGCCTCGTTTCATTGGACCATATAAGATTTCTGAAATTCTTAATCCTGTGTCATTTCGTTTGGACCTTCCAGCTTCTTTTGCCATCCATAATGTGTTCCATAGGTCGTTGTTGCGGAGATACGTGGCGCCTATGGTTCCCTCCGTTGATCCTCCTGCCCCGGTGTTGGTCGAGGGGGAGTTGGAGTATGTGGTGGAGAAGATTTTGAATTCTCGTGTTTCAAGACGGAAACTCCAGTACCTGGTCAAGTGGAAGGGTTATGATAAGGAGAATAATTCCTGGGTTTTTGCCTCTGATGTTCATGCTGCCAATCTAGTTCGTGCCTTTCAATTGGCTCATCCTGATCGGCCTGGGGGCTCTGGTGAGGGTTCGGTGACCCCTCCTCAAGGGGGGGTACTGTTGTGAATTCTGTTGTCGAGCTCCCTCTTGTGGTCGTGAATGGTACTTCGGTGAGTTCTGTCCGTGGGCTCCCTCTGGTGGCTGTGAGTGGAGCTGCTGCTTCTGAGGTTCCTTACACAGGTGACGGGGTTTATCCTTTGGTTTGCTGCTCCATTTAACTCCACTTAGATCGTTACTCCATGCCAGCTGTCAATGTTTCTGCATTGCTTCAGTTCGCTCTTGGATCTTTCTGGTTACCTGTCTACTCCAGCAGAAGCTAAGTTCCTGATATCTAATTCGTTCATTGATTTCTTGTCCAGCTGGATATCATAATTTTGTCTTGCTAGCTGGAAGCTCTGGGATGCAGAGTGGCATCTCCGCACCGTTAGTCGGTGCGGAGGTCTTTTTTGCACACTCTGCGTGGTCTTTTGTAGTTTTTTGTGCTGATCGCAAAGCTACCTTTCCTATCCTCTGTCTATTTAGTAAGTCTGGCCTCCCTTTGCTGAAACCTGTTTCATTTCTGCGTTTGTGACTTTCATCTTTACTCACAGTCAATATATGTGGGGGCTGCCTTTTCCTTTGGGGAATTTCTCTGAGGCAAGGTAGGCTTTATTTTCTATCTCTAGGGCTAGCTAGTTCATAGGCTGTGATGAGGCGCCTAGGGAGCGTCAGGAGCGCTCCACGGCTATTTCTAGTGTGTGTGATAGGATTAGGGATTGCGGTCAGCAGAGCTCCCACATCCCAGAGCTTGTCCTGTTTGAAGTTTAACTATCAGGTCATTCCTGGTGCTCCTAACCACCAGGTCATAACAGGTTAGGTCTTTGCCCTGCTGAATGACCATCTGCTTGTTCGGTCCCTGGTTGCCGCTGTGGAAGCTGTTCGCAGGTTGCGAGGTCATTTGCAGCTGGTGCATGACTTTTCATGTATGTCAGGGCGTGCAGTCGCTGCCAGGTGCCCTGGGCCTCAGTTCCTGCACTGATTGTGCTGTAATGGTTTCTGTTTGTGCTAAGGGCGTGCGCGGCCACACCTCCCCTGCTTTTATCAGGGTTAGTGTGTGTACTTGAAAGGCTGTCCCCAGCCAATTGCTGAGGGGCAGCTCCTATATAAAGTTCCCCTGCCCTATGGGCGGGGCCTGAGCTACTCAAAAAGCTCCTGAACTTTGCTATGTGTGTGTCATGTCGGACGCTGTTCACACTAGGGCGTCCGACAGACAGCGGTAATTCCACATTTATCCACTATACGCTCAGTGGCGCCGGCTAGATTTTATCCAGGGTTAATCTGGCTGGTAATCTGGTTGGAGGCTGGGTCACGCCCGTGGCCTTTAAATAGTCATTCTGGACTTTGGGAGTCGCCGATTATAGCTTGTGTCTTGTGCCTGGTGATCTCGGTCTGGAGTGGTGGTCTAGGAGTTGAAGTATCGTATCTGGTGGTGTATTATCCTTTGTCATATTTCTCCTTCCTATATTTGTGTTTATTTTTGCCCTGTGCACATTATAGTGTTTTCCTGTGTGTCTGCGGCGAGGTGCGTTTTTAGTTTTCCCAGTCTGTACTTTATGTAGGTTGGTGTGTGGTCTTATCACTGGGTGGCGGGTGGAGGTTTCAGCATAGGGCTGAAACAGGAGTCAGGGTCAGGCCTGGCGGCCCAGACAAGCACACCATCAGTGTAAATTCTGGGAGAGGGACAGACAGGGCTTTCCCTAGTCTGAGGGATATCGCAGGGGCCCGGGTAATCCGCTTTAGTCTACCCAATACCCCCGTGACATTGTGTTTTGTGTTCCTGCACCTCTCCTGTCTATGTTTTGGTACCAAAGTCCTTGCCTTGATTCCTGTTTTGGCGCCTGTACTGGAGGTGGTCTATCCAGGACCAAATCCTTGATCCTGTACCTGACCCTGTCTGAACTGTATATATAAAGAAAAACCTTGCACTCAACTTTATGCTCTTAGTGAATTTTAATGTAGTACCCAAGAAACGTTTCGGTCCAACACACCGGACCTTCATCAGTTACGTACTATGTGAGGAGATACGAGAAGAGACAAAAACAGTGTCTCTGGGCACACAGAAAGAGCAGCGTCTGAGATGAAGACAGGCAAGAGTTAACATCCACTTAAACAGAGGAGGGGGTGGTGTGTGCCATGCATAGACGCGGAGTCCTCCGCTCGTCCCGAGCCCTGTGTCTGTGTGCCCAGAGAGGTGTGTAAGGTGTGGGAACCTACCTTTGCACCACCATCAGTAGTGCACACGTTTCTACCATTTATCCTGTCTGAACTGTGTCTGCTGTGTTATGTTCCTGGAATCCCTCTGCGTCTGGAGCCTCGCACCCAGTGACTTTGTCTCTTGTAACTGGTGTTTCAGCTGAGCATCTACTACATTGTGCTTTGGCTACCATGCGGTGCTAGCTCCTGACAGGTCCAGCAATCCTGCGGTTCTAGCACCATCCCGCTTGAGTTCCTTCTTAGGTCCGATGCCAGGAGCCTGATGTCCGCTGTCTGGAGCTTGGAGCCTGATGAATATGGTGGTGCTTGTAGGTCGAGTCGGATGTCTGGAACCGAACGACTTCTGTCTGATGTCTGCCGGTGACCCTGGGTCCAGATGTCCTGATGTCCTGCCTGCATCCTGATGACCTCGTGTTCCCTGATGTCTTTCCTGTGTCCGATGTCTTGATGTAACTGATGCCCTGGGCTGCCACGCCAGTGTCCCAGCTGATGACCTGGGCTGCCACATCTGTGTCCCAGATGTCTATCCGGTATTCCGTATGTTCTGATGTCCTTCCTGTGTCCAGATATCCTGTCTGTACCCTGATGTCTTGTCTGCGTACTGATGACCTTGTGTAGCCTGATGTCCTGCCTGTGTCCTGATGTCCCACCTATGTGTGCCTCGGTGATCCGTTGGTGCCTTGGGGTCCACTGGGTGGTACCCATCTGGGAGGTGTGGAATCGAGAGCGTGACATCATTATGTTTTGTTTATGTACTGTGTGACTTTACTTTAGTAAACTTTACTTTCTCGATACCTGAAGTTGTGCGGTGTAATCAAGTCCTATGTGTCTCTTTCCTTGTCCACATGCTCAGCTGCCACAGAACCCTGGTCTCTGCCCTCCCCTACTTTGGGTAGGCCCGGGTCCCCCTCTGCGGTATAAAGGGTCCGTATTGCGTCCCTGGGGGACACGCACCCCACGCTGTCATGGGCTGGGCTGCATCAGCGGCTGCAGCTTACCATGACAATATGTTGATGACCCATTGATGCTATGCAATCTGAAGGACAATCTATGCATGTACACTCCTGCAGTGAGGGATGGCCTCCTACCTCCTTCCCTCAAGCCTGTGAATGACTGAATGGGAGAGTGACCTATAAAAAGGAGGATTGACCTATTTTCAGGGAGCCTACATTACAGTAGTCATGGCATCATCACTCCAACTGAAGAAATACAGAGCTGCCACATTTGACCATCGCTGAGCCATGGATACGTTTGGAGAAAGCCAGGAATGGGACGCGCTGGTCGCCTGGTTCAATTCAGATGTTCGGATAAGCCAGGTGGTGACTCTCGTGTCAACTGGCTTTTGACCTTGTACGGACTCAATGGGCTGTCATCTTCCTACGCTTGTCATTACCTCCCCTCTGTGTATGTATAACAGTTAGAATAGCGACCCTGGGAGCTCTGACGTAACATCTACCATGGGCTAGTCAGCGGAAGGGTGAGACCCTGTAATTTGCATCATCTTGGGGTAATTGCTGAGATAGTTCTGTTTGCTATTGGGTTTTGTGGTTCAATAAAGTATTGCCACACTGTTTTACCATCACCCTGTGTAGTGTATTGCCCATGGGGAGAGAGAGCGGGCGTGCAGTGGTATGAGCCCTGATCCATGCAGTCTTGCTAAAGGCAGCCGGGCCAGTGGTCAAGAGCACCCACTGACCCCCCGTTTCTACACAATGCCTGGTTTTAGTGGACATTCATAGAGTGGGAGGGAGAATGTCCACGCATCTCCTCCTGAAAACTGCCAGGACCTCTGTGATGTCAGAATCATGTGATCAGTCACTTGATGGAGTCACAAGGTCAGGCCTTAAATGGCTGACTAGCAGAGCTTCCAATGTTTAGTGGTTCCTGGAGAAATAGGACTCCAGGGAATTGTGTGCCCTAACTGAACCTGTACATTGCTGTGTGTTAGCGGTCTGATCCCGCTAGGAAAAAGGACTGTGTTTTCTTTCTTTTGTTTCTTTGTGTTGCTGTTTTTCCCAGAGGGCTGTGTGTTTACTTTTAAGCCTGGCTTATGCTGCTACAATAAACCAAGCACTTTTTAAGGAGACTGTGTTCTAGAGATACATCTGTATCCAGCTGAGTGATCTATCTATCTATCTATCTATCTATCTATCTATATACACAGTGGGGCAAAAAAGTATTTAGTCAGTCAGCAATAGTGCAAGTTCCACCACTTAAAAAGATGAGAGGCGTCTGTAATTTACATCATAGGTAGACCTCAACTATGGGAGACAAACTGAGAAAAAAAAATCCAGAAAATCACATTGTCTGTTTTTTTATCATTTTATTTGCATATTATCGTGGAAAATAAGTATTTGGTCAGAAACAAACAATCCAAATTTCTGGCTCTCACAGACCTGTAACTTCTTCTTTAAGAGTCTCCTCTTTCCTACACTCATTACCTGTAGTAATGGCACCTGTTTAAACTTGTTATCAGTATAAAAAGACACCTGTGCACACCCTCAAACAGTCTGACTCCAAACTTCACTATGGTGAAGACCAAAGAGCTGTCAAAGGACACCAGAAACAAAATTGTAGCCCTGCACCAGGCTGGGAAGACTGAATCTGCAATAGCCAACCAGCTTGGAGTGAAGAAATCAACAATGGGAGCAATAATTAGAAAATGGAAGACATACAAGACCACTGATAATCTCCCTCGATCTGGGGCTCCACGCAAAATCCCACCCCGTGGGGTCAGAATGATCACAAGAACGGTGAGCAAAAATCCCAGAACCACGCGGGGGGACCTAGTGAATGAACTGCAGAGAGCTGGGACCAATGTAACAAGGCCTACCATAAGTAACACACTACGCCACCATGGACTCAGATCCTGCAGTGTCAGACGTGTCCCACTGCTTAAGCCAGTACATGTCCGGGCCCGTCTGAAGTTTGCTAGAGAGCATTTGGATGATCCAGAGGAGTTTTGGGAGAATGTCCTATGGTCTGATGAAACCAAACTGGAACTGTTTGGTAGAAACACAACTTGTCGTGTTTGGAGGAAAAAGAATACTGAGTTGCATCCATCAAACACCATACCTACTGTAAAGCATGGTGGTGGAAACATCATGCTTTGGGGCTGTTTCTCTGCAAAGGGGCCAGGATGACTGATCCGGGTACATGAAAGAATGAATGGGGCCATGTATCGTGAGATTTTGAGTGCAAACCTCCTTTCATCAGCAAGGGCACTGAAGATGAAACGTGGCTGGGTCTTTCAACATGACAATGATCCAAAGCACACCGCCAGGGCAACGAAGGAGTGGCTTCGTAAGAAGCATTTCAAGGTCCTGGAGTGGCCTAGCCAGTCTCCAGATCTCAACCCTATAGAAAACCTTTGGAGGGAGTTGAAAGTCCGTGTTGCCAAGCGAAAAGCCAAAAACATCACTGCTCTAGAGGAGATCTGCATGGAGGAATGGGCCAACATACCAACAACAGTGTGTGGCAACCTTGTGAAGACTTACAGAAAACGTTTGACCTCTGTCATTGCCAACAAAGGATATATTACAAAGTATTGAGATGAAATTTTGTTTCTGACCAAATACTTATTTTCCACCATAATATGCAAATAAAATGATAAAAAACAGACAATGTGATTTTCTGGATTTTTTTTTCAGTTTGTCTCCCATAGTTGAGGTCTACCTATGATGTAAATTACAGACGCCTCTCATCTTTTTAAGTGGTGGAACTTGCACTATTGCTGACTAAATACTTTTTTGCCCCACTGTATGTATATATATATATATATATATATATATTAGTCACGGATCCCAGGGAGGATAACTTTATCATCCCCACCGCTCACACCAATATGTCATGAACTGGGTTGTTTGGTTGCCCCAGTTCTTTCTGAACGGGAATTATCTATATCCCACTTCCCAGTTCTGATTTGGAACTTGCAGCTCTCTGGCGACCCCCTTACCCTCAGGTCAGACAGGGTACTGCACCTAGGATAATTAGTCGCCAGAAATGCTACCTTACTTTGTACTGGCTAATGGGCATACTGCAGCAATATAACTACTCCCACTCAGGCAGGAACAATAATTATGAACGACGTCCGTTGCTACCAGGTTCCCCAAATACACAGGACAAATTCACTGCCACCAGCTCCGATTTCTGAATAACAGGTCTGGAGCTGACCCAAATTAGTAGCGTAATTCACTTCAGAGGACATGACAGTATGTTATAGAGCAAGGAGAAACGAAGCTAGTAATTTTATATATTTTACTCCAAAAAAGGTAGGCAGTGTTTTCAAGATGGTAAAAAGATATTGTAAAAGAATACCAGTATCGTATGTACAGTACAATTACAAATAAAAAGGGATTATCAGAAGAAAATCGACTTACGGTTCTTTCATATCATTTCAGATCATGGCAAACCATGTGGCTGGAGGGGGACGAACATCAGAATGCATTGGAGCAGCTTGCGGAGCTGCTGTTAACTCTGTTCCTTGCCAAAGACTTACTTATAACTCAGCAGGGTTAAGATATGCCCTCTGGTCATGACATCACTGAGTGGGCGGAGCAATGGAGTGCACTCCTACTTTCTCAGAAGGACTCAGAGTTATGGAACATTCATATCCACTGTAGCTCCAGGATGCAACCACGTAAAGCGACGACGGAATTAACATTGATCTTGTTTTGCGACTAGCATTCTATTAAGACCAAATATGACCTGGCTATGCACTGTGAGTAAGCAGTAATTCGCTTCTTGGATACCCAGGGTACAGGAAATTGGAAAATGCACTGGGTAATGGCCCGGCCGATGCACATACCAAACATATAACATTCCTATCTCTGTCACTAACTGGTGTCAAGTTATGCCTTAGTATTAAGTTTGCTCATGAACAAAAGAGCACATGGTTTCAGACAAAAGCCTGGTTTTCCTGCACACTCCTGTTTCGAGAGGCAGGGGGACAGAGTCCCACACTGGAGTTTCAAGTTACAGCTGTATTGTCAGCAGGGTGCAAGGGCTGGGAGGAAGGGGGGCCGGAAAGCCCACAGCGTGTGTCTGTGCTCAGCTTTAATGGATGTAGCAGAGCTCAAGTGTGCGTGATCATAGACAAATATATCATGTTCCTACCCCCCCTTTTGGACTGCGCTATGGAGGCAGCACCTCTCGGTACTCCTCCATGCGCACCTCATCAGGTTCGCCCAGGTGGGACAACCCTTCTGCTTTGCCATGCTCCATGCCCATTTTGTGTTTGACTGTAAAGTTATACTGTTGGAGGGCAAGGCTCCAGCATAGCAACCTTCTGTTGGTTCCGCACATGGATTGTAGCCAGCGCAGAGGGTTGTGGTCGGTCACCACAGTGAAGGTGCGACCGTAAAGGTAGGGCTGGAGATTTTGCAGGGCCCAGACCATGGCCAGGCACTCCTACTCGATGGTGGAATAGGCCACTTCCCTCGGCAGAAGCTTCCGGATCAGGTACAACACAGGGTGCTCTTGGTTCCCTGAGTCGACCTGGCTGTGCACCGCACTAAAGCCAAACTCGTTGGCGTCGGTATGCCGTCAACTGCCGGTACTGCTGTCAAATGCTTTTAACAAGGGAGAGTTGCACACAGGTGTTTTCAAAGCCTGGAAGGCACCCTCACAGCTGTCTGTCCAGTCGACTGGGGTAGCCTCTTCCTGGTGAGGTCCATCAAGGTTTTTCCCAGGCTACTATAGTTCTGTACAAAGCGCCTATAGTACCCTGCAGTGCCCAGAAAGGACATCACCTGCTTCTTGGTCCTGGGGGTGGGCCAGGATGCGATAGTGTCCACTTTCCCAGGCTCTGGTCTCATGGAGGTCCCGTCTACCCGGTGCCCCAGGTAATGGACCTCTCTCATGCCCATCTGGCACTTTCCCTGCTTGATGGTCAGACCTGCTTGATGAATTCGCCTGAGCACTTACTGAAGATGCTGAAGGTGTTCATCCCAGGAGGAACTGAAGACGGCAATATCATCCAAGTACGCCACCGAGTACTTCTCCAGTCCCTGAACCAGGTGGTTGACCATCCGCTGAAAAGTGGCAGTGGCATTCTTCATGCCGAAGGGGAATCTGCCAATATCCCTGACTCAGATCCATTAAGGACAGATATTTGGCTCCAGCTAACCGCTCAAGCAGCTCCTCGATGCGCAGCATTGGGTGCGCGTCAGAGGCTATGATGGCATTGAGCCCCCTGTAGTTCGCGCAGAACCGGGTGGTCCGATCCTTCTTTGGCACGAGAACTACAGGTGAGGCCCACGCGCTCTTTGACCGTTGAATCATCCCCAGCTGTAACATCTCATCGATCTCCTGGCACATAACCTGCTACACCTTGTCGTAAATCCGATAGGGTGTTCACCATAGTGCGGCATTATTCCCGGTGTCCATCTTGTGGACCACTAACCAAATCCTTCCAGGTTGGTTGGAGAACACGACCCAGAAGGATTCCAGCATGGTTCGCAACTGCGACAGATGGAGTTCGGTTACCAAGGCGCTTACCTCCACTTCCTCGATGGACCCACCGACCTTGGCTTGGGCCAGCATGTCCAGGAGGGGGTCTTTCTCCCACCTTCGGGCAGGATGCAGACCGGTAGGACGTAGGCTTCATGTTCATGATGAGCCTTCATCATATTGACGTGAAAGGCATTTCGCCTAACCTGAGCGTGTTCAAGGGTGACCATGTAGGTGACTGGGTTGAGCTGTTGGTGGACAACGTATGGGCCTTCCCAGGCTGCCTGAAGCTTACCCTTTGGTATGGGGACCAGCACCCACACCTTTTGACCCACCTGGTAGGTCCGTTCCCGGACGTTCTGGTCGTACCAGTGCTTTTGGCCAGCCTGAGCCTGCGTCATGTTGTCATGCACCAACTGCGTCAAGGTCTGCATTTTGTCGCGGAAGCGCATGACATACTCCACTATGGACACTTAAAAAGGGTTCAGCTCCTCTTCCAAGGATTCCCTTACCAAACTAAGAGGTCCCCGGACTCGCCTGCCATACAAGAGCTCGAAGGGGGAGAACCCCGTCGAGGCCTGCGGAACCTCTAGGTAAGTGAATAGCAGGTGTGGGAGGTACCGCTCCCAGTCGCATCCTTGGGTTTTAACCAGCATGCGTAGCATCTGTGTGATGATAATGTATATGATTTTTAGTTTTCCCTGTTAGCACACACACTGTGGGCTCTGACCTCCCTTCTCTCTGTGTTTCTGCTGGCTGAAATGTGTGTGTGTGTGGATCCCAAATCCCACATGGCCCCGACCACAAGAATTATTGCGCCTGTAGCCACACAAATCTCCCTCCAGTACCAGCTGAAACAGGTTTAGTCTCTCTCAAAAGACATGAGGTTCTTTGTTCTATTATAATAAGATATTGGGCCACCGATTTGGGCTAGAAAAATATGGAGTAGATATTGCTAACTTCCATCGGTAGATCTGTCAAACACTGTAAGCACAAGCAGCTAAACACAACGAGTACAAAATACATATTTCTCCGGAACTATGTGGAACAACTAGGATGAATTTGGCATCGTTAGAAAGCTAATTTTAAAATAAGATGAAAGATGGGTGTGCTGTGATTCTGCCATGTTTTGAAGCCAAGATATAAGTATTATAAGCATTGCAGGTACAATCTGTAACTTTGAGGAGAGGGGAGGAGGCAGGCAACTCAAGCCCCTTTAGTGATGTCACAAGCCTGCAGTTATAAGTTGCTACACTCGACCCAGCCTTCATTCTTGCCTAGGATTCTACACTATCCAGACCTCCTGATGCATTGGGACATTTGGGGCTCCGCTTACCAGCATGGTTTGCCTGAAATGATCTAAGCAAATGTGAGTTTATCTTCCTTTAATCCCTGTTCATTTTATAATTGCTTTGTACATATTTTGTCTAATATTGGAATATCTTTATATGCCTTTTATAAACACTGCCTGATCTTTTATGGAGTAAAACGTATAAAATACTAGTTTCGTTGTCCTGCTATAAAACGTACCCTAAGTCTTCTGAAGTTAATTCCGCTACTAATTTGGGTTGGCCCGAATCCCTCCCTGTGAGAAATCTGAGCTGGTGCCAGCGAAGTGTGTTCTGGGCTAGGCAGGTGAGCTGGCAGTGATGGAACGGGGTTTTATAAGCTATTGTCTGGCTGCGGCCTGAGCATTTATAATTCCCTCGCTGCAGCGTGCCTGCTAGCCAGTCCACAGTGAAGCGGCCTGTCCGGTGACTAATTATCCCAGGTGTAGTTCCCTGACTGGCCTGAGAGTAAGGCTAGAGTCACACTACAGCGAGATACGGCCGAGTCTCACATGTTAAAACGAGCTCTGGCACCGGCACTCCGGAGCGGAGCGTGCAGCTCCATGTATTGCTATGCGGCCGCACGCTCCGCTCTGGAGTGCCGGTGCCAGAGCTGGGTTTTAACCCGCGAGACTCGGCCGTATCTCCCTGTGTGTGATCCCGGCCTAAGGGGGGCACCGGAGAGCTGCAAGTTCCAAAGCAGACCTGGAAAAGTGAGATATACATAAATCCCTGCAGTTCGTGATATTGTAGCAGCAGTGGGATAACTAAAATAAGCCCCTGCGGTAAATTGATAGATCAATAGCCTTGTTTGTGTTTTCATCACATTGTAGCAGTGGAGGGATAACTAAGATAAGCCCCCTGCACATGTGATAGCCGTGTGCTGGCCAAAGGCCACCCCCGTATCGTGACATTTTGGTGACAAGCACGGTGTGAATCGTGACAATCTGACAGTACCGTTGAAGCACTCACACAAACTATTGGTCTGTGGATGATACGCACTCGATACCAGACGCTTCACCTGCATTCTCTTACAGAGAGCCTCCATTAGGTGAGACATGAATTGGGTCCCTTAATCGGTAAGCATCTCCCTGGGAAATCCTACACGTGAAAAGATGGCCAACAGGGCATCCGCCATCTTATCCGCCCTAGTTGAGGACAGAGCCAATGCCTCTGGGTACCGGGTAGCGTAGTCTACGACAGTTAGGACGTATTGCTTTTCACAGCTGCTGGGGACGGCCAGCGGGCCCACAATGTCCACCGCGATGCTCTGGAAAGGCTATCACTGGCAAAGGGATCAGGGGAGCCTTAATAGCAGGCCCCGCCTTCCCCACTCTTTGGCAGGTGATACAGGAGCGACAGTGGTTTGTCACATCTGTCCCCATCTTGGGCCAATAGAAGTGTTGAGACAGATGGGCCTTAGTTTTGCTGATCCCCAAGTATCCAGCGAGCGGGATCTCATGGGCAATCCGCAACAACTCACACCGGAATTGGCACGGGACGACTAGCTGTCTTTCCCTCGGCCACTCCTTTTGGGATTTTCCGGGTACGGTCTCCTGGTACAACCTCCCTCTTTCCCAGAAAACCCTCTCCTTATCAGTCACGAAGGTGGGCGTCTCAGCAAGATGTCTCAAACTCTCCAGGCTCGCATCTGAGTGCAGAGCGGCCTGGAACTCCTAGCTTTGGAAGCCGGAAGTGACGTCAGGGTCCCTTCCCCACAGGAACTCTCTAGACCTGCTCTGGGTCCATCTCTGTTTCAGTCCCCCTGTGACTGAGGAGGGTCCATCTCAGGAAATAGGAAAGTTCTGATTACTTCACTTACACATACAGTGCTCTCAGCTCCAGTTTCCTGTGCCTGCCAGCTGAAGACTGGAATCCTAAACCCCTCATTTTTCCCTGTACCTCAAGAATTTGTGGCTCCGTGCTGCGGCAGGCAGGTCCCATCGGATACTGGCTAAAACTGGTATAGAAAGCATGAGCTTCTATTGTTCGTTTAAGGTTATATATATTGGCACCGGACAGGGCTAGAGATATATTTAATATATATATATATATCCGAATGTCCATCGAGGGATATATAACTCCCTGAAATCGCTAGAAGCTAAACCCAACAAGTGCAAAGAGCATGTTTCTCTGTAAGCGGGTCGGGTAACGATGCCGTGTTTACACTTAAAAAGAATCACCCCGACGTGGAGCACCTCCTGATCATTGTGTCTTTCATATACGAGGTCCATACAGCGAGCTAGGCATAAAAATGGTTGCCATAACTCTAAGTAAAGGTTTCAACCTCTAAGTGAGGTCACCACTTTACTTTCTTAAAGTAATGATGGCCACTCATTTTTCTTTACTTAGAATTTGTATTGTGGCAAGAAAAAAGCAGCTAACAGTCTATTCAGTAGGACTATCAGCTGTGTATCCGCCAGACTTCTGCACAACGCAAATGATGGTCCCAAACCCATTTATAAGGCAAGAAAATCCCACTTATTAAACCTGACAGGGCACACCTGTGAAGTGAAAACCATTCCCGGTGACTACATCTTGAAGCTCATCAAGAGAATGCCAAGAGTGTTCAAAGCAGTCATCAAAGCAAAAGTTGGCTACTTTGAAGAACCTAGAATATAAGACATAATTTCAGTTGTTTCACACTTTTTTGTCAAGTATATAATTCCACATGTGTTAATTCATAGTCTTGATGCCTTCAGTGTGAAATGTACAATTTTCATGGTCATGAAAATACAGAAAAATCTTTAAATGAGAAGGTGTGTCCAAACTTTAGGTATGTACTGTGTATATATATATATTAAGATTGCTCTCACTAAGTGTATTGGGGGACACTCGCTTGGCACGGGATTAACGTAGTCAGGCACAATTTTTCGCTTAAACACAGTCTATACGGTTTATTAAAGTGTCATGAACCGGGATGTGCACAGTTCACATTTACATTTCATAACACAACAAGCACCAACTGGTGATATTAACTTGCAGCTTTATCTTAAAGACTTCATATACGGCTTTGTCTCACGGACACTAAACATGCTGGGCCTCTCACTTCCCCCAGTTCCCATAGGGGGCCGGACGCCGTACACTTCACCAATGTCCCTAGTCACATACAGCGCATATGACACTGGGTCGCGGTCTCTAAACACGCCGAACCTCACTCCGTTCAGTCACCGTGGGAGACCATACACTTCATAGAACATTACAAGCACCAACAGTCTGTATAGGTACCTGACGGGAGCTCCTGCTCCACCTGCTGACTCCTTGTCAGTCCACTCCTCCGGGAAAGCTGCCTCACGGGGATCACCAACTTGCATGGTCGGCATATCTTAGTCAGTCCAGGCCCCACCGAAGGACGGTAACTTCCCCACATAGACCATCCCGAACCATAGTCTTTCTGTGCGCTATTCAGAGATCCGGTCCTAGTCCCAGGACCTCCCAACACACCAGCATGTGCTCTTCAGGACTCCTACTCCCAGGAAATCCAACACATATTGTGCCTACTCCCAGGTGTTCCAACACAAGTTGTTCAGTGTGCTATTCAGGGATCCGGTCCTAGTCCCAGGACCTCCCAACACATGAACCGCACATGCAGGGCCGGACTGGGACTAAAATTCAGCCCTGGCATTTGAAGTCACACAGGCCCACTTGTCACATGGTGACTGTATAATATCTTTGTACACTTGTAGGTTACAAGAAGTGAGGGGAGTGTAACACGATTATATAACATATAATTACAGCTGTATCCAGCATTACAGCTCAGCCCCCATAGAATGTAGTGCAGCCAGACCCCATAGAATGTAATGCAGCCAGCCCCCATAGAATGTAATGCAGCACAGCCCCCATAGAATGTAATGCAGCACAGGCCCCATAGAATGTAATGCAGCACAGGCCCCATAGAATGTAATGCAGCACAGCCCCCATAGAATGTAATGCAGCACAGCCCCCATAGAATGTAATGCAGCACAGCCCCCATAGAATGTAATGCAGCACAGACCCCATAGAATGTAATGCAGCACAGCCCCTATAGAATGTAATGCAGCACAGCCCACATAGAATGTAATGCAGCCAGTTCCCATAGGATGTAATGCAGTACAGCCCCCATAGATTGTAATGCAGCACAACCCCCATAGAATGTAATGCTGCACAGCCCCCATAGAATGTAATACAGCACAGCTCCCATAGAATGTAATGCAGCACAGCCCCCATAGAATGTAATGCTGCACAGCCCCCATAGAATGTAATGCAGCCAGTTCCCATAAGATGTAATGCAGTACAGCCCCCATAGAATGTAATGCAGCACAGCCCCCATAGAATGTAATGCAGCACAGCCCCCATAGAATGTAATGCAGCCAGTTCCCATAGGATGTAATGCAGTACAGCCTCCATAGAATGTAATGCAGCACAGCCCTCATAGAATGTAATTGCATCACAGCCCCCATAGAATGTAATACAGCACAGCTCCCATAAAATGTAATGCAGCACAACCCCCATACAATATAATGCAGCCCAGCCCCATAGAATGTAATGCAGCACAGCCCCCATAGAATGTAATGCAGCCAGTTCCCATAGAATGTAATGCAGCCCAGCCCCATAGAATGTAATGCAGCACAGCCCCATAGAATGTAATGCAGCACAGCCCCCATAGAATGTAATGCAGCACAGCCCCCATAGTATGTAATGCAGCACAGCCCCCATAGAATGTAATGCAGCACAGCCCCCATAGAATGTAATGCAGCACAGCCCCCATAGAATGTAATGCAGCACAGCCCCCATAGTATGTAATGCAGCCAGTTCCCATAGGATGTAATGCAGTACAGCCCCCATAGAATGTAATGCAGCACAGCCCCCATAGAATGTAATGCAGCACAGCCCCCATAGAATGTAATGCAGCACAGCCCCCATAGAATGTAATGCAGCACAGCCCCCATAGAATGTAATGCAGCCAGTTCCCATAGGATGTAATGCAGCACAGCCACCATAGAATGTAATGAAGCCCAACCCCATAGAATGTAATGCAGCACAGGCCCCATAAAATGTAATGCAGCACAGCCCCCATAGAATGTAATGCAGCACAGCCCCCATAGAATGTAATGCAGCACAGCCCCCATAGAATGTAATACAGCACAGGCCCCATAGAATGTAATGCAGCACAGCCCCCATAGAATGTAATGCAGCCAGTTCCCATAGGATGTAATGCAGTACAGCCCCCATAGAATATAATGCAGCACAGCCCCCATAGAATGTAATGCAGCACAGCCCACATAGAATGTAATGCAGCCAGTTCCCATAGGATGTAATGCAGTATAGCCCCGATAGAATGTAATGCAGCACAGCTCCCATAGAATGTAATGCAGCACAGCCCCCATAGAATGTAATACAGCACAGCTCCCATAGAATGTAATGCAGCACAACCCCCATACAATATAATGCAGCCCAGCCCCATAGAATGTAATGCAGCCAGCCCCCATAGAATGTAATGCAGCCAGCCCCCATAGAATGTAATGCAGCCAGCCCCCATAGAATGTAATGCAGCACAGCCCCCATAAAATGTAATACAGCACAGGCCCATAGAATGTAATGCAGCACAGCCCCCATAGAATGTAATGCAGCACAGCCCCCATAGAATGTAATGCAGCACAGCCCCCATAAAATGTAATACAGCACAGGCCCATAGAATGTAATGCAGCACAGCCCCCATAGAATGTAATGCAGCACAGCCCCCATAGGATGTAATGCAGTACAGCCCCCATAGAATGTAATGCAGCCAGTTCCCATAGGATGTAATGCAGCACAGCCACCATACAATATAATGCAGCCCAGCCTCATAGAATGTAATGCAGCCCAGCCCCATAGATTGTAATGCAGCCCCCCCCCAATAGCCCCACAACACAGTTATCACTCATTGATATATAATAATAATTAAAAAAAACCACTCTACTCACCTCTCCTCGTGCCCCGCGCTGCTCCTGGCTCCGGTCTCAGCAGCTGCAGTCTGCTGGCCCGACACACAGCAGGTGTGCATCATCGCACACCTGTGACGCCGGTATAGTTGAATGCGGGGCCGGGAGTGTGCCGACAGCGGGGGGAGTGTGCCGACAGCGGCACACTCGAGCGGCCCACTACTGCCACCGGCCCTTCTGGCATTAGCTAGAACTGCCCGATGGCCAGTCCGGCCCTGCGCACATGTGACCTGTCCAGATGCTATTCAGGACGTCAGTCCAACACCCCAGGCCACTAGCAAGTCCAAAGCCCCACCATGTGGTCTTCGGGACTCCTACTCCCAGGAAATCCAACACACCACCATGTGCTCTTCAGGACTCCTACTCCCAGGAAATCCAACACACCACCATGTGCTCTTCAGGACTCCTACTCCCAGGAAATCCAGCACACCACCATGTGCTCTTCAGGACTCCCACTCCCAGGAAATCCAACACACCACCATGTGCTCTCCAGGACTCCTACTCCCAGGAAATCCAACACATACTTCCAGGACCTTCACCACTCAGGTCCAAACACTGGAACCACACAGGAACATGTGACCCACACCCTGGTCACATTATATACCCATAACCACTCCCCTGGGTGGGAGTGTGGGTGTGTGGCTAGTTTGTCCTGCCCATCTCACACAACTAGCCTAGTAAGTCTCCCTTACAACTACACCATACATATACACACTCTTGAGGACCACAGGTCCCAGAACGACAACATTGCATCAGACTTACCACGCAGACTCCCACTGTGACACATATCGGCCATTCACAACACAGCCAGTCACTGTTTCACCACCAATATAACAACAGATATGCCTCCATGCACATCCCACGGAGCACTCACAGCGCCCCCTAGCTACCACAGGGGTCACTGCATCACTATATATATATGCAAAAATGAAGAGACCACTGCAAAATGTTTGTGATTTTTCTCTTTATAGAAAAAGGACTGTGAAGGACGTATGAATCAAGCCGCATACAAGGTTATCCTGGAAAACCAGTGTTGATTCCTTAGGCTCAGGCAATGTTTCCCAGCTCTGAGGACTGGTTTTTCCAGCAGGACAATGCGCCATGCCACACGGCTAGGTCACTCAATGTGTGGATTAAGAGACCACCCTCAAATCCCTGTCATGGCCGCCCAATCTCCAGACCTGAACCCCACTGAAAACCTCTGGAGTGTAGTGTGGATTTCTGAACTCTTCCTGAGGTAAAACATTAGTGTTGTTGTTTCTACATGATTATGACCTTGATGGTTTTTTTTGCATTATTTGAGGTCTACAAGCAATGCATTTTTTGTTATTTTGACCATTTCTCATTTTCAGAAAATAAATACAAAATTTATCACTTGGAACTTCGGAGCCATGTTGTCAGAACTTTATAGAATAAAAGAACAATTTACATTTTACTCAAAAATATAAAGAGGAAAATCAGACAAACTGAACATATTGCAGCGGTCTCTTCAGTTTTGCCAGAGCTGTACAATATAGGGGTGTGAATATATAATACAGGGGTGTATGTTTAATATAGGGGGTGTACATATACTGTATAGCATAGGGGGTGTGTATATATAATATAGGGGCGCACATGTATAATACAGGGGGTTTATATATATACTAGATGGCAGCCCGATTCTAAAGAATCGGGAGTCTAGAATCCATATATACTTTATTTATTCAAATGTAAGAATAATACAATTAATAAATAATAGTAAGAAAGAACAAAAATAATAGGCAGTATATGGAGAAAACACCAAACAAAAGTTCAAAATTGGTGTGAAAATGTCACTGAACCACTTCACAACTAAATATACAGTGGGGCAAAAAAGTATTTAGTCAGTCAGCAATAGTGCAAGTTCCACCACTTAAAAAGATGAGAGGCGTCTGTAATTTACATCATAGGTAGACCTCAACTATGGGAGACAAACTGAGAAAAAAAAATCCAGAAAATCACATTGTCTGTTTTTTTATTATTTTATTTACATATTATGGTGGAAAATAAGTATTTGGTCAGAAACAAAATTTCATCTCAATACTTTGTAATATATCCTTTGTTGGCAATGACAGAGGTCAAACGTTTTCTGTAAGTCTTCACAAGGTTGCCACACACTGTTGTTGGTATGTTGGCCCATTCCTCCATGCAGATCTCCTCTAGAGCAGTGATGTTTTTGGCTTTTCGCTTGGCAACACGGACTTTCAACTCCCTCCAAAGGTTTTCTATAGGGTTGAGATCTGGAGACTGGCTAGGCCACTCCAGGACCTTGAAATGCTTCTTACGAAGCCACTCCTTCGTTGCCCTGGCGGTGTGCTTTGGATCATTGTCATGTTGAAAGACCCAGCCACGTTTCATCTTCAATGCCCTTGCTGATGGAAGGAGGTTTGCACTCAAAATCTCACGATACATGGCCCCATTCATTCTTTCATGTACCCGGATCAGTCGTCCTGGCCCCTTTGCAGAGAAACAGCCCCAAAGCATGATGTTTCCACCACCATGCTTTACAGTAGGTATGGTGTTTGATGGATGCAACTCAGTATTCTTTTTCCTCCAAACACGACAAGTTGTGTTTCTACCAAACAGTTCCAGTTTGGTTTCATCAGACCATAGGACATTCTCCCAAAACTCCTCTGGATCATCCAAATGCTCTCTAGCAAACTTCAGACGGGCCCGGACATGTACTGGCTTAAGCAGTGGGACACGTCTGGCACTGCAGGATCTGAGTCCATGGTGGCGTAGTGTGTTACTTATGGTAGGCCTTGTTACATTGGTCCCAGCTCTCTGCAGTTCATTCACTAGGTCCCCCCGCGTGGTTCTGGGATTTTTGCTCACAGTTCTTGTGATCATTCTGACCCCACGGGGTGGGATTTTGCGTGGAGCCCCAGATCGAGGGAGATTATCAGTGGTCTTGTATGTCTTCCATTTTCTAATTATTGCTCCTACTGTTGATTTCTTCACTCCAAGCTGGTTGGCTATTGCAGATTCAGTCTTCCCAGCCTGGTGCAGGGCTACAATTTTGTTTCTGGTGTCCTTTGACAGCTCTTTGGTCTTCACCATAGTGGAGTTTGGAGTCAGACTGTTTGAGGGTGTGCACAGGTGTCTTTTTATACTGATAACAAGTTTAAACAGGTGCCATTACTACAGGTAATGAGTGGAGGAAAGAGGAGACTCTTAAAGAAGAAGTTACAGGTCTGTGAGAGCCAGAAATCTTGATTGTTTGTTTCTGACCAAATACTTATTTTCCACCATAATATGCAAATAAAATGATAAAAAAAACAGACAATGTGATTTTCTGGATTTTTTTTTCTCAGTTTGTCTCCCATAGTTGAGGTCTACCTATGATGTAAATTACAGACGCCTCTCATCTTTTTAAGTGGTGGAACTTGCACTATTGCTGACTGACTAAATACTTTTTTGCCCCACTGTATATAGTTTTGGTAAATGGTATTATCATTTTTTTGACGAAATTCGGCAGGAGCTTGAAGAGCAACGTCACTGGGCCCGCCTCCACGCAGTAGAAACTTGCTGTGAGGTAAAAATTCAAAAATCACACCAAAATGGCGGGCGGAGTGTGTCACAGTACGGCACGTTTCTGATTGTTGCCGCCTGCTGCGAGCGACCAATCAGACACTGGACACTGTTGACGTCACTTATCTCCGGACATTAGCTCCGGACATTAGCTCCGGACATTATCTCCGGACATTATCTCCGGACATTAGCTCCGGAAATTAGCTCCGGAAATTAGCTCCGGACATTATCTCCAGACATTAGCTCCGGACATTAGCTCCGGACATTAGCCACGGACATTAGCTCCGGACATTAGCTCCGGACATTAGCTCCGGACATTATCTCCGAACATTAGCTCCGGACATTAGCTCCGGACATTATCTCCGAACATTAGCTCCGGACATTAGCTCCGGACATTAGCTCCGGACATTAGCTCCGGACATTAGCTCCGGACATTAGCTCCGGACATTAGCTCCGGACATTAGATCCGGACATTAGCTCCGGACATTAGCTCCGGACATTAGCTCCGGACATTAGCTCCGGACATTAGCTCCGGACAAAGCCACGGACAAAGCCACGGAAGTTGGCACAAATTGCAGGAAGTAGTATTCTAGGCAATTATATATTAGATATATAATGTATTCATTGTTTGTAACAATATTAAGGTCTGTGCTTTCAGTAAATGGAAATAGAGATTTAGAGCTTTAATACTTCTGACAGCTGAGAGTTTGTTACCATTGCATCCAGGCCTAGAGAACATCTGCAGCATAAATCTGTCTCCTGTCATTCGCTACAATGTCTCAGTGCAGGTAAAATGTATCAGCCTGGAGTGTGACCCCCGATCTCTGGGGGTCCGATCTCTGGGGGTCCGATACCCGGGAAGCACACTAATTCTAATAACTGGGGCTCTGAAGAGTGAGGCTAAGTTCACACTGGGCGTTTATGCTGTTTTTTTTTTTTTTTTATATATACTTTTTTATGCAAATTTTCAGCTTTGTTTTACAGTACCAACAAAGTCTGTGAGAGTTCAGAAATCTCATGCACGCGACTTGTGTGTTTTTTTTTTTGGCCTCGGGATCTTGTGCTTTGCATGCTTTTCGCACAATGGAGCATGTCACTTTTTTCAGCATTTTTTACCCATTAAAAATGAATGAGTGATGAAAAAAATGCACCAACAACGCCAAAACCTGATTCTATGGAATACGACTTTTTTTTTCAACACTAAACGTTATCAGCTTAGTGACCCCCTAATAACTCCCTTAGGCCACTTTCACACATCAGGTTTTTGCCGTCAGCCACAATCCGGCAATTTTTGAAAAAAAACGGATCAGTTTTTCTCTCATAGAGTTGTATTAGCGCCAGATTGTTCCTGATGGCCACACGTTTCATCAGATTTTTGCTGGATCCATCTAAAATTAGTTATCTCTCCTCTCTCTTCTCTTCTCTCTCTCTCCCCCCCCGGAATAGGAAGTTATTAAAAAACAAAAACCAGATTCAGCAGAAAAATGGATCCATCGCATCAGTTTTTCACTATTTGTGATGGATCCGTTTTTTCAAAAATTTGCCGGATTCTGCCTGAAACAAAAAAGATGATGAGCGAAAGTAGCCTAAGTGACTTCTTCTGAAGCATCAGGGAGGGGCAGGATGTCGCTGTTCTGGACCCTGACAGTCTCTGAGGCCCGTCCAGGTGTCTCATTAGAGGTTAGATCAGTTCATTGGGCGCATCATTCTACAGAAAATTCCTCCTTTTGACCTTTCCTCAAATTCCACCTGAAGAAGCTGAGGCGAAACACTATAGTGAAACGTGCGTCGGGGGCTATTTTTTTTTTTTTTTGTGGACACGCAGTCTCCTCTCAGCAATTATGTATTACTTTCTATTGCTTTAGTTTTTCCTTCTATTCCTCTCTGCTCCGTTTGGGTTATTGGATTCCACGCTGATTGGTCCGGTTCTAGGCATCATACTTTTTTGTGATGTTCCAAAGGACTTTCTCCGTGTTGTTTCACTTTCGCTGAGATTGGACTAATCGCAGATTTTGGATGTGTCCTTCACTGTTATCCTCACAGCCAGACCTGTACCCAGTAATAATATTTTGTTAACATCATTCCCGCTGGCCACCATACTTTACCCTGCATCTTGTATTGCTCTCCTTGTATTTTATGCATTTCTATTGGATTTTTAATGTAATAATTATAAAGGTTTTTGTATCATGTATTGTAGTAGAGTCTCCTTGTTGTTTAGGATTGTATTCACATTTTTGGATTGACTCCTTATTACTTTTCACCTTCTCCCTTCTTTTGTGACTTATGAATGGAGGTCGCTCATCCTCACTGCCGCTCTGTTCATCCTTATGGGAGCGCTCGGTTATCTCCACTTGTCCCTTTTAATCAATATGAATGAATGTTAGATCATTAGACACATGGAGACTTCATTTGTACATTGTATATAGTCCCTATATAGTGTAATGTGACAGGTGAGAGTCCAGGTTTAGGATTTGGACCTGGTTGAGGACTTTATCTGCTCCAGTTGGACGTTTTCACAGCAAAAAAAGAATTCATATGAGTTTATATGGAAGAATATGACTTTTCTATATAATTCTTGCTGAATATAAAACTACTAGATGGCAGCCCGATTCTAAAGAATCGGGAGTCTAGAATCCATATATACTTTATTTATTCAAATGTAAGAATAATACAATTAATAAATAATAGTAAGAAAGAACAAAAATAATAGGCAGTATATGGAGAAAACACCAAACAAAAGTTCAAAATTGGTGTGAAAATGTCACTGAACCACTTCACAACTAAATATATATAGTTTTGGTAAATGGTATTATCATTTTTTTGACGAAATTCGGCAGGAGCTTGAAGAGCAACGTCACTGGGCCGCCTCCACGCAGTAGAAACTTGCTGTGAGGTAAAAATTCAAAAATCATACCAAAATGGCGGGCGGAGTGTGTCACAGTACGGCACGTTTCTGATTGGTCGCTCGCAGCAGGCGGCAACCAATCAGACACTGGACACTGTTGACGTCACTTATCTCCGGACATTAGCTCCGGACATTAGCTCCGGACATTAGCTCCGGACATTAGCTCCGGACATTAGCTCCGGACATTAGCTCCGGACATTAGCTCCGCACATTAGCTCCGGACATTAGCTCCGGACATTAGCTCCGGACATTAGCTCCGCACATTAGCTCCGGACATTAGCTCCGGACATTATTTACGGACATTAGCTCCGGACATTAGCTCCGGACATTAGCTCCGCACATTAGCTCCGGACATTAGCTCCGGACATTAGCTCCGCACATTAGCTCCGGACATTAGCTCCGGACATTAGCTCCGGAAGTTGGCACAAATTGCAGGAAGTAGTATTCTAGGCAATTATATATTAGATAGGGGTGCACATATATAATAGAGTGGTGTGTATATATGATATATGGGTGCATATATATAGTATAAGGCTGTATATATGATATAGGGGTGCATATATATATATATATATATATATATATATATAAGACGGGGGTGTATATATAATATAGGGGTTCACATATATAGTATAAAGGTGTATATATAATATAGGGGTGCACGTATATAGTATAGGGGGTGTATGTATATAATATAGGGGTGCACACATAATACAGGGGGTGTGTATATAATATAGGGGTGCACATATATAGTATGGGGTATATATAATATAAGGGTGCACATATTTAATACAGGGGTGTGTGTATATATAATATAGGGGTGCACATATATAGTACGGGGTGTATATAATACAGGGGTGTATATATAATATAGACCAATCAGAGAAAGAATAACCGTGACAGAAGGACAGAAAGACGGAAGTGACCCTTAGACAATTATATATATAGATATAGATAGGGGTGTACATATATAATACAGGGGGTCTATATAATATAGGGGTGCGCATACATAGTATAGGGGGGTGTATATATAATATAGGGGTGCACATACATAGTATAGGGGGTGTATATATAATATAGGGGTGCACATACATAGTATAGGGGGGTGTATATATAATATAGGGGTGCACATACATAGTATAGGGGGGTGTATATATAATATAGGGGTGCACATACATAGTATAGGGGGTGTATATATAATATAGGGGTGCACATACATAGTATAGGGGGTGTATATATAATATAGAGGTGCACATACATAGTATAGGGGGTGTGTATATATAATATAGGGGTGCACATACATAGTATAGGGGGGTGTATATATAATATAGGGGTGCACATACATAGTATAGGGGGTGTATATATAATATAGGGGCGCGCATACATAGTATAGGGGGTGTATATATAATATAGGGGTGCGTATACATAGTATAGGGGGTGTATATATATAATATAGGGGTGCACATACATAGTATAGGGGGTGTATATATATAATATAGGGGTGCACATACATAGTATAGGGGGTGTATATATATAATATAGGGGTGCACATACATAGTATAGGGGGTGTATATATAATATAGGGGTGCGCATACATAGTATAGGGGGTGTATATATAATATAGGGGTGCGCATACATAGTATAGGGGGTGTATATATAATATAGGGGTGCGCATACATAATATAGGGGGGTGTATATATAATATAGGGGTGCGCATACATAGTATAGGGGGTGTATATATAATATAGGGGCGCACATACATAGTATAGGGGGTGTATATATAATATAGGGGCACACATACATAGTATAGGGGGGTGTATATATAATATAGGGGTGCGCATACATAGTATAGGGGGTGTATATATAATATAGGGGTGCGCATACATAGTATAGGGGTGTATATATAATATAGGGGTGCGCATACATAGTATAGGGGGGTGTATATATATAATATAGGAGTGCACATACATAGTATAGGGGGTGTATATATAATATAGGGGTGCACATACATAGTATAGGGGGTGTATATATAATATAGGGGTGCACATACATAGTATAGGGGGTGTATATATAATATAGGGGTGCACATACATAGTATAGGGGGTGTGTATATATAATATAGGGGCGCGCATACATAGTATGGGGGGGTGTATATATAATATAGGGGCGCGCATACATAGTATAGGGGGTGTATATATAATATAGGGGCGCACATACATAGTATAGGGGGTGTATATATATAATATAGGGGTGCACATACATAGTATAGGGGGTGTATATATAATATAGGGGTGCACATACATAGTATAGGGGGGTGTATATATAATATAGGGGTGCGCATACATAGTATAGGGGGTGTATATATATAATATAGGGGCGCACATACATAGTATAGGGGGTGTATATATAATATAGGGGCGCACATACATAGTATAGGGGGGTGTATATATAATGTAGGGGCGCACATACATAGTATAGGGGGTGTATATATAATATAGGGACGCACATACATAGTATAGGGGGGTGTATATATAATATAGGGGCGCACATACATAGTATAGGGGGTGTATATATAATATAGGGGTGCACATACATAGTATAGGGGGGTGTATATATAATATAGGGGTGCACATACATAGTATTGGGGGGTGTATATAATATAGGGGTGCGCATACATAGTATAGGGGGTGTATATATAATATAGGGGTGCGCATACATAGTATAGGGGGGTGTATATATAATATAGGGGTGCGCATACATAGTATAGGGGGTGTATATATATAATATAGGGGTGCGCATACATAGTATAGGGGGTGTATATATATAATATAGGGGTGCACATACATAGTATAGGGGGTGTATATATAATATAGGGGTGCACATACATAGTATAGGGGGGTGTATATATAATATAGGGGTGCGCATACATAGTATAGGGGGTGTATATATAATATAGGGGTGCACATACATAGTATAGGGGGGTGTATATATAATATAGGGGTGCGCATACATAGTATAGGGGGTGTATATATAATATAGGGGTGCACATACATAGTATAGGGGGGTGTATATATATAATATAGGGGTGCACATACATAGTATAGGGGGTGTATATATAATATAGGGGTGCGCATACATAGTATAGGGGGTGTATATATAATATAGGGGTGCACATACATAGTATAGGGGTGTATATATAATATAGGGGTGCACATACATAGTATAGGGGGGTGTATATATAATATAGGGGTGCGCATACATAGTATAGGGGGTGTATATATAATATAGGGGTGCACATACATAGTATAGGGGTGTATATATAATATAGGGGCGCACATACATAGTATAGGGGGTGTATATATATAATATAGAGGTGCACATACATAGTATAGGGGGTGTATATATAATATAGGGGTGCACATACATAGTATAGGGGGGTGTATATATAATATAGGGGTGCGCATACATAGTATAGGGGGTGTATATATATAATATAGGGGTGCACATACATAGTATAGGGGTGTATATATAATATAGGGGTGCGCATACATAGTATAGGGGGTGTATATATAATATAGGGGTGCACATACATAGTATAGGGGTGTATATATAATATAGGGGCGCACATACATAGTATAGGGGGTGTATATATATAATATAGAGGTGCACATACATAGTATAGGGGGTGTATATATAATATAGGGGTGCACATACATAGTATAGGGGGGTGTATATATAATATAGGGGTGCGCATACATAGTATAGGGGGTGTATATATATAATATAGGGGTGCACATACATAGTATAGGGGGTGTATATATCATATAGGGGCACACATACATAGTATAGGGGGTGTATATATAATATAGGGGTGCACATACATAGTATAGGGGGTGTATATATAATATAGGGGTGCGCATACATAGTATAGGGGGTGTATATATATAATATAGAGGTGCACATACATAGTATAGGGGGTGTATATATAATATAGGGGTGCACATACATAGTATAGGGGTGTGTATATATAATATAGGGGTGCGCATACATAGTATAGGGGGTGTATATATATAATATAGGGGTGCACATACATAGTATAGGGGTGTATATATAATATAGGGTGTGTGTATATATCATATAGGGGCACACATACATAGTATAGGGGGGTGTATATATAATATAGGGGTGCACATACATAGTATAGGGGGGTGTATATATAATATAGGGGTGCACATACATAGTATAGGGGGTGTATATATATAATATAGGGGTGCACATACATAGTATAGGGGGTGTATATATAATATAGGGGTGCACATACATAGTATAGGGGGTGTATATATAATATAGGGGCGCACATACATAGTATAGGGGGTGTATATATAATATAGGGGCGCACATACATAGTATAGGGGGTGTATATATAATATAGGGGTGCACATACATAGTATAGGGGTGTATATATAATATAGGGGGTGTGTATATATCATATAGGGGCACACATACATAGTATAGGGGGTGTATATATAATATAGGGGTGCACATACATAGTATAGGGGGTGTATATATAATATAGGGGTGCGCATACATAGTATAGGGGGTGTATATATAATATAGAGGTGCACATACATAGTATAGGGGGTGTATATATAATATAGGGGTGCACATACATAGTATAGGGGTGTGTATATATAATATAGGGGTGCGCATACATAGTATAGGGGGTGTATATATATAATATAGGGGTGCACATACATAGTATAGGGGCGTATATATAATATAGGGTGTGTGTATATATCATATAGGGGCACACATACATAGTATAGGGGGGTGTATATATAATATAGGGGTGCACATACATAGTATAGGGGGGTGTATATATAATATAGGGGTGCACATACATAGTATAGGGGGTGTATATATATAATATAGGGGTGCACATACATAGTATAGGGGGTGTATATATATAATATAGGGGTGCACATACATAGTATAGGGGGTGTATATATAATATAGGGGTGCACATACATAGTATAGGGGGGTGTATATATAATATAGGGGTGCACATACATAGTATTGGGGGGTGTATATAATATAGGGGTGCACATGCATAGTATAGGGGGGTGTATATATAATATAGGGGTGCACATACATAGTATAGGGGGTGTATATATAATATAGGGGCACACATACATAGTATAGGGGGTGTATATATAATATAGGGGTGCACATACATAGTATAGGGGGGTGTATATATAATATAGGGGTGCACATACATAGTATTGGGGGGTGTATATAATATAGGGGTGCACATGCATAGTATAGGGGGGTGTATATATAATATAGGGGTGCACATACATAGTATAGGGGGGGTGTATATATATAATATAGGGGTGCACATACATAGTATAGGGGGTGTATATATATATAATATAGGGGTGCACATACATAATATAGGGGGTGTATATATCATATAGGGGCGCACATACATAGTATAGGGGGTGTATATATAATATAGGGGTGCACATACATAGTATAGGGGGGTGTATATATATAATATAGGGGTGCACATACATAATATAGGGGGTGTATATATAATATAGGGGCGCACATACATAGTATAGGGGGTGTATATATAATATAGGGGTGCACATACATAGTATAGGTGGGTGTATATAATATAGGGGTGCACATACATAGTATAGGGGGGGTGTATATATATATAATATAGGGGTGCACATACATAATATAGGGGGTGTATATATAATATAGGGGCGCACATACATAGTATAGGGGGGTGTATATATAATATAGGGGTGCACATACATAGTATTGGGGGGTGTATATAATATAGGGGTGCGCATACATAGTATAGGGGGTGTATATATAATATAGGGGTGCACATGGATAAGTTGGAAACTTGGGCTGAAAGGTGGCAGATGAGGTTTAACAATGATAAATGTAAGGTTATACACATGGGAAGAAGGAATCAATGTCACCATTACACACTGAATGGGAAACCACTGGGTAAATCTGACAAGGAGAAGGACTTGGGGATCCTAGTTAATGATAAACTTACCTGGAGCAGCCAGTGCCAGGCAGAAGCTGCCAAGGCAAACAGGATCATGGGGTGCATTAAAAGAGGTCTGGATACACATGATGAGAGCATTATACTGCCTCTGTACAAATCCCTAGTTAGACCGCACATGGAGTACTGTGTCCAGTTTTGGGCACCGGTGCTCAGGAAGGATATAATGGAACTAGAGAGAGTACAAAAGAGGGCAACAAAATTAATAAAGGGGATGGGAGAACTACAATACCCAGATAGATTAGCGAAATTAGGATTATTTAGTCTAGAAAAAAGACGACTGAGGGGCGATCTAATAACCATGTATAAGTATATAAGGGGACAATACAAATATCTTGCTGAGGATCTGTTTATACCAAGGAAGGTGACGGGCACAAGGGGGCATTCTTTGCGTCTGGAGGAGAGAAGGTTTTTCCACCAACATAGAAGAGGATTCTTTACTGTTAGGGCAGTGAGAATCTGGAATTGCTTGCCTGAGGAGGTGGTGATGGCGAACTCAGTCGAGGGGTTCAAGAGAGGCCTGGATGTCTTCCTGGAGCAGAACAATATTGTATCATACAATTATTAGGTTCTGTAGAAGGACGTAGATCTGGGTATTTATTATGATGGAATATAGGCTGAACTGGATGGACAAATGTCTTTTTTCGGCCTTACTAACTATGTTACTATGTTACTATGTTACATACATAGTATAGGGGGGTGTATATATAATATAGGGGTGCGCATACATAGTATAGGGGGTGTATATATATAATATAGGGGTGCACATACATAGTATAGGGGGTGTATATATAATATAGGGGTGCACATACATAGTATAGGGGGGTGTATATATAATATAGGGGTGCGCATACATAGTATAGGGGGTGTATATATATATAATATAGGGGTGCACATACATAGTATAGGGGGTGTATATATAATATAGGGGTGCACGTACATAGTATAGGGGGGTGTATATATAATATAGGGGTGCGCATACATAGTATAGGGGGTGTATATATAATATAGGGGTGCACATACATAGTATAGGGGGGTGTATATATATAATATAGGGGTGCACATACATAGTATAGGGGGTGTATATATAATATAGGGGTGCGCATACATAGTATAGGGGGTGTATATATAATATAGGGGTGCACATACATAGTATAGGGGGTGTATATATAATATAGGGGTGCACATACATAGTATGGGGGGGTGTATATATAATATAGGGGTGCGCATACATAGTATAGGGGGTGTATATATAATATAGGGGTGCACATACATAGTATAGGGGTGTATATATAATATAGGGGCGCACATACATAGTATAGGGGGTGTATATATATAATATAGAGGTGCACATACATAGTATAGGGGGTGTATATATAATATAGGGGTGCACATACATAGTATAGGGGGTGTATATATAATATAGGGGTGCGCATACATAGTATAGGGGGTGTATATATATAATATAGGGGTGCACATACATAGTATAGGGGTGTATATATAATATAGGGGTGCGCATACATAGTATAGGGGTGTGTATATATAATATAGGGGTGCGCATACATAGTATAGGGGGTGTATATATATAATATAGAGGTGCACATACATAGTATAGGGGGTGTATATATAATATAGGGGTGCACATACATAGTATAGGGGTGTGTATATATAATATAGGGGTGCGCATACATAGTATAGGGGGTGTATATATATAATATAGGGGTGCACATACATAGTATAGGGGTGTATATATAATATAGGGTGTGTGTATATATCATATAGGGGCACACATACATAGTATAGGGGGGTGTATATATAATATAGGGGTGCACATACATAGTATAGGGGGTGTATATATAATATAGGGGTGCACATACATAGTATAGGGGGTGTATATATATAATATAGGGGTGCACATACATAGTATAGGGGGTGTATATATAATATAGGGGTGCACATACATAGTATAGGGGGTGTATATATAATATAGGGGCGCACATACATAGTATAGGGGGTGTATATATAATATAGGGGCGCACATACATAGTATAGGGGGTGTATATATAATATAGGGGTGCACATACATAGTATAGGGGTGTATATATAATATAGGGGGTGTGTATATATCATATAGGGGCACACATACATAGTATAGGGGGTGTATATATAATATAGGGGTGCACATACATAGTATAGGGGGTGTATATATAATATAGGGGTGCGCATACATAGTATAGGGGGTGTATATATATAATATAGAGGTGCACATACATAGTATAGGGGGTGTATATATAATATAGGGGTGCACATACATAGTATAGGGGTGTGTATATATAATATAGGGGTGCGCATACATAGTATAGGGGGTGTATATATATAATATAGGGGTGCACATACATAGTATAGGGGTGTATATATAATATAGGGTGTGTGTATATATCATATAGGGGCACACATACATAGTATAGGGGGGTGTATATATAATATAGGGGTGCACATACATAGTATAGGGGGGTGTATATATAATATAGGGGTGCACATACATAGTATAGGGGGTGTATATATATAATATAGGGGTGCACATACATAGTATAGGGGGTGTATATATAATATAGGGGTGCACATACATAGTATAGGGGGTGTATATATAATATAGGGGTGCACATACATAGTATAGGGGGGTGTATATATAATATAGGGGTGCACATACATAGTATTGGGGGGTGTATATAATATAGGGGTGCACATGCATAGTATAGGGGGGTGTATATATAATATAGGGGTGCACATACATAGTATAGGGGGGGTGTATATATATAATATAGGGGTGCACATACATAGTATAGGGGGTGTATATATAATATAGGGGCGCACATACATAGTATAGGGGGTGTATATATAATATAGGGGTGCACATACATAGTATAGGGGGTGTATATATAATATAGGGGCGCACATACATAGTATAGGGGGTGTATATATAATATAGGGGTGCACATACATAGTATAGGGGGTGTATATATAATATAGGGGTGCACATACATAGTATAGGGGGGTGTATATATATAATATAGGGGTGCACATACATAATATAGGGGGTGTATATATAATATAGGGGCGCACATACATAGTATAGGGGGTGTATATATAATATAGGGGTGCACATACATAGTATAGGTGGGTGTATATAATATAGGGGTGCACATACATAGTATAGGGGGGGGTGTATATATATATAATATAGGGGTGCACATACATAATATAGGGGGTGTATATATAATATAGGGGTGCACATACATAATATAGGGGGTGTATATATAATATAGGGGTGCACATACATAGTATAGGGGGGGTGTATATATATATAATATAGGGGTGCACATACATAGTATAGGGGGTGTATATATAATATAGGGGCGCACATACATAGTATAGGGGGTGTATATATAATATAGGGGCGCACATACATAGTATAGGGGGTGTATATATAATATAGGGGCGCACATACATAGTATAGGGGGTGTGTATATAATATAGGGGCGCACATACATAGTATAGGGGGTGTGTATATAATATAGGGGCGCACATACATAGTATAGGGGGTGTATATATAATATAGGGGCGCACATACATAGTATAGGGGGTGTATATATAATATAGGGGCGCACATACATAGTATAGGGGGTGTATATAATATAGGGGCGCACATACATAGTATAGGGGGTGTATATATAATATAGAGGCGCACATACATAGTATAGGGGGTGTATATATAATATAGGGGCGCACATACATAGTATAGGGGGTGTATATATAATATAGGGGTGCACATACATAGTATAGGGGGTGTATATATAATATAGGGGCGCACATACATAGTATAGGGGGGTGTATATATAATATAGGGGCGCACATACATAGTATAGGGGGTGTATATATAATATAGGGGCCACCACCACAGAGATGGATGAGAGAAGAGAACCAGCCACCAGCAAAGCCAGCATCACAGACCCTCGTCAGCAGCACCGTAGCCCACCCAAGACATCGCAAAGTCCCGATATTGTCCTAATAATGGACTCAAATGGGAAGTACCTAAATACACAGCGGCTATTCCCAGGAAAACAGGTCCGTACAATCCGCTGTGCAAGTATTGAACAGGTGACAGAGGTCATCAGTAGACCACGGTTTACCAACCCAAAGCACATTATTATACACACGGGTACAAACAATCGGCCAGACCAGCAGATCGCAGAACAACTGATCAACCTGGCAAAGATGGCAAACCTAAAATTCCCGGACAGTAAAATCATTCTGTCATCGCTGCTTCCAAGAAAGGACATACCCAGGCAAACCACCCAAGCCATCAATGCAGAACTGACTGAAAAGATCAAGACTGTGCCAAACGTGACCCTGGCACAACACCTCTCCATAAACAACAGTCACCTGCACGATGATAAACACCTCAACAAACAAGGGGTCAGCCTCCTGGCCAAAGAGCTGAAGGACATCGTGCTAAACAGAGACCCCGGGCCTGGATTCAACAGTGGCCATAATCACACTGAAAGACCCCCGAGAACGATAAAGCAGAAAACCCCAAGGCTACCTCCTGAAGCTGGAAACAAAGCTCTTCACCCAGTGTCAGACCATCGGAGGTGGAGACCTCCACCGAGGAGACCACCAAGCCCACACAGATACATGCAGAGCAGAGATAGGGATGAGATAATAAACCTGCTCAATGCACTGCGCAGAATAATAATGTGACTGGATGGAACCAAGCACCGCTATAAAATTGTCAGAAATCCAGTTTGTCCCACACAGCCATACTCATTACAAGGTATATACACACAAACCACACAGAAGAATGTCTTCACTTACAATCAGCAGCTGGAATATCCAGGGTCTCAACACCTCAACCTTTGGATCTAAAACAAAGGACCCTGATTTTATACAAAGTATGAAAAATATAGACATTCAGATCCTCCTGGAAACATGGACCAGAGCCGAAAACGAATCCCTGGTGCCTATTGGATACAAGGAATTCTTGATCCATGCCCAGAAAAATAAAAACATCAAACAGGGCCGGGGCTCAGGAGGAGTAGCGATCTGGTATAAAGAGGAGCTCCATCAGTACATCAAACCGGTGAAGAAAGGAGACAGCCACATATGGATCAGAATCAGCAGCTCCATCCTCACCTGCCAGTCTGATGTCCACCTCTGTGCCACCTATATACCACCGCCAGAGTCCTCCTACTTCAATCCAGACTGCTTTGAGATCTTACAAAGAGAAGCCGCCCATTATCAGGCCCTGGGCAAAGTTCTCATCTTTGGAGACCTCAATGCAAGAACAGGGAGAGAGAGAGACTTCCTGACCATGGATGGAAACATCTACATACTTGGAGCAGAGAATGACGGCCAAGACCCTGTACACACTGAGAGAAACAGCTATGACAGTACAGTCAACAAAAGTGGCAGAAAGCTCCTGAACGTATGTAAAAGTTTAGGACTTCATATCCTTAATGGACGAAGCAAGGGTGACTCCTTAGGAAGGTATACACTAAACTCCCATGTAGGGAGGAGTGTAGTTGATTACGCCATTACAGACCTGAACCTGGCAGATGTCAGCGCCTTCATAGTCACCCCACAAACGCACCTGTCAGACCACAGCCAACTTCTTCTGTACATGAAATCTACAGAGAAACCATCCACTCAGAAGCCACAGCAGAGCGGCCTCTTCACCCGGCCTCCATCCTATAAATGGTCCAAAATATCGGCACTAAGATATAAAGAAGCTTCCAGAAGACCTGAAATACAGCGGATGCTCCACCACTTCTACAACCTTGAGTACATGCCAAACCCAGAGGGAGTCAACCAAGCAGCAAAGGACCTCAACAATATATTCTACGCAATGGCCAGACTGTCCGACCTTAAAAAAGTCGACTACAAGAGACCAAAAGAAACACAGGTCAATGGCTGGTTTGACAGAGAATGTAAAGCTGTACGGAAGACCCTGAGAACAGCCTCCAACAAGAAACACAGAGACCCCAACCACCTGGGTCTGAGGGAAGCCTATGACTCCATACAAAAGCAGTACAAAACCATCCTCAGGAGGAAGAAGCAGAGTTACATCTCTACCAAGCTCAATCAACTCCAAGACGCCCTCCAAGACAACTCCTTCTGGGATCTATGGAACCACATGGGCACCAAAGACAAGAAAAACAACAACCATATCCAAAATGGCAACCTCTGGCTCCAATACTTCAGAGACCTCTATAAAGACATTCCAAAGGAAGGACTAAGCCAAGAACAGGAAAACATAATGGCGAAACTAAAAGCAATGGAGGAAAAAATCAAAAACTTCCAAAACCCGGTGGATACACCTATAACACTACAGGAAGTAACCGAGAGACTCTCCTCCATAAGATGTAGAAAAGCCGGTGGCCTGGATGGAATCCTACCAGAAATGCTGAAGTACAGCCCACCAGAAATACAGGCTGCAATGGTTAAACTCTTCAATATTGTACTGAGTGCCGGCTACTTCCCTCGTACCTGGAACCAAGGCCTCATCACACCCATCCACAAGAGTGGAGACAGGTATGACCCAGCCAACTACAGAGGCATATGTGTCAGCAGCAACCTGGGAAAACTGTTCAACAGTATCCTGAACAAGAGGATCCTCACCTTCCTCACCGAGCACAACGTCCTCAGCAAGAGCCAAGCAGGGTTCATGCCGAACCACCACACCACTGACCACATCTATACTCTGCACAGCCTCATTCAGAGACACGTCTACAATACAAAGAATGGGAAGATATACGCCTGCTTTGTGGACTTTAAAAAGGCCTTTGATTCAGTGTGGCACCCGGGCTTATTCCTGAAACTGCTGGAGAGTGGAATAGGAGGAAAGACCTACGATGTCATCAAAAGCTCCTACACCGAGAACAGCTGCAGCGTGAGTGTGAGCGGCAAAAGACGGCTTTTTTCCAGCAGAGCCGCGGAGTAAGACAAGGCTGCAGCCTAAGCCCAACGCTCTTCAACATCTACATCAATGAGCTGGCTACCACCCTAGAATCCTCCTCAGCACTAGGTCTCACCCTCCACGACGCTCAGGTGAAATTCCTGCTGTATGCAGATGACCTGCTGCTGCTGTCACCAACCGAGAAAGGCCTCCAGGACAACCTGAAAATCCTAGAGAAATTCAGCTCCACCTGGGCCCTACCGGTCAACCTAAAGAAAACCAACACCATGGTGTTCCAGAGGAGAAAGAGAAGATCAGACCAGCACCCATCATTTATCCTCAACAACTGCGACCTCACAGGAACGGACAAATATACCTACCTGGGCCTAGAGATTCACCGGTCAAGGAACTTCAAACAAGCCATAGAGACCCTGAAAGACAAGGCCTGCAAAACCTTCTATGCCATCCGAAGGACACTCTACCATCTGAAGCCACCAGTGAGGGTCTGGCTAAAAATCTTCGACTCCATCATCGCCCCAATCCTCCTGTATGGCAGCGAAGTCTGGGGTCCTCACACCTACCCAGACTGGTCAAAGTGGGATTCCAGTCCAACAGAAATATTCCACCTGGAATTCTGCAAGCACCTTCTCCAGGTCCATCGGACCACCTCCAACAGTGCTTGTCGGGCCGAGCTGGGCAGATTCCCTCTACACCTAACAGTTCTAAAGAGGGCGCTGTCATTCCGGGCTCACCAGCATAGGAGCAATCCAAGCTCCCATCACCATAAAGCCCTGATACATGAAGGTGAAACAGAAAAACCAGAACCCCCGGAACAGCCCAGCCAAACCCAACCGGAGCAGAACACCAATCACAACAACCTGACAAAAGCCGGAATTAGGAAGATGGCAGATGAAGGCCAGGAGAGGTATGTCAGGGACTGGAAGAATGATATCATCAGCTCACAGAAACTGACCATGTACCGGAGCCTACAGAGAGACTACAGACTGGCCCCCTATCTGGAGAAACTCCCGGACCCCAGAGACCGCCAGATCCTGAGCCGATATAGACTCAGCGCCCACAGTCTGGCCATCGAATGTGGCCGACACAGGCAGAGCTACAAGCCCAGGGAGGAAAGACTGTGCCAACACTGTGACCAGGAGGCCATAGAGGACGAAACCCACTTCCTGCTACACTGCTCCAAATACTCAGCAGTGAGGGACACTCACTTCAGGAGACGCTCACATCTCTTCCCAGACTTCATCACCATGAAAGAGGAAGAGAAAACCTATATCCTGCTGGGAGAAGAAGAGAGAGCGGTGGAGATAGCAGCGCGGTATGTGAGCGAATGTCATAGACTGCGAGAAAGAGAACTATGATGCCATGGACTATAGCCCCCAACCTGGACCTGCCCCATCCACCTCCCCTATGCCATGGACTATAGCCCCCACAATGGATCTGCCCCCATCCACCTCCCCTATGCCATGGACTATAGCCCCCAACCTGAACCTGCCCCATCCACCTCCCCTATGCCATGGACTATAGCCCCCACAATGGATCTGCCCCCATCCACCTCCCCTATGCCATGGACTATAGCCCCCAACCTGGACCTGCCCCATCCACCTCCCCTATGCCATGGACTATAGCCCCCACAATGGACCTGCCCCATCCACCTCCCCTATGCCATGGACTATAGCCCCCAACCTGAACCTGCCCCATCCACCTCCCCTATGCCATGGACTATAGCCCCCACAATGGACCTGCCCCATCCACCTCCCCTATGCCATGGACTATAGCCCCCACAATGGATCTGCCCCATCCACCTCCCCTATGCCATGGACTATAGCCCCCACAATGGACCTGCCCCATTCACCTCCCCTATGCCATGGACTATAGCCCCCAACCTGGACCTGCCCCATCCACCTCCCCTATGCCATGGACTATAGCCACCACCCTGGATCTGCCCCATCCACCTCCCCTATGCCATGGACTATAGCCCCCACAATGGATCTGCCCCATCCACCTCCCCTATGCCATGGACTATAGCCCCCAACCTGGATCTGCCCCATCCACCTCCCCTATGCCATGGATTATAGCCCCCACCCTAGATCTGCCCCATCCACCTCCCCTATGCCATGGACTATAGCCCCCACAATGGATCTGCCCCCATCCACCTCCCCTACCCAACATCCCCACAGTCCCTATCCCTATTGCCTCTATACACTTGCTTTGACAAAACTGATGTGTATTTGGTCCTGCCAATAAAGCTTCTTTGAATCCTTGAATCCATACATAGTATAGGGGGTGTATATATAATATAGGGGCGCACATACATAGTATAGGGGGTGTATATATAATATAGGGGCGCACATACATAGTATAGGGGGTGTGTATATAATATAGGGGCGCACATACATAGTATAGGGGGTGTATATATAATATAGGGGCGCACATACATAGTATACGGGGTGTGTATATAATATAGGGGCGCACATACATAGTATAGGGGGTGTATATAATATAGGGGCGAACATACATAGTATAGGGGGTGTATATATAATATAGGGGCGCACATACATAGTATACGGGGTGTGTATATAATATAGGGGCGAACATACATAGTATAGGGGGTGTATATATAATATAGGGGCGCACATACATAGTATAGGGGGTGTATATAATATAGGGGCGCACATACATAGTATAGGGGGTGTATATATAATATAGGGGCGCACATACATAGTATAGGGGGTGTATATATAATATAGGGGCGCACATACATAGTATAGGGGGTGTATATATAATATAGGGGCGCACATACATAGTATAGGGGGTGTATATATAATATAGGGGCGCACATACATAGTATAGGGGGTGTATATATAATATAGGGGTGCACATACATAGTATAGGGGTGTATATATAATATAGGGGGTGTGTATATATCATATAGGGGCGCACATACATAGTATAGGGGGTGTGTATATATAATATAGGGGCGCACATACATAGTATAGGGGGGTGTATATATAATATAGGGGCGCACATACATAGTATAGGGGGTGTATATATAATATAGGGGCGCACATACATAGTATAGGGGGTGTATATATAATATAGGGGTGCACATACATAGTATAGGGGGTGTATATATAATATAGGGGCGCACATACATAGTATAGGGGGTGTATATATAATATAGGGGCGCACACACATAGTATAGGGGGTGTGTATATATAATATAGGGGCGCACATACATAGTATAGGGGGTGTATATATAATATAGGGGTGCACATACATAGTATAGGGGGTGTATATATAATATAGGGGCGCACATACATAGTATAGGGGGTGTATATATAATATAGGGGCGCACATACATAGTATAGGGGGTGTGTATATATAATATAGGGGCGCACATACATAGTATAGGGGTGTATATATAATATAGGGGTGCACATACATAGTATAGGGGGGTGTATATATAATATAGAGGTGCACATACATAGTATAGGGGGGTGTATATATAATATAGGGGCGCACATACATAGTATAGGGGGTGTATATATAATATAGGGGTGCACATACATAGTATAGGGGTGTATATATAATATAGGGGTGCACATACATAGTATAGGGGGGTGTATATATAATATAGAGGTGCACATACATAGTATAGGGGGGTGTATATATAATATAGGGGTGCACATACATAGTATAGGGGGTGTGTATATATAATATAGGGGCGCACATACATAGTATAGGGGTGTATATATAATATAGGGGTGCACATACATAGTATAGGGGTGTATATATAATATAGGGGTGCACATACATAGTATAGGGGTGTATATATAATATAGGGGCGCACATACATAGTATAGGGGGTGTGTATATAATATAGGGGCGCACATACATAGTATAGGGGTGTATATATAATATAGGGGTGCACATACATAGTATAGGGGTGTATATATAATATAGGGGTGCACATACATAGTATAGGGGGGTGTATATATAATATAGAGGTGCACATACATAGTATAGGGGGGTGTATATATAATATAGGGGTGCACATACATAGTATAGGGGGTGTGTATATATAATATAGGGGCGCACATACATAGTATAGGGGTGTATATATAATATAGGGGCGCACATACATAGTATAGGGGTGTATATATAATATAGGGGTGCACATACATAGTATAGGGGTGTATATATAATATAGGGGCGCACATACATAGTATAGGGGGTGTATATATAATATAGGGGTGCACATACATAGTATAGGGGGTGTGTATATATAATATACGGGCGCACATACATAGTATAGGGGGTGTGTATATAATATAGGGGCGCACATACATAGTATAGGGGGTGTATATATAATATAGGGGCGCACATACATAGTATAGGGGTGTATATATAATATAGGGGCGCACATACATAGTATAGGGGGTGTATATATAATATAGGGGTGCACATACATAGTATAGGGGGTGTGTATATATAATATACGGGCGCACATACATAGTATAGGGGGTGTGTATATAATATAGGGGCGAACATACATAGTATAGGGGGTGTATATATAATATAGGGGCGCACATACATAGTATAGGGGTGTATATATAATATAGGGGTGCACATACATAGTATAGGGGGTGTATATATAATATAGGGGCGCACATACATAGTATAGGGGTGTATATATAATATAGGGGTGCACATACATAGTATAGGGGTGTATATATAATATAGGGGCGCACATACATAGTATAGGGGGTGTATATATAATATAGGGGCGCACATACATAGTATAGGGGGTGTGTATATAATATAGGGGCGCACATACATAGTATAGGGGGTGTATATATAATATAGGGGCGCACATACATAGTATAGGGGGTGTGTATATATAATATAGGGGCGCACATACATAGTATAGGGGGTGTATATATAATATAGGGGCGCACATACATAGTATAGGGGGTGTGTATATATAATATAGGGGCGCACATACATAGTATAGGGGGTGTGTATATATAATATAGGGGTGCACATACATAGTATAGGGGGTGTATATATAATATAGGGGCGCACATACATAGTATAGGGGGTGTATATATAATATAGGGGCGCACATACATAGTATAGGGGTGTGTATATATAATATAGGGGTGCACATACATTTTTGATCAGACATTTCTCTGCTCAGGTGTAGGCCGTAATGCCGTTTGCTACCGAGAGGTGTCGCTGTGTGTCTGACAGTTTCCCGCCTGTCACCATATTCCCTGCTCGCCGCTGATTGGCGGGATCGCAGTTGTGTCGCCCCTGATTGGCTGCATTAGTTGATACTCGCACGGTATTGGCTGGCTGTGTCGGAGCTGTGCGCAGTGTTGGCCTCTGGCTCCGGTGCCCCCGTCACTGACTCCCGCTACCGGCCATGTTGTTCGGTGTCTCCCGGGCCGTGAAGGCGGCGGTGGCCCTCGCAGTGTTGGGCGTCCTGCTGCAGCTCGTTCGCGGCTGGCTCAGCTCCAAGACCTACGTGTTCAGCCGGGAGGAGATCGCAGCCCTCGCCAAGGAGCACTCCGGTAACCGCCCCACACCGGGCACTGTATGAGGGGGACGTGACCGGGGAGGAAAAGGGGGAGGGCACCGTGTGACTGAGGAGGAAAAGGGGGGAGGGGACCGTGTGACTGAGGAGGAAAAGGGGGAGGGCACCGTGTGACTGAGGAGGAAAAGGGGGGAGGGGACCGTGTGACCGAGGAGGAAAAGGGGGGAGGGGACCGTGTGACTGAGGAGGAAAAGGGGGGAGGGGACCGTGTGACTGAGGAGGAAAAGGGGGAGGGCACCGTGTGACTGAGGAGGAAAAGGGGGGAGGGGACCGTGTGACCGAGGAGGAAAAGGGGGGAGGGGACCGTGTGACTGAGGAGGAAAAGGGGGGAGGGGACCGTGTGACTGAGGAGGAAAAGGGGGAGGGCACCGTGTGACTGAGGAGGAAAAGGGGGGAGGGGACCGTGTGACTGAGGAGGAAAAGGGGGGAGGGGACCGTGTGACCGGGGAGGAAAAGGGGGGAGGGGACCGTGTGACTGAGGAGGAAAAGGGGGAGGGCACCGTGTGACTGAGGAGGAAAAGGGGGGAGGGGACCGTGTGACCGAGGAGGAAAAGGGGGGAGGGGACCGTGTGACTGAGGAGGAAAAGGGGGGAGGGGACCGTGTGACTGAGGAGGAAAAGGGGGAGGGCACCGTGTGACTGAGGAGGAAAAGGGGGGAGGGGACCGTGTGACCGAGGAGGAAAAGGGGGGAGGGGACCGTGTGACTGAGGAGGAAAAGGGGGGAGGGGACCGTGTGACTGAGGAGGAAAAGGGGGGAGGGGACCGTGTGACTGAGGAGGAAAAGGGGGGAGGGGACCGTGTGACCGAGGAGGAAAAGGGGGAGGGCACCGTGTGACCGAGGAGGAAAAGGGGGGAGGGGACCGTGTGACCGAGGAGGAAAAGGGGGAGGGCACCGTGTGACCGAGGAGGAAAAGGGGGGAGGGCACCGTGTGACTGAGGAGGAAAAGGGGGAGGGCACCGTGTGACTGAGGAGGAAAAGGGGGGAGGGCACCGTGTGACTGAGGAGGAAAAGGGGGGAGGGGACCGTGTGACCGAGGAGGAAAAGGGGGAGGGGACCGTGTGACCGAGGAGGAAAAGGGGGGGGGCACCGTGTGACCGAGGAGGAAAAGGGGGAGGGCACCGTGTGACTGAGGAGGAAAAGGGGGGAGGGGACCGTGTGACTGAGGAGGAAAAGGGGGGAGGGGACCGTGACTGAGGAGGAAAAGGGGGGAGGGGACCGTGACTGAGGAGGAAAAGGGGGGAGGGGACCGTGACTGAGGAGGAAAAGGGGGGAGGGGACCGTGTGACTGAGGAGGAAAAGGGGGGAGGGCACCGTGTGACTGAGGAGGAAAAGGGGGGAGGGCACCGTGTGACTGAGGAGGAAAAGGGGGAGGGCACCGTGTGACTGAGGAGGAAAAGGGGGAGGGCACCGTGTGACTGAGGAGGAAAAGGGGGAGGGCACCGTGTGACTGAGGAGGAAAAGGGGGGAGGGGACCGTGTGACTGAGGAGGAAAAGGGGGGAGGGGACCGTGACTGAGGAGGAAAAGGGGGGAGGGGACCGTGTGACCGAGGAGGAAAAGGGGGGAGGGGACCGTGTGACCGAGGAGGAAAAGGGGGGAGGGGACCGTGTGACCGAGGAGGAAAAGGGGGGAGGGGACCGTGTGACCGAGGAGTAAAGGGGGAAGGGACCGTGACTGAGGAGGAATAGGAAGGGGGGAGGGGACCGTGTGACTGAGGAGGAAAAGGGGGAGGGGACCGAGGAGGAAAAGGGGGGAGGGGACCGAGGAGGAAAAGGGGGGAGGGGACCGTGTGACCGAGGAGGAAAAGGGGGGAGGGGACCGTGTGACCGAGGAGGAAAAGGGGGGAGGGGACCGTGTGACCGAGGAGGAAAAGGGGGGAGGGGACCGTGTGACCGAGGAGGAAAAGGGGGGAGGGGACCGTGTGACCGAAGAGGAAAAGGGGGGAGGGGACCGTGTGACCGAGGAGGAAAAGGGGGGAGGGGACCGTGTGACCGAGGAGGAAAAGGGGGGAGGGGACCGTGTGACCGAGGAGGAAAAGGGGGGAGGGGACCGTGTGACCGAGGAGGAAAAGGGGGGAGGGGACCGTGTGACTGAGGAGTAAAGGGGGAAGGGACCGTGACTGAGGAGGAATAGGAAGGGGGGAGGGGACCGTGTGACTGAGGAGGAAAAGGGGGAGGGGACCGAGGAGGAAAAGGGGGGAGGGGACCGAGGAGGAAAAGGGGGGAGGGGACCATGACTGAGGAGGAAAAGGGGGGAGGGGACTGTGACTGAGGAGGAAAAGGGGGGAGGGGACTGTGACTGAGGAGGAAAAGGGGGGGAGGGGACCGAGTAGGAAAAGGGGGAGGGGACCGTGTGACTGAGGAGGAAAAGGGGGGAGGGGACCGTGTGACTGAGGAGTAACAGGGGGGAGGGGACCGAGGAGTAAAAGGGGGGAGGGGACCGTGTGACTGAGGCAGCAGGATTGTGACTTGCCTTTTCCCCGTCTCGCCTCCTTCTCGCCTGCCCCTCGCCCCGTCTCACCTTCCCTCACCCCGCAGGTCTGGACTATGAAGACGCCTTCTCCAAGATCATCATTGAGCTGCGGAAGAAGCACCCGGGGCACATCCTGGCGGACGAGGACCTGCAGTGGGTGTTTGTGAATGCGGGCGGCTGGATGGGGTCCATGTGCCTGCTGCACGCCTCCCTCACAGAGTATGTGCTCCTCTTCGGTACAGCGGTGGACACCAGCGGGCACTCGGGTGAGTTTGGGGGGCAGTTATGGGGGTGGTGACGGCCTCCTCTTAGTTTGGGGTCAGGTGCTGGATGTGCCCTCGCCGGGCGATGATGTGGGTCGCTGTAGTCATTCCAGCCTCCTGGTCTGGCAGTTAGGACCCTCAATCATCTGCAGTTAGGACCCCCAGTTATGTGCAGTCTTATGACCACCTCGTGTCTGAAGCATTTGAGAACCACTAGTATGTTTGTGCCATCTTTGTTTTTCCACTTTTGTGTGTTTGCGCTCAATTTATTATTCTAGTTGCACCTTGTTTGGTTATTTTTTTTTTCTCTTATTTTTCTGCTTTTTTGAGTTAAACGACTGCAGATGTTTTCGCCGGATTCATCAATTGTGAATTTTTAAGTTGCATAATTTGGCACAACTCCACTCTACTACCCTCCTGGAGCGATGTATGTATGCTTAAAAAAAAAAAAAGTCACAACAATGGATAAACAAGAAAACTTGCAGTGAATAACGGCCAAACCGCTATATAAAAAAAGAAAAATGAATTAAAAAAAAACAAAAACTGCAAATAATAAGAATCTGGGCCAAAACCTTCTGATGTGCTGATGAAATGTTACTAACGGCTGCCCCCTTCATTACAGGACGCTACTGGGCAGAAATCTCTGATACAATACTGACCGGAACCTTCCGCCAGTGGAAAGAAGGAACCACAAAGAGCGAGATCTTCTACCCTGGTAAGCGAACAGTGACAGCAGAATAGTGAGTGCAGCTCTGGGGTATAATATAGGATGTAACTCAGGATCAGTAATGTAATGTATGCACACAGTGACTGCACCAGCAGAATAGTGAGTGCAGCTCTGGGGTATAATACAGGAGGTAACTCAGGATCAGTAATGTAATGTATGTACACAGTGACTGCACCAGCAGAATAGTGAGTGCAGCTCTGGGATATAACTCCGGATCAGTAATGTTATGTATGCACACAGTGACTGCACCAGCAGAATAGTGAGTGCAGCTCTGGAGTATAATACAGGATGTAACACAGGATCAGTAATGTAATGTATGTTGTTATGACCTGGAGGTCAGGACATTAATGGACCTGGTAGTTAAGAGCACACGGAATGACCTGATAGTTACTGATAATAAGGACGAGCTCTGAGACGTGGGAACTCTGCTGACCGCAATCCCTAATCCTATCACACACACTAGAAATAGCCGTGGATTGCTCCTGACGCTCCCTATGCAACTCGGCACAGCCTAAGGAACTAGCTAGCCCTAAAGATAGAAAAATAAAGCCTACCTTGCCTCAGAGAAATTCCCCAAAGGAAAAGGCAGCCCCCCACATATAATGACTGTGAGTAAAGATGAAAAGACAAACACAGAGATGAAATAGATTTAGCAAAGTGAGGCCCGACTTACTGAACAGACTGAGGATAGGAAAGGTTGCTTTGCGGTCAGCACAAAAACCTACAAAAAGACCACGCAGAGGGCACAAAAAGACCCTCCGCACCTACTCACGGTGCAGAGGCGCTCCCTCTGCGTCCCAGAGCTTCCAGCAAGCAAGACAACAATAACAATAGCAAGCTGGACAGAAAAATAGCAAACCAACGAAAATACAAGCAGGAACTTAGCTTCTGCTGGGAAGACAGGTCACAAGAACGATCCAGGAGAGAACTAGACCAATACTGGAACATTGACAGGTGGCATGGAGCAAAGATCTAAGTGGAGTTAAATAGAGCAGCCAGCTAACGAATTAACCTCGTCACCTGTGGAAGGAAACTCAGAAACACCCACAGCCACCAGAGAAAGTCCATGGACAGAACCAGCCGAAGTACCATTCATGACCACAGGAGGGAGCCCGACAACAGAATTCACAACAGTATGTACACAGTGACTGCACCAGCAGAATAGTGAGTGCAGCTCTGGAGGATAATACAGGATGTAACTCAGGATCAGTAATGTATGTACACAGTGACTGCACCAGCAGAATAGTGAGTGCAGCTCTGGAGTATAATACAGGAGGTAACTCAGGATCAGTAATGTAATGTATGTACACAGTGACTGCACCAGCAGAATAGTGAGTGCAGCTCTGGGGTATAATACAGGATGTAACTCAGGATCAGTAATGTAATGTATGTACACAGTGACTGCACCAGCAGAATAGTGAGTGCAGCTCTGGAGTATAATACAGGATGTAACTGAGGATCAGTAATGTATGTACACAGTGACTGCACCAGCAGAATAGTGAGTGCAGCTCTGGAGTATAATACAGGATGTAACTCAGGATCAGTAATGTAATGTATGTACACAGTGACTGCACCAGCAGAATAGTGAGTGCAGCTCTGGAGTATAATACAGGATGTAACTCAGGATCAGTAATGTAATGTATGTACACAGTGACTGCACCAGCAGAATAGTGAGTGCAGCTCTGGGGTATAATACAGGATGTAACTGAGGATCAGTAATGTAATGTATGTACACAGTGACTGCACCAGCAGAATAGTGAGTGCAGCTCTGGAGTATAATACAGGAGGTATCTCGGGGTCAGTACTGGTGCTCTGTGTGGAGTAGATTGGTCACATGTGGATAATGGGTTGGGGCAGACTATGATCTCTGCAGCCCTGTAGTCTGGGGTGCTGGATTATTGGACTTCGCTCTGTAGATTCCGTTGACGTGCCGCGCTTTCTCTTTGTGCAGGAGATACCATTGTGCATGGAGTGGGGGAGGCCACGTCTGTTCAGTGGAGTGCTGGGACCTGGATGGTGGAGTACGGCCGTGGCTTTATTCCCTCCACCTTGGGCTTTGCTCTGGCAGACACCTTGTTCAGCACCCAGGACTTCTTAACCCTCTTCTACACCGTCAGAGTTTATACCAAAGCGTTACTACTGGAAGCCAACACCTACCTGTCTGACCTGGGGGTCTTCTAACTGCGCCCCCTCCTGGAGACCGGGGGCAGCTTTGGCATTAACCAGCAGATCATTGGGTCTACAATGTGGTGTGGCCCTACCCAGGGGCCCCGGGGTGAGAGTTGGGGCCCGTCATCTGTGAATGTTCTGCCCTCTGGATAATTGCCTCTAATCCTATGTAATTCTCAAACCATTTTAATTATGTACCTGAACCAAAGGCTCGTTGTATGCGGAGCTCCTGTGGGGCAAAGAGAAGGAAAACTGGCGTTCTCTCCGCTCCCATCACTACATTTTTTATCATCGCCTCTTCTTTTTTTATATTGCAAATTATAAATTATTGCTAAAAGAATATTTTTAATAAAACCATGAAGAACTGTATAGTTTCTGGCGGAGTCCCAAAGATTTCTTATGAGAGATGGTAACGCTGCTGTTGTAGTAGCCACTATCCACCAGGGGGTGGTATACACTGCAGCTCTCCAGTAAGGCAGGATTGGAGGGGTGTAGTACGACGTGGTCAACTGTGCAGGAAGACATTCCAGGGATACTGAAAACTGCCGTCCGTCCTGACACGGGGTTAATAGTACTGTGCCCACTGCCGTCCGTCCTGACACGGGCATAGTTAAGGTACTGTGCCCACTGCCGTCCGTCCTGACACGGGCATAGTTAATGGTACTGTGCCCACTGCCGTCCATCCTGACACGGGCGTGTTAATGGTACTGTGCCCACTGCCGTCCATCCTGACACGGGCATGTTAATGGTACTGTGCCCACTGCCGTCCGTCCTGACACGGGGTTAATAGTACTGTGCCCACTGCCGTCCGTCCTGACACAGGCATAGTAATAGTACTGTGCCCACTGCCGTCCGTCCTGACACAGGCATAGTAATAGTACTGTGCCCACTGCCGTCCGTCCTGACACCGGCATAGTAATAGTACTGTGCCCACTGCCGTCCGTCCTGACACGGGGTTAATAGTACTGTGCCCACTGCCGTCCGTCCTGACACGGGGTTAATAGTACTGTGCCCACTGCCGTCCGTCCTGACACGGGGTTAATAGTACTGTGCCCACTGCCGTCCGTCCTGACACGTGGTTAATAGTACTGTGCCCACTGCCGTCCGTCCTGACACGGGGTTAGTAATGGTACTATGCCCACTGCCGTCCGTCGTGACACGGGGTTAATAGTACTGTGCCCACTGCCGTCCGTCCTGACACGGGCTTAGTAATGGTACTGTGCCCACTGCCGTCCGTCCTGACACGGGGTTAATAGTACTATGCCCACTGCTGCCCCTCCTGATACAAGGTAATAGGACTGTGCCCACTACCGCCCCTCCTGACACTGGGTTAATAGTACTATGCCCACTGCTGCCCCTCCTGATACAAGGTAATAGGACTGTATCCACTACCGCCCCTCCTGACACGGGGTTAATGGTACTGTGCCGACCTCTGGCCCTCCTGACACTGGCCCAGTAACGGCACTGTCCGGACTGCCTCCCGTCCTCGCACAGGCAAATTAATAACAGGGCTCGCTTCATAAACCCGGTTTCATAATTTCTATATACGTCATGGATTGGGAAGGGGTTAAACAACTTTTGCTGTTATGAAGAAAGTGACGCAGGGTTTGGGGCTTATTTAGATGATGCCGGCAAGGGAACGTCGAGCGGATTGTGTTGCCCTGTGGGACACATTAAGGGAGCAGGAAGCAATTGAGATACCAGATTGGGGAGCTGCAGGACTGGGTTGTCGGTATGAGCGGCCGTATGCTCAGGCCGCAGGGTCCTGACAGCTCTGATGAGCGGCTGTATGCTCAGTCCGCGGGGTCCTGACGGCTCCAATGAGCGGCCGTATGCTCAGTCCGTGGGGTCCTGTATCTGATGAGCGGCCGTATGCTCAGTCCGTGGGGTCCTGACGGCTCCGATGAGCGGCCGTATGCTCAGTCCGCGGGGTCCTGTATCCTGTGAGCGGCCGTATGCTCAGTCCGCAGGGTCCTGACGGCTCCGATGAGCGGCCGTATGCTCAGTCCGCAGGGTCCTGACGGCTCCGATGAGCGGCCGTATGCTCAGTCCGCAGGGTCCTGACGGCTCCGATGAGCGGCCGTATGCTCAGTCCGCAGGGTCCTGATGGCTCCGATGAGCGGCTGTATGCTCAGTCCGCGGGGTCCTGTATCCGATGAGCGGCCGTATGCTCAGTCCGTAGGGTCCTGACGGCTTAGATTAGGGATGTGATCCACTGTAATGGGTCAGGTGCCACCACCTGTATTACTGCAGTGCCACGCTGTCTCTATAGGACTGGCTGTATCCTGTATGTATGAGGTACGCTGTGCAACATCACTTAGTCACGCCTTATAAAAGACATCCAGTCACCAATTAAGGAGAATTATCCTTCCACAGAAGGATCTATCCTTGCAGGCAGAAGTGTAGAGCATGGTGCTAATTTACAACTATAATCGTATTATCAATATATACATCAAGTGATCGGTATCTGATGGGTAATAAGACTGGAAAAAAAACTATTATAAAGGAATAATAAATGACAAAGCATTATTCCACCCCTCTACACCCGCCACCCCAGCTCTCCTCTTACATACTGGAGATGAGTGAATGGATTCACAGGATCCTGACCCAGCGGCCTCATCCGTTATCGGACCTCCGGACCGGAGCCCTTTGGCCCTCATCCTACTTACATGGACACCGGTGTCTCGTCTGCTCTGTAGGTCGCGTGCGACGTCATCAATGTGGTGTGATGCACACAGGACGTCACATCGGGCATACTAATCAGAAGATATTGGAGTTTTGCAGGGCTCTAATTCAGAAGCCACGGGATAATGACACGGCTGCTGGCCGCGGTCTTGGACGTCCGTTTGCTCGTCTCTATTATAGAGGCCTTTCCACTGCTATACTGTGTGCGGTAGGTGGAGAGAAAGCACTGCAGAGTACGAAGCTTTCCAAAGAAGACTTGTTATTAATTGCCAGAATCTAAGTGACTGGAAAAAAGAGAAATGTAAATCCCATCAGTATCTGGTGCCCGCCCGTCACCTCCATCATCAGTATCTGGTCACCGCCCGTCGCCTCCATCATCAGTATCTGGTCACCGCCCGTCCCCTCCATCATCAGTATCTGGTCACCGCCCGTCCCCTCCATCATCAGTATCTGGTCACCGCCCATCGCCTCCATCATCAGTATCTGGTCACCGCCCGTCGCCTCCATCATCAGTATCTGGTGACCGCCCGTCACCTCCATCATCAGTATCTGGAGACCGCCCGTCCCCTCCATCGTCAGTATCTGGTGACCGCCCGTCGCCTCCATCATCAGTATCTGGTGACCGCCCGTCGCCTCCATCATCAGTATCTGGTGACCGCCCGTCGCCTCCATCATCAGTATCTGGTGACCGCCCGTCGCCTCCATCATCAGTATCTGGTGACCGACCGTCGCCTCCATCATCAGTATCTGGTGACCGCCCGTCGCCTCCATCATCAGTATCTGGTGACCGCCCGTCGCCTCCATCATCAGTATCTGGTGACCGACCGTCGCCTCCATCGTCAGGATCTGGTGACTGCCCGTCGCCTCCACCGTCAGTATCTGGTCACCGCCCGTCGCCTCCATCGTCAGTATCTGGTGACCGCCCGTCACCTCCATCGTCAGTATCTGGTGACCGCCCGTCACCTCCACCGTCAGTATCTGGTGACCGCCCGTCTCCTCCATCATCAGTATCTGGTGACCGCCCGTCGCCTCCATCATCAGTATCTGGTGACCGCCCGTCGCCTCCATCATCAGTATCTGGTGACCGCCCGTCGCCTCCATCATCAGTATCTGGTGACCGACCGTCGCCTCCATCATCAGTATCTGGTGACCGCCCGTCGCCTCCATCATCAGTATCTGGTGACCGCCCGTCGCCTCCATCATCAGTATCTGGTGACCGACCGTCGCCTCCATCGTCAGTATCTGGTGACTGCCCGTCGCCTCCACCGTCAGTATCTGGTCACCGCCCGTCGCCTCCATCGTCAGTATCTGGTGACCGCCCGTCACCTCCATCGTCAGTATCTGGTGACCGCCCGTCTCCTCCATCATCAGTATCTGGTGACCGCCCGTCACCTCCATCATCAGTATCTGGTGACCGCCCGTCACCTCCACCGTCAGTATCTGGTGACCGCCCGTCTCCTCCATCATCAGTATCTGGTGACCGCCCGTCACCTCCATCATCAGTATCTGGTGACCGCCCGTCACCTCCATCCCTTCTAGGTTCTATACTTGTCACTTGCAGAAAGTCATTCATTGTGCAGCACTATACTCTGGTGTACAAGTAACCAGTTTTAGGTAAATTAGGATTACCATAATTATTAATATTTGCCAAATGCTAGAAGAATGAGAGAGAGAATGTTTTAAGCCATTTTTATTACTTACCGCAAAGTCAAAAGTTTCCATCCATTTCATTAGTATTTGGTACCATTGCCCTTACACTGAATGACTTGGGTCAGACGTTTGGCATCTCCTTCCAGAAGCTTCTCACAATAGTTGGTCCCTTGTGGGCCCACTCCTCCTGACAAAACTGGTGTAACTGCTTCAGGTTTGTAGGTCGCCTGGCTCGCACCGGCCTTTTCAGCTTTGCCCATAAATTTTCACTAGGATTGAGATCGGGGCTTGATGACGTGATGGCCGCTCCAAAACATTGACTTTGTTATCCTGAAGCCACTTTGCTACCATTTTGGCAGTATGCTTCGGGTCATTGTCCATTTGGAAGACTCATTTCCACCCAAGCTGTAACTTCCTGGCTGATGTCTTTGGATGATGCTTCAGTATTGCCACATAGTCTTCTTTTCTCAGGATGCCTTCTATTTTGTGAAGTGCACCAGTCCCTCCTGCAGCAAAACAACCCCACAACATGATGCTGCCTCCCCCATGTTTCACAGTAGGGATGGTGTTCTGAGGCTTCCAAGCTTCTCCCTTTTTCCTCTAAACGTAATGATGGTCATTATGCCCCAAAAGTTGAGTTTTAGTTTCATCAGATCACAGGACATGTCTCCACAAATTAAGGTCTTTGTTCCTACGTGCATTTGCAAACATTAATTTGGCTTTTTTAATGTTTCTTTTGGAGTAATGGCTTCTTCCTAACAGAGTGGCCTTTCAGCCCATGTTCATACAGTACTCGTTTCACTGTGGATATTGACACAATCTTACCAGCTTCCACCATCATCTTCACGAGGTATTTTGCTTTTGTCCTTGGGTTGATATGCATGTCAGACCAAAACACGTTCATCTCTGGGACACAGAACCCTTCTCCTTCCTGAGCAATATGGTGGCTGGACATTCCCATCATGTTTGTACTTGTGTATAATTGTTTGTACTGATGAACAAGGCAGCTTCAGGTATCTTGAAATTGTACCCAAGGTTGAGCCAGACTTGTGCAAGTCCACAATTCTCTGCCTGATATCTTGGCTCATTTCTTGAAACTTTTCCATGATGCTACACAAAGAAGCAGTGTGTTTCAGGTGTGCATTAAAATACATCTAGAAAAGCCGTGGAGACGCCATCACGTGTTTCTCTCAACGCAAGCAATAAATAGCCAGGTCTTTGTGTGTGTGTGTGTGGTGTGACAGTGTTCCGCTGGTGGTACCGCACAATAGGTTGATACCAACAGCAGTTTCCATATTGAGACACCCATCACTTGGGTGTCCCAATATGGCGGTTGGTGAACTTCCTCCGCTTGGAATTCTGGGATATGGTGACATCTGGACAGAACAGGAAAACATTACAAGGCAATTATATAATAAAATCATACGGTAACGTACAGTTAACAGATAATGTGGCTTGAGGGTACGTAGACCCCTAGATAGCACAAGGAGTCTCTCCTCCACTGGAAAGGGAACGACCGCCGTTTCTGAGCAGCTTTTGAAGATCGCCGAAGCATGAGATTCTTCATAATTTATGCGAAATCCTGAAACTGCTCCAAACTCATTATAGAAGGAATGGATTCCTCAGGGTTGGCTATCGTGAGTAAAATATCATCAGCAAATGCCAATGTTTTAAGTGTATGGTGACCGATCCCAACGCCCCCAAAGGAAGGGATCATCTCCTGGTATCTCAGCAAAGGGTCCAAGGGCAATATTAAATAACAGAGGTGACGGGACATCCCTGCTTCGCACCCCCGAAGATGGAAAAAGAGGTTGCTTGAATACCATTAAGCCAAACTGAAGATTGGTGGTTGGTGTAGATTGTCCTTACAAAGTTCCAGTAAAGCCAAACAATCTACACTTTAGAGTTCGAATGGGGAGAGACCAGGACACTCGATCGAAGGCTTTATCAGCATCAAGGCTGACCAGTATATGCTGCTTGGCTTTGGCCCAGTAACTATGTGTAATGGCAGCCAATGCCGTCCTGATATTATAAGTGATAGACAACCATGGACAAAACCCGTTTGAGATGGAGTGAGAATATCAGGAAGTATAGACTGAAGTCTATTAGCCATGATTTTGGTAAGAAATTTAAAATCAATGTTTAGGAGGTCGGACGGCACGAGGTAGAGAGAAGCGGGCTCTTGCCTGGCCTTAGTAACAAAGACAAACAAGCCTCGTTGCATCGGTCAGGCATAGAACCCGAGTCAATAATATGATTGACAAGAGAAGTAAGGTTGTAACATTTTAGAGAATTCCGACGAAACCCAGTCGGGACAAGGACTTAGAACAACTTTGAAGACTTGATGACCGATCCCACCTCCCCAGGACAGATCGGCTGATCTAAAGTTTCCCTTTGGGAAGCAAAGTTTTGGAGAATCAACCTTATGTAAAAACTTGTATCCTTCCTCCCGGGAGGCTAGGGATGGGCCATAAAGGTCTGTGTAAAAATCTGTAAAAACCGCACAGATTTGAGTCTGGTCACGGGTGATAGAGCCATCGGGTAATGCAATATTAGAGACTCTAGTGGCCGCTTTGAATGGCTTCTATTTCTTTATTTTTAAAGAATAGCAGGTTTACCCAGAATCCTTTGCAGTAGGCGGAGCTATGCAAATCATCTCTTTCCACCCCTGTCTAATCCACAGCGCTTGGAACCGCCAAGCGTGCAATGCTGCGGATTAGTTTCTAAATTTACACAGCCAACCAATTCCTACCTGTGGACACGTGTTTCGGGCTTTAGGCCCTCATCAGCACAGGGCTGGAATTGGTTGGCTGTATGGAGTGGGGCTCGGTGAGCAAGCGATACATATATGCTAGCCACCTTAGGGAGAGACCCAAGTTGGGCTAAATGTAGCGGGACGAAAGAGACCGAAAAGCCCTCTACTTAAAGGAAATACATAGTGGATGCTTTCCTGAAACGGAAAGTACTTGCAAGCAGCATAATACAAAGAATAGCAGGTTTACCCAGAATCCTTTGCAGTAGGCGGAGCTATGCAAATCATCTCTTTCCACCCCTGTCTAATCCACAGCGCTTGGAACCGCCAAGCGTGCAATGCTGCGGATTAGTTTCTAAATTTACACAGCCAACCAATTCCTACCTGTGGACACGTGTTTCGGGCTTTAGGCCCTCATCAGCACAGGGCTGGAATTGGTTGGCTGTATGGAGTGGGGCTCGGTGAGCAAGCGATACATATATGCTAGCCACCTTAGGGAGAGACCCAAGTTGGGCTAAATGTAGCGGGACGAAAGAGACCGAAAAGCCCTCTACTTAAAGGAAATACATAGTGGATGCTTTCCTGAAACGGAAAGTACTTGCAAGCAGCATAATACAAAGAATAGCAGGTTTACCCAGAATCCTTTGCAGTAGGCGGAGCTATGCAAATCATCTCTTTCCACCCCTGTCTAATCCACAGCGCTTGGAACCGCCAAGCGTGCAATGCTGCGGATTAGTTTCTAAATTTACACAGCCAACCAATTCCTACCTGTGGACACGTGTTTCGGGCTTTAGGCCCTCATCAGCACAGGGCTGGAATTGGTTGGCTGTATGGAGTGGGGCTCGGTGAGCAAGCGATACATATATGCTAGCCACCTTAGGGAGAGACCCAAGTTGGGCTAAATGTAGCGGGACGAAAGAGACCGAAAAGCCCTCTACTTAAAGGAAATACATAGTGGATGCTTTCCTGAAACGGAAAGTACTTGCAAGCAGCATAATACAAAGAATAGCAGGTTTACCCAGAATCCTTTGCAGTAGGCGGAGCTATGCAAATCATCTCTTTCCACCCCTGTCTAATCCACAGCGCTTGGAACCGCCTAAGGTGGCTAGCATATATGTATCGCTTGCTCACCGAGCCCCACTCCATACAGCCAACCAATTCCAGCCCTGTGCTGATGAGGGCCTAAAGCCCGAAACACGTGTCCACAGGTAGGAATTGGTTGGCTGTGTAAATTTAGAAACTAATCCGCAGCATTGCACGCTTGGCGGTTCCAAGCGCTGTGGATTAGACAGGGGTGGAAAGAGATGATTTGCATAGCTCCGCCTACTGCAAAGGATTCTGGGTAAACCTGCTATTCTTTGTATTATGCTGCTTGCAAGTACTTTCCGTTTCAGGAAAGCATCCACTATGTATTTCCTTTAAGTAGAGGGCTTTTCGGTCTCTTTCGTCCCGCTACATTTAGCCCAACTTGGGTCTCTCCCTAAGGTGGCTAGCATATATGTATCGCTTGCTCACCGAGCCCCACTCCATACAGCCAACCAATTCCAGCCCTGTGCTGATGAGGGCCTAAAGCCCGAAACACGTGTCCACAGGTAGGAATTGGTTGGCTGTGTAAATTTAGAAACTAATCCGCAGCATTGCACGCTTGGCGGTTCCAAGCGCTGTGGATTAGACAGGGGTGGAAAGAGATGATTTGCATAGCTCCGCCTACTGCAAAGGATTCTGGGTAAACCTGCTATTCTTTGTATTATGCTGCTTGCAAGTACTTTCCGTTTCAGGAAAGCATCCACTATGTATTTCCTTTAAGTAGAGGGCTTTTCGGTCTCTTTCGTCCCGCTACATTTAGCCCAACTTGGGTCTCTCCCTAAGGTGGCTAGCATATATGTATCGCTTGCTCACCGAGCCCCACTCCATACAGCCAACCAATTCCAGCCCTGTGCTGATGAGGGCCTAAAGCCCGAAACACGTGTCCACAGGTAGGAATTGGTTGGCTGTGTAAATTTAGAAACTAATCCGCAGCATTGCACGCTTGGCGGTTCCAAGCGCTGTGGATTAGACAGGGGTGGAAAGAGATGATTTGCATAGCTCCGCCTACTGCAAAGGATTCTGGGTAAACCTGCTATTCTTTGTATTATGCTGCTTGCAAGTACTTTCCGTTTCAGGAAAGCATCCACTATGTATTTCCTTTAAGTAGAGGGCTTTTCGGTCTCTTTCGTCCCGCTACATTTAGCCCAACTTGGGTCTCTCCCTAAGGTGGCTAGCATATATGTATCGCTTGCTCACCGAGCCCCACTCCATACAGCCAACCAATTCCAGCCCTGTGCTGATGAGGGCCTAAAGCCCGAAACACGTGTCCACAGGTAGGAATTGGTTGGCTGTGTAAATTTAGAAACTAATCCGCAGCATTGCACGCTTGGCGGTTCCAAGCGCTGTGGATTAGACAGGGGTGGAAAGAGATGATTTGCATAGCTCCGCCTACTGCAAAGGATTCTGGGTAAACCTGCTATTCTTTGTATTATGCTGCTTGCAAGTACTTTCCGTTTCAGGAAAGCATCCACTATGTATTTCCTTTAAGTAGAGGGCTTTTCGGTCTCTTTCGTCCCGCTACATTTAGCCCAACTTGGGTCTCTCCCTAAGGTGGCTAGCATATATTTATTTTTAAAGTAATTTTGTCACCAAGTTTTTGCTTCCCCCTATGAGATCAGCATAAAGAAGGGGCAGAGACCCTGATCTATCACTTACTGGGCTAATTGCTACAAATTTGATTATTTTTTTCTCTTCGGAAAGCTACCAATCAGTGATGAGGGTGGGCCTATACACTGAAGTTGCCAATCAGAGGTGAGGGTGTGGTTGCTCCACCTGGCAGCAGCTTTACGTGTCATCTAGTGATAATCTCTTGCTGATAAAACTGATAAAATCCAGCAAGTAGCCCAGTAAGTGATGCATCACTAGAATCAAGGTCACGGTGGATGATAGGTGCTTTGATCTCACTTCCACCGGGTTGTATGTTGTTAATTCTGCTGAGAGATTGACTTGGCCAGTAAAGGAGTTAATAAGCAGGCGGAGCTTGGCTCTACTCACTGCTTTTAGAGACAACATTAGATTCAGATTAGGGTTATGGTTGGGGCTAGGGTTAGGGTTGTAGTTATAATTGGGGGGTTTCCACTGTTCAGGCACATCAGGGGCTCTCCAAACGCGACATGGCGTCCGATCTCAATTCCAGCCAATTCTGCATTGAAAAAGTAAAACGGCGCTCCTTCCATTCTGAGCTCTCCCATGCGCCCAAACAGTGGTTTACCCCCACATATGGGGTATCAGCGTACTCAGGACAAATTGTACAACAACTTTTGGGGTCCACTTTCTCCCGATACCCTTGTGAAAATAAAGAAAATGGATCCAAAGTTAATTTTTTGTGAAAAAAAAGTAAAATATATGGGTATTTTCTGATATATTGACCCCCCCCCCCCATACTCACTTCAAATGTGATGTGGTCCATAAAAAAAAATGTAAAAATGAGAAATCGCAGGTCAAGTTTTAACAATACTATAAAGGCACAGACGATTGGCCTCAGGGAGACCAAAACATCCAACACCGCGGAGACACCATCACATGTTTCTCAACGCAGTGATTCCAGAACACTGCCCCCATCCCTTATGGGAAATATGCAGATGCATGTAAAGAAGCTGCGGAGACACCATCACGTGTTTCTCGACGCAAGCAGTGAATAGCTAGGCCTTTCCCCGGGAAGGAACAACCATGGGAAGTTCAGCATCCTATGAAGGAAAGCCACCTATGCCAAGCATGGTATCCATCCACAGACAGCTGTTTCGGGGTTTTTGGCCCTCATCAGTGTGGAGTAGGAATCTGGCTATTAGGAGCAGTGCCTAGTAAAAAGGCTATAAAGGCACAGATGATTGGCCTCGGGGAGACCAAAACATCCAACACCGCGGAGACACCATCACGTGTTTCTCAACGCAGTGATTCCAGAACACTGCCCCCATCCCTTATGGGAAATATGCAGATGCATGTAAAGAAGCTGCGGAGACACCATCACGTGTTTCTCGACGCAAGCAGTGAATAGCCAGGCCTTTCCCCGGGAAGGAACAACGATGGGAAGTTCAGCATCCTATGAAGGAAAGCCACCTATGCCAAGCATGGTATCCATCCACAGACAGCTTATTTCCCATAAGGGATGGGGGCAGTGTTCTGGAATCACTGCGTTGAGAAACACGGGATGGTGTCTCCGCGGTGTTGGATGTTTTGGTCTCCCCGAGGCCAATCATCTGTGCCTTTATAGCCTTTTTACTAGGCACTGCTCCTAATAGCCAGATTCCTACTCCACACTGATGAGGGGCAAAAACCCCGAAACAGCTGTCTGTGGATGGATACCATGCTTGGCATAGGTGGCTTTCCTTCATAGGATGCTGCCCTTCCCGTGGTTGTTCATTCCCGGGGAAAGGCCTGGCTATTCACTGCTTGCGTCGAGAAACACGTGATGGTTTCTCCGCAGCTTCTTTACATGCATCTGCATATTTCCCATAAGGGATGGGGGCAGTGTTCTGGAATCACTGCGTTGAGAAACACGTGATGGTGTCTCCGCGGTGTTGGATGTTTTGGTCTCCCCAAGGCCAATCATCTGTGCCTTTATAGCCTTTTTACTAGGCACTGTGTTGTGAATTCTGTGGCAGAGCTCCCTCCTGTGGTCACAAGTGGTACTTCGGCTGATTCTCTCTATGAGCTTCCGTTGGTGGAGGAAAGTGGTACTGCGGCTTCTGAGTTTCCTTCCTCAGGTGATGTGGTGAAGTCGTTAGGTGCTGCTCTATTTAACTCCACCTGGTGCTTTGATCCTGGCCTCCAGTCAATGTTCTAGTATTGGACTTGTTTTCCTCCTGGATCGTTCCTGTGGCCTGCTGCTCTGCATAGCTAAGTTGCTCTTGTGTTATTTTTGTTTGCTGTTTTTTCTGTCCAGCTTGTTTATTTGTTTTTCTTGCTTGCTGGAAGCTCTGGGACGCAGAGGGTGTACCTCCGTGCTGTTAGTCGGTACGGAGGGTCCTTTTGCCCCCTTTGCGTGGTTGTTTGTAGGGTTTTGTGTTGACCGCAAAGTTACCTTTCCTATCCTCGCTTTGTTCAGTAAGTCGGGCCTCACTTTGCTAAATCTATTTCATCTCTACGTTTGTCTTTTCATCTTAACTCACAGTCATTATATGTGGGGGGCTGCCTTTTCCTTTGGGGTATTTCTCTGAGGCAAGGTAGGCTTATTTTCTATCTTCAGGCTAGCTAGTTTCTCAGGCTGTGCCGAGTTGCATAGGGAGCGTTAGGCGCAATCCACGGCTGCCTCTAGTGTGGTTGGAGAGGATTAGGGATTGCGGTCAGCAGAGTTCCCACGTCTCAGAGCTCGTTCTATGTTTTTGGGTTATTGTCAGGTCACTGTATGTGCTCTGATTTCTATGTCCATTGTGGTACTGAATTACCTTATCATAACAGTACTGGAGGCCCAAAGTAGTAATGATTCTCAATAGAGGGAAAAAAGAAGTTCTGAGACCATTTTTTTTTCTTTGCACTGTGTTTTGCCTTTTTTTTCCCCTAGACATTTGGGTGGTTCAGGACACAGGTGTAGCGATGGACATTAATGGTCTGTCTTCATGTGTGGATCAGCTCACGGCAAGAGTACAAAATATTCAAGACTTTGTGGTTCAGAATTCTATGTTAGAACCAAGAATTCCTATTCCTGATTTGTTTTTTGGAGATAGAACTAAATTTCTGAGTTTCAAAAATAATTGTAAACTATTTCTGGCTTTGAAACCTCGCTCCTCTGGTGACCCAGTTCAACAAGTCAGGATCATTATTTCTTTTTTACGTGGCGACCCTCAGGACTGGGCATTTTCTCTTGCGCCAGGAGATCCTGCATTGTGTAATATTGATGCGTTTTTCCTGGCGCTCGGATTGCTGTACGATGAACCTAATTCAGTGGATCAGGCAGAGAAAAATTTACTGACTCTGTGTCAGGGTCAGGATGAGATAGAGGTATATTGTCAGAAATTTAGAAAGTGGTCCGTGCTCACTCAATGGAATGAAGGTGCGCTCGCAGCTATTTTCAGAAAGGGTCTCTCTGAAGCCCTTAATGATGTCATGGTGGGATTTCCTATGCCTGCTGGTCTGAATGAGTCTATGTCTTTGGCCATTCAGATCGGTCCACGCTTGCGTGAGCGTAAATCTGTGCACCATTTGGCGGTATTATCTGAGCATAAACCTGAGCCTATGCATTGTGATAGGACTTTGACCAGAGTTGAACGGAAAGAACACAGACGTCAGAATGGGCTGTGTTTCTACTGTGGTGATTCCACTCATGCTATCTCTGATTGTCCTAAGCGCACTAAGCGGTTCGCTAGGTCTGCCACCATTGGTACGGTACAGTCAAAATTTCTTTTGTCCGTTACCTTGATCTGTTCTTTGTCATCTTATTCTGTCATGGCATTTGTGGATTCAGGCGCTGCCCTGAATTTGATGGACTTGGAGTATGCTAGGCGTTGTGGGTTTTTCTTGGAGCCCTTGCAGTGTCCTATTCCATTGAGAGGAATTGATGCTACGCCTTTGGCCAAGAATAAGCCTCAGTATTGGACCCAGCTGACCATGTGCATGGCTCCTGCACATCAGGAGGTTATTCGCTTTCTGGTGTTGCATAATCTGCATGATGTGGTCGTGTTGGGGTTGCCATGGCTACAAGTCCATAATCCAGTATTAGATTGGAAATCCATGTCTGTGTCCAGCTGGGGTTGTCAGGGGGTACATGATGATGTCCCATTTCTGTCTATTTCATCATCCACCCCTTCTGAGGTCCCTGAATTCTTGTCTGATTACCGGGATGTATTTGATGAGCCCAAGTCCGATACCCTACCTCCGCATAGGGATTGTGATTGTGCTATCGATTTGATTCCTGGTAGTAAATTCCCAAAAGGTCGACTGTTTAATTTATCTGTGCCTGAGCACGCCGCTATGCGGAGTTACGTGAAGGAGTCCTTGGAGAAGGGGCATATTCGCCCGTCATCGTCGCCATTGGGAGCGGGGTTCTTTTTTGTGGCCAAGAAGGATGGTTCGCTGAGACCTTGTATAGATTACCGCCTTCTAAATAAGATCACGGTTAAATTTCAGTACCCCTTGCCGCTGTTATCTGATTTGTTTGCACGGATTAAGGGGGCTAGTTGGTTCACCAAGATAGATCTTCGTGGTGCATATAATCTTGTGCGTATTAAGCGAGGCGATGAATGGAAAACTGCATTTAATACGCCCGAGGGCTATTTTGAGTACCTAGTAATGCCATTCGGACTTGCCAATGCTCCATCAGTGTTTCAGTCCTTTATGCATGACATCTTCCGAGAGTACCTGGATAAATTCCTGATTGTATACTTGGATGATATTTTGGTCTTCTCGGATGATTGGGAGTCTCATGTGAAGCAGGTCAGAACGGTGTTTCAGGTCCTGCGTGCTAATTCTTTGTTTGTGAAGGGATCAAAGTGTCTCTTTGGTGTTCAGAAGGTTTCATTTTTGGGGTTCATTTTTTCCCCTTCTACTATCGAGATGGACCCTGTTAAGGTCCAGGCCATCCATGATTGGACTCAGCCGACATCTCTGAAAAGTCTGTAAAACTTTCTGGGCTTTGCTAATTTTTATCGTCGCTTCATCTGCAATTTTTCTAGTATTGCTAAACCATTGACCGATTTGACCAAGAAGGGTGCTGATGTGGTCAATTGGTCTTCTGCTGCTGTGGAAGCTTTTCAAGAGTTGAAGCGTCGTTTTTCTTCTGCCCCTGTGTTGTGTCAACCAGATGTTTCGCTTCCATTCCAGGTCGAGGTTGATGCTTCTGAGATTGGAGCGGGGGCTGTTTTGTCGCAGAGAAGTTCTGATTGCTCGGTGATGAAACCATGCGCCTTCTTTTCCAGGAAGTTTTCGCCTGCTGAGCGAAATTATGATGTTGGTAATCGATAGTTGCTGGCCATGAAGTGGGCATTCGAGGAGTGGCGTCATTGGCTTGAGGGAGCTAAGCATCGCGTGGTGGTCTTGACTGATCATAAGAACTTGACTTATCTCAAGTCTGCCAAGCGGTTGAATCCTAGACAGGCTCGCTGGTCGCTGTTTTTCGACCGTTTTGACTTTGTGATTTCGTACCTTCCGGGCTCTAAAAATGTGAAGGCGGATGCCCTGTCTAGGAGTTTTGTGCCCGACTCTCCGGGTTTGTCTGAGCCGGCGGGTATTCTCAAAGAGAGAGTAATTGTGTCTGCCATCTCCCCTGATTTGCGGCGGGTGCTGCAAAAATTTCAGGCTAATAAACCTGATCGTTGCCCAGCGGAGAAACTGTTTGTCCCTGATAGGTGGACGAATAAAGTTATCTCTGAGGTTCATTGTTCGGTGTTGGCTGGTCATCCTGGAATCTTTGGTACCAGAGAGTTGGTGGCTAGATCCTTTTGGTGGCCATCTCCGTCGCGGGATCTGCGTTCTTTTGTGCAGTCCTGTGGGATTTGTGCTCGGGCTAAGCCCTGCTGTTCTCGTGCCAGTGGGTTGCTTTTGCCCTTGCCGGTCCCAAAGAGGCCTTGGACACATATCTCTATGGATTTTATTTCAGATCTTCCTGTCTCTCAAAAAATGTCGGTCATTTGGGTAGTTTGTGATCGCTTCTCTAAGATGGTCCATTTGGTACCCTTGTCTAAATTACCTTCCTCCTCTGATTTGGTGCCATTGTTCTTCCAGCATGTGGTTCGTTTACATGGCATTCCAGAAAATATCGTTTCTGACAGAGGTTCCCAGTTTGTTTCGAAGTTTTGGCGAGCCTTTTGTGCTAGGATGGGCATTGACTTGTCATTTTCCTCGGCTTTACATCCTCAGACTAATGGCCAGACCGAACGAACCAATCAGACCTTGAAAACATATCTGAGATGCTTTGTTTCTGCTGATCAGGATGACTGGGTGTCCTTTTTGCCTTTGGCTGAGTTCGCCCTTAATAATCGGGCCAGCTTGGCTACCTTGGTTTCGCCGTTTTTCTGCAACTCTGGGTTCCATCCTCGTTTCTCTTCAGGGCAGGTTGAGTCTTCGGACTGTCCTGGTGTGGATACTGTGGTGGACAGGTTGCAGCAGATTTGGACTCATGTAGTGGACAATTTGACCTTGTCCCAGGAGAAGGCTCAACGTTTTGCTAATCGCAGACGCTGTGTGGGTCCCCGACTTCGTGTTGGGGATTTGGTTTGGTTGTCTTCTCGTCATATTCCTATGAAGGTTTCCTCTCCTAAGTTTAAACCTCGTTTCATTGGTCCGTATAGGATTTCTGAGGTTCTTAATCCTGTGTCTTTTCGTTTGACCCTTCCAGATTCTTTTTCCATCCATAACGTATTCCATAGGTCATTGTTGCGGAGATACGTGGCACCTATGGTTCCATCTGTTGATCCTCCTGCCCCGGTTTTGGTGGAGGGGGAGTTGGAGTATATTGTGGAAAAGATTTTGGATTCTCGTGTTTCAAGACGGAAACTCCAGTATCTGGTTAAGTGGAATGGTTATGCTCAGGAAGATAATTCCTGGGTCTTTGCCTCTGATGTCCATGCTCCCGATCTTGTTCGTGCCTTTCATATGGCTCATCCTGGTCGTCCTGGGGGCTCTGGTGAGGGTTCGGTGACCCCTCCTCAAGGGGGGGGGTACTGTTGTGAATTCTGTGGCAGAGCTCCCTCCTGTGGTCACAAGTGGTACTTCGGCTGATTCTCTCTATGAGCTTCCGTTGGTGGAGGAAAGTGGTAATGCGGCTTCTGAGTTTCCTTCCTCAGGTGATGTGGGGAAGTCGTTAGGTGCTGCTCTATTTAACTCCACCTAGTGCTTTGATCCTGGCCTCCAGTCAATGTTCTAGTATTGGACTTGTTTTCCTCCTGGATCGTTCCTGTGGCCTGCTGCTCTGCATAGCTAAGTTGCTCTTGTGTTATTTTTGTTTGCTGTTTTTTCTGTCCAGCTTGTTTATTTGTTTTTCTTGCTTGCTGGAAGCTCTGGGAAGCAGAGGGTGTACCTCCGTGCCGTTAGTCGGTACGGAGGGTCTTTTTGCCCCCTTTGCGTGGTTTTTTGTAGGGTTTTGTGTTGACCGCAAAGTTACCTTTCCTATCCTCGCTCTGTTCAGTAAGTCTGGCCTCACTTTGCTAAATCTATTTCATCTCTACGTTTGTCTTTTCATCTTAACTCACAGTCATTATATGTGGGGGGCTGCCTTTTCCTTTGGGGTATTTCTCTGAGGCAAGGTAGGCTTATTTTCTATTTTCAGGCTAGCTAGTTTCTCAGGCTGTGCCGAGTTGCATAGGGAGCGTTAGGCGCAATCCACGGCTGCCTCTAGTGTGGTTGGAGAGGATTAGGGATTGCGGTCAGCAGAGTTCCCACGTCTCAGAGCTCGTTCTATGTTTTTGGGTTATTGTCAGGTCACTGTATGTGCTCTGATTTCTATGTCCATTGTGGTACTGAATTACCTTATCATAACAGCACTGCTCCTAATAGCCAGATTCCTACTCCACACTGATGAGGGGCAAAAACCCCGAAACAGCTGTCTGTGGATGGTGGTGGCTTTCCTTCATAGGATGCTGCCCTTCCCGTGGTTGTTCCTTCCCGGGGAAAGGCCTGGCTATTCACTGTTTGCGTCGAGAAACACGTGATGGTGTCTCCGCAGCTTCTTTACATGCATCTGCATATTTCCCATAAGGGATGGGGGCAGTGTTCTGGAATCACTGCGTTGAGAAACACGTGATGGTGTCTCCGCGGTGTTGGATGTTTTGGTCTCCCCGAGGCCAATCATCTGTGCCTTTATAGCCTTTTTACTAGGCACTGCTCCTAATAGCCAGATTCCTACTCCACACTGATGAGGGGCAAAAACCCCGAAACAGCTGTCTGTGGATGGATACCATGCTTGGCATAGGTGGCTTTCCTTCATAGGATGCTGCCCTTCCCGTGGTTGTTCCTTCCCGGGGAAAGGCCTGGCTATTCACTGCTTGCGTCGAGAAACACGTGATGGTGTCTCCGCAGCTTCTTTACAAGTTTTAACAATACGTCATGAAAAAAAAAAAAAACAATCTCAGAATTGGCGAGATCCATTGAAGCGTTCCAGAGTTATAACTTCATAAAGTGACACCGGTCAGAATTGTAAAAATCGGCCCGGTCATTAAGTACAAAATTACCTCTGTCACTAAGGGGTTAAGAAACATTTTTCCACAATTTTTAGACGTAATGGTGCACAGATCAGTGATCTCCGACCATCTTTGCTGCTGGAAGACTCTGCCTCTATTATGTGCTTTTTTTTTTTTAATGCACAGTCATGTGACCACACTTGAACATTGACTCTCCAGCCATTTTTCATCAGTACAACTTACTTTTTCAAGCCTTTTGTTAACTTTTTACCAAATGTTCTGAGTTGCCCCGCTGTCGTCAGTTTCTAAATAAATTATTATTATTATTTTTAAATGAAATGGAAATATGTCTGAAGTTCAATTTCTGATGAGGGGTTTGACTCCTAATGCAAAGCGAAGCCCTTGTCTAAATGGTCTTTATTAAACCTTTACTCCCATTTTGCTGCTGCAGAACATTTGCTGCTGCAGAACATTTGTAAGTCCTTCATCCATCTCCTCTGCAAAGTCTTGACACAAATACATCAGCTCCTGACTGTAAAGACTCCCTTTGCTCTCCCTCTGTCTTCTCATTTTAAGGTTTACCGGTATATTATGACCAGTTTGACCAGGAATCTGTTTTGGTCACTTTCCTTACGAGTCACAAGTGTGGGAACAGGAAAGCATCTACAGTCTCTGAGAGGATTGAGCTGCTGGTCAGTAAATAGAGTGGAAAACATATGAAAGTGCAATCTGTCCAGGAATGAAGTGGTGTGGATTCACAAGAACTTGTGAAGACGGCATCATCCTAAGCACGGGGATACAGGAGAAAATTCTGTAATTTAGAGCTGAATGCCAACTGAAGAAGGGGCCTGAATAAATGAAGATTACTAACCAGAGCCCCGGCGGTTCAGAGACGGGAAGTTACACGTCTTCCAAAAGTGCTGTTAGCCCACCTCCACGCTCCGGTATAATTTCTAGAGAAAATGTCAGCCTGCGGGTGGCGCTCATCCTGCAAGCTCTTTGTTTTAGGCTTCTTTTACACTTGCCGTGTTTTGGCGGCCCCAATAGATTTCTATATGGCCGCATAAATTTGTCGGAACGCCGTAAGACCGTGAAAAAACATCGAGCCCGCTCGATATTTTTCACGGCTTACGGACACAGCCCCCATTGAAAATCACAGTTAAGAACGTATTTGCTCATCGCCGTTTTTTTTCCCCCTACTTTTTCCGTTACTATTCTAAACCAGAAAAACGGCGATCTTCAAGATTTTTGAGGCAGACCATGAAAATTACGGCAATACGGCCCGCAAAAAATCCGGCAAGTGTAAAAGAAGCCTTAGAAAACTGCCAGAGCAAAGTAGCAAAAAAAGTTGAGCTAAAACTTTTTTAAGCCAAAAATAAAACTTTTGTACAGAAATGTGTCCACTCCTTTCCTGTAACTATTTCACAGAAAGTCGTTTTTTTCACGTTATTCAGACTTCAGCGTTTTCTTGTAAAGTGTGAATAAGGTCGTATTAATTTAGACGTAATTATGATTATTTCCCCTGTCTCTACGGTTTTACAAGGTTCCAGACAAGATGGCATGTCTGCACTAGAAATAAAAGTAGGTGTCAGAATTTTCGTATTACTACATTTCTGTTGAGATTTTCTACTGGAATTTCTTAAATAACACTGAAGGCTACAACATTGAATGTGGCCATGATATCGACAATATAAGACTCTATGCTTTACACTGCAGGCTTCATCCATTGAAGGGAAAATGAAAGAAGATAAACAAGATCATTCTCTTCTCCTCACTTCTTTTTCTTCAGGACTAAGCAGCTTTATGTTTTTCTAGAGGGCCCTGCACATAAGAGCTGACACTGTGCAGGAGAGAGGACCCTGCATATAAGAGCTGACACTGTACAGGAGAGAGGACCCTGCACATAAGAACTGACACTCTACAGGAGAGAGGACCCTGCACATAAGAGCTGACACTGTACAGGAGAGAGGACCCTGCACATAAGAGCTGACACTGTACAGGAGAGAGGACCCTGCACATAAGAGCTGACACTCTACAGGAGAGAGGACCCTGCACATAAGAGCTGACACTCTACAGGAGAGAGGACCCTGCACGTAAGAGCTGGCACTCTACAGGAGAGAGGACCCTGTACATAAGAGCTGACACTCTACAGGAGAGAGGACCCTGCACATAAGAGCTGACACTGTACAGGAGAGAGGACCCTGCACATAAGAGCTGACACTGTACAGGAGAGAGGACCCTGTACATAAGAGCTGACACTCTACAGGAGAGAGGACCCTGCACATAACAGCTGACACTCTACAGGAGAGAGGACCCTGCACTTAAGAGGTGACACTACAGGAGAGAGGACCCTGCACATAAGAGCTGACACTCTATGTGAGGAAAATGTATATAATTAGTTTAGTTTCTCTGCCAGCACCTATAGGGTGGGCGTTGACCCCCCTTCACTCTGTGTTTAGCTGAGGGAGTTTTGCACTTCTAACCATGGTCCTGAAGAACACATGGCAGCTGTAAAACCCCCCTCTCTTTTCCCCCCCCTGAATACAACAAACCAGCCCTATGGCAGACACTGGGTAACCTGAAGCTTGTGTGTGAGCAGGGTGTGGCTTTAACCTGCAGGTGACCAATCCTGCAAAGCCACCTGTAGTCCCTCCCTTCTCAGCCAGGAATTTCTTTGTCTCCAGCGTCTGAAAACGTAAAGATCTCTGACCTCAATGAATTTCATTAACCAGCCCTTTAGAGATGTCACGAGGCTGGAGTATATAAGTCTTTACAGTCAACCCAGCCTGCAGTCAGGAGAGTTTTGAGGAGCTGTACTATGCACTGGGACATCTATGCTGTGCCGGCCAGCATGGTTTTGCCTGACATGATCTGAGAACATGTGAGTTGTACCTTTCTTCTTTATTCCCTGTTATTTTATAATTGCTTGTACATATTTTCAATTGTCTCATATTGTAACATCTTTATATGCCTTTTTATAAACACTGCCTTCCTTTGGAGTAAAATATATAAATTACTAGTTTTCGTTCTCCTGTTCTAAAACGTACCTTAAGCCTCCTGAAGGGAATTATGCTACTGTTTTGGGTTAGCTTCAGACCCGTTTAATCGAAGCTGGTGGCAGCATACCTTTGTTCTGTGGCCTTGGGATTCGTTGTAGCGACTGCGGCGTTGATAGTTATTGTTCCTGCCTGAGCGGGAGTAGTTATATCGCCTCGTTGCAGAGTACCCAATAGCCAGTACATAGCAGGCAGCCTTTCTGGTGACTAATTACCCTAGGTGCAGTACCTAATCTGACCTGAGGGTAAGGGGGCGCCAGAGAGCTGCAAATTTCAAGTGGAACTGTAAGCTTGATATACATAAATCCCTGCAGTTTATGGTATATTGAAGAGCAGTGGGATACATAAAATAAGCCCCTGCTGTAAACTAAGAGGTCAATAGCCTTGTGTGTGTTTTTCATCACATTGTAGCAGTGGAGGGATAACTAAGATAAGCCCCACGGCACATGTGATAGCCGTCTGTTGGCCTAAAGTCACCCCGATCCGTGACGTGGGGGTGACTGTCCCGGTGTGAATCGTGACATATTGGTGGCAAGGCGGTGGGAGATCTTAGAGCATTAGTGATTTGGTTTGAGCGATCATTCCTCTCACTAAAAACTTGCAAAGTTCTTGCGAGGACTGCGCAAATAAGTTTGGAGAACGAACTCAGTGTTTATTAGTCCTGAAAAAATTGTGTGTCCTGGTAATTATCCCTTCCCTTTCTCTTCGTTTTTCTATCCTATCTTTTATTTGGCAACCATGGCTGCGAAAGGAGAAGCCTGGTACGCCCAGCAGAAGAAGGACACTCTTGCTGGGGTATGCATGTACCATGGCCTGAACTCTCATGGCAAGTCCAAGGCTCAAATGGTCGCTGAACTTGGCAATTTGAAGCAGACCAAGCCAGGCCACAGAGGCCGTAGAAGCCAGCACAAGCAAACATGGTGCTGCAGCAGAGGTCCAACCACTGAATGCCGGCCCTATTAGCAATCAGGGCGAATTGGACCCCCACCTGCTGGCGGTCTTGGAACTACTCCCCGCCAATGACCGTGATGGACGTTGGCAGCTGATCCAGCAATACCAGGAGAGAGCCGAGCGGGAGGCCCAGGCCCAACGAGCTGAGCGCCAAGCCCAGCGAGAATATGAACTGGAGATGCTCCGGCAGGGGGTGATGCCCTCCACTGCCCGGAGCCGTGAGCCCAACAGTGCTCAGATACCATAGCCCTGGCCCGATCACTTTCCTGCTATGGAAAAGGACAGGGACTTGGACACTTCTCTGGGCCTTTGAGAAAGCCTGCAGGCAGTACCAGCTGCCTACTCAAGAATAGGCACGATACCTGACCTTAAGGCTGAGAGGCAAAGCTCTGGAGGCGTTTGCTGCCCTCCCTCAAGAAGAAGATGGTGACTGTGAGGCCATCAAGTAGGCCCTCATAGCCAAGTACCAGCTTACACCCGAGGTGTACCGTAGAAAGTTCTGGAACCTCCAACGTGGCCCACACGACAGCTACAGCAATGTGGTGCATGGACTCAGGACCCACTTTAACCAGTGGATCAAAGGACTGTCAGTGACCACCTTTGAGCAGCTGGGAGACCCGATGATCAAAGACCAATTCTTACATCTTTGCCCAGCTGAGGTGCGACAGTTTGTAATGGACAGAGAACCCAAAGACGTGACGAAAGCAGCGCAGATTGCCGATGCCTATGAGGCCAACCGTAGAACGGAAGTGCGGAAGCCAACACACCAGAGGTCCTGTCCCCGTGGCCAACAGCATCAGACCTACCACCGAGCTTCGCCAGTGTTTCTTCTGCAAGCGGACTGGCCATATCAGTCCCTACTGCCCAGACAGGACGAAGAACCCCCCATCCAAGGCCTCAGGGCCTAATGCAGCAGTTCTTTTGGTGGGTGGTGTGGCTGGGAGGGTGTGTGACAACATAAGGCACGTCACTGTGGGAGGCCATGTCGCTACAAGCCTCAAGGACACCGGGGATGAACGAACCCTCATCTGACCCGAACTGGCGGCCCCTGAAAAAATCATTCCGGGGAAAACCCTAACTGTCACTGGGATTGGGGGCATCAGCTGTCCCTTACCGATGGCCCGGGTTTTTATTGATTGGGGTGCCGGGAGCGGGGTGAAAGAAGTGGGGCTGTCTGATAATTTGCCCACTGATGTTTTGTTGGGGACTGATTTGGGGAGGATGGTTGCATACTACGTTCCTGACACCCCTCCCCAATCTGCTAATAAGGGTAACATTAACCCTGATGATGATGATGGGAAATCGCATGTGTTACCTGACCATGCTTTATCTTGTAATGATGCATCTAATAACCATTGTTTCCCTAGGATTGATGGTGAAAATGTTGTACCTGTGCCAACGGAGCCTGATAATGATTTTTCTGTGAAAGTTGATGTGTCCATAGGTACGGGAGTGCTCAGCCACGTCGCTCTGTGGAGTGAGACGGCTGAGGAACCCCTAACAGGGGCAAGTGTCGGTGCTACAGGAAATGGGAAGATGCATGGGAACCGTGAGGAAGGTGATGCCATGAAAGTGACCAGTGCCACCGAGGAAGGTAACTGGCCCATAAGTAGCACTGCCCCTGGAGTGTTGGGGGTGGATGGGGAGGTAGAGCCCATAGCAGCGCCGGCTGATGGGTCTTTAGAAATCCCCGGGGAGACAGCCTACGTAGCTGCTGTCACCCGCAGTCAGCGTGCCCGGAACGCAGATACCTGTCTGCCTTCCGGACCCTCCTCAGTCATCATTGTGACTGAACCAGAGGGACCCAGAGCAGGTCCCAGAGGGTTCCCGTGGGGAAGGGACCCTGATGTCGCTTCTGGCTTCCCCTAGCCAGGATTTTCAGGCCGCTCTGCACTCAGATGCGAGCCTAGAGAGTTTGAGACAACTCGCCGAGACTCCCACCTCCGGGACTGAGAACGAGAGGGTGTTCTGGGAACGAGGAAGGTTGTACCGGGAGACAGTACTCGAAGAATCACAAAAGGAGTGGTTGAGGGAAAGACAGCTGGTCGTCCCGCAGCAATTCAGGGGTGAATTTTTGCGGATTGCCCATGAGATCCCACTCACTGGACACTTGGGGATCAGCAAAACTAAGGCCCGGCTGTCTCAACACTTCTATTGGCCTAAGATGGGGACAGATGTGTCAAACTACTGCCGCTCCTGTATCACCTGTTAAAGAGTGGGGAAGGTGGGGCCTGCTATTAAGGCTCCCCTGATCCCTTTGCCAGTGATAGAGGAGCCTTTCCAGAGGATCGCGGTAGACATTGTGGGCCCGTTGGCCGTCTCCAGGAGCTCTGGAAAGCAATATATCCTTACTGTGGTAGACTACGCTACCCAGTACCCAGAGGCAGTAGCTCTGTCGTCAACTAGGGCAGATAAGGTGGCGGATGCCCTGTTGGCCATCTTTTCTCGTGTAGGATTTCCCAGAGAAATGCTTACTGATCAAGGGACCCAATTCATGTCTCGCCTAATGGAGGCTCTCTGTAAGATAATGCAGGTGAAGCACCTGGTATCGAGTGCATATCACCCACAGATGAATGGCTTGTGTGAACGCTTCAATGGTACCCTCAAACAGATGCTACGCATGCTGGTTGAGACCCAAGGGTGTGACTGGGAGCGGTACCTCCCACACTTGCTATTCGCTTACCGAGAGGTTCCGCAAGCCTCGACGGGGTTCTCCCCCTTCGAGCTCCGGTATGGCAGGCGAGTCCGGGGACCCCTTGGGTTGGTAAGGGAATCCTGGGAAGAGGAGCCGAACACTTCTGAAGTGTCCATAGTGGAGTATGTCATGCGCTTCCGTGACAAGATGCAGACCTTAACGCAGTTGGTGCATGACAACATGACGCGGACTCAGGCTGACCAGAAGCACTGGTGCGACCAGAACGCTCGGGAGCGGACCTACCACGTGGGTCAAAAGGTGTGGGTGCTGGTCCTTGTGCCAACGGATAAGCTTCAGGCAGCCTGGGAGGGCCCGTACGTCGTCCACCAACAGCTCAACCTGGTCATTTACGTGGTCACTCTTGACCACGCTCGGGGTAGGCGAAAGGCCTTTCACATCAACATGATGAAGGCTCATCACGAACGTGAACTTTTCGTCCTACCGTTCTGCAGCTTACCTGAAGATGGGGAGGAAGACACCCTCCTTGACATGCTGGCCCAAGCCAAGGCCGATGGGTCCATTGAGGACGTGGAGGTAAGTGCCTCACTAACCGACCCCCAGCGGTCGCAGTTGCGGACCAAGCTGGAACCCTTCCGGGCCGTTTTCTCCAACCGACCTGGAAGGACTGAGTTAGCAGTCCACGAGGTGGACACCGGGAATCATGCCTCACTACGGCAAACACCTTATCGAATCTCCGACCAGGTGCAGCAGGTAATGCGCCAGGAGATCGATAAGATGTTACAGCTAGGGGTGATTCGATGGTCAAAGAGTGCGTGGGCCTCACCTGTAGTTCTCGTTCCAAAGAAGGATCGGACCACCCGGTTCTGCGTGGACTACAGGGGGCTCAACGCCATCACAGCCTCTGACGCGCACCCAATGCCGTGTATCAAGGAGCTGCTTGAGTGGTTAGCTGGCGCAGATTACCTGACAATAATGGATCTAAGTCGAGGATACTGGCAGATTCCCCTGAGCCCCGAGGCGCAGGAGAAGTCCGCCTTTATCACACCCTTTGGACTGTACGAGTCCACGGTCATGCCCTTCGGCATGAAGAATGCCCCTGCCACTTTCCAGCGGGGGGTCAACCTTCAGGGACTGGAGAAGTGGCGTACTTGGATGACATTGCCATCTTCAGTTCCTCCTGGGAGGAACAGCTGCAGCATCTCGAGGAGGTGCTCAGGCGAATTCACTGAGCTGGACTGACTATCAAGCCGGGAAAGTGCCAGATGGGCATGAGTGAGGTCCACTACCTGGGGCACCGGATAGGCGGGGGCACCATGAAGCCAGAGCATGGCATTGTTGATGGGTTGGCCCACCAGGGTGAACCTGCTGAGGTGTGCATGGAGGAGCACCATCAAGTCCTATCTCCGTAACGCACACCAAAAGGGGGAGGTGTGAGGAAAATATGTATAATAAGTTTAGATTCTCTGCCAGCACCTATAGGGTGGGCGTTGACCCCCCCTTCACTCTGTGTTTAGCTGAGGGAGTTTTGCACTTCTAACCATTGTCCTGAAAATCGCTTGGCAGTTGTAAAACCCCCCTCTCTCCCCCCCTCCCCCCTGAATACAACAAACCAGCTTTATGGCAGACACTGGGTAACCTGAAGCTTGTGTGTGAGCAGGGTGTGGCTTTGACCTGCAGGTGATCCATCCTGCAAAGCCACCTGTAGTCCCTCCCTTCTCAGTCAGGAATTTCTTTGTCTCCAGGGTCTGAAAACGTAAAGATCTCTGACCTCAATGAATATCATTAACCAGCCCTTTAGGGATGTCACTAGGCTGGAGTATATAAGTCTTTACACTCAACCCAGCCTGCAGTCAGCAGAGTTTTGAGGAGCTGTACTATGCACTGGGACATCTGGGCTGTGCCGGCCAGCATGGTTGTGCCCGATATGAACTGAGAACATGTGAGTTGTACCTTTCTTCTTTATTCCCTGTTATTTTATAATTGCTTGTATATATTTTCAATTGTCTCATATTGTAACATCTTTATATGCCTTTTTATAAACACTGCCTTCCTTCGGAGTAAAATATATAAATTACTAGTTTTCGTTCTCCTGTTCTAAAACGTACCCTAAGCCTTCTGAAGGGAATTATGCTACTGTTTTGGGTTAGCTTCGGACCCGTTTAATCGAAGCTGGTGGCAGCATACCGTGTGCTGTGCCCTTTGGATTCGTTGTAGCAACTGCGGCGTTGATAATTATTGTTCCTGCCTGAGCGGGAGTAGTTCTATCGCCTCGTTGCAGAGTGCCCAATAGCCAGTACATAGCAGGCAGCCTTTCTGGCGACTAATTACCCTAGGTGCAGCACCTAATCTGACCTGAGAGTAAGGGGGCGCCAGAGAGCTGCAAGTTTCAAGTGGAACTGTAAGTGGGATATACATAAATCCCTGCAGTTTGTGGTATATTGAAGAGCGGTGGCATACCTAAAATAAGCCCCTGCTGTAAACTAAGAGGTCAATAGCTTTGTGTGTTTTTCATCGCATTCTAGCAGTGGAGGGATAACTAAGATAAGCCCCCCTGCACATGTGATAGCCGTCTGTTGACCTAAAGTCACCCTGATCCGTGACGGGGTGACGGTCACGTGTGAATTGTGACACTCTACAGGAGAGAGGATCCTGCACATAAGAGTTGACACTCTACAGGAGAGAGGACCCTGCACATAAGAGCTGATACTACAGGAGAGAGGACCCTGCACATAAGAGCTGACACTCTACAGGAGAGAAGACCCTGCACATAAGAGCTGACACTCTACAGGAGAGAGGACCCTGCACATAAGAGCTGACACTCTACAGGAGAGAGGACCCTGCACATAAGAGCTGACACTCTACAGGAGAGAGGACGCTGCACATAAGAGCTGACACTGTACAGGAGAGAGGACCCTGCACATAAGAGCTGACACTCTACAGGAGAGAGGACCCTGCACATAAGAGCTGACACTCTACAGGAGAGAGGACCCTGCACATAAGAGCTGACACTCTACAGGAGAGAGGACCCTGCACATAAGAGCTGACACTCTACAGGAGAGAGGACCCTGCACATAAGAGCTGACACTCTACAGGAGAGAGGACCCTGCACATAAGAGCTGACGCTCCACAGGAGAGAGAGAGGACCCTGCACATAAGAGCTGACACTCTACAGGAGAGAGGACCCTGCACATAAGAACTGACACTCTACAGGAGAGAGGACCCTGCACATAAGAGCTGACACTCTACAGGAGAGAGGACCCTGCACATAAGAGCTGACACTCTACAGGAGAGAGGACCCTGCACATAAGAGCTGACACTCTACAGGAGAGAGGACCCTGCACATAAGAGCTGACACTCTACAAGAGAGAGGACCCTGCACATAAGAGCTAACACTCTACAGGAGAGAGGACCCTGCACATAAGAGCTGTGCAGTTTTTCTGCAGAATAGTTTTGTGACTTCTTCTTGTATTCTTCATGCAGACACCAGATGGCGCTCCTGCATCATTCTCTGCACTGTACTTGCTCATTACTGAACAAAAGAAAAGAAACAAAAGAAATAATCAAACAATATAGTAACAAAATCCTAAAGAAGCAGATACTACATATGGACGTCTTATTCTCAGATGTGTTGTGGTTGGGAATGTTCAGTAAGTCTTCCATTCATTCTGATGTGATATGCGGTAAACCCATACAATCAGATTGCCCCTTTAATGAACATGTCATCTGTATCTGTAGTGTTTGTATCTCTGTGTCAGACATAATCTCTGGATTATCAATATGGCAGATTATAGTTCACTGGATTCTGAAGCCACGTTCCCTGCAGTGAGCACTGACTATCAGCAGGGGGAGCTCCGGGATTTTAGCTGCTATATATGATTTCCCATATTAAGGGGTCTGTGGTTTTGCAGGATAAAGGGGCGACGTGTTGCTGGTGTCCCATGAGCGACCACCTTGTTTCCAGCGTGCTTCTACGCCCTCCATGGAGTGACACTGATATATGTGGCTGCAATGTACGGCGGGGGATTGTGGCAGCGTCCACGCGGCGTTACTGAGCGCGCAGCGGACGATCCGCGGCCACAGGCCGTCTCCTCATTTAACGTGGGAGCTGGGGCGGAAAGCGAGTAATTTGTGTCTCCAGCTACACGGCTGATGTCAGCAGCGCTTGTCGATAGCTCCACTTACAGCGAGACTCAACTAATGAAAATCCAATGAACAAACCGCTGGAAGTGAAGAAGTATTCCATTAAAATTAGAAAATCAAATCCCGCACAGATTATTTTCTCGGCCTTATCGATTCCTTTTATTACGGAAATATTGCTGCTAAATAACATTAGCGTGAGCAATCCTTACATGTCTCTCTGGGCGTAGAGTCAATAGTGTAGTGTCAGCTGTGTGGCCCGCGGAGGATGATGACTCCCAGCAGATTACCTGTGTGTGAAAATCAGATACAGTCCATGTCTAGAGTCATCGCTGGAGTCATACGGCCCGTCGCGGTGACATCACAGATTCATACACTCACCACCGCGGTGACATCACAGATTCATACACTCACTGCCGCAGTGACATCACTAGAGTCATACACTCATCGCCGCGGTGTCATCACAGATTCATACACTCACCGCCGCGGTGTCATCACAGATTCATACACTCACCGCCGCGGTGTCATCACAGATTCATACACTCACCGCCTCGGTGACATCACTAGAGTCATACACTCACCGCCGCAGTGACATCACTAGAGTCATACACTCACCGCCGCGGTGACATCACTGGAGTCATACACTCACCACCGTGGTGACATCACTGGAGTCATACACTCACCGCCACAGTGACATCACTAGAGTCATACACTCACCACCGCGGTGACATCACAGATTCATACACTCACCGCCGCGGTGACATCACTGGAGTCATACACTCACCGCCGCGGTGACATCACAGATTCATACACTCACTGCCACAGTGACATCACTAGAGTCATACACTCACCGCCGCACTGATATCACAGATTCATACACTCACCACCGCGGTGACATCACAGATTCATACACTCACCGCCGCAGTGACATCACTAGAGTCATACACTCACCGCCGCGGTTACATGACAGATTCATACACTCACCGCCGCGGTGTCATCACAGATTCATACACTCACCACCGCAGTGACATCACAGATTCATACACTCACCGCCGCGGTGACATCACTGGAGTCATACACTCACCATCGCGGTGACATCACAGAGTCATACACTCACCGCCGCGGTGTCATCACTGATTTATACACTCACTGCCACGGTGACCTCACAGAGTCATACACTCACCACCGCAGTGACATCACAGATTCATACACTCACCGCCGCGGTGACATCACTGGAGTCATACACTCACCGCCGCGGTGACATCACTGATTCATACACTCACCACCGCGGTGACATTACTGGAGTCATACACTCATCGTCGCGGTGACATTACTGGAGTCATACACTCACCACCGCGGTGACATCACAGATTCATACACTCACCGCCGCGGTGACATCACAGATTCATACACTCACCGCCACGGTGTCATCACTGATTCATACACTCACTGCCGCGGTGACATCACAGAGTCATACACTCACCGCCGCGGTGACATCACTGATTCATACACTCACCACCGTGGTGACATCACTGGAGTCATACACTCACCGCCGTGGTGACATTACTGGAGTCATACACTCATTGTCGCTGTGATATCACTGGAGTCATACACTCACCGTCGCAGTGATATTACTGGAGTCATACACTCACCGTCACAGTGATATTACTGGAGTCATACACTCACCGTCGCAGTGATATTACTGGAGTCATACACTCACCGTCACAGTGATATTACTGGAGTCATACACTCACCGTCACAGTGATATTACTGGAGTCATACACTCACTGCCACAGTGACATCACTAGAGTCATACACTCACCACCGCGGTGACATCACAGATTCATACACTCACCGCCACGGTGTCATCACTGATTCATACACTCACTGCCGCGGTGACATCACAGAGTCATACACTCACCGCCGCGGTGACATCACTGATTCATACACTCACCACCGTGGTGACATCACTGGAGTCATACACTCACCGCCGTGGTGACATTACTGGAGTCATACACTCATCGTCGCTGTGATATCACTGGAGTCATACACTCACCGTCGCAGTGATATTACTGGAGTCATACACTCACCGTCACAGTGATATTACTGGAGTCATACACTCACCGTCGCAGTGATATTACTGGAGTCATACACTCACCGTCACAGTGATATTACTGGAGTCATACACTCACCGTCACAGTGATATTACTGGAGTCATACACTCACTGCCACAGTGACATCACTAGAGTCATACACTCACCACCGCGGTGACATCACAGATTCATACACTCACCGCCGCGGTGACATCACTGGAGTCATACACTCACCGCCGCGGTGACATCACAGATTCATACACTCACTGCCACAGTGACATCACTAGTGTCATACACTCACCGTCGCAGTGATATCACAGATTCATACACTCACCACCACGGTGACATCTCAGATTCATACACTCACCGCCGCGGTGACATCACAGATTCATACACTCACCGCCGCGGTGACATCACTGGAGTCATACACTCACCGCCGCGGTGACATCACAGATTCATACACTCACCGCCGCGGTGTCATCACTGATTCATACACTCACTGCTGCGGTGACATCAGAGTCATACACTCACCATCGCGGTGACATCACAGATTCATACACTCACCGCCGCGGTGTCATCACTGATTTATACACTCACTGCCACGGTGACCTCACAGAGTCATACACTCACTGCCACAGTGACATCACTAGAGTCATACACTCACCACCGCGGTGACATCACAGATTCATACACTCACCGCCGCGGTGACATCACTGGAGTCATACACTCACCGCCGCGGTGACATCACAGATTCATACACTCACTGCCACAGTGACATCACTAGTGTCATACACTCACCGTCGCAGTGATATCACAGATTCATACACTCACCACCACGGTGACATCTCAGATTCATACACTCACCGCCGCGGTGACATCACAGATTCATACACTCACCGCCGCGGTGACATCACTGGAGTCATACACTCACCGCCGCGTTGACATCACAGATTCATACACTCACCGCCGCGGTGTCATCACTGATTTATACACTCACTGCCACAGTGACCTCACAGAGTCATACACTCACCACCGCGGTGACATCACAGATTCATACACTCACCGCCGCGGTGACATCACTGGAGTCATACACTCATCGTCGCGGTGACATTACTGGAGTCATACACTCACCGCCGCAGTGTCATCACTGATTTATACACTCACTGCCACGGTGACCTCACAGAGTCATACACTCACCACCGCGGTGACATCACAGATTCATACACTCACCGCTGCGGTGACATCACTGGAGTCATACACTCACCGCCGCGGTGACATCACTGATTCATACACTCACCACCGCGGTGACATTACTGGTGTCATACACTCATCGTCGCGGTGACATCACTGGAGTCATACACTCACCACCGCGGTGACATCACAGATTCATACACTCACCGCCGCGGTGACATCACAGAGTCATACACTCACCGCCGCGGTGACATCACTGATTCATACACTCACCGCCGCGGTGACATCACTGGAGTCATACACTCACCGCCGTGGTGACATTACTGGAGTCATACACTCATTGTCGCGGTGATATCACTGGAGTCATACACTCACCGTCGCAGTGATATTACTGGAGTCATACACTCACCGTCACAGTGATATTACTGGAGTCATACACTCACCGTCACAGTGATATTACTGGAGTCATACACTCACCGTCACAGTGATATTACTGGAGTCATACACTCACCGTCACAGTGATATTACTGGAGTCATACACTCATCGTCGCAGTGACATTACTGGAGTTATACACTCACCGCCGCGGTGACATTACTGGAGTCATACACTCACCGTCACCGTGATATTACTGGAGTCATACACTCACCGTCACAGTGATATTACTGGAGTCATACACTCACCGTCACAGTGATATTACTGGAGTCATACACTCATCGTCGCAGTGACATTACTGGAGTTATACACTCACCGCCGCGGTGACATTACTGGAGTTATACACTCACCGCCGCAGTGACATTAATGAAGTTATACACACATCGTCTCGGTGACATCACTGGAGTCATACTCACCACCGCGTGACATCACTGGAGTCATACACAAATTAGCAAAATGAATGAACAAAAGAGAAAATTAAATCAAGTCCATATTTGGTATCACCACCCTTCGCATTTATTGCTTCTTTCTTTGACATGAAGTTTGTTCCAAACATCTTGGCAAACTAACCACAAATTTGTGGATCTAGACTTGTGCAGATCCTTCTGTCTCTTTGTAAATCCAGACAGACATGATGATGTTGAGGTCAGGGCTTTTTGTGGGCCATATCATCACTTCCAGGACTTCTTGTCATGTCACAGATCATATACCATGGTAAGAATGAGCACAGCAACTTGACACAAGGTAGTTATACTGCATCAGCAAGGTGTTTCCCAGGCAAAGATTTCAAAGCAGACTGGGAGTAAGGATGTGCTGTTCAAACTCTTCTGAAAAAGCAGCAAGAAAGGGGCAACTTTGAGGCAGAGACAGTGGTTGTCCAGAGAAACTTAGTGCAGCAGATAATTAATGATTCCTCCTTCCTTTTGAAGTTGATAGATGCCCAGCAGCGCCATCAGCTCAGAACTGGCAGCAACCAGTCGGACCCAGCTGCTCATGCTTAGAGAAGTCTGTCCAGATATGGAACCAAGGTCAAGCATCTCCTCTATGTACGAAAACGTAGAAACTGGGGTTTGGATAATTGTCTGCAGGTCTCTGGACTGCTGCATTACAATGTGAGATCTTTAGCTTTAATTGAAGCAGTTTGTTCCTGAAGATCTGGGGAGCGGCACAATCAGCAGGGTCTGCAGGAGCAATGACGCACGGTGAAGGGTCCTGCAAGGTTGTGGCTGCATTTCCGCAAATTGAGTTTTGGATTTGGTCAGGATTAATGGTGTCCTCAATGCTGAGAAATCCAGGAGATACTTATCCATCATGTAAAACCATCAGAAGGCGTCCAGATTTATTTTGCAGCAGGACAACAACCCCCAGCATCCAGTCAATGTCATTAAGAGAGAGAAGTCTTGGGGGTGATAATCCACCTCACAGAACCCTGATCTCACATCATCAGTCTGTCTGGGATCACATGAAGAGACAGAAGGATCCGCACAAGCCTCATACACAGAAGATCTGGAGCCTGGTCTCCAAGATGTTTGGAAAAGCCTCCTGCAGAGTTCCTACATAAGTGATGAGAAGAAGTGATGGAGGCGACGGGCCGTCACCAGACACTGATGATGGAGGCGACAAGCGGTTATCAGATACTGGTGATGGTAGTGATAGGCGGTCACCAAATACTGATGATGGAGGCGACGGATGATCAGGAGATACTGACGATGGAGGCGATGGGCGGTCACCAGATACTGATGATGTAGATGGAGATGATAGTCAATCACCAGATACTGATGATGGAGGCGACAGGTTGTCACTTAATTGCTACCAGTGCAGATCCCTGCGGTCCCCACTGCTCCCATTACAGATCCCTGCGGTCCCCACTGCTCCCAGTACAGATCCCTGCATTCCCCACTGCTCCCAGTAGAGATCCCTGAGGTCCCCACTGATGACTATATCCCATTTAGAGAACGTACAATTTATGACGACTCTTTGTTTTCTGTCATTTAGCCAATTCCTTACCTATCTGTATAGTTTCCCCCCAGTCCTGTCTTCTGTAGCTTCACTATAAAGCTGTTATGTGGTACTGGTTCAGATGCCTTTATAAAGTCCAGATAAATCACAACCGCATTACCTACATCCAGATGTGCACTCACCTCCTCTCAGAAACCCAACATGTCAGACACGACCTATCCTTCATGAATCCAAGGTGGTCGTCAGATATTATATTCTTCTCTGTTATATATCTCTGCAGTCATCTCTTATAAGGCCATCATACAGTTGAAACTAGAAGTTTCCATCCACTATATAAAGACACATATGCAGGTTTTTCTCAGTATCTGACATGAAATCAGAATAAATTAGGATTACCATAATTATTAATATTTGCCAAATGCCAGAATAATGAGAGAGAGAATGTTTTAAGGCATTTTTATTACTTACTGCAAAGTCAAAAGTTTACATACACTAAGATTACTATGCCTGTATACAATTCTGCACTGCCCATATGATGATGTCGTGTGTTTTTTTTGGCAACATCTGAATTAATTAGAGACACACCTGTGGATGTATTTTAATGCACACCTGAAACACACTGCTTCTTTGTGTAGCATCATGTTAAAGTCTAGGATACCTGAAGGTGCTGCATTCATCTGTACAAACAATTATATGCAAGTACAAACATGGGAATGTCCAGCCATCACACCGCTCAGGAAGGAGAAGGGTTCTGTGTCCCAGAGATAAACGTGCTTTGGTCCGACATGTGCATATCAACCCAAGGACAAAAGCAAAAGACCTTGTGAAGATGATGGCGGAAGCTGGTTAGATTGTGTCAACATCCATGGTGAAGCGAGTACTCTATCAACATTTGGTGAAAGGCCACTCTGCCAGGAAGAAGCCATTACTCCAAGAGGAACATAAAAAGCCAGATTAATGTTTGCAAATGCACACAGAAACAAAGACCTTAATTTTAGAGACATGTCCTGTGGTCTGATGAAACTAAAATTGAACGTTTTGGGCATAATGACCATCATTACGTTTGGACAAAAAGGGAGAAGCTTGGAAGCCTAAGAACACCATCCCCACTGTGAAACATGGGGGAGGCAGCATCATGTTGTAGGGTTGTTTCGCTGCAGGAGGGACTGGTGCACTTCACAAAATAGATGGCATCATGAGAAAAGAAGATCATATGGCAATACTGAATAAATTTCTCAAGACACCAGCCAGGAAGTTAAAGCTTGGGCGAAAATGGGTCTTCCAAATGGACAATGACCCAAAGCATACTGCCTAAATGGTAACAAAGTGGCTTCAGGATAACAAAGTCAATGTTTTGAAGCGGCCATCACAAAGCCCTGATCTCTATCCTATGGAAAGTGTATGGGCAAAGCTGAAAAGGCCGGTGCGAGCCAGGCGACCTGCAAACCTGGATCAGTTACACCAGTTTTGTCAGGAGGAACGGGCCCAAATTCCAACCAACTATTGTGAGAAGCTTCTGGCAGTGTCCTGGATCCACCTTCTTAAAAAGAAATACCGAGACTCATATAGAGCTGGGTGATAACAGCAGAACAATGTGTCCTGACAGACGTCCCAATTCAGTTATACTGAACTTCTCTCTTAAAACTTTGCTAAATAAATGGTAACTTATGAAGGAAGGTGTTGTAAAGATGGCAAAAAAATGAAGAAAAGAAAATTAAAAATGAAATTTCTGTGAGTTGGAGTAGTCAGCTGATGCAGGTCCAAGATTTTGCACAATCATCCACCAAAATCAACTTCCTGGACTTCTGCACGCTGTAGAGCACTGGTAGCCAGTGATGAGGCAGTGATCCACAAAGTTCAAACATAAAAGTCTCTTTAATGCATTATCTTCACACAGAAAAGGTTCCAAGTATATAACTTAAATGCACATAACTTCAGTGTTCAGTTCACACCAGTTCATAACAGCATCCTTTAGGTCACTACACATGCCAGCCCTCCTCCTCTAGTTCCGTGGGTGTCCTGCTCGTCCGCTGTATCACAGCCTCTACTCACAGCCGTACACAGACCTTGACAGTCCTTCCATCGGGCACAGGACAGTCTACCTCCAGTTCACTTCCGGGCACAAGACCTGCCCATATCCGTGACCAGTCATTGTGGACAGCAGCACCACTGTGTATGCTGTGGGTTGTCAGGCCTCACTCTGGCCCTGACACACCTGAGCCTCCTCAGACTCAACTCTATACTACAGGGCTTTTAACAATTGTAATCACAGCTACACTTGCGACTGCAACGTCCCCTCGTGGCCTCACTACGCCTCTGTGCGCATCCTGGGGAGAACAAACAGCGCCCCCCAGCTGTAACAGGCGTCACTGCCTCACATATCCCCCTCCGCTGTTCAAACCTGTGGGGTTGAACACTTGTCAACCCAAATGGGTGCGAGACAGGGCATCTGCATGCCCCTATGACATCTCCGCCCGAAACTACACTGAGAAACCAAAGTAGGGACCGAAACCATCGATCGGCGCATACATCCTTCCCCATTGCCTTTTTCCTCCATACTTCCTTACGGGACGACCCACCCCATTCTCCATTGCAGAAGCCAAGCCGTCTTTTCTGATTAACCGTAGATTTGGGCCAGTTTTAGGTGGTCTCGACCTTGTTTATTTTGGGTTGACTAACCCCGCAGCTCATCCTGTGATCTAAATACCTGCCTTCGGGCCCCTGGCATCGGTTCCTCCGCACCCTTACCCATGCCCCAGTGACTATGTCATGCTGAAATGCCGCAGACCGCGCTGGCAACTCCGAGCATATGTCTGTATTACCCCGCACACGAACCTGAGCCTCCCGACACTGCTGTCTAGCGAGCGCTCTATCTAATTTACCTTGACCCCCAGCCACATCCTTGGCTGGTGCCAGAAGGTTCCTCGTGGGCACGTCCCCAGTCGTGTCCACGACAATACACTCCGGAATCTTCCCAGCGCCCTTTCTATTTGCACGTTTCTTATACCTGCTTCTCTGTGTGGGACCCTGGAACTGAGCTGTCCCGACCTTACCAGGGAACACCTCCAGCTCGGGGTTCAATGGGGTCCTCACAACCTCTACTGCCAAAACCTCTAGAGGAAACCTATTGGGGTTACAGTCTACCCTAAATTGACCACTGTGGCAGACATTTTAGCATCTTCGGGTTCTATTCCCGAAACAACATCTTCAGTTTCTCCTGCCATTACCTCTAGGGGCAGCCTATCGGGATTACACTCTGTCCCTAGGTTGCGAACCCCTATGGCAGGTATCTCAATATCTTTGGGTTCTGCACCCGGCACAACATTTTCCGTGAGAGGGTCTCCCACAGGGACCAAAACGGGCAAATCTCTCCCCAAAACAGTCGCATATGGAAGGGTCTTCGCCACTCCCACCACCTGCTTAAAGTCCCCACATGGTGTGGAAAAATTAATCTCCAGGGTCGGGGTTGTCCCCTGCAACAACAGACCTGTGGACCAAAGTCACATTACTCTCCGTGTCCAGGAGAGCCTCTGTTCGGCACCTATTCACGAGTACCTGGCACAATCGTGGTTCGCTGCTGGCTGTGTGCTCATGGCAAGTGTTCCCACAGTTCCTGAGCTTAGATATCACCAGTTACTAGCCCCATGCCCGGGCTCTGGTGCAACGTCCTGAGTGGGTTTATACCGCTCATTCAATTCTATCAACAGTTCCAGGGTGCCTAGGTCCCTCAGCCCGACCCAACGCTGCATGGCGGCCGGCAGAGCCCGCACCATCCGATCAACTACGACTCTCTCCAACATCTCGTACGGAGAACAGAACTCAGGCTGGAGCCATTCCTCCACCAACTGCAATAAGTCATTTGCTTGACACCTGGCAGGCTGAGACTCTACATAGGACCACTGGTACACCCAATGATCACCCCTTACCTTAGGGGTCTCTTCATGACTCTGCTGACCGCCCCTCATCTTAGGGGTCTCTTCTTTACCATGCTGAAACTCTGCTAGCTTCCACTGCAACACCTCTTGCTGCCGCTGCTGCTGCAACTGCAGCTCCTGTTGCTACAGAACCACTTGCTGCGATCGCTGAAACTGCAGCGCCTCTTGCTGAAGCCTTTGCTGACTGAGCACAACCTGCTCCAAAAGCTCCTCCATTTCTCTAGCAGACTTGCACAACGATCTGCAGCAGTCTCTGGGATGTGCTTCAGTTCACACGGCCCGCATTCCCCACCATATGTAGTGCACCAGTAGCCAGTGATGAGGCAGTGACCCACAAAGTTCAAACATAAAAGTCTCTTTAATGCGTTATCTTCACACAGAAAGGATTCCAAGCAGTGATTGCAGTCACTACACACACTAGTCCTCCTCTGACTAGTTCCGTGGGTTTCCTGCACTGCTGTATCACAGTCTCTACTCACAGCCGTACACAGACCTTCACATCCTCCTGTCTGCAGCTGATAGATAGATGGATAGATAGGTAGATAGATAATAGATAGATAGATAATAGATAGATGATAGATAATAGATAGATAATAGATGATAGATGGATAGATAGATAGATGATAGATAGATAATAGATGATAGATAATAGATAGATAATAGATAGATGATAGATAATAGATAGATGATAGATAATAGATAGATGATAGATAATAGATAGATAGATAGATAATAGGTAGATAGATATTCCATAGACACAAAAAGGAAGGTAGGACTCCATTAGTATTCCAAGTGATGGTGGATTGTATTCAGACCCACATGCTCAGCTGAGCCTTTCTCCAGCTCGGATTACTAATGGAGTGCTGCCTTCTTTTTTTGTCTATGGAATTCTGCCAAGTAATGGATGAATTGCTGGAGAGGCCCGAGCACCCGATGTTCTAATATTGTGCTGTTCCATTTTTCTACAGAGATAGACAGATAGAAATCTTTGAGATATATAATTATTGTTGTGTGTAATTTACGGTACTGTACATGTATCAGCCTAATAAATAAATACATGGAAAAGAACATGACGTGGGGTCCCCCCTATTTTTTGATAACCAGCTGAGGTAAAGCAGACAGTTGGGGGCTTATATTATCAGGCTGGGGAGGTCCCGGGATTTTGGCCTCTTCCCATCCTAAACAAACCAGCCCTCAGCTTCCCTAGAAGTGGTGCAACACATGAGATGATCCAGTTCTGGTGCATTGCCCTGGTGCGGCGGCAGTCGGTGTAATGGTAGTTGGGCATTGATGACAGGGGTTAGTAATGGAGAGGCATTTATCAGAACTTTTTTACAAATAAATTTTGATTGAGGGGCTGTGTCTTGTGTTTTTTTTCTGTCTTTTTACATTTTTCAGGTGGATTACCTACATGGAAATTTTTTTTTTTTTTCAATAAATTGGTGAACAATGGATTGTGTGGAGTCTTTATTCATATAAAGTGTTTTTTTTTTCTGTGTGTTTTTGTTTTTATTACCAGGTTAGTAATGGGAATGTCTGACAGACTCATCTTCATTACGAAATCCAGGGCTTGATGTCAGCTGTGTTTTTTTGACAAATCTCGGCTGTAATCAACCCCAAATACCATGACCCTGATTGTCACCGCACCAGGACAATCGGGAAGAGTCGGGCAAAGAGCCAGAATTGGAGGATCTAATGTGATGCGCCACTTCTCGGGTAGCTGCGGGCTGTTTTTTTTTTTTTTAGGCTGGGAAGGGTAAATATCCATGGACCTTCCCAGCCTGATAATACAAGTCCTCAGCTGTCTGCTTTACCTTGGCTGGCTAGCAAAGAGCCAGAATTGGAGGATCTACTGTGATGCGCCACTTCTCGGGCTGTTTTTTTTTAGGCTGGGAAGGGTAAATATCCATGGACCTTCCCAGCCTGATAATACAAGTCCTCAGCTGTCTGCTTTACCTTGGCTGGCTATCAAAGAATAGAGGGGCCCAACATTGTTTTTTCTTAAATCCTTCAGTAAGCTAAACTAGGCTAAAACCACCTGCGTAATTACTGCTCCTAGGTAATGAGGCTGGGAACAAATCCCCTCCAGATCACAAGAGCCCCCCAATATGTCGTCATTGTCCCTCCAGTCCTACTAGACTTCCTGAGAGATGAGCCATCCGATTCATGCTGCCCTCGTCCGGTCTGGTCCTCCATGACAGCCGCTCTTCACTCCTGCGCCCAATAATATTCTGGGCCCCTCTTGTGCTGACGAGACCCCTTGATATGATGGTATTGCGCGGTCCAGTATGCGCCAGATGTGCCCGGGTTGTTGGGCACAGAAGTTAAGATTGCCGGCCGCGGTAAACCGGACTGGACAAGGGCAGCTTTCAGTCAAATTATTAATCGCTACTGTTACGGAAGATTTTATTACACACTGATTGATCGCGACATATCGGCCACGGGAGATTTATAAGAACAATCAGTATATTATCGTACAGGTGGTTGGAGGTCATCTGTGTGTCACCACTGACCCCAAACAATGACCGGTCCTCACACTCCATATCCAGGGCAGTGCTGCTACAGGGGGCTGATGTCCTCTGTGTGACCACTAGATGTCAGTACAACCCACTGCTAGAGCTGCATATAAGAAGCTGTGGTACTGGCTACTAAAGGGGCATGCTATGTCTCTGGGGGTGCACGCTATATCTCTGGGGGTGCATGCTATGTCTCTGGGGGTGCACGCTATGTCTCTGGGAGTGCATGCTATGTCTCTGGGGGTGCATGCTATGTCTCTGGGGGTGCACGCTATGTCTCTGGGGGTGCATGCTATGTCTCTGAGGGTGCACGCTATGTCTCTGGGGGTGCACGCTATGTCTCTGGGGGTGCACGCTATGTCTCTGGGGGTGCACGCTATGTCTCTGGAGGTGCACGCTATATTTCTGGGGGTGCACGCTATGTCTCTGGGGGTGCACGCTATGTCTCTGGGGGTGCACGCTATGTCTCTGGGAGTGCACGCTATGTCTCTGGGGGTGCACGCTATGTCTCTGGGGGTGCACGCTATGTCTCTGGGGGTGCACGCTATGTCTCTGGGGGTGCACGCTATGTCTCTGGGGGTGCACGCTATGTCTCTGGGGGTGCACGTTATGTCTCTGGAGGTGCACGCTATGTCTCTGGGGTGCACGCTATGTCTCTGGGGGTGCACGCTATGTTTTTGGGGGGCATGCTATGTCTCTGGGGTGCACTCTATGTCTCTGGGGGTGCATGCTATGTCTCTGGGGTGCACGCTATGTCTCTGGGGGTGCACGCTATATCTCTGGGGGTGCACGCTATGTCTCTGGGGGTGCACGCTATGTCTCTGGGGGTGCACGCTATGTCTCTGGGGGTGCATGCTATGTCACTGGGGGTGCACGCTATGTCTCTGGGGGTGCACGCTATGTCTCTGGGGGTGCACGCTATGTCTCTGGAGGTGCACGCTATGTCTCTGGGGTGCACGCTATGTTTTTGGGGGGCATGCTATGTCTCTGGGGTGCACTCTATGTCTCTGGGGATGCACGCTATGTCTCTGGGGTGCACGCTATGTCTCTGGGGGTGCACGCTATGTCTCTGGGGGTGCACGCTATGTCTCTGGGGGTGCATGCTATGTCTCTGGGGTGCACTCTATGTCTCTGGGGGTGCATGCTATGTCTCTGGGGTGCACGCTATGTCTCTGGGGGTGCATGCTATGTCTCTGGGGGTGCACGCTATGTCTCTGGGGGTGCATGATATGTCTCTGGGGTGCACTCTGTCTCTGGGGGTGCACGCTATGTCTCTGGGGGGCATGCTATGTCTCTGGGGTGCACTCTATGTCTCTGGGGGTGCATGCTATGTCTGTGGGGTGCACGCTATGTCTCTGGGGGTGCATGCTATGTCTCTGGGGGTGCACGCTATGTCTCTGGGGGTGCATGATATGTCTCTGGAGATGCACGCTATGTCTCTGGGGGTGCACGCTATGTCTCTGGGGGTGCATGATATGTCTCTGGGGGTGCACGCTATGTCTCTGGGGGTGCACGCTATGTCTCTGGGGGTGCACGCTATATCTCTGGGGGTGCACGCTATATCTCTGGGGGTGCACGCTATGTCTCTGGGGGTGCACGCTATGTCTCTGGGGGTGCACGCTATGTCTCTGGGGGTGCATGCTATGTCTCTGGGGGTGCACGCTATGTCTCTGGGGGTGCACGCTATGTCTCTGGGGTGCACTCTATGTCTCTGGGGGTGCATGCTATGTCTCTGGGGTGCACGCTATGTCTCTGGGGGTGCATGCTATGTCTCTGGGGGTGCACGCTATGTCTCTGGGGGTGCATGATATGTCTCTGGGGTGCACTCTATGTCTCTGGGGGTGCACGCTATGTCTCTGGGGGGCATGCTATGTCTCTGGGGTGCACTCTATGTCTCTGGGGGTGCATGCTATGTCTCTGGGGGTGCACGCTATGTCTCTGGGGGTGCATGATATGTCTCTGGGGATGCACGCTATGTCTCTGGGGTGCACTCTATGTCTCTGGGGATGCACGCTATGTCTCTGGGGGTGCACGCTATGTCTCTGGGGGTGCATGCTATGTCTCTGGGGTGCACGCTATGTCTCTCGGGGTGCACGCTATGTCTCTGTAGGTGCATGATATGTCTCTGGGGGTGCATGATATGTCTCTGGGGGTGCTTGCTATGTCTCTGGGGGTGCACGCTGTGTCTCTGGGGGTGCATGCTATGTCTCTGGGGGTGCACGCTATGTCTCTGGGGGTGCGCGCTATGTCTCTGGGGGTGCACGCTGTGTCTCTGGGGGTGCATGCTATGTATCTGGAGGTGCACGCTGTGTCTCTGGAGGTGCATGCTATGTCTCTGGGGGTGCACGCTATGTCTCTGGGGTGCATGATATATCTCGGGTGCATGCTATGTCTCTGGGGGTGCTTGCTATGTCTCTGGGGGTGCACGCTATGTCTCTGGGGTGCATGATATATCTCTGGGGTGCACGCTGTGTCTCTGGGGGTGCACGCTATGTCTCTGGGGGTGCACGCTGTGTCTCTGGGGGTGCACGCTATGTCTCTGGGGGTGCACGCTATGTCTCTGGGGTGCATGATATATCTCTGGGGTGCATGCTATGTCTCTGGGGGTGCACGCTGTGTCTCTGGGGGTGCACGCTATGTCTCTGGGGGTGCACGCTATGTCTCTGGGGGTGCACGCTATGTCTCTGGGGGTGCACGCTATGTCTCTGGGGTGCATGATATATCTCTGGGGTGCATGCTATGTCTCTGGGGGTGCATGCTATGTCTCTGGGGGTGCATGCTATGTCTCTGGGGGTGCACGCTATGTCTCTGGGGGTGCACGCTATGTCTCTGGGGGTGCACGCTATGTCTCTGGGGTGCATGCTATGTCTCTGGGGGTGCACGCTGTGTCTCTGGGGGTGCACGCTATGTCTCTGGGGGTGCACGCTATGTCTCTGGGGGTGCACGCTATGTCTCTGGGGTGCATGATATATCTCTGGGGTGCATGCTATGTCTCTGGGGGTGCATGCTATGTCTCTGGGGGTGCACATAGTATAGGTGTATATATAAACAGTGCCTTGCGAACGTATTCGGCCCCCTTGAACTTTCCAACCTTTTCCCACATATCATGCTTCAAACATAAAGATACCAAATGTAAATTTTTGGTGAAGAATCAACAACAAGTGGAACACAATTGTGAAGTTGAATGAAATTTATTGGTTATTTTACATTTTTGTGGAAATTCAAACACTGAAAAGTGGGGCATGCAATATTATTGGGCCCCTTTACTTTCAGTGCAGAAGTTCATTGTGGATCTCTGAATGATCCAGTGTCGTCCTAAATGCCTAATGATGATACATATAATCCACCTGTGTGTAATCAAGTCTCTGTATAAATGCTCCTGCTCTGTGATAGTCTCAGGGTTCTGTGTGAAGCACAGAGAGCATCATGAAGACCAAGGAACACAACAGGCAGGTCCGTGATACTGTTGTGGAGAAGGTTAAAGCCGGATTTGGATACAAAATGATTTCCAAAACTTTAACCCCTTAAAGACCGCCGATACGCCTTTTAACTGCGGTAGTTAAGGGTACTTAAACCACAGCACCGTAAATTAACGGCGCTGTGGAAAAAGTGTACAGCGCCCCCCAGAGTCGGATTTTCTCTGGAGTCTCGGATGTCTGGGGTAGCCGAGACACCAGAGAACATGATTCGGGTTTAGGGTTGGGATTAGGGTTAGGTTGAGGTTAGGGTTGAGATTAGGATTAGGGGTGTGTTGGGCTTAGGGTTTTGATTAGGGTTATAGTTAGGGATAGGGGTGTGTTGGGGTTGGAGTTAGAATTGGGGGGGTTCCACTGTTTAGGTACATCAGGTGGTCTCCAAACGCGACAACCAAGTTTGTGCTCAAAAAGTCAAATGGTGCTCCCTCCCCTCTGAGCTCTGCCGTGCGCCCAAACAGTGGTTTACCCCCACATATGGGGCATCAGCATACTCAGGACTAATTGGACAACAACTTTTGGGTTCCAGTTTCTCCTGTTACCCTTGCAAAAAAAAAAAATATTGGGGGCTAAAAAAATCATTTTTGTGAAAAAAAAAAGAAGATTTTTTAGTTTCACGGCTCTGCGTCAAAGCACGTGGGCGTTAAAAATGCTCACCAATGCTTACCACATATCTAGATAAGTTCCTTGGGGGGTCTGGTTTCCAAAATGGGGTCACTTGTGGGGGTTTCTACTGTTTAGGCATATCAGGGGCTCTGCAAATGCAACATGACGCCCGCAGACCATTCCATGGGGCAGCACGGTGGCACAGTGGTTAGCACAGCAGCCTTGCAGCGCTGGAGTCATGGGTTCAAACCCCACCAAGGACAACATCTGCAAAGAGTTTGTATGTTCTCTCCGTGTTTGCGTGGGTTTCCTCCGGGCACTCCGGTTTCCTCCCACTTTCCAAAGACATACTGATAGGGAATTTAGATTGTGAGCCCCATCGGGGACAGTGATGATAATGTGTGCAAAATGTAAAGCGCTGCGGAATATGTTAGCGCTATATAAAAATAAAGACTATTATTCCATCAAAGTCTGCATTTTAAAACGTCACTACTTCCCTCCTGAGCCCTAATGTGCGCCCAAACAGTGGTTTACATATGGGGTATCAGCGTACTCAGGACAAACTAGACAACAAATTTTGTGGTCCAATTTCTCCTTTTACCCTTGAGACAATAAAAAATTGTGGCTAAAAAATCATTTTTGAGGAAAAAAAAGGATTTTTTATTTTCACGGCTCTACGTTATAAATTTCTGTGAAGCACTTGGGGGTTCAAAGTGCTCGCCACACCTCTAGATAAGTTCCTTAATGGGTCTAGTTTCCAAAATGAGGTCAGTTGTGGGGGGTTTCCACTGTTTAGGCACATCAGTAGCTCTCCAAACTCGACATGTTGGGTATCGACGTACTCAGGAGAAATTGTACAACAACTTCTGTCGTCTAATTTCTCCTGTTACCCTTGTGAAAATAAGAATTTGTGTGGGAAAACGTCATTTTTGTGTAAAAAATACGATTTTATTTTCACGGTTCTACGTTATAAACTTCTGTGAAGCACTTGGGGGTTCAAAGTGCTCACCACGCATCTACTGTATATAAGTTCCTTAAGGGGGTCTAGTTTCTAAAATGGTGTCACATGTGGGGGGTTTCCACTGTTTAGGCACATCAGGGGCTCGCCAAATGCGACATGGCGTCCGATCTCAATTCCAGCCAATTCTCCATTGAAAAAGTCAAATGGCGCTCCTTCCCTTCCAAGCTCTGCCGTGCGCCCAAACAGTGGTTTACCCCCACATATGGGGTATCAGCGTACTCAGAACAAATTGCACAACAACTTTTGTGGTTCATTTTCTCTTCTTACACTTGTGAAAAGAAAAAAAAAATGGGTTCTGAAGTAAGATGTTTGCAAAAAATGTTAAATGTTCGTTTTTTCCTTCCACATTGTTTCTGTTCCTGTGAAGCACGTAAAGGGTTAATAAACTTCTTGTTCTTGAATGTGGTTTTGAGCACTTTGAAGGGTGCCGTTTTTAGAATGGTGTCAAGTTTGGGTATTTTCTATCATATAGACCCCTCAAAGTGACTTTAAATGTGATGTGGTCCCTAAAAACAAAAAAATGATTTTGTTGTAAAAATTAGAAAATCCCTGGTCAACTTTTAACCCTTATAACTTCCTAACAAAAAAAAAATTGTTTCCAAAATTGTGCTGATGTAAAGTAGACATGTGGGAAATGTTACTTATTAAGTATTTTGTGTGTCATATCTCTGTGATTTAAGGGCATAAAAATTCAAAGTTTGAAAATTGCAAAATTTAAAAAAAATTTCGCCATATTTCTGTTTTTTTTCCATAAATAATCGCAAGTAATATCGCAGAAATGTTACCACTAACATGAAGTACAATATGTCAAGAGAATTGTAAAAATTGGCTCGGTCATTAAGTACCAAATTGGCTCTGTCACTAAGGGGTTAAACATCCCAAGGAGCACTGTGCAAGCGATCATATTGGAATGGAAGGAGCATCATACCACTGCAAATCTACCAAGACCCGGCCGTCCCTCTAAACTTTCATCTCAAACAAGGAGAAGACTGATCAGAGATGCAGCCAAGAGGCCCATGATCACTCTGGATGAACCTCAGAGATCTACAGCTGAGGTGGGACAGTCTGTCCATAGGACCACAATCAGTCGTACACTGCACAAATCTGGCCTTTATGGAAGAGTGGCAAGAAGAAAGCCATGTCTCAAAGATATCCATAAAAAGTGTTGTTTAAAGTTTGTAACAAGCCACCTGGGAGACACCAAACATGTGGAAGAAGGTGCTCTGGTCAGATGAAACCAAAATTGAACTTTTTGGCAACAATGCCAAACGATATGTTTGGGGTAAAGGCAACACATCTCATCACCCTGAACATACCATCCCCACTGTCAAACATGGTGGTGGCAGCATCATGGTTTGGGCCTGCTTTTCTTCAGCAGGGACAGGGAAGATGGTTAAAATTGATGGGAAGATGGATGGAGCCAAATACAGGACCATTCTTGAAGAAAACCTGTTGGAGTCTGCAAAAGACCTGAGACTGGGACGGAGATTTGTCTTCCAACAAGACAATGATCCCAAACATAAAGCGAAATCTACAATGGAACGGTTCACAAATAAACGTATCCAGGTGTTAGAATGGCCAAGTCACAGTCCAGACCTCAATCCAATCGAGAATCTGTGGAAAGAGCCGAGAACTGCTGATCACAAACGATCTCCATCAAACCTCACTGAGCCCGAGCTGTTTGCCAAGGAAGAATGGGCGAGAATTTCAGTCTCTCCATGTACAAAACTGATAGAGACAAAACCCAAAGGACTTGTAATCGCAGCAAAAGGTGGCGCAACAAAGTATTAAGTTACAGGGGCCGAATAATATTGTACGCCCCACTTTTCAGTTTTTTTTTAACCCTTTCAGACGAGTGGATTAATAATGGATAGGTGTCTTATTGACTCCTCTCCATTATTAACCAGGCTTAATGTCACCTTACAATAGCAAAGTGACATTAACCCCATATTACCCCATATCTCACCGCTACAGGGGAGTGGGAAGAGAGAGGCTAAGTGCCAGAATAGGTGCATCTTCCAGATGTGCCTTTTCTGGGGTGGCTGGGGGCAGATATTTTTTAGCCAGGGGCGGGGGGGGGGCAATAACCATGGTCCCTCTCAAGGCTATTAATATCTGCCCTCATGTAAAGAAGCTGCGGAGACACCATCACGTGTTTCTCGACGCAAGCAGTGAATAGCCAGGCCTTTCCCCGGGAAGGAACAACCACGGGAAGGGCAGCATCCTATGAAGGAAAGCCACCTATGCCAAGCATGGTATCCATCCACAGACAGCTGTTTCGGGGTTTTTGCCCCTCATCAGTGTGTAGTAGGAATCTGGCTATTAGGAGCAGTGCCTAGTAAAAAGGCTATAAAGGCACAGATGAATGGCCTCGGGTAGACCAAAACATCCAACACCGCGGAGACACCATCACGTGTTTCTCAACGCAGTGATTCCAGAACACTGCCCCCATCCCTTATGGGAAATATGCAGATGCATGTAAAGAAGCTGCGGAGACACCATCACATGTTTCTCGACGCAAGCAGTGAATAGCCAGGCCTTTCCCCAGGAAGGAACAACCACGGGAAGGGCAGCATCCTATGAAGGAAAGCCACCTATGCCAAGCATGGTATCCATCCACAGACAGCTGTTTCGGGGTTTTTGCCCCTCATCAGTGTGGAGTAGGAATCTGGCTATTAGGAGCAGTGCCTAGTAAAAAGGCTTTGTTCCTTCCCGGGGAAAGGCCTGGCTATTCACTGCTTGCGTCGAGAAACACGTGATGGTGTCTCCGCGGTGTTGGATGTTTTGGTCTCCCCGAGGCTAATCATCTGTGCCTTAATATCTGCCCTCAGTCACTGGCATTCCCTCTCTGGCAGAGAAAATTGCGCGGGAGCCCACACCAGTTTTTTCCGTGATTTAACCCTTTATTTTAACACCTAGAGCTCCAAAATTTTGCACACACACACTACTAACATTATTAGTGAGGAAAATGTAAAAATATAATGGATATGCAATGGTTTACTGTAAGTATCCTTGTCTCATATCCTGTCGGGTTCGATAAGGAGATCAATTGAATTACCGGCTTTTATGCTATCTAGCTCTGTATTATTGTTTTCACGAACATTTGAGCCCATGGATCCATTCTATGTCCATTTTCTCGCCCTACGGATGCCAGACGGATGACACACGGATAATTTTTTGAGAAAAAATCGCATCCTCGCATTGAATACTGATCACTGTTCAGGAACTTTTCTACGTATCTCAGCCTTAAAAAACAGACCTTATTTTTATACATTAGGTGTGACCCCGGCCTTATACAGAAGATCACGGAGTAAACTGCACCCTCTAAAATTGTCCCCTCTAAAATGTGAAGTGCTGCGGCATATGCTGACGCTATAGAAATAAACTTATTATTTGTTATAGTATGCGGAAAAAATACATGGCAGGCACGGTAGTAACTAAGGAACGTTCCTCTGACTGCGGAGCCCTATGGGGAAGCGAGAAGTAAACTGTGCAGTGTCCAATTCTCCCTCCCACTACTCCCCAGGTGATGCAATTATTGGGACGCCCAACTGACCAACGGGAAGAGAGAGGAAGGGGCGTCCGGCCACACCCACAAGGGTTAATTCAGGTGCCCGGGGTCAGCACCTTCCTCTTTCTCCCCAGCCGACCCCTGGAAGCTGTTGTCCCACCCTCCCTCCCCTATACATTCATTGATGTTCTGTGCCACCATCGTATATGTAATTACAAAAAAATATATACACTGCTCACAAAAATAAAGGGATCACTAAAATCCCACATCCTAGATATCACTGAATAAAATATTCCACTTGTAAATCTTTATTCATTACATAGTGGAATGTGTTGAGAACAATCTATCTATATAATTATCTAAGGGGTACTTCCGTCTGTTTGACTGTAACGGAAATCCCGTGTCGCTGATTGGCCGCGACCAATCAGCGACAGGCTTAGTCCAGCCGAGAATTGGCCCCTCCCTACTCTCCTCCAGTCAGTGCCAGTGTGTCGCCCCATCCCGGACCAACTTTTTACTATCGATGCTGCCTATGCAGCATCAATAGTGAAAAGATATAATGTTACAAATAATAAAACAAATAAAAAAAATCATGCTATTCTCACCTTCCGTTGCCTCCGCAGCTTTCCCGCTCCTCCCGATGCTCTCGGCAGCTTCCGTTCCCAGAGATACATTGTGAAATTACCCAGATGACTTAGAGGTCTCGCGAGACCGCTATGTCATCTGGGTAATTTCGCAATGCATCACTGGGAACGGAAGCTGCCGGCCGCATCGCGAGGAGCTGGACAGCTTCAGTGGACGACGGAAGGTGAGTATATAACTATTTTTTATTTTAATTCTTTTTTTCACAGGGATATGGTGCCCACACTGCTATATACTACGTGGGCTGTGCTATATACTACGTGGCCTGTGTTATATACTACGTGGGCTGTGCTATATACTATGTGGCCTGTGTTATATACTACGTGGGCTGTGCTATATACTACATGGCTGCTATATACCACGTGGCTGAGCTATATACTACGTGGCTATGCTATATACTACGTGGCTGCTATATACCACGTGGCTGAGCTATATACTACGCGGCTGTGCTATATACTTCGTGACTGCTATATACTATGTGGCTGTGCTATATACTACGTGGCTGTCTGTGTTATATACTATGTGGTTGCTATATATTATGTGGCTGTGCTATATACTACGTGGCTGCTATATATTACGTGGCTGTGCTATATACTACGTGGCTGTGCTATATACTGCGTGGGCTGTCTGTGTTATATACTACGTGGCTACTATATACTACATCGCTGTGCTATATACTATGTGCCTGTGCAATATACTACATGGCTGTGCTATATACTGCGCAGGCTCTGTTATATACTATGTAACAAAAAAGAAAAGCATTGCTGCAAAAATACGCACTCCATCAAAGAATACAAACAAAATAAATAAGATAAATAGACTGATTTTATTAACAGATCAAAAAAACACACTACAAAACGATAAAAACACAATTAAAAACAAGTAGACAACATCACAACAACACAGGTGATAAAGACCATACCTAGATGTAATAAGGCGACTAAACACAGACCAATTGGCTCATGGGGTATATGCGCTAGTAATGCCTAGAAAAAATCAAAAAATCGTGCCATATAGGTCCCTAAAGAACCATTTAAAAAAATAGTGAAAATAAGGCACAAAGATTTAATCTATAACAATACAAATAGGCAAGATATGAGCCAAAGAAAGGGCTGAGAAGCCACCAATATACAATAATATCACTAGATATTTAAAGCATAAATAGGAGGAAACCCCCCATAATAATACAACCTGGTGGTACGATGTCCCCACGCGTATCGCCTGGCAGACCAGGCTTCCCTGACGAAGCCCGGTCTGCCTCGCGATGCTCCGGTCCCAGTAATGCTTTGCGGTAATGACCCCAGATGACGTAGACCACTACATCATCACGGGTTATTGCCGCAAAGGGTCACTGGGAACAGACCTGGCAGGAGCATGGCTGAAGGCCTGGGCTGGATCCGGGGGCCGCCGGAAGGTGAGTATATAACTATTTTTTATTTTAATTCTATTTTTAACGGGGATATGGTGCCCACATTGCTATATACTACGTGGGCTGTGTTACATACTGTGTGGGCTGTGCTATATACTATGTGGGCTGTGTTATATACTACGTGGACTGTGTTATATACTACATGGGTTCTGTTATATACTACGTGGGCTGTGTTATATACTACATGGGTTCTGTTATATACTGCGTGGCTGTGCTATATACTACATGGGCTGTGTTATATACTACGTGGACTGTGTTATATACTACGTGGACTGTCTTATATTCTACGTGGCTGTGCTATATTCTACGTGGGCTGTTATATGCTATGTGGGCTGTTATATACTTTGTGGCTGTGCTATATACTACATGACTGTGCTATATACTACATGGCTGTGATATATACTATGTGGGCTGTGTTACATGCTACGTGGGCTGTGCAATATACTACGTGGCTGTTATATACTACATGGCTGTGTTATATGCTATGTGGGCTGTGCTATATGCTACGTGGGCTGTGTCATATACTACGTGGGCTGTGTTATATGCTACATGGCTGTGCTATATACTACGTGGCTGTGTTACATACTACGTGGCTGTTATATACTGTGTGGGCTGTGTTATATGCTACGTGGGCTGTGTTATATACTTTGTGGGCTGTGTTATATGCTACGTGGCTGTGGTATATTTCTCTGCTGTATCTGTGCATCATGAATCATGGTATGTGTTAAAGGGGGGGCTCAATGAGACTCACCCGGGGCCCTCAAAAACATGTAGCTGGCCCTGGCTTCACTGATTGGTCGCACCCGGACAGCGGGTGACAGGCTCAGTCCGGCCGTGAATTGGCGCGGGATTTGAACCACGCTTCGCTGATTGGTCGCGAACTGCCGGCTGGCCGAATCCTGTGTATTCATTGCATTATTCTTAAATCTTCATAAATAAACTACATACATATTCTAGAATACCCGATGCATTAGAATTATAGTAAAACATAAAAGTGATCAATGTACCGTAAATCAAAATTAATATCCCACGGAGGTCTGGAGTTGGAATCATGCTCAAAATCAAAGTGGAAAATCAAGTTACAAGCTGATCCAACTTCAGTGGAAATGATGCTCAGTAGTGTGTGTGGCCTCCATGTGCCTGTATGACCTCCATACAACGCCTGGGCATGCTCCTGATGAGGCGGCTGATGGTCTACTGAGGGATCTCCCAGACCAGGACTAAAGCATCCGCCAACTCCTGGACAATCTGTGGTACAACGTGACGTTGGTGGATGGAGTGAGACATGATGTCCCAGATGTGCTCCATCGGATTCAGGTCTGGGGAACGGGCGGGCCAGTCCATAGCTTCAGTGCCTCCATCTTGCAGGAACTGCTGACACACTCCAGCCACATGAGGTCTGGCATTGTCCTGCATTAGGAGGAACCCAGGGCCAACCGCACCAGCATATGGTCTCACAAGGGGTCTGAGGATCTCATCTCGGTACCTAATTGCAGTCAGGCTACCTCTGGCGAGCACATGGAGGGCTGTGCGGCCCTCCAAAGAAATGCCACCCCACCTCATTACTGACCCACTGCCAAACCGGTCATGCTGAAGGATGTTGCAGGCAGCAGATCGCTCTCCACGGCGTCTCCAGACTCTGTCACGTCTGTCACATGTGCTCAGTGTGAACCTGCTTTCATCTGTGAAGAGCACAGGGCGCCAGTCGCGAATTTGCCAATCCTGGTGTTCTGTGGCAAATGCCAAGCATCCTGCAGGGTGTTGTGCTGTGAGCACAACCCCCATCTGTGGACGTCGGGCACTCAGACCATCCTTAAGGAGTCAGTTTCTAACAGTTCGTGCAGACACATGCACATTTGTGGCCTGCTGGAGGTCATTTTGCAGGGCTCTGGTAGTGCTCCTCCTGTTCCTCCTTGCACAAAGGCTGAGGTAGCGGTCCTGCTTCTAGGTTGTTGCCCTCCTATGGCCCCCTCCACGTTTCCTGATGTACTGGCCTTTCTCCTGGTAGCGCCTCCAGCCTCTGGACACTACGCTGACAGACACAGCAAACCTTCTTGCCACAGCTCTCATTGATGTGCCATCCTGGATGAGCTGCACTACCTGAGCCACTTGTGTGGGTTGTAGAGTCCGTCTCATGCTACCACGAGCGTGAAAGCACAAACAACATTCAAAAGTGACCAAAACATCAGCCACAAAGCATTGGTACTGAGATGTGGTCTGTGGTCCCCACCTGCAGAACCACTCCTTTATTGAGGGGGTCTTGATAATTGCCAATAATTTCCATCTGTTGTCTATTCCATTTGCACAACAGCATGTGACATTGATTGTAAGTCAGTGTTGCTTCCTAAGTGGGCAGTGTGATTCACAGGAGTTTGATTTACTTGGAGTTAAATTCTGTTGTTTAAGTGTTCCCCTTAATTTTTTGAGCAGTGTATATTTTATAATGTCGTTTCTAAATCACAGCGGAAGGGTAGAGAGGGGCAAAGGTTCGTAACAACTCATTGGCTGCCCGCCTGTTGGTCGCAGACTGGGCCTTTGGCGATGAGCCGTTGCGAAATGTAATTGCCCTTCTCTGCTTGCCAAATTAATAAACTGAGACCGACCTGTTCAACCCATCTAGGCCTGTCTGTGTTGTCTTTACGGGAGCGGTGGGAGGGGGAAGGCACTGTTTAGGACACACGGGTCTCTGCAGTCTTAGTATTACATCGGCTTGTTATGATGGATGAAAACAGACACTCGGGGTACAGGATAATGACACTGACACTCGGAGTACAGGATAATGATGCTGACACTGGGGGTACCGGATAATGGCTCTGGGGGTACCGGATAATGACGCTGACACTGGGGGTACAGGATAATGACACTGACACTCGGAGTACAGGATAATGACACTGACACTGGGGGTACAGGATAATGACGCTGACACTGGGGGTACAGGATAATGACACTGACACTCGGAGTACAGGATAATGACACTGACACTCGGAGTACAGGATAATGACACTGACACTCGGAGTACAGGATAATGATGCTGACACTGGGGGTACCGGATAATGGCTCTGGGGGTACCGGATAATGACGCTGACACTGGGGGTACAGGATAATGACACTGACACTGGGGGTACAGGATAATGATGCTGACACTGGGGGTACAGGATAATGACACTGACACTGGGGGTACAGGATAATGACACTGACACTGGGGGTACAGGATAATGACACTGACACTGGGGGTACAGGATAATGACGCTGACACTGGGGGTACAGGATAATGACGCTGACACTGGGGGTACAGGATAATGACGCTGACACTCGGAGTACAGGATAATGATGCTGACACTGGGGGTACAGGATAATGACGCTGACACTCGGAGTACAGGATAATGATGCTGACACTGGGGGTACAGGATAATGACACTGACACTGGGGGTACAGGATAATGACACTGACACTGGGTGTACAGGATAATGACACTGACACTGGGGGTACAGGATAATGACGCTGACACTCGGAGTACAGGATAATGATGCTGACACTGGGGGTACCGGATAATGGCTCTGGGGGTACCGGATAATGACGCTGACACTGGGGGTACAGGATAATGACACTGACACTCGGAGTACAGGATAATGATGCTGACAGTGGGGCACAGGATGACACTGACACTCGGGGTACAGGATAATGACACTGACACTGGGGGTACAGGATAATGACACTGACACTGGGGGTACAGGATAATGACACTGACACTGGGGGTACAGGATAATGACACTGACACTGGGGGTACAGGATAATGACGCTGACACTCGGGGTACAGGATAATGACACTGTCACTCGGGGTACAGGATAATGACACTGACACTGGGAGTACAGGATACTGACACTGGGGGTACAGGATAATGACACTGACACTGGGGGTACAGGATAATGACACTGACACTGGGGGTACAGGATAATGACACTGACACTGGGGGTACAGGATAATGACGCTGACACTCGGGGTACAGGATAATGACACTGTCACTCGGGGTACAGGATAATGACACTGACACTGGGGGTACAGGATAATGACACTGACACTGGGGGTACAGGATAATGACGCTGACACTCGAGGTACAGGATAATGACACTGTCACTGGGGGTACAGGATATTGACACTGACACTCGGGGTACAGGATAATGACACTGACACTCGGGGTACAGGATATTGACACTGACACTGGGGGTACAGGATAATGACACTGACACTGGGGGTACAGGATAATGACACTGACACTGGGGGTACAGGATAATGACACTGACACTGGGGGTGCAGGATAATGACACTGACACTGGGGGTACAGGATAATGACACTGACACTCGGGGTACAGGATATTGACACTGACACTCGAGGTACAGGATAATGACACTGACACTCGAGGTACAGGATAATGACACTGTCACTGGGGGTACAGGATAATGACACTGTCACTGGGGGTACAGGATAATGACACTGACACTGGGGGTACAGGATAATGACACTGACACTCGGGGTACAGGATATTGACACTGACACTCGGGGTACAGGATAATGACACTGACACTCGGGGTACAGGATAATGACACTGACACTGGGGGTACAGGATAATGACACTGACACTGGGGGTACAGGATAATGACACTGACACTCGGGGTACAGGATAATGACGCTGACACTCGGGGTACAGGATAATGACACTGACACTCGGAGTACAGGATAATGACGCTGACACTCGGAGTACAGGATAATGACGCTGACACTCGGGGTACAGGATAATGACACTGACACTCGGGGTACAGGATAATGACGCTGACACTGGGGGTACAGGATAATGACACTGACACTCGGCGTACAGGATAATGATGCTGACACTGGGGGTACAGGATAATGACACTGACACTGGGGGTACAGGATAATGACGCTGACACTGGGGGTACAGGATAATGACGCTGACACTCGGGGTACAGGATAATGACACTGACACTGGGGGTACAGGATAATGGCGCTGACACTGGGAGTACAGGATATTGACACTGACACTCGGGGTACAGGATAATGACACTGTCACTCGGGGTACAGGATAATGACACTGACACTGGGGGTACAGGATAATGACACTGACACTAGGAGTACAGGATAATGACACTGACACTGGGGGTACAGGATAATGACACTGACACTGGGGGTACAGGATAATGACACTGACACTGGGGGTACAGGATAATGACACTGACACTAGGAGTACAGGATATTGACACTGACACTCGGGGTACAGGATAATGACACTGACACTGGGGGTACAGGATAATGACGCTGACACTCGGGGTACAGGATAATGACACTGACACTCGGGGTACAGGATGATGACACTGACACTGGGGGTACAGGATAATGACGCTGACACTCGGGGTACAGGATAATGACACTGACACTCGGGGTACAGGATGATGACACTGACACTGGGGGTACAGGATAATGACGCTGACACTCGGGGTACAGGATGACACTGACACTCGGGGTACAGGATAATGACTCTGACACTCGGGGTACAGGATAATGACTCTGACACTTGGGGTACAGGATGACACTCGGGGTACGGGATAATGACACTAAGGCTATGTGCACACGTTGCAGATTTTTTGCGTTTTTGCGCTATAAAAACGCTATAAACCCGCAAATATTCTGCATACTTTAAGCATCCTATCATTTTTAATGAAATCCGCAATTTCTGTGCACATGATGTGCGTTTTTCCGCATGAAAAACGCATTGCGGAAAAATAATGAACTTGCTCATTAATTTTGCGTTTTTTTTCGCGGTTTTCCCACTGTCTAATGCATTGGGAAATGTCCGGGTAAAAATGCGTCAAAACCGCGCAAAAAACGCATGCAATTTTCTTGCAGAAATCATGCAGAAATGTCTGGATTTTCACAGGAATTTTCTGCATGATTTCCTGAACTTGTGCACATAGCCTGACACTCGGGGTACGGGATAATGACACCAACACTTGGGGTACAGGATAATGACGCTGACACTCGGGGTACAGGATAATGACGCTGACACTTGGGGTACAGGATAATGACGCTGACACTTGGGGTACAGGATAATGACACTGACACTCGGGGTACAGGATAATGACACTGACACTCGGGGTACAGTAAAATGAACCTCGGGGTACGGGGTAATAGAGAGTTGTATGATGTGGGTGAATTGAGACTATTCTGGATATTTCGCTCTGAGGCCACTATATAAATGATACAATGATTTCCTATGATTTAACCCTTTTGCGCCTGTCTCGGTGTCTGACACTGAGTCATGGCCGCCTGTGATGATAATAGGGGGTCGGGTAATGATAAGTGGCTGCTCCTGGGCCTGCAGGGTCATGTCTGGCTGTGTCCACTTTAGAGGGGAAGATAAAGAGATGAAACAGAATCCATAAAATCCCAGATGTTACTGGTGGGGGGGGACAGGACAGGAATCCCCCCACCCCCAGGACTCTTCACAGCCCCCAATGTATGGCTGCTGCTGCCTCTATAAAGTCTTCATAAGGGTTAACCCTTCCTGCCCTGGACACCTGGCTCTGTCTCCCTGCTGTATTTCAGGATTAAGGTATTTTTTCAAATCTATTCACTTTTTTGTCTTTTTAATTGAAACGTTTTTTAGATTTTTTTTTCCAGAATCCCCCATCCCATTAATAAAATGCGACGTCCCTCTTAATGATTGCTCTCGTTGTTCTGTAAACGCCGGCAGCGCTGTCGCTGTCTGACATCATGTAATGGCTCTCGGCCTCCTATCCTCCCTCACATCTCTATCCGTCCGTCACACCGCCTCGTCAAGTTCCTCTCCCCAGCTCCTGCGTCCATCCCGCCGCTTCGTCATGTGCCTCTCCCCGACTTCTGCGTCCATCCCGCCGCCTCGTCACGTGCCTCTCCCCAGCTCCTGCGTCCATCCCGCCGCCTCGTCACATGTCTCTCCCCGGCTCCTGCGTCTGTCACGCTGCCTCGACATGTGCCTCTCTCAGGCTCCTGCATCCGTCACATGCGTCTCCCAGGTTCTTGCGTCCGTCACATGCCTCTCCCCGGCTCCTGCGTCCGTCACATGCCTCTCCCCGGCTCCTGCGTCCGTCACATGCGTCTCCCAGGTTCTTGCGTCCATCACATGCCTCTCCCCGGCTCCTGCGTCCGTCACATGCCTCTCCCCGGCTCCTGCGTCCGTCACATGCCTCTCCCCGGCTCCTGCGTCCGTCACATGCCTCTCCCCGGCTCCTGCGTCCATCACATGCCTCTCCCCGGCTCCTGCGTCAATCACATGCCTCTCCCCGGCTCCTGCGTCCGTCACATGCCTCTCCCAGGCTCCTGCGTCCGTCACATGCCTCTCCCCGGCTCCTGCGTCCATCACATGCCTTTCTCCGACTCCTGCATCCTTCACATGCCTCTCCCCGGCTCCTGTGTCCATCACATGCCTTTCTCCGACTCCTGCATCCTTCACATGCCTCTCCCCGGCTCCTGTGTCCATCACATGCCTTTCTCCGACTCCTGCTTCCGTCACATGCCTCTCCCCGGCTCCAGCGTCCGTCACATGCCTCTCCCCGGATCCTGCGTCCGTCACATGCCTCTCCACGGCTCCTGCGTCCGTCACATGCCTCTCCCCGGCTCCTGCGTCCGTCACATGCCTCTCCCCGGCTCCTGCGTCCGTCACATGCCTCTCCCCGGCTCCTGCGTCCGTCACATGCCTCTCCCCGGCTCCTGCGTCCGTCACATGCCTCTCCCCGGCTCCTGCGTCCGTCACATGCCTCTCCCCGGCTCCTGCGTCCGTCACATGCCTCTCCCCGGCTCCTGCGTCAGTCACATGCATTTCCCCGGCTCCTGCGTCCGTCACATGCCTCTCCCCGGCTCCTGCGTCCGTCACATGCCTCTCCCCGGCTCCTGCGTCCGTCACATGCCTCTCCCAGGCTCCTTCGTCCGTCACATGCCTCTCCCCGGCTCCTGCGTCCGTTACATGCCTCTCCCCGGCTCCTGCGTCCGTCACATGCCTCTCCCCGGCTCCTGCGTCCGTCACATGCCTCTCCCAGGCTCCTGCGTCCGTCACATGCCTCTCCCAGACTCCTGGGTCCGTCACATGCCTCTCCCAGACTCCTGCATCCGTCACATGCCTCTTCCGGCTCCTGCGTCCGTCACATGCCTCTCCCCGGCTCCTGCGTCCGTCACATGCCTCTCCCAGACTCCTGCGCCCGTCACATGCCTCTCCCCGGCTCCTGCGTCCGTCACATGCCTCTCCCAGACTCCTGCGTCCGTCACATGCCTCTCCCAGACTCGTGCGTCCGTCACATGCCTCTCCCCGGCTCCTGCGTCCATCACATGCCTTTCCCCGGCTCCTGCGTCCATCACATGCCTCTCCCAGGCTCCTGCGTCCATCACATGCCTCTCCCCGGCTCCTGCATCCGTCATGCCGCCTCATCACATGCTTTCCCCGGCTCCTGCATCCATCACATGCCTCTCTCAGGCTCCTGCATCCATCACATGCCTCTCCCAGGCTCCTGCGTCCATCACATGCCTCTCCCATGCTCCTGTGTCCATCACATGCCTTTCCCCGGCTCCTGCGTCCATCACATGCCTCTCCCGACTCCTGCGTCCATCACATGCCTCTCCCCGGCTCCTGCGTCCATCACATGCCTCTCCCCGGCTCCTGCGTCCGTCACATGCCTCTCCCAGGCTCCTGCGTCCGTCACATGCCTCTCCCAGGCTCCTGCGTCCATCTCATGCCTCTCCCGTCTCCTGCATCCATCTCATGCCTCTCGCAGGCTCCTGCATCCGTCACCCCGCCTCATCACATGCTTTCCCCGGCTCCTGCATCCATCACATGCCTCTCCCAGGCTCCTGCGTCCATGACATGCCTCTCCCAGGCTCCTGCGTCCATCACATGCCTCTCCCAGGCTCCTGCGTCCATCACATGCCTCTCCCCGGCTCCTGCATCCATCACATGCCTCTCCCGGCTCCTGCGTCCATCACATGCCTCTGCCAGGCTCCTGCGTCCATCACATGCCTCTCCCCGGCTCCTGCGTCCGTTAAATGCCTCTCTCCGGCTCCAGCGTCCGTCACATGCCTCTCCCAGGCTCCTGCGTCCATCACATGCCTCTCCCCGGCTCCTGCGTCCGTCACATGCCTCTCCCCGGCTCCTGCGTCCGTCACATGCCTCTCCCAGGCTCCTGCGTCCGTCACATGCCTCTCCCAGGCTCCTTCGTCCGTCACATGCCTCTCCCCGGCTCCTGCATCCATCACATTCCTCTCCCCGGCTCCTGCATCCGTCACATGCCTCTCCCAGGCTCCTGCGTCCGTCACATGCCTCTTCCAGGCTCCTTTGTCCGTCACATGCCTCTCCCCGGCTCCTGCGTCCGTCACATGCCTCTCCCCGGCTCCTGCATCCGTCACATGCCTCTCCCAGGCTCCTGCGTCCATCACATGCCTCTCCCCGGCTCCTGCATCCGTCACATGCCTCTCCCCGGCTCCTGCATCCGTCACATGCCTCTCCCAGGCTCCTGCGTCCGTCACATGCCTCTCCTCACATGCCTCTCCCCGGCTCCTGCGTCCGTCACATGCCTCTCCCCGGCTCCTGCGTCCATCACATGCCTCTCCCCGGCTCCTGCGTCCGTCACATGCCTCTCCCCGGCTCCTGCATCCGTCACATGCCTCTCCCCGGCTCCTGCGTCCGTCACATGCCTCTCCCCGGCTCCTGCGTCCGTCACATGCCTCTCTCAGGCTCCTGCATCCGTCACATGCCTCTCCCCGGCTCCTGCGTCCATCACATGCCTCTCCCAGACTCCTGCGTCCGTCACATGCCTCTCCCCGGCTCCTGCGTCCGTCACATGCCTCTCCCCGGCTCCTGCGTCCGTCACATGCCTCTCCCCGGCTCCTGCGTCCGTCACATGCCTCTCCCCGGCTCCTGCGTCCGTCACATGCCTCTCCCCGGCTCCTGCGTCCGTCACATGCCTCTCCCCGGCTCCTGCGTCCGTCACATGCCTCTCCCCGGCTCCTGCGTCCGTCACATGCCTCTCCTCACATGCCTCTCCCCGGCTCCTGCGTCCGTCACATGCCTCTCCCCGGCTCCTGCGTCCGTCACATGCCTCTCCCCGGCTCCTGCGTCCGTCACATGCCTCTCCCCGGCTCCTGCGTCCGTCACATGCCTCTCCCCGGCTCCTGCGTCCGTCACATGCCTCTCCCAGGCTCCTGCGTCCGTCACATGCCTCTCCCCGGCTCCTGCGTCCGTCACATGCCTCTCCCCGGCTCCTGCGTCCGTCACATGCCTCTCCCCGGCTCCTGCGTCCGTCACATGCCTCTCCCAGGCTCCTGCGTCCGTCACATGCCTCTCCCCGGCTCCTGCGTCCGTCACATGCCTCTCCCCGGCTCCTGCGTCCGTCACGCCGCCTCGTCATGTGCCTCTCCACAGCTACTGCATCCGTCACTCTCTGCTTTCTCTGCTGAAATCCTTCCTTTGTGCCTGGTGAGAACGGCGGCAGAGAATTGATCGCAGGAGCCGCGTTCGCTGATGGCATCTTGTTAGGCCTCTTTCACACTTCAGTTATTTGGCGTCAGTCACTACCGACATAGTGACGGATTGATGGATCCGTCACAATTGTTGTAAAAACGGTTCTAACGGATCCGTTTTTTTGACGGATCCGTTACTTGGGGGTTGTCTGGGAAAAGTATCTTCTTTTTGGAGCATGCGCAATTGAAAAAACGGATTGGGGCGACGGATCCGCCGAAAAAACGGTTGCGGCGGATCCGTCACCCATAGGCGCCCATTCTATGGAACGGCGGACGCGACGGATCCGTCGCGATCCGCCATTTCGGCGTTGACAAAAAACGTTTCAATGTCCGTCTATTTTCAGAAAACGTCCGCCAAATTTCGACGGATCCGTCGCATGGCGGATGGAACGGACGACCATCCGTCACAATCCGTCACTAATGCAAGTCTATGGGAAAATAACGGATCCGTCAAAAAAAATTGACGGATCCGTTATTTGAGGAAAATGGCGGTTTTAGACTGACGCCAAATAACTGAAGTGTGAAAGAGGCCTTAGTGGGACACGGCTGCGGACCCCTCGGGGCTGCCCCTCATTTACTCCATCAGGGATTAGCGTCGTCCGCTGCTTCGCCCCATTGTCACATAACGACAGAACGATTAGCCACGTAAACACTGGAGTGGGTCCCGGGCAGCCGAGGAGAGCAGATACAATGCTGACCTGATACTGGTACCCACCAAGGAAGAGCCCCCCAGTGACCAGCTGATAGCATGGAGAACAATCTGCTGTTACCACTGGAGGGCGCCACTGGACATTCCACCAACAGACATAACCAACAAGACCCCATGTAATATGGCAGCTATAATTGCAGCAGCTGCCCCCCTCCAGTTATTAAAAGGGGATCCTGGCCAGGAAGAGGAGGGAGCCCCTTCTATCATCCAAGCTTTACTAATTAGGGAGCATAAAGGGGGACTCTGAATATGACGCCAGGCGGACAGTAACCTGTGATAATGACAGTTAACACACGTCCAGCAAAATCACAGTCAGGGCTCAAGCAAACGTCCGTGTAAATCGGTCCAAGCACGGACCACAGACAGGTTACGGGCCACGATGCATGGTCCACGATGTACGGATGACAGTCTACGGTCCACAATGCACAGTGCACAATGCACAGATAGCAATGCACGGGCCACAATGTATGGCCACGATGCTCGACCTCAGCCTGGCAGCCTCATAGATATCCATGCAGCCAACATGGACCGGTTGGGAGACTTGTGGCCAGTCTGTGATCTGTACACTGTGGTCTGTACACTGTAGTCTGTGCACTGTGGTCTGTGCAGTGGCCTGTGTACTGTAGTCTGTGCACTGTGGTCTGTACACTGTGGTCTGTACACTGTGGTCTGTGCACCGTGGTCTGTACACCGTGATCTGTGAACCGTGGTCTGTGCACCGTGGTCTGTGCACCGTGGTCTGTGCACCGTGGTCTGTGCACCGTGGTCTGTGCACTGTGGTCTGTACACTGTGGTCTGTACACTGTGGTCTGTGCACCGTGGTCTGTACACCGTGATCTGTGCACCGTGGTCTGCACACCATGGTCTGTGCACTGTGGTCTGTGCACTGTGGTCTGTACACTGTGGTCTGTGCACTGTGGTCTGTACACCGTGGTCTGTGCACTGTGGTCTGTGCACTGTGGTCTGTGCACTGTGGTCTGTGCACCGTGGTCTGTGCACCGTGGTCTGTACACCGTGGTCTGTGCAATGTGGTCTGTACACTGTAGTCTGTGCACTGTGGTCTGTACACTGTGGTCTGTGCACTGTGGTCTGTACACCGTGGTCTGTGCACCGTGGTCTGTGCACCGTGGTCTGTACACCGTGGTCTGTGCAATGTGGTCTGTACACTGTAGTCTGTGCACTGTGGTCTGTACACTGTGGTCTGTGCACTGTGGTCTGTACACCGTGGTCTGTGCACCGTGGTCTGTGCACCGTGGTCTGTACACCGTGGTCTGTGCACTGTGGTCTGTACACTGTGGTCTGTACACTGTGGTCTGTACACTGTGGTCTGTACACTGTGGTCTGTGCACCGTGGTCTGTGCACCGTGGTCTGTACACCGTGGTCTGTGCACTGTGGTCTGTACACTGTGGTCTGTACACTGTGGTCTGTGCACCGTGGTCTGTGCACCGTGGTCTGTGCACTGTGGTCTGTACACTGTGGTCTGTGCACTGTGGTCTGTACACTGTGGTCTGTGCACTGTGGTCTGTACACTGTGGTCTGTACACTGTGGTCTGTGCACTGTGGTCTGTACACTGTGGTCTGTGCACTGTGGTCTGTACACTGTGGTCTGTGCACCGTGGTCTGTGCACCGTGGTCTGTACACCGTGGTCTGTGCACCGTGGTCTGTACACCGTGGTCTGTGCACTGTGGTCTGTACACTGTGGTCTGTGCACCGTGGTCTGTGCAATGTGGTCTGTACACTGTGGTCTGGGGCCAGAGCCCTGTGACTACTACTCCCCCTGTCCCTGGGGCCGGATCCCTGTGACTACTACTCCCCCTGTCCCTGTGACTACTACTCCCCCTGTCCCTGTCACTACTACTCCCCCTGTCCCTGTGACTACTACTCCCCCTGTCCCTGTGACTACTACTCCCCCTGTCCCTGTGACTACTACTCCCCCTGTCCCTGTGACTACTACTCCCCCTGTCCCTGTGACTACTACTCCCCCTGTCCCTGTGACTACTACTCCCCCTGTCCCTGTGACTACTACTCCCCCTGTCCCTGTGACTACTACTCCCCCTGTCCCTGTGACTACTACTCCCCCTGTCCCTGTGACTACTACTCCCCCTGTCCCTGTCACTACTACTCCCCCTGTCCCTGTGACTACTACTCCCTCTGTCCCTGTGACTACTACTCCCCCTGTCCCTGTCACTACTACTCCCCCTGTCCCTGTGACTACTACTCCCCCTGTCCCTGTGACTACTACTCCCCCTGTCCCTGTGACTACTACTCCCCCTGTCCCTGTGACTACTACTCCCCCTGTCCCTGTCACTACTACTCCCCCTGTCCCTGTCACTACTACTCCCCCTGTCCCTGTGACTACTACTCCCCCTGTCCCTGTGACTACTACTCCCCCTGTCCCTGTGACTACTACTCCCCCTGTCCCTGTGACTACTACTCCCCCTGTCCCTGTCACTACTACTCCCCCTGTCCCTGTGACTACTACTCCCCCTGTCCCTGTGACTACTACTCCCCCTGTCCCTGTGACTACTACTCCCCCTGTCCCTGTGACTACTACTCCCCCTGTCCCTGTGACTACTACTCCCCCTGTCCCTGTGACTACTACTCCCTCTGTCCCTGTGACTACTACTCCCCCTGTCCCTGTGACTACTACTCCCCCTGTCCCTGTGACTACTACTCCCCCTGTCCCTGTGACTACTACTCCCCCTGTCCCTGTGACTACTACTCCCCCTGTCCCTGTGACTACTACTCCCCCTGTCCCTGTGACTACTACTCCCCCTGTCCCTGTGACTACTACTCCCTCTGTCCCTGTGACTACTACTCCCCCTGTCCCTGTGACTACTACTCCCCCTGTCCCTGTGACTACTACTCCCCCTGTCCCTGTGACTACTACTCCCCCTGTCCCTGTGACTACTACTCCCCCTGTCCCTGTGACTACTACTCCCCCTGTCCCTGTGACTACTACTCCCCCTGTCCCTGTCACTACTACTCCCTCTGTCCCTGTGACTACTACTCCCCCTGTCCCTGTGACTACTACTCCCTCTGTCCCTGTGACTACTACTCCCTCTGTCCCTGTGACTACTACTCCCCCTGTCCCTGTGACTACTACTCCCCCTGTCCCTGTGACTACTACTCCCCCTGTCCCTGTGACTACTACTCCCCCTGTCCCTGTGACTACTACTCCCCCTGTCCCTGTGACTACTACTCCCCCTGTCCCTGTCACTACTACTCCCCCTGTCCCTGTGACTACTACTCCCCCTGTCCCTGTGACTACTACTCCCCCTGTCCCTGTGACTACTACTCCCCCTGTCCCTGTGACTACTACTCCCCCTGTCCCTGTGACTACTACTCCCCCTGTCCCTGTGACTACTACTCCCCCTGTCCCTGTGACTACTACTCCCCCTGTCCCTGTGACTACTACTCCCCCTGTCCCTGTGACTACTACTCCCCCTGTCCCTGTGACTACTACTCCCCCTGTCCCTGTGACTACTACTCCCCCTGTCCCTGGCGGCCGGCGCTGAGGCTTCAGCCGTCTCCTTCCCTCCCATCTATCACTCCCTGACATGTCGGCAGCGAATGGCGGGCGGAGGGCAGATCCCGGTCACTCAGCCGCGGCCGCACTTGTTGCAACAACAAAAATGGCAAAAGGTGGCGATAAAAAAATGATCCCGTGAGGAGCGAGAAAAAAGGGGCTGACACCAGAGAGGAGCAGCGTGCGGGGACCAGAGACAGGATACGGGACAGCCGGCACCGTGCGGACAGGATACGGGACAGCCGGGACCGTGCGGACAGGATACGGGACAGCCGGCACCGTGCGGACAGGATACGGGACAGCCGGCACCGTGCGGACAACATACGGGACAGCCGGCACCGTGCGGACAACATACGGGACAGCCGGCACCGTGCGGACAGGATACGGGACAGCCGGGACCGTGCGGAAAGGATACGGGACAGCCGGCACCGTGCGGACAGGATACGGGACAGCCGGCACCGTGCGGACAACATACGGGACAGCCGGCACCGTGCGGACAGGATACGGGACAGCCGGCACCGTGCGGACAACATACGGGACAGCCGGCACCGTGCGGACAGGATACGGGACAGCCGGCACCGTGCGGACAACATACGGGACAGCCGGCACCGTGCGGACAACATACGGGACAGCCGGCACCGTGCGGACAACATACGGGACAGCCGGCACCGTGCGGACAACATACGGGACAGCCGGCACCGTGCGGACAACATACGGGACAGCCGGCACCGTGCGGACAACATACGGGACAGCCGGCACCGTGCGGACAACATACGGGACAGCCAGGAAGGGTTCGGACTGACAAGATATAACACCACCGGGGAGCCGGGACCGTGCAGCTGAGCCAGAGCTACCGGGACTGAGGACACTAAGAATCCAGGACCGTGGACACAGGAAAGTGGAGCCACAACAGAGCTACCGGGACCACCGGCACCAGCACAGATAACTCTGCTACCGGCACCGGGACAGCCAGGATCCTGCAGCTAAGAGACTGCACCGGGTCCAGCACCACCGAGCAGCCGGCACCGGGGCCGGTGATTTCTGGAGCTGGCCGGGTTACTGCACAGCAGGATGGTGGATAACACGAGTGTGGCCAGCAAATCCGGGCTGGTAAGTGGACGCCAGTGTCATCATCTGCCGGGGACGGGGGCTGTATATGGGGTACAGTGTCAGTACAGGGAGCTGTGTATATGGGGTACAGTGTCAGTACAGGGGGCTGTGTATATGGGGTACAGTGTCAGTACAGGGGGCTGTGTATATGGGGTACAGTGTCAGTACAGGAGGCTGTGTATATGGGGTACAGTGTCAGTACAGGGGGCTGTGTATATGGGGTACAGTGTCAGTACAGGGGGCTGTATATGGGGTACAGTGTCAGTACAGGGGGCTGTGTATATGGGGTACAGTGTCAGTACAGGGGGCTGTGTATATGGGGTACAGTGTCAGTACAGGGAGCTGTGTATATGGGGTACAGTGTCAGTACAGGGGGCTGTGTATATGGGGTACAGTGTCAGTACAGGGGGCTGTGTATATGAGGTACAGTGTCAGTACAGGGGGCTGTGTATATGGGGTACAGTGTCAGTACAGGGGGCTGTGTATATGGGGTACAGTGTCAGTACAGGGGGCTGTGTATATGGGGTACAGTGTCAGTACAGGGGGCTGTGTATATGGGGTACAGTGTCAGTACAGGGAGCTGTGTATATGGGGTACAGTGTCAGTACAGGGGGCTGTGTATATGGGGTACAGTGTCAGTACAGGGGGCTGTGTATATGAGGTACAGTGTCAGTACAGGGGGCTGTGTATATGGGGTACAGTGTCAGTACAGGGGGCTGTGTATATGGGGTACAGTGTCAGTACAGGGGGCTGTGTATATGGGGTACAGTGTCAGTACAGGGGGCTGTGTATATGGGGTACAGTGTCAGTACAGGGGGCTGTGTATATGAGGTACAGTGTCAGTACAGGGGGCTGTGTATATGGGGTACAGTGTCAGTACAGGGAGCTGTGTATATGGGGTACAGTGTCAGTACAGGAGGCTGTGTATATGGGGTACAGTGTCAGTACAGGGGGCTGTGTATATGGGGTACAGTGTCAGTACAGGGGGCTGTGTATATGGGGTACAGTGTCAGTACAGGGGGCTGTGTATATGAGGTACAGTGTCAGTACAGGGGGCTGTGTATATGAGGTACAGTGTCAGTACAGGGGGCTGTGTATATGGGGTACAGTGTCAGTACAGGGGGCTGTGTATATGGGGTACAGTGTCAGTACAGGAGGCTGTGTATATGAGGTACAGTGTCAGTACAGGAGGCTGTGTATATGAGGTACAGTGTCAGTACAGGAGGCTGTGTATATGGGGTACAGTGTCAGTACAGGGGGCTGTGTATATGAGGTACAGTGTCATCATCTGCCGGGGACGGGGGCTGTATATGGGGTACAGTGTCAGTACAGGGGGCTGTGTATATGGGGTACAGTGTCAGTACAGGGGGCTGTGTATATGAGGTACAGTGTCAGTACAGGAGGCTGTGTATATGGGGTACAGTGTCAGTACAGGGGGCTGTGTATATGAGGTACAGTGTCATCATCTGCCGGGGACGGGGGCTGTATATGGGGTACAGTGTCAGTACAGGGGGCTGTGTATATGGGGTACAGTGTCAGTACAGGGGGCTGTGTATATGAGGTACAGTGTCAGTACAGGAGGCTGTGTATATGGGGTACAGTGTCAGTACAGGGGGCTGTGTATATGAGGTACAGTGTCATCATCTGCCGGGGACGGGGGCTGTATATGGGGTACAGTGTCAGTACAGGGGGCAGTGTATATGGGGTACAGTGTCAGTACAGGGGGCTGTGTATATGAGGTACAGTGTCAGTACAGGGGGCTGTGTATATGAGGTACAGTGTCAGTACAGGAGGCTGTGTATATGGGGTACAGTGTCAGTACAGGGGGCTGTGTATATGAGGTACAGTGTCATCATCTGCCGGGGACGGGGGCTGTATATGGGGTACAGTGTCAGTACAGGGGGTTGTGTATATGGGGTACAGTGTCAGTACAGGGGCTGTGTATATGGGGTACAGTGTCAGTACAGGGGGCTGTGTATATGGGGTACAGTGTCAGTACAGGGGGCTGTGTATATGGGGTACAGTGTCAGTACAGGGGGCTGTGTATATGGGGTACAGTGTCAGTACAGGGGGCTGTGTATATGAGGTACAGTGTCAGTACAGGGAGCTGTGTATATGGGGTACAGTGTCAGTACAGGGGGCTGTGTATATGGGGTACAGTGTCAGTACAGGGGGCTGTGTATATGAGGTACAGTGTCAGTACAGGGGGCTGTGTATATGGGGTACAGTGTCAGTACAGGGGGCTGTGTATATGGGGTACAGTGTCAGTACAGGGGGCTGTGTATATGGGGTACAGTGTCAGTACAGGGAGCTGTGTATATGAGGTACAGGGGGCTGTGTATATGGGGTACAGTGTCAGTACAGGGGGCTGTGTATATGGGGTACAATGTCAGTACAGGGGGCTGTGTATATGGGGTACAGTGTCAGTACAGGGGGCTGTGTATATGGGGTACAGTGTCAGTACAGGGGGCTGTGTATATGAGGTACAGTGTCAGTACAGGGGGCTGTGTATATGGGGTACAGTGTCAGTACAGGGGGCTGTGTATATGGGGTACAGTGTCAGTACAGGGGGCTGTGTATATGGGGTACAGTGTCAGTACAGGGGGCTGTGTATATGGGGTACAGTGTCAGTACAGGGGGCTGTGTATATGAGGTACAGTGTCAGTACAGGGGGCTGTGTATATGGGGTACAGTGTCAGTACAGGAGGCTGTGTATATGGGGTACAGTGTCAGTACAGGGGGCTGTGTATATGGGGTACAGTGTCAGTACAGGGGGCTGTGTATATGAGGTACAGTGTCAGTACAGGGGGCTGTGTATATGAGGTACAGTGTCAGTACAGGGGGCTGTGTATATGAGGTACAGTGTCATCATCTGCCGGGGACGGGGGCTGTATATGGGGTACAGTGTCAGTACAGGGGGCTGTGTATATGGGGTACAGTGTCAGTACAGGGGGCTGTGTATATGGGGTACAGTGTCAGTACAGGGGGCTGTGTATATGGGGTACAGTGTCAGTACAGGAGGCTGTGTATATGGGGTACAGTGTCAGTACAGGAGGCTGTGTATATGGGGTACAGTGTCAGTACAGGGGGCTGTGTATATGGGGTACAGTGTCAGTACAGGAGGCTGTGTATATGAGGTACAGTGTCAGTACAGGAGGCTGTGTATATGAGGTACAGTGTCAGTACAGGAGGCTGTGTATATGGGGTACAGTGTCAGTACAGGGGGCTGTGTATATGAGGTACAGTGTCATCATCTGCCGGGGACGGGGGCTGTATATGGGGTACAGTGTCAGTACAGGGGGCTGTGTATATGGGGTACAGTGTCAGTACAGGGGGCTGTGTATATGAGGTACAGTGTCAGTACAGGAGGCTGTGTATATGGGGTACAGTGTCAGTACAGGGGGCTGTGTATATGAGGTACAGTGTCATCATCTGCCGGGGACGGGGGCTGTATATGGGGTACAGTGTCAGTACAGGAGGCTGTGTATATGGGGTACAGTGTCAGTACAGGGGGCTGTGTATATGGGGTACAGTGTCAGTACAGGGGGCTGTGTATATGAGGTACAGTGTCAGTACAGGGGGCTGTGTATATGAGGTACAGTGTCAGTACAGGGGGCTGTGTATATGAGGTACAGTGTCATCATCTGCCGGGGACGGGGGCTGTATATGGGGTACAGTGTCAGTACAGGGGGCTGTGTATATGGGGTACAGTGTCAGTACAGGGGGCTGTGTATATGGGGTACAGTGTCAGTACAGGGGGCTGTGTATATGGGGTACAGTGTCAGTACAGGAGGCTGTGTATATGGGGTACAGTGTCAGTACAGGAGGCTGTGTATATGGGGTACAGTGTCAGTACAGGGGGCTGTGTATATGGGGTACAGTGTCAGTACAGGAGGCTGTGTATATGAGGTACAGTGTCAGTACAGGAGGCTGTGTATATGAGGTACAGTGTCAGTACAGGAGGCTGTGTATATGGGGTACAGTGTCAGTACAGGGGGCTGTGTATATGAGGTACAGTGTCATCATCTGCCGGGGACGGGGGCTGTATATGGGGTACAGTGTCAGTACAGGGGGCTGTGTATATGGGGTACAGTGTCAGTACAGGGGGCTGTGTATATGAGGTACAGTGTCAGTACAGGAGGCTGTGTATATGGGGTACAGTGTCAGTACAGGGGGCTGTGTATATGAGGTACAGTGTCATCATCTGCCGGGGACGGGGGCTGTATATGGGGTACAGTGTCAGTACAGGGGGCTGTGTATATGGGGTACAGTGTCAGTACAGGGGGCTGTGTATATGAGGTACAGTGTCAGTACAGGAGGCTGTGTATATGGGGTACAGTGTCAGTACAGGGGGCAGTGTATATGAGGTACAGTGTCATCATCTGCCGGGGACGGGGGCTGTATATGGGGTACAGTGTCAGTACAGGGGGCTGTGTATATGGGGTACAGTGTCAGTACAGGGGGCTGTGTATATGAGGTACAGTGTCAGTACAGGGGGCTGTGTATATGAGGTACAGTGTCAGTACAGGAGGCTGTGTATATGGGGTACAGTGTCAGTACAGGGGGCTGTGTATATGAGGTACAGTGTCATCATCTGCCGGGGACGGGGGCTGTATATGGGGTACAGTGTCAGTACAGGGGGTTGTGTATATGGGGTACAGTGTCAGTACAGGGGCTGTGTATATGGGGTACAGTGTCAGTACAGGGGGCTGTGTATATGGGGTACAGTGTCAGTACAGGGGGCTGTGTATATGGGGTACAGTGTCAGTACAGGGGGCTGTGTATATGGGGTACAGTGTCAGTACAGGGGGCTGTGTATATGAGGTACAGTGTCAGTACAGGGAGCTGTGTATATGGGGTACAGTGTCAGTACAGGGGGCTGTGTATATGGGGTACAGTGTCAGTACAGGGGGCTGTGTATATGAGGTACAGTGTCAGTACAGGGGGCTGTGTATATGGGGTACAGTGTCAGTACAGGGGGCTGTGTATATGGGGTACAGTGTCAGTACAGGGGGCTGTGTATATGGGGTACAGTGTCAGTACAGGGAGCTGTGTATATGAGGTACAGGGGGCTGTGTATATGGGGTACAGTGTCAGTACAGGGGGCTGTGTATATGGGGTACAATGTCAGTACAGGGGGCTGTGTATATGGGGTACAGTGTCAGTACAGGGGGCTGTGTATATGGGGTACAGTGTCAGTACAGGGGGCTGTGTATATGGGGTACAGTGTCAGTACAGGGGGCTGTGTATATGGGGTACAGTGTCAGTACAGGGGGCTGTGTATATGAGGTACAGTGTCAGTACAGGGGGCTGTGTATATGAGGTACAGTGTCAGTACAGGGGGCTGTGTATATGAGGTACAGTGTCAGTACAGGGGGCTGTGTATATGGGGTACAGTGTCAGTACAGGAGGCTGTGTATATGGGGTACAGTGTCAGTACAGGGGGCTGTGTATATGAGGTACAGTGTCAGTACAGGAGGCTGTGTATATGGGGTACAGTGTCAGTACAGGGGGCTGTGTATATGAGGTACAGTGTCATCATCTGCCGGGGACGGGGGCTGTATATGGGGTACAGTGTCAGTACAGGGGGCTGTGTATATGGGGTACAGTGTCAGTACAGGGGGCTGTGTATATGGGGTACAGTGTCAGTACAGGGGGCTGTGTATATGGGGTACAGTGTCAGTACAGGAGGCTGTGTATATGGGGTACAGTGTCAGTACAGGAGGCTGTGTATATGGGGTACAGTGTCAGTACAGGGGGCTGTGTATATGGGGTACAGTGTCAGTACAGGAGGCTGTGTATATGAGGTACAGTGTCAGTACAGGAGGCTGTGTATATGAGGTACAGTGTCAGTACAGGAGGCTGTGTATATGGGGTACAGTGTCAGTACAGGGGGCTGTGTATATGAGGTACAGTGTCATCATCTGCCGGGGACGGGGGCTGTATATGGGGTACAGTGTCAGTACAGGGGGCTGTGTATATGGGGTACAGTGTCAGTACAGGGGGCTGTGTATATGAGGTACAGTGTCAGTACAGGAGGCTGTGTATATGGGGTACAGTGTCAGTACAGGGGGCTGTGTATATGAGGTACAGTGTCATCATCTGCCGGGGACGGGGGCTGTATATGGGGTACAGTGTCAGTACAGGGGGCTGTGTATATGGGGTACAGTGTCAGTACAGGGGGCTGTGTATATGAGGTACAGTGTCAGTACAGGAGGCTGTGTATATGGGGTACAGTGTCAGTACAGGGGGCAGTGTATATGAGGTACAGTGTCATCATCTGCCGGGGACGGGGGCTGTATATGGGGTACAGTGTCAGTACAGGGGGCTGTGTATATGGGGTACAGTGTCAGTACAGGGGGCTGTGTATATGAGGTACAGTGTCAGTACAGGGGGCTGTGTATATGAGGTACAGTGTCAGTACAGGAGGCTGTGTATATGGGGTACAGTGTCAGTACAGGGGGCTGTGTATATGAGGTACAGTGTCATCATCTGCCGGGGACGGGGGCTGTATATGGGGTACAGTGTCAGTACAGGGGGTTGTGTATATGGGGTACAGTGTCAGTACAGGGGCTGTGTATATGGGGTACAGTGTCAGTACAGGGGGCTGTGTATATGGGGTACAGTGTCAGTACAGGGGGCTGTGTATATGGGGTACAGTGTCAGTACAGGGGGCTGTGTATATGGGGTACAGTGTCAGTACAGGGGGCTGTGTATATGAGGTACAGTGTCAGTACAGGGAGCTGTGTATATGGGGTACAGTGTCAGTACAGGGGGCTGTGTATATGGGGTACAGTGTCAGTACAGGGGGCTGTGTATATGAGGTACAGTGTCAGTACAGGGGGCTGTGTATATGGGGTACAGTGTCAGTACAGGGGGCTGTGTATATGGGGTACAGTGTCAGTACAGGGGGCTGTGTATATGGGGTACAGTGTCAGTACAGGGAGCTGTGTATATGAGGTACAGGGGGCTGTGTATATGGGGTACAGTGTCAGTACAGGGGGCTGTGTATATGGGGTACAATGTCAGTACAGGGGGCTGTGTATATGGGGTACAGTGTCAGTACAGGGGGCTGTGTATATGGGGTACAGTGTCAGTACAGGGGGCTGTGTATATGGGGTACAGTGTCAGTACAGGGGGCTGTGTATATGGGGTACAGTGTCAGTACAGGGGGCTGTGTATATGAGGTACAGTGTCAGTACAGGGGGCTGTGTATATGGGGTACAGTGTCAGTACAGGGGGCTGTGTATATGAGGTACAGTGTCAGTACAGGGGGCTGTGTATATGGGGTACAGTGTCAGTACAGGGGGCTGTGTATATGGGGTACAGTGTCAGTACAGGGGGCTGTGTATATGAGGTACAGTGTCAGTACAGGGAGCTGTGTATATGAGGTACAGTGTCAGTACAGGAGGCTGTGTATGAGGTACAGTGTCAGTACAGGGGGCTGTGTATATGAGGTACAGTGTCAGTACAGGGAGCTGTGTATATGAGGTACAGTGTCAGTACAGGGGGCTGTGTATATGGGGTACAGTGTCAGTACAGGGGGCTGTGTATATGGGGTACAGTGTCAGTACAGGAGGCTGTGTATATGAGGTACAGTGTCAGTACAGGGAGCTGTGTATATGAGGTACAGTGTCAGTACAGGGGGCTGTATATGGGGTACAGTGTCAGTACAGGGGGCAGTGTATATGGGGTACAGTGTCAGTACAGGGAGCTGTGTATATGGGGTACAGTGTCAGTACAGGGGGCTGTGTATATGAGGTACAGTGTCAGTACAGGGGGCTGTGTATATGGAGTACGGTGTCAGTACAGGGGGCTGTGTATATGGGGTACAGTGTCAGTACAGGGGGCTGTGTATATGGGGTACAGTGTCAGTACAGGGAGCTGTGTATATGGGGTACAGTGTCAGTACAGGGAGCTGTGTATATGGGGTACAGTGTCAGTACAGGGAGCTGTGTATATGAGGTACAGTGTCAGTACAGGGGGCTGTGTATATGAGGTACAGTGTCAGTACAGGGGGCTGTGTATATGGGGTACAGTGTCAGTACAGGGGGCTGTGTATATGAGGTACAGTGTCAGTACAGGGAGCTGTGTATATGAGGTACAGTGTCAGTACAGGGGGCTGTATATGGGGTACAGTGTCAGTACAGGAGGCTGTGAATATGAGGTACAGTGTCAGTACAGGGAGCTGTGTATATGAGGTACAGTGTCAGTACAGGAAGCTGTGTATATGGGGTACAGTGTCAGTGTCAATCTGACAGGAGGAAGGACTTGGGGATCCTAGTTAATGATAAACTTACCTGGAGCAGCCAGTGCCAGGCAGCAGCTGCCAAGGCAAACAGGATCATGGGGTGCATTAAAAGAGGTCTGGATACACATGATGAGAGCATTATACTGCCTCTGTACAAATCCCTAGTTAGACCGCACATGGAGTACTGTGTCCAGTTTTGGGCACCGGTGCTCATGAAGGATATAATGGAACTAGAGAGAGTACAAAGGAGGGCAACAAAATTAATAAAGGGGATGGGAGAACTACAATACCCAGATAGATTAGCGAAATTAGGATTATTTAGTCTAGAAAAAAGACGACTGAGGGGCGATCTAATAACCATGTATAAGTATATAAGGGGACAATACAAATATCTCGCTGAGGATCTGTTTATACCAAGGAAGGTGACGGGCACAAGGGGGCATTCTTTGCGTCTGGAGGAGAGAAGGTTTTTCCACCAACATAGAAGAGGATTCTTTACTGTTAGGGCAGTGAGAATCTGGAATTGCTTGCCTGAGGAGGTGGTGATGGCGAACTCAGTCGAGGGGTTCAAGAGAGGCCTGGATGTCTTCCTGGAGCAGAACAATATTGTATCATACAATTATTAGGTTCTGTAGAAGGACGTAGATCTGGGTATTTATTATGATGGAATATAGGCTGAACTGGATGGACAAATGTCTTTTTTCGGCCTTACTAACTATGTTACTATGTTACTAGTACAGGGGGCTGTGTATATGGGGTACAGTGTCAGTACAGGGAGCTGTGTATATGGGGTACAGTGTCAGTACAGGGGGCTGTGTATATGAGGTACAGTGTCAGTACAGGGAGCTGTGTATATGAGGTACAGTGTTAGTACAGGGGGCTGTATATGGGGTACAGTGTCAGTACAGGGGGCTGTGTATATGGGGTACAGTGTCAGTACAGGGGGCAGTGTATATGGGGTACAGTGTCAGTACAGGGAGCTGTGTATATGGGGTACAGTGTCAGTACAGGGAGCTGTGTATATGAGGTACAGTGTCAGTACAGGGGGCTGTGTATATGGGGTACAGTGTCAGTACAGGGGGCTGTGTATATGGGGTACAGTGTCAGTACAGGGGGCTGTGTATATGAGGTACAGTGTCAGTACAGGGAGCTGTGTATATGGGGTACAGTGTCAGTACAGGGGGCTGTGTATATGGGGTACAGTGTCAGTACAGGGAGCTGTGTATATGGGGTACAGTGTCAGTACAGGGAGCTGTGTATATGGGGTACAGTGTCAGTACAGGAGGCTGTGTATATGAGGTACAGTGTCAGTACAGGGAGCTGTGTATATGGGGTGCAGTGTCAGTACAGGGAGCTGTGTATATGAGGTACAGTGTCAGTACAGGGAGCTGTGTATATGAGGTACAGTGTCAGTACAGGGAGCTGTGTATATGAGGTACAGTGTCAGTACAGGGGGCTGTGTATATGAGGTACAATGTCAGTACAGGGAGCTGTGTATATGAGGTACAGTGTCAGTACAGGGGGCTGTGTATATGAGGTACAGTGTCAGTACAGGAGGCTGTGTATATGGGGTACAGTGTCAGTACAGGGGGCTGTGTATATGGGGTACAGTGTCAGTACAGGGGGCTGTGTATATGAGGTACAGTGTCAGTACAGGGGGCTGTGTATATGAGGTACAGTGTCAGTACAGGGGGCTGTGTATATGGGGTACAGTGTCAGTACAGGAGGCTGTGTATATGGGGTACAGTGTCAGTACAGGGGGCTGTGTATATGGGGTACAGTGTCAGTACAGGGGGCTGTGTATATGAGGTACAGTGTCAGTACAGGGGGCTGTGTATATGGGGTACAGTGTCAGTACAGGAGGCTGTGTATATGGGGTACGGTGTCAGTACAGGGGGCTGTGTATATATGAGGTACGGTGTCAGTACAGGGGGCTGTGTATATGGGGGTACGGTGTCAGTACAGGGGGCTGTGTATATGGGGTACGGTGTCAGTACAGGAGGATGTGTATATGGGGTACAGTGTCAGTACAGGGGGCTGTGTATATGAGGTACAGTGTCAGTACAGGGGGCTGTGTATATGGGGTACAGTGTCAGTACAGGGGGCTGTGTATATGGGGTACAGTGTCAGTACAGGGGGCTGTGTATATGAGGTACAGTGTCAGTACAGGGGGCTGTGTATATGAGGTACAGTGTCAGTACAGGGGGCTGTGTATATGAGGTACAGTGTCAGTACAGGGGGCTGTGTATATGGGGTACAGTGTCAGTACAGGGGGCTGTGTATATGGGGTACAGTGTCAGTACAGGGGGGCTGTGTATATGGGGTACAGTGTCAGTACAGGGAGCTGTGTATATGGGGTACAGTGTCAGTACAGTGGGCTGTGTATATGAGGTACAGTGTCAGTACAGGGAGCTGTGTATATGGGGTACAGTGTCAGTACAGGAGGCTGTGTATATGGGGTACAGTGTCAGTACAGGAGGCTGTGTATATGAGGTACAGTGTCAGTACAGGGGGCTGTGTATATGGGGTACAGTGTCAGTACAGGAGGCTGTGTATATGGGGTACAGTGTCAGTACAGGGGGCTGTGTATATGGGGTACAGTGTCAGTACAGGGGGCTGTGTATATGAGGTACAGTGTCAGTACAGGGGGCTGTGTATATGGGGTACAGTGTCAGTACAGGGGGCTGTGTATATGAGGTACAGTGTCAGTACAGGGGGCTGTGTATATGGGGTACAGTGTCAGTACAGGGGGCTGTGTATATGGGGTACAGTGTCAGTACAGGGGGCTGTGTATATGGGGTACAGTGTCAGTACAGGGGGCTGTGTATATGAGGTACAGTGTCAGTACAGGAGGCTGTGTATATGAGGTACAGTGTCAGTACAGGGGGCTGTGTATATGGGGTACAGTGTCAGTACAGGGGGCTGTGTATATGAGGTACAGTGTCAGTACAGGGGGCTGTGTATGTGGGGTACAGTGTCAGTACAGGGGGCTGTGTATATGGGGTACAGTGTCAGTACAGGGGGCTGTGTATATGGGGTACAGTGTCAGTACAGGAGGCTGTGTATATGGGGTACAGTGTCAGTACAGGGGGCTGTGTATATGGGGTACAGTGTCAGTACAGGGGGCTGTGTATATGGGGTACAGTGTCAGTACAGGGGGCTGTGTATATGGGGTACAGTGTCAGTACATGGGGCTGTGTATATGGGGTACAGTGTCAGTACAGGGGGCTGTGTATATGAGGTACAGTGTCAGTACAGGGAGCTGTGTATATGGGGTACAGTGTCAGTACAGGAGGCTGTGTATATGGGGTAGGTACAGTGTCAGTACAGGGGGCTGTGTATATGGGGTACAGTGTCAGTACAGGGGGCTGTGTATATGGGGTACAGTGTCAGTACAGGAGGCTGTGTATATGGGGTACAGTGTCAGTACATGGGGCTGTGTATATGGGGTACAGTGTCAGTACAGGAGGCTGTGTATATGGGGTACAGTGTCAGTACAGGGGGCTGTGTATATGGGGTACAGTGTCAGTACAGGAGGCTGTTTATATGGGGTACAGTGACAGTACAGGAGGCTGTGGTTGTACATGGAGTCCTGTGTGTTTCTCGGTCCGGGGGGCTGAGGTTGTACATGGAGTCCTGTGTGTTTCTTGGTCCGGGGGGCTGAGGTTGTACATGGAGTCCTGTGTGTTTCTTGGTTCGGGGGGCTGAGGTTGTACATGGACTCCTGTGTGTTTCTTGGTTCGGGGGCTGAGGTGGTACATGGAGTCGTGTGTGTTTTTTGGTCTCGGGGGGCAGAGGTTGTACATGGAGTCCTGTGTGTTTCTTGGTCCGAGGGCTGAGGTTGTACATGGAGTCGTGTGTGTTTCTTGGTCTCGGGGGCTGAGGTTGTACATGGAGTCCTGTGTGTTTCTCGGTCCGGGGGGCTGAGGTTGTACATGGAGTCCTGTGTGTTTCTTGGTCCGGGGGGCTGAGGTTGTACATGGAGTCCTGTGTGTTTCTTGGTTCGGGGGGCTGAGGTTGTACATGGACTCCTGTGTGTTTCTTGGTCCGGGGGCTGAGGTGGTACATGGAGTCGTGTGTGTTTCTTGGTCTCGGGGGGCAGAGGTTGTACATGGAGTCCTGTGTGTTTCTTGGTCCGAGGGCTGAGGTTGTACATGGAGTCCTGTGTGTTTCTTGGTCTCGGGGGGCGGAGGTTGTACATGGAGTCCTGTGTGTTTCTCGGTCCGGGGGGCTGAGGTGGTACATGGAGTCGTGTGTGTTTCTTGGTCTCGGGGGGCGGAGGTTGTACATGGAGTCCTGTGTGTTTCTCTGTCCGGGGGGCTGAGGTTGTACATGGAGTCCTGTGTGTTTCTTGCTCTCGGGGGGCTGAGGTGGTACATGGAGTCCTGTGTGTTTCTTGGTCCGGGGGGCTGAGGTTGTACATGGAGTCCTGTGTGTTTCTTGGTCTGGGGGGCGGAGGTTGTACATGGAGTCCTGTGTGTTTCTTGGTCCGGGAGGCGGAGGTTGTACATGGAGTCGTGTGTGTTTCTTGGTCTCGGGGGGCGGAGGTTGTACATGGAGTCCTGTGTGTTTCTCGGTCCGGGGGGCTGAGGTTGTACATGGAGTCCTGTGTGTTTCTTGCTCTCGGGGGGCTGAGGTGGTACATGGAGTCCTGTGTGTTTCTTGGTCCGGGAGGCTGAGGTTGTACATGGAGTCCTGTGTGTTTCTTGGTCTGGGGGGCGGAGGTTGTACATGGAGTCCTGTGTGTTTCTTGGTCCGGGAGTCGGAGGTTGTACATGGAGTCCTGTGTGTTTCTTGGTCCGGGAGGCTGAGGTTGTACATGGAGTCCTGTGTGTATCTTGGTCTCGGGGGGCTGAGGTTGTACATGGAGTCCTGTGTGTTTCTTGGTCCGGGGGGCTGAGGTTGTACATGGAGTCCTGTGTGTTTCTTGGTCTCGGGGGGCTGAGGTGGTACATGGAGTCCTGTGTGTTTCTTGGTCTCGGGGGGCTGAGGTTGTACATGGAGTCCTGTGTGTTTCTTGGTCTCGGGGGGCTGAGGTTGTACATGGAGTCCTGTGTGTTTCTTGGTCTCGGGGGGCTGAGGTTGTACATGGAGTCCTGTGTGTTTCTTGGTCTCGGGGGGCTGAGGTGGTACATGGAGTCCTGTGTGTTTCTTGGTCTCGGGGGGCTGAGGTTGTACATGGAGTCCTGTGTGTTTCTTGGTCTCGGGGGGCTGAGGTTGTACATGGAGTCCTGTGTGTTTCTTGGTCTCGGGGGGCTGAGGTGGTACATGGAGTCCTGTGTGTTTCTTGGTCTCGGGGGGCTGAGGTTGTACATGGAGTCCTGTGTGTTTCTTGGTCTCGGGGGGCTGAGGTTGTACATGGAGTCCTGTGTGTTTCTTGGTCTCGGGAGGCTGAGGTTGTACATGGAGTCCTGTGTGTTTCTTGGTCTCGGGAGGCTGAGGTTGTACATGGAGTCCTGTGTGTTTCTTGGTCCGGTGGGCTGAGGTTGTACATGGAGTCCTGTGTGTTTCTTGGTCTCGGGGGGCTGAGGTTGTACATGGAGTCCTGTGTGTTTCTTGGTCTCGGGGGGCTGAGGTTGTACATGGAGTCCTGTGTGTTTCTTGGTCCGGTGGGCTGAGGTTGTACATGGAGTCCTGTCTGTTTCTTGGTCTGGGGGGCTGAGGTGGTACATGGAGTCCTGTGTGTTTCTTGGTCTCGGGGGGCTGAGGTTGTACATGGAGTCCTGTGTGTTTCTTGGTCTCGGGGGGCTGAGGTTGTACATGGAGTCCTGTGTGTTTCTTGGTCTCGGGGGGCTGAGGTGGTACATGGAGTCCTGTGTGTTTCTTGGTCTCGGGGGGCTGAGGTGGTACATGGAGTCCTGTGTGTTTCTTGGTTCGGGGGGCTGAGGTTGTACATGGAGTCCTGTGTGTTTCTTGGTCTGGGGGGCTGAGGTTGTACATGGAGTCCTGTGTGTTTCTTGGTCTGGGGGGCTGAGGTTGTACATGGAGTCCTGTGTGTTTCTTGGTCCCTGGGGGCTGAGGTTGTACATGGAGTCCTGTGTGTTTCTTGGTCTCGGGGGGCTGAGGTTGTACATGGAGTCCTGTGTGTTTCTTGGTCTCGGGAGGCTGAGGTTGTACATGGAGTCCTGTGTGTTTCTTGGTCTGGGGGGCTGAGGTTGTACATGGAGTCCTGTGTGTTTCTTGGGGGCTGAGGTTGTACATGGAGTCCTGTGTGTTTCTTGGTCTCGGGGGGCTGAGGTTGTACATGGAGTCCTGTGTGTTTCTTGGTCTGGGGGGCTGAGGTTGTACATGGAGTCCTGTGTGTTTCTTGGTCCGGGGGGCTGAGGTTGTACATGGAGTCCTGTGTGTATCTTGGTCTCGGGAGGCTGAGGTTGTACATGGAGTCCTGTGTGTTTCTTGGTCTGAGGGGCTGAGGTTGTACATGGAGTCCTGTGTGTATCTTGGTCTCGGGAGGCTGAGGTTGTACATGGAGTCCTGTGTGTTTCTTGGTCCGGTGGGCTGAGGTTGTACATGGAGTCCTGTGTGTTTCTTGGTCTGGGGGGCTGAGGTTGTACATGGAGTCCTGTGTGTTTCTTGGTCCCTGGGGGCTGAGGTTGTACATGGAGTCCTGTGTGTTTCTTGGTCTCGGGGGGCTGAGGTTGTACATGGAGTCCTGTGTGTTTCTTGGTCCCTGGGGGCTGAGGTTGTACATGGAGTCCTGTGTGTTTCTTGGTCTCGGGGGGCTGAGGTTGTACATGGAGTCCTGTGTATTTCTTGGTCTCGGGAGGCTGAGGTTGTACATGGAGTCCTGTGTGTTTCTTGGTCTCGGGGGGCTGAGGTGGTACATGGAGTCCTGTGTGTTTCTTGGTCTCGGGGGGCTGAGGTGGTACATGGAGTCCTGTGTGTTTCTTGGTTCGGGGGGCTGAGGTTGTACATGGAGTCCTGTGTGTTTCTTGGTCTGGGGGGCTGAGGTTGTACATGGAGTCCTGTGTGTTTCTTGGTCTGGGGGGCTGAGGTTGTACATGGAGTCCTGTGTGTTTCTTGGTCCCTGGGGGCTGAGGTTGTACATGGAGTCCTGTGTGTTTCTTGGTCTCGGGGGGCTGAGGTTGTACATGGAGTCCTGTGTGTTTCTTGGTCTCGGGAGGCTGAGGTTGTACATGGAGTCCTGTGTGTTTCTTGGTCTCGGGAGGCTGAGGTTGTACATGGAGTCCTGTGTGTTTCTTGGTCTGGGGGGCTGAGGTTGTACATGGAGTCCTGTGTGTTTCTTGGTCCGGGGGGCTGAGGTTGTACATGGAGTCCTGTGTGTATCTTGGTCTCGGGAGGCTGAGGTTGTACATGGAGTCCTGTGTGTTTCTTGGTCTCGGGGGGCTGAGGTTGTACATGGAGTCCTGTGTGTTTCTTGGTCTGAGGGGCTGAGGTTGTACATGGAGTCCTGTGTGTTTCTTGGTCTCGGGGGGCTGAGGTTGTACATGGAGTCCTGTGTGTTTCTTGGTCCGGGGGGCTGAGGTTGTACATGGAGTCCTGTGTGTTTCTTGGTCCGGGGGGCTGAGGTTGTACATGGAGTCCTGTGTGTATCTTGGTCTCGGGAGGCTGAGGTTGTACATGGAGTCCTGTGTGTTTCTTGGTCTGAGGGGCTGAGGTTGTACATGGAGTCCTGTGTGTTTCTTGGTCCCTGGGGGCTGAGGTTGTACATGGAGTCCTGTGTGTTTCTTGCTCTCGGGGGGCTGAGGTTGTACATTGAGTCCTGTGTGTTTCTTGGTCTCGGGGGGCTGAGGTTGTACATGGAGTCCTGTGTGTTTCTTGGTCCGGGGGGCTGAGGTTGTACATGGAGTCCTGTGTGTTTCTTGGTCTCGGGGGGCTGAGGTTGTACATGGAGTCCTGTGTGTTTCTTGGTCTCGGGGGGCTGAGGTGGTACATGGAGTCCTGTGTGTTTCTTGGTCCGGGGGGCTGAGGTTGTACATGGAGTTCTGTGTGTTTCTTGGTCTCGGGGGGCTGAGGTTGTACATGGAGTCCTGTGTGTTTCTTGGTCTCGGGGGGCTGAGGTGGTACATGGAGTCCTGTGTGTTTCTTGGTCTCGGGGGGCTGAGGTTTTACATGGAGTCCTGTGTGTTTCTTGGTCTCGGGGGGCTGAGGTTGTACATGGAGTCCTGTGTGTTTCTTGGTCTCGGGGGGCTGAGGTTCTACATGGAGTACTGTGCGTTTCTTGGTCTCGGGGGGCTGAGGTTGTACATGGAGTCCTGTGTGTTTCTTGGTCCGGTGGGCTGAGGTTATACATGGAGTCCTGTGTGTTTCTTGGTCCGGGGGGCTGAGGTGGTACATGGAGTCCTGTGTGTTTCTTGGTCTCGGGGGGCTGAGGTTCTACATGGAGTACTGTGCGTTTCTTGGTCTCGGGGGGCTGAGGTTGTACATGGAGTCCTGTGTGTTTCTTGGTCCGGTGGGCTGAGGTTATACATGGAGTCCTGTGTGTTTCTTGGTCCGGGGGGCTGAGGTGGTATTCTGTGTTTCTGGGGTCCTTTGCCCTGTATACGGGGTACTACGGGTGCTATACATAGGGGAGGGGGCTCGGACTGCAGCCCATGTGCCCTTTATACCGCATCCATGACAGCTATGTGTTCTCTTATCTATTAATTCTTTATTGTGCCATTAAATAAATACTGACGTGGTCAAAGATCATCATGGTGTGGGGCGAGCGCTATATGTGTTAGTAAACATGTCCTCCCCCTGCACACGCCTGACACCTACGCGTCTCACGTACGACCAACGTCCGGGGACATTTGTGTGAAGTTTATAGATTTCTAAAAAAAAAAAATTGAAAGTAAAATTGGAAAATAAATATATAAAATTACTTTATTTCACATTGAAAAGTCAGCGGCAAGTGTCAGAAATCCTCCGAGAAGAACGCCAATAACTCCTGGCCATGATTGTCAGTAACGCTGTATTATCGGGGTCCTCCTCCACCCTTTGTCGCCCGCCGTTTCCTTCCCTCCGCGGGTCGCGCCCCATAAACCCGTCACTTTTTATTATTATTATTATTATTATTATTATTATTATTATGATGATGATGATGTCGTTCCATCAACTCTTTTAATTTTGTTAAATTGTTTTAATGATTTTTTTTTTCTTCCTCCGCGTCAAATAATGTGAAATGGTGGAATTGAGCGGAGCTCGGCGGGGAAGTGACCGCATTGATTTATCTGGTTGGGGATCGTCAGTTCTGTAGCTCAGAGATTTTATTTTTCTAATTAAAATAATGAATTACGCGGGATTAAATCTCCGGCGCTCGTGTCCCGAAAAACGGAGAATTCCCAGGACTGAAATAATAGTGGCGGTTACTGCATATAGCAGATCGTTAACTTCATCCTCACCGTCCTGGTGAATCCTCGTGCCCCTCACGGGCGGTGGTGGCCGATGACCACGGCCGGGGGGCGCAGCTCCGATTACAGCTCCCGGTGGTCGGGCTCCATGACGATTTCTGGCCACTTTCCTGCGCTTTTGGCTCCTAACCGGAGGTCTCATAAACAGCTGTCAAAATTAGATATATTTCTACAATTGTTTCTTACGTCTTCATCTTCATATGAGCGAGCGGTGAAGTCGAAGAAAATCGCATTATTAAGAAAATTACATTTCTAATAATATTTAGTGGCAGCCAATATTCCCTAATATAAACTCTGATCAATACATTATTATTATCATTATCCTTCCATTACCTGTTTATTCTCCTTTTTAATTAACAGTATAATTTTATTACATTTTAATATTGTTTTTTGTTTTATTAGATTATTTTCCTTTTCTCTTTTTTTGTCTCCTATTACTTTTTTTTCATTATTATTTCTATAATTTATTTTTCTACAATTACATATTTATTCGTTTGTTATTTTTCACTGTTATTTTGTTTTTATTTCCCCATTTTATTAAATGATATGTTTTTGTTGTTTTTGTATTTCAGATTTTGTTTTCTGTTTTGTTTTACTCTTTAGTTTTTGATTTGATCGTATTATTTTGTGTAATTATTATATTATTACGGCAGTTTATTATCTGATGGCACACAGCGGCATACCTACTATTCAGGTTTAGTGTCGTATGCGCAGATCTTTATCATTTCATCTGTATACACTTATATACATGCTCCTGATGGGGACGTGATAACATATCTCAGAATCTAAAAGAAAAGATAATATTTTACCTCCTTTCTTTTCTGTACGAGTGCATATTATACTCAGTGATACATTGTATCCCATACTATATTTCTTTCATCTTCCTATAGGTGATACATTGTATCCCATACTATATACTATGTCGCTGTCCTCTTCCTATAGGTGATACATTGTATCCCATACTATATACTATGTCGCTGTCCTCTTCCTATAGGTGATACATTGTATCCGATACTATATACTATGTCGCTCTCCTCTTCCTATAGGTGATACGTTGTATCCGATACTATATACTATGTCGCTCTCCTCTTCCTATAGGTGATACATTGTATCCGATACTATATACTATGTCGCTCTCCTCTTCCTATAGGTGATACATTGTATCCCATACTATATACTATGTCGCTCTCCTCTTCCTATAGGTGATACATTGTATCCGATACTATATACTATGTCGCTCTCCTCTTCCTATAGGTGATACATTGTATCCCATACTATATACTATGTCGCTCTCCTCTTCCTATAGGTGATACATTGTATCCCATACTATATACTATGTCGCTCTCCTCTTCCTATAGGTGATACATTGTATCCGATACTATATACTATGTTTCTCTCTTCTTCCTATAGGTGATACATTGTATCTGATACTATATACTATGTCGCTCTCTTCTTCCTATAGGTGATACATTGTATCCAATACTATATACTATGTCGCTCTCTTCTTCCTATAGGTGATACATTGTATCCAATACTATATACTATGTTGTCCTCTTCCTATAGGAGATACATTGTATCCGACACTATATAGTATGTTTCTTTTCTCTTCCTATAGGAGATACATTGTAGTTGATACTATATACTATGATATCTTCCTATTCCTATAGGTGATACATTGTATCCCATACTATATACTATGTTGTTCTCCTCTTCCTATAGGTGATACATTGTATCCTATACTATATACTATGTCGCTCTCCTCTTCCTATAGGTGATACATTGTATCCGATACTATATACTATGTCGCTCTCCTCTTCCTATAGGTGATACATTGTATCCGATACTATATTTCTTTCATCTTCCTATAGGTGATACATTGTATCCCATACTATATACTATGTCGCTCTCCTCTTCCTATAGGTGATACATTGTATCCCATACTATATTTCTTTCATCTTCCTATAGGTGATACATTGTATCCCATACTATATACTATGTCGCTCTCCTCTTCCTATAGGTGATACATTGTATCCGATACTATATACTATGTCGCTCTCCTCTTCCTATAGGTGATACATTGTATCCCATACTATATACTATGTCGCTCTCCTCTTCCTATAGGTGATACATTGTATCCGATACTATATACTATGTTTCTCTCTTCTTCCTATAGGTGATACATTGTATCCAATACTATATACTATGTCGCTCTCCTCTTCCTATAGGTGATACATTGTATCCTATACTATATACTATGTCGCTCTCCTCTTCCTATAGGTGATACATTGTATCCGATACTATATACTATGTCGCTCTCCTCTTCCTATAGGTGATACATTGTATCCCATACTATATACTATGTTTCTCTCTTCTTCCTATAGGTGATACATTGTATCCAATACTATATACTATGTTGTCCTCTTCCTATAGGAGATACATTGTATCCGACACTATATAGTATGTTTCTTTTCTCTTCCTATAGGAGATACATTGTAGCTGATACTATATACTATGATATCTTCCTATTCCTATAGGTGATACATTGTATCCCATACTATATACTATGTTGTTCTCCTCTTCCTATAGGTGATACATTGTATCCCATATTATATACTATGTTGCTGTCCTCTTCCTATAGGTGATACATTGTATCTGATACTATATACTATGTTGTTCTCCTCTTCCTATAGGTGATACATTGTATCCCATACTATATACTATGTTGTTCTCCTCTTCCTATAGGTGATACATTGTATCCCATACTTTATACTATGTCGCTCTCCTCTTCCTATAGGTGATACATTGTATCCTATACTATATACTATGTTGCGCTCCTCTTCCTATAGGTGATACATTGTATCCCATACTATATACTATGTTTCTCTCCTCTTCCTATAGGTGATACATTGTATCCCATACTATATACTATGTTGCTGTCCTCTTCCTATAGGTGATACATTGTATCTGATACTATATACTATGTTGTCCTCTTCCTATAGGTGATACATTGTATCCGATACTATATACTATGACGCTCTCCTCTTCCTATAGGTGATACATTGTATCCGATACTATATACTATGTCGCTCTCCTCTTCCTATAGGTGATACATTGTATCCCATACTATATACTATGTTTCTCTCTTCTTCCTATAGGTGATACATTGTATCCAATACTATATACTATGTTGTCCTCTTCCTATAGGAGATACATTGTATCCGACACTATATAGTATGTTTCTTTTCTCTTCCTATAGGAGATACATTGTAGCTGATACTATATACTATGATATCTTCCTATTCCTATAGGTGATACATTGTATCCCATACTATATACTATGTTGTTCTCCTCTTCCTATAGGTGATACATTGTATCCCATATTATATACTATGTTGCTGTCCTCTTCCTATAGGTGATACATTGTATCTGATACTATATACTATGTTGTTCTCCTCTTCCTATAGGTGATACATTGTATCCCATACTATATACTATGTTGTTCTCCTCTTCCTATAGGTGATACATTGTATCCCATACTTTATACTATGTCGCTCTCCTCTTCCTATAGGTGATACATTGTATCCTATACTATATACTATGTTGCGCTCCTCTTCCTATAGGTGATACATTGTATCCCATACTATATACTATGTTTCTCTCCTCTTCCTATAGGTGATACATTGTATCCCATACTATATACTATGTTGCTGTCCTCTTCCTATAGGTGATACATTGTATCTGATACTATATACTATGTTGTCCTCTTCCTATAGGTGATACATTGTATCCGATACTATATACTATGTTGTCCTCTTCCTATAGGTGATACATTGTATCCGATACTATATACTATGTTGTCCTCTTCCTATAGGTGATACATTGTATCCCATACTATATAGTATGTTTCTCTCCCCTTCCTATAGGTGATACATTGTATCCAATACTATATACTATGATGTCTTCCTATAGGTGATACATTGTATCCGATACTATATAGTATGTTTCTTTTTTTTTTTTTTTTCTTCCTATAGGAGATACATTGTATCCCATGCTATATACTATGTTGTTCTCCTCTTCCTATAGGTGATACATTGTATCCTATACTATATACTATGTTGTCCTCTTCCTATAGGTGATACATTGTATCCCATACTATATACTATGTTTCTTTCATCTTCCTATAGGTGATACATTGTATCCGATACTATATACTATGATTTCTTCCTCTTCCTATAGGTGATACATTGTATCCCATACTATATACTATGTTGCTCTCCTCTTCCTATATCCTTCTGTATCAACTCTCCAGTAATATACAGTCTTTTTTTGCCTCTAAATCTCATTGCTTCAGATGGATCTCCATAAATCCACTACCTCTGGGAGCATTTTGGATCCAGTATCAGATAACTTCCTTATTATCCCCATTTTTTCAGATAATCTCTAGAATTTGAGATTAAATTGGGGAGATTTTTTTTCCCTGTTAGACAAGTTGTCTTTTTACTTCAGTGATAAAAAGACTGAAATGAATGTAAATAATATAATTTATGAATGTAATATAAAGAGACATTACCAGACTCCTCCAGGGGTCACAATCCATTATATCCGACCAGCAGAGGAGCCTACGAGAGCAGAGGATAGGAGGTCTTATCTGTGGGTGATTGCTGCCGTCTTATCCCCACTTCATGACATCTATGGATGGAGGGAAGTGACAGGATGCTCCATACTAGAAAATAATCCCTTCTGTTCCCAGTGGTAGACAGTTAAGGACAGTCATGAAGACAAGGCCGTAGACAGCGCCCATGGCAGACCGTCTTCATAGAATCATGGGTTGTGACCTGCTCTTTTTAGCCATCACAATGTCGGCTATTGTAGTAACAGAGACTATTTTTTACTATCCGGCTGCCGCTCACGTCTCTGAAATAATGGAGCAGGCGAAGTAGATGCTTGCAGGCCCCTCGATGATCCCATGGCGGTTCTTCATGGACATCATCTATAGATCATGGCACATAGATGATCCCATGAGAGTTCGTCTTAGTGGTCACCACCTTTCAGGCGTAGATGATCCCATGATAGTTCGTCTTAGTGGTCACCACCTTTCAGGCGTAGATGATCCCATGATAGTTCGTCTTAGTGGTCACCACCTTTCAGGCGTAGATGATCCCATGATAGTTCGTCTTAGTGGTCACCACCTTTCAGGCGTAGATGATCCCATGATAGTTCGTCTTAGTGGTCACCACCTTTCAGGCGTAGATGATCCCATGATAGTTCGTCTTAGTGGTCACCACCTTTCAGGCGTAGATGATCCCATGAGAGTTCGTCTTAGTGGTCACCACCTTTCAGGCGTAAATGATTCCATGATAGTTCGTCTTAGTGGTCACCACCTTTCAGGCATAGATGATCCCATGATAGTTCGTATTAGTGGTCACCACCTTTCAGGCGTAGATGATCCCATGAGAGTTCGTCTTAGTGGTCACCACCTTTCAGGCGTAGATGATCCCATGATAGTTCGTCTTAGTGGTCACCACCTTTCAGGCGTAGATGATCCCATGATAGTTCGTCTTAGTGGTCACCACCTTTCAGGCGTAGATGATCCCATGAGAGTTCGTCTTAATGGTCACCACCTTTCAGGCATAGATGATCCCGTGATAGTTCGTATTAGTGGTCACCACCTTTCAGGCGTAGATGATCCCATGATAGTTCGTATTAGTGGTCACCACCTTTCAGGCGTAGATGATCCGTTGATAGTTCGTCTTATTGGTCACCACCTTTCAGGCGTAGATGATCCCATGAGAGTTCGTCTTAATGGTCACCACCTTTCAGGCATAGATGATCCCGTGATAGTTCGTATTAGTGGTCACCACCTTTCAGGCGTAGATGATCCCATGAGAGTTCGTCTTAGTGGTCACCACCTTTCAGGCGTAGATGATCCCATGAGAGTTCGTATTAGTGGTCACCCACTTCAGTCATAGATGATCCCATGACAGTTTTCTATATTTATGGACTTCATCGTTAGATTATGGACCATAGATTGTCCCGTGAGAGTTCTTCTTCATGGACATCATCTGTGAGCCAGAGCCTGTAGGTGATCTCACAGTTGATCTTTATGGACACCATGTATAGGTTGTGGACCATACATGATGCCATGACAGTTCATTTTCATGGTGATCATCTATGAGCATTATCTCTGACCTTGTCCTCTCCACATTGGATGCATACCCCTGGCCTTAGAAAGTATTTGCTGCATTGTGGTCATGTAGATTATTTGGATGAGGAAGTTCTCCTCCAGGAGGACGAGTATTTGGAGGAGTGCGGAAGTCTTCACCCCTCGCTATGATTTATGGCGCTTCCCCGGATTCTGCTGCTTTCTGTCTCAATGTTGAGCCTGTAAGTGAAGAGACAGAAGCCAGGAAGACTCCTCTAATTAGCGGCCAGGCCTTTCTGTGTAGGGTCTTGATCGCCAAGAAGGGATCATTTTCCTCTTACCCTGATTCTTCTCTTTCGGGCGATTGTGACGTCCTCATGAGCCGTTAATGATAAGGTATTGTTCTTCCAGGTCATTACGGGGCGATTGTCTGTAATTGTGTCCATGGACTCATCACTATATACCCTAAACAGAGGTAACGGAGGGGCACTTCAGTGAGGGCCCCTCTAGTACTCAGTCCGGGGGACCACCACTGTGTCTGATGAGACTGCCGGAGAGGAGACAGAGCAGATCCTACAAGGGCGCAAGCGTAATTAATAGTGGATGACCCTAGTGGACCACCCCTTTAACGTGGGAACTGGACCTGGGACAAGTCACAGAGCAGGGACTTATTTGGACCTCCAAAGTGGCTGATAACAGAGAATAGTAGAGAGCTGCTTAACCAATGGACAGAAGAGTAAAAGCCCCCGGTCCTGCAGGGCCTGGCTGTATGGCGCAGATGATAGGACTAGTGGGGTGACGGCCCCCCGTCCTAGCACCGTGCTACACTGTGTCCAGGCCGTGCACGCTCAGACATTGTGGTGACATTGTTGCAGCGGTCACATCACCGCCCTTATTATGTGAGTGGCGGCTTTATTCTCGGTGATGACAGTGAATGGAGCAGGTGAGAGTCGGCAGCGCATGGCTGACAGCGGCCGCCCCTCCTCCGCCTCCTCATTAGATCATTCAATTTGTTGATTACATTGCACGACGTTTCCTCCTATAAATCAGGATTATTACATCTGTCCCCGGCCGCTCATCTCACATCCTAATTCTCCAATCAATGAACAAATTCTTATTGTGATGAATGATCCACAACCTGAGGCCGGGACTATGGAGGCTCCCGGGTGTAATACAGAGGCCTGTATTACGACTGAGGGGCGATCTAATAACCATGTATAAGTATATAAGGGGACAATACAAATATCTCGCTGAGGATCTGTTTATACCAAGGAAGGTGACGGGCACAAGGGGGCATTCTTTGCGTCTGGAGGAGAGAAGGTTTTTCCACCAACATAGAAGAGGATTCTTTACTGTTAGGGCAGTGAGAATCTGGAATTGCTTGCCTGAGGAGGTGGTGATGGCGAACTCAGTCGAGGGGTTCAAGAGAGGCCTGGATGTCTTCCTGGAGCAGAACAATATTGTATCATACAATTAGGTTCTGTAGAAGGACGTAGATCTGGGGATTTATTATGATGGAATATAGGCTGAACTGGATGGACAAATGTCTTTTTTCGGCCTTACTAACTATGTTACTATGTTACTATGTATGGAGGCTCCCGAGTGTAATACTGAGGTCGGGATGTAATAGAGAGAGGCCGGGACTATGGAGGCTCCCGAGTGTAATACTGAGGTCGGGATGTAATAGAGAGAGGCCGGGACTATGGAGGCTCCCGAGTGTAATACTGAGGTCGGGATGTAATAGAGAGAGGCCGGGACTATGGAGGCTCCCGGGTGTAATACTGAGGTCGGGATGTAATAGAGAGAGGCCGGGACTATGGAGGCTCCCGAGTGTAATACTGAGGTCGGGATGTAATAGAGAGAGGCCGGGACTATGGAGGCTCCCGAGTGTAATACTGAGGTCGGGGTGTAATAGAGAGAGGCCGGGACTATGGAGGCTCCCGAGTGTAATACTGAGGTCGGGGTGTAATAGAGAGAGGCCGGGACTATGGAGGCTCCCGGGTGTGATACTGAGGTCGGGATGTAATAGAGAGAGGCCGGGACTATGGAGGCTCCCGAGTGTAATACTGAGGTCGGGATGTAATAGAGAGAGGCCGGGACTATGGAGGCTCCCGAGTGTAATACTGAGGTCGGGGTGTAATAGAGAGAGGCCGGGGTGTAATAGAGAGAGGCTGGGTGTAATACAGAGTCCGGGATGTAATAGAGAGAGGCCGGGACTATGGAGGCTCCCGGGTGTGATACAGAGGCCGGGGTGTAATAGAGAGAGGCCGGGGTGTAATAGAGAGAGGCCGGGTGTAATACAGAGCCGGGGTGTAATAGAGAGAGGCCGGGACTATGGAGGCTCCCGGGTGTGATACAGAGGCCGGGGTGTAATAGAGAGAGGCCGGGGTGTAATAGAGAGAGGCCGGGTGTAATACAGAGCCGGGGTGTAATAGAGAGAGGCCGGGACTATGGAGGCTCCCGGGTGTGATACAGAGGCCGGGGTGTAATAGAGAGAGGCCGGGGTGTAATAGAGAGAGGCCGGGTGTAATACAGAGCCGGGGTGTAATAGAGAGAGGCCGGGACTATGGAGGCTCCCGGGTGTGATACAGAGGCCGGGGTGTAATAGAGAGAGGCCGGGGTGTAATAGAGAGAGGCCGGGTGTAATACAGAGGCCGGGGTGTAATAGAGAGAGGCCGGGACTATGGAGGCTCCCGGGTGTAATAGAGAGAGGCCGGGTGTAATACAGAGGCCAGGGTGTAATAGAGAGAGGCCGGGACTATGGAGGCTCCCAGGTGTAATAGAGGACAAGATCTAATAATAATACTGATGTGTAATATAGAGGGGTACGGGCAGTAATACTGATGTGTAATATAGAGAGGTACGGGCAGTAATACTGATGTGTTGTATGTCTTTTGTTTTTATAATTATTTTGCATTAATGATATTTCTGTTTTTTCTCCTCCCCTCCCCCGCTCCTCCCTTTTCCCCTCTTCAAATACCATTTTTCATTTTCTTTCCTCTCCTCGTCCTTGTACTACTTCCTGTTTTCTGTTCTTCCTTTTTCTGTACTAATTAATACTATTGTTCCTTGTTTTTGTATTGTGTGTGCCGTCACTGCTGTTCCTGTGTGCTCCCATTACTTGAATCCCCTGGTCCCTGTGTGCTGAATTTTTTTGATCCTTGCCTCCTCATACACTTCTGTGCCTGTGTCCATTACTTCTATCCCTTTTTACTTGCTACTTCTGTCCCTGTGTGCTCGATCACCTATATCCATGTTTCCTTGACCAATTCTGTACTTGTTTGCTCGATCTCTTTTATCACTGTGTGCTTGATCTCTTTTATCCATCTGTCCTCTATCACTTCTGTCTTTGTGTGCGATCCCAATTACTTTTATCGATGTATACTCTATCACTTCCTGTGCACTTTATCACTTCTGTCCCTGTGTACTGGGTTATTTCTTGCTCTGTGTGCTCGATCTCTTCTGTATCTGTGTGCTTGGTCGCGTCTGTCCCTTTATTCTTGATCTCCTCTGTTCCTGTGCTTGACCACTTCTGTCCCTATGTGCTCATCTCTTCTGTATCTGTGTGCTTGATCCCTTCTTTTCCTGTTCACTTTATCACTTCTGTTACTGTGTGCGCTATCCCTTCTGTCCCTGTGTGTTTCATCACTTCTGTCTTTGTGTTCTGTATTATTTCTTTCTCTGTGTGCTGTATTATTTTATCTGTGTGCTTGATCTCTTTTGTATCTGTGTGCTTGATCTCTTTTGTATCTGTGTGCTTGATCGCTTCTGTCTCTTTATTCTCGATCTCCTGTCTCTCTGCTTGACCACTTCTGCCCGTGTTCTGTATTATTTCTTTCTCTTTGCACTGTATTATTTCTTGCTTTGTGTGCTCGATCTCTTCTGTATCTGTTTGCTCGATCTCTTCTGTCCCTTTATTCTTGATCTCTTTTCTAACTTTGTTATCCATCTCTTCTGTCCCTGTGTGCTCTATTATTTCATTTCTCTGCGTGCTTGATCTCTTCTTTCTCTTTATTCTCGATCACGTCTGTCTCTTTATTCTTGATCTCTTCTGTTTCTTTATTCTCGATCTATTTTGTCCCTGTATGCTCATCTCTTCTGTATCTGTGTGCTTGATTCCTTCTTTTCCTGTTTACTTTATCACTTCTGTCACTGTGTGCTCTCCCTCGTCTGTCCCTGTGCATTTGATCGCTTCTGTCTCTGTGTTTTGTATTATTCCTGCTCTGTGTGCTCGATCTCTTCTGTATCTGTGTTCTTGATCATTCTGTCTCATTATTCTTGATCTCCTGTCTCTGTGCTTTACCACTTCTGCCCCTGTGTTCTGTATTTCTTTCTCTGTGTTCTGTATTATTTCTTTCCCTGTGTTCTGTATTATTTTCTCTGTGCGCTCGATCTCTTCTGTATCTGTGTTCTTGATCACTTCTGTCCCTTTATTCTTGATCTGTTCTCTAACTTTATTATCCATCTTTTCTGTCCCTGTGTGCTCTATTATTTCATTTCTCTGCGTGCTCGATCATTCTGTCTCTTTATTCTCGATCTCCTGTCCCTCCGCTTCACCACTTCTGCCCGTGTTCTGTATTATTTCTTTCTCTGTGTACTGTATTATTTCTTGCTCTGTGTGCTCGATCTCTTCTGTATCTGTGTTCTTGATCACTTCTGTCCCTTTATTCTCGATCTGTTCTCTAACTTTATTATCCATCTCTTCTGTCCCTGTGTGCTCTATTATTTCATTTCTCTGCGTGCTCGATCATTCTGTCTCTTTATTCTCGATCTCCTGTCCCTCCGCTTGACCACTTCTGCCCGTGTTCTGTGTTATTTCTTTCTCTGTGTACTGTATTATTTCTTGCTCTCTGTGCTCGATCTCTTCTGTATCTGTGTGCTTGATCACTTCTGTCCTTTTATTCTCGATCTCTTCTGTAACTTTATTATCCATCTTTTCTGTTCCTGTGTGCTCTATTTTTTTCATTTCTCTGCGTGCTTGATCACTTCTGTCTCTTTATTCTCGATCTCTTCTGTCTCTTTATTCTCAATCTCTTTTGTCCTTTAATTCTCGATCTCCTCTGTTCTTGACCATTTCTGTCCCTGTTCACGCAACCTCATCTGTCCCCCTTCTTCCATACTTTTATGTTGTATGTTATGTGCTATTATGTGCTTTGTCTTCTCTTATCGCTCCTTGCTTTGTATTATCGTATTTTATGTATCCATCTATTTGTTCTCTCCACTTTTTTTCATTGTTCTCATGGTTTATTTCTTTATCTTCGCTTTTGTTCCTTTCCTTTTCCTCCGGCCTCCAGCCGGCAGCATTCTCAACCCCTACATCTCTGCCCTCACTCCTTGTATCTACTTCATCACACCATAGCTCAGCTTTTCCCATTTCACGTCCTTCCCAGTCCTCCCAGTCCATTTCCTCAGGTGGCGGTATGAGGCTAGAGGCAGTCATGGAAAACCTTCAGCGCCAGCAAGCTGCTCGCTTGGCCTTAGAAGAAAAATTACGGCAAGAAAAGGACAGAGAGCTTCGCTGTTTGGTGGAGTCAAGAATCCAGCAACAAGCATTGGCCATACGACAGTATCAGGCGGCCGTGAGAGCGGCTGCGGCAGCGGCAACAGTGGTCAATTCACCTTCAACCGCAAACACCATAAGTACAACCACCACCAGTACAACAGCCACAACCTCGTCAGTGTCCCTGAACCGGCCCACATTGATATACTCACGGGCGCCGGTCCATAAACCAGAGGAGGAAGAATCCAAGCACAAGAGCGACGGTGAGGAAGCCGACTTCGAAGATGGAGATATGGACGATGAAGATGGAGAGGAAGAAGATGAGGAAGAATTAGAGATGTCCTCATCTATGCAACGACCAGATCCTGATTCACCAGGCAAAGTTTTGCAAAGGGTCGGTCAGATGCCAAACACCAGTTCACAATCTCAGGCGTTATCTCCTAATGGACAATCGGTCCATCATGAATGGACGTATGAGGAGCAGTTCAAACAGGTAAGACCCATTGTCCATGTGTCTCTAACATTAGGGTTCCCCTTGGATAACCTGTCGTTGGCCCAAGACCCCCACAACATAGCAGTATAATGAAAGTTCTGGTGATGGCTTCTTATAGGAGCCTCCAATTAAGTATCTGGTCACCAGTCCAACATGTCCCAGAAATACAGGACAATCAGCTGTAGAAGTCTTTGGGGTGATGGGTTAATGGCTATTTTGAAGAACGTTCTTCTTTTCCTCACCTTTTAGGTTTGAAGGAATGGTCTGATGGTGTGATAAAGTCAAGCATTAGGGTCTGTGGCCAGTGAATATGCCCTGTGTGGTTTCTGGAGCCGAAGGTGGACTCCATGGTGGTCTCTGACGTTCCTGTTGGCCATTAATGGTGGAGATATACTTTAGGGTCAGGTTTATCCATGAATTAGAGGCTTTGTCACACTACTGGGTGGACCGGTAATGTTATTATGCATGTGCAAGAGCAAATACTACTGTACTGGTTTATGGAAATTATGTAAAAATGGCGAGAATAGAAGGTGGAATGTTGCGAGGTATCGCGGATTCCTTGCATCACATGAGTTGTGTGGTGGTTGTTCTCGCCGGGGAGACTGTGACCCATAGACCCAACACAATAATCAGTGACTCCTGAGATGACTTGTCACATGTTAGTCAGGGGAATATATCCATCTACGACTCCATCATCTTCTATGGGGACAATGAGATGTCTCCAGTAGTCTGAAGATACAAGATGTAGCTCAACACCTTCAGGCACAAGAGCCACTTCTTCTCCTCTGTTTCCTCAGCTCATTATTCACTTTTACAAACTTACTGAGAAATCTCACGCATTGAAGTCTATGGAAAGGGAACTGGAAGGACCAGAGAGAATAATGGCAGCTTTCCAGTAACTGTTTTATCTCACTGGACGGCAGGATTTACATCTGCACTGCTCAGTACTCCTGTGTATTGTTCTGCATGCTGCTGCTGCTTCTCTTCATGTGTTCCTTAAATACAGGACAGCAGGAATCGCTCATGACTCTGAGCTCTGTGTTGGGGTTGGCTTCACCCACTACATCAGAGACGCTTGAAATGTCAGATAGTTGTTAAGGTGCATGTGCATCTGTGAATACAGTGCTTACAGGTTTAATAATAGTAAAAAATGGGGTCAGTGAATACCCACATTACATTACTGATCCTGAGTTACGTCCTGTATTATACTCCAGAGCTGCACTCACTATTCTGCTGGTGCAGTCACTGTGTACATACATTACATTACTGATCCTGAGTTACGTCCTGTATTATACTCCAGAGCTGCACTCACTATTCTGCTGGTGCAGTCACTGTGTACATACATTACATTACTGATCCTGAGTTACATCCTGTATTATACCCCAGAGCTGCACTCACTATTCTGCTGGTGCAGTCACTGTGTACATACATTACATTACTGATCCTGAGTTACATCCTGTATTATACTCCAGAGCTGCACTCACTATTCTGCTGGTGCAGTCACTGTGTACATACATTACATTACTGATCCTGAGTTACGTCCTGTATTATACTCCAGAGCTGCACTCACTATTCTGCTGGTGCAGTCACTGTGTACATACATTACATTACTGATCCTGAGTTACGTCCTGTATTATACTCCAGAGCTGCACTCTCTATTCTGCTGGTGCAGTCACTGTGTACATACATTACATTACTGATCCTGAGTTACGTCCTGTATTATACTCCAGAGCTGCACTCACTATTCTGCTGGTGCAGTCACTGTGTACATACATTACATTACTGATCCTGAGTTACATCCTGTATTATACTCCAGAGCTGCACTCTCTATTCTGCTGGTGCAGTCACTGTGTACATACAGTACATTACTGATCCTGAGTTACATCCTGTATTATACCCCAGAGCTGCACTCTCTATTCTGCTGGTGCAGTCACTGTGTACATACAGTACATTACTGATCCTGAATTACATCCTGTATTATACTCCAGAGCTGCACTCACTATTCTGCTGGTGCAGTCACTGTGTACATACATTACATTACTGACCCTGAGTTACCTCCTGTATTATACTCCAGAGCTGCACTCACTATTCTGCTGATGTGCACCATGTCTGTATAATCTGTGGAGTGTCGTCTGATGGTGGGTGTTTTTGTAGTAAGCGCCCTGTTGTACCTTGCTGGCAGGTAGATCGTCTGGACAGTTACCACCTGTAATCCTATAATCTCACATCAGCCGGAGACCATTAGGAGGAATTAAGAGTCATTAGAGGCTGGGACTTGTCCTCTTCTCAGCAGCCTCCACATTCCTGACCATGCAGGAAAAGTATCAGCTCACAGAGGATACAATTGTAACAAACCCTCAGCGCTGATAAATATTAGGTCGTTATTGAGTCTTTGAATGAAAGCAGTGGATAGATTGATTCACTGACAGCCAGCAGAGATCGTGATAATTGTAAGGAATTAAAACAAATGTTACAAAGTTGCAAAAAGTTCTGAACTCGGTGGAAGTTCTGAATGGGATGAGTGATGACATCAGACAGTCTGTAGACCATCGCTGTGGAGGAGCAGGGTGAGCGGAAGGAAGTGATGGTCTCCTCCGGCGATTACCATCTTACTGACACATTTTATCTTATTTATCCCAAAACAGTAATGTGCAAACAGCGAGTGTCTGACTGATAGGGGGGATTATCCGCAGGGTGGGGGATGGGGCTCATCTCCTCACCTGACGCCAGGACCCACTCAGTATACAACCATATCATGTGTCATCACCTGCCCCCCTCCGCTGTATTAACCTAAGACCTGATCACCTGCTATACACCATATCTACCAGGCCGGCATCATACTGTGTGGGGGGCTGTGAGGGTATCATACTGTGTGTGGGGGCATCATGCTGTGTGTGCATGTATGATACTGTGTGTGGGGCGTTGGAGGGCATCATACTGTATGTGTAGGGGGCTGTGGGGACAAAATACTGTGGGTAGGGGAGAGAAGGGGCAATAATACTGTGTGTGGGTGCATCTTACTGTGCGTTTGAAGGGATTGAGGGTATCATACTGTGGGGGGCTGTGGAAGCATCATTCTCTGTGTGGCGGCATCATACTGCCTTCAAACATGCCACCATCACACCCATCCTCAAAAAACTAACTTTGACCCAACCGCTATGCCCGGCTACCGCCCCATATCACTGCTCCCGTTTGCTTCCAAACTCCTTGAGCAGCATGTCCATGCTCAATTTTCCTCTCACCCCTCATCTAACTCTCTCCTTGACAACCTCCAATCTGGCTTCCTCCCCATCACTCCTCCAAAACTGCTCTGACCAAAATTACTAACGACTTACAGCCAAAGCTAACAGACAGTTCTCCATCCTCCTCCTTCTTGACCTGTCCTCTGCTTTGGACACAGTCGATCACTGCCTACTGCTACAGATTCTTTCTTCCCTTGGCATCAAAGACCTTGCCCTGTCCTGGATCTCCTCGTACCTTTCCGACTGCACATTTAGCGTTTCCCACTCCCACACCACCTCCTCATCCCGCCCTCTCTCTGTTGGAGTCCCTCAAGGCTCTGTCCTAGGGCCCCTACTTTTTTCCATCTATACCCTTGTCTAGGACAACTCATAAAGTCCCATGGATTCCAGTACCACCTCTATGCTGACGACACTCAGATCTACCTCTCTGGCCCAGACGTCACCTCTCTGCTGTCCAGAATCCCACAGTGTCTATCGGCCACATCCTCCTTCTTCACCTCTCGCTTCCTAAAACTCAATGTAGACAAAACCGAACTCATTATCTTTTCTCACGTATCCCCCCTACCCAATCTATCTATTATGGCGTCATACTTTGTGTGGGGGCATCATACTGTGTGTGAGAGCTGAGGGGGCGTCATACTTTGTGTTGGGGCATCATACTGTGTGTGGGAGCTGAGGGGGCGTCATACTTTGTGTGGGGGCATCATACTGTGTGTGGGAGCTGAGGGGCATCATACTTTGTGTGGGGGCATCATACTGTGTGTGGGAGCTGAGGGGGCATCATACTTTGTGTGGGGGCATCATACTGTGTGTAGGAGCTGGGGGGCATCATACTGTGTGTGAGAGCTGAGGGGGCATCATACTTTGTGTGGGAGCTGAAGGGGCGTCATACTTTGTGTGGGAGCTGAGGGGGCGTCATACTTTGTGTGGGGGCATCATACTGTGTGTGGGAGCTGGGGGAGCATCATACTGTGTGTAGGAGCTGGGGGGGCATCATACTGTGTGTAAGAGCTGAGGGGGCGTCATACTTTGTGTGGGAGCTAAGGGGGCGTCATACTTTGTGTGGGGGCATCATACTGTGTGTGGGAGCTGAGGGGGCATCATACTTTGTGTGGGGGCATCATACTGTGTGTGGGAGCTGGGGGGCATCATACTGTGTGTGGGAGCTAGGGGGCATCATACTGTGTGTGGGAGCTGAGGGGGCATCATACTGTGTGTGGGGGCATGATACTGTGTGTGGGAGCTGAGGGGGCATCATACTGTGTGTGGGAGCATGATACTGTGTGTGGGAGCTGAGGGGGCGTCATACTTTGTGTGTGGGCATCATACTGTGTGTGGGAGCTGAGGGGGCATCATACTTTGTGTGGGGGCATCATACTGTGTGTGGGAGCTGGTTGGCATCATACTGTGTGTGGGAGCTGAGGGGGCATCATACTGTGTGTGGGAGCTGAGGGGGCATCATACTGTGTGTGGGAGCTGAGGGGGTGTCATACTTTGTGTGGGGGCATCATACTGTGTGTGGGAGCTGAGGGGGCATCATACTTTGTGTGGGGGCATCATACTGTGTGTGGGAGCTGGGGGGCCATCATACTGTGTGTGGGAGCTGAGGGGGCATCATACTTTGTGTGTGGGGGCATCATACTGTGTGTGGGAGCTGAGGGGGCGTCATACTTTGTGTGGGGGCATCATACTGTGTGTGGGAGCTGAGTGGGTGTCATACTGTGTGTGTGGGAGCTGAGGGGGTGTCATACTTTGTGTGGGGGCATCATACTGTGTGTAGGAGCTGAGGGGGCATCATACTGTGTGTGGGAGCTGAGGGGGCGTCATACTTTGTGTGGGGGCATCATACTGTGTGTGGGAGCTGAGGGGGTGTCATACTGTGTGTGTGGGAGCTGAGGGGGTGTCATACTTTGTGTGGGGGCATCATACTCTGTGTAGGAGCTGAGGGGGCATCATACTGTGTGTGGGAGCTGAGTGGGCGTCATACTTTGTGTGGGGGCATCATACTGTATGGGGGCATCATACTGTGAGGGGGCATCATACTGTGTGTGGGAGCTGAGTGGGCGTCATACTTTGTGTGGGGGCATCATACTGTGTGGGGGCATCATACTGTGAGGGGGCATCATACTGTGTGGGGCTGTTGATCCAGGTACATCTATAATTATTACATAGTTATAGTGACTGCAGACTTGTAGCCTTATGTGACTGCAGACTTGTGAGTCTTCAGTCCGCGCACATTGCTCACTGTGAGGATCCTCCGTGCCGGGAGCAGGCAGTCCTGTCATCCTACTGACAGATGAAATGTATAATAATAATATTGAGCAGCGCTAAGTCCGGTCTCCACAGCAGTCACAGTCTCTCACGTGGGCTCTTGGGTGAATGGATTCCCCACCCCTGACATACAGTGTTGGCAGCCATATTTGTTCCCCCTGTCAGTCAGAGCCAAGATTGCTGTCCATACTTTGTAGTGACGTGTTCACACTGATCTGTTGTGCTGCCAGTGATCGCAGCGTCAGATCGCGCCGTCCCTCCCACTTTTCGCACCATTTTGTTACTATCATAGAAAAGGTATTCGTGTCTTCAGGTAAAGCGAGTTTTCATGGCCGGGGAAATCCGCAAGGTGATACTGAGAGGTCAGACTGGAAATGGCGATCCGAGGAATCTGCATTTCCGATGGTAACAGGCGGCGAGCAGTGGAAGAACCGGTCTCGGGGCGGAATGGGGCGTGTGGGTCTCAGAGTGTGCTCCTGAATGGGGCGACCGTGCACTTCTATTATACTCTTGTTATTACAGGTGTCTGCGTTATACGGGGGAGGGGACAGACCGCCGTTGTACTCGCATCATGGCTATTATTCCGATAAATACATTTGGGTTATTGACATGTGACCTATAAATAGGAGCGACGAGGGCGGGGGGACGACCGTCACCACTGTCACTTATTGTATAGGGGCGAATCCCCACAGTCTGGAGATAACAGGGGCTGATATCCGTCACCTATACTGGGGTCTCCGAACTGGAGATGTGCTGTATAGTGGGGATCATAGGTGGCACGAATTCCATTGATCAGTGCTATAGTCTCTGACTGCAACGTGCATGTTCTTTCCTGGACATGGATGGGTTAAGGGCAGCATTCTGGGTGGTATGGAAGGTCAGCACAGGTCATTGTTAGGGGCGTAGAGTGTTTACAAAACCTGTTCACAGGGTGAGAAAAAAAGTATGTCAGGTATGTGCATCCAGAATGTCATCCTCGCCTGCACCCACCCCCACCAGACACCCAACAGTCCCCCAAGAGCAGTGTGCCGGCTGCATCTCAAAAACACAGAACCAGGCGCATCACAAGAATGTATCCTGAAAATACAGAACCAGGCGCATCACAAGAATGTGTCCCGAAAATACAGAACCAGGCACATCACAAGAATGTGTCCCAAAAATACAGAACCAGGCGCATCACAAGAATGTGTCCCGAAAATACAGAACCAGGCGCATCACAAGAATGTATCCTGAAAACACAGAACCAGGCGCATCACAAGAATGTGTCCCAAAAATACAGAACCAGGCGCATCACAAGAATGTGTCCCGAAAATACAGAACCAGGCACATCACAAGAATGTGTCCCAAAAATACAGAACCAGGCGCATCACAAGAATGTGTCCCGAAAATACAGAACCAGGCGCATCACAAGAATGTATCCTGAAAACACAGAACCAGGCGCATCACAAGAATGTGTCCTGAAAATACAGAACCAGGCGCATCACAAGAATGTGTCCCGAAAATACAGAACCAGGCACATCACAAGAATGTGTCCCAAAAATACAGAACCAGGCGCATCACAAGAATGTGTCCCGAAAATACAGAACCAGGCGCATCACAAGAATGTGTCCTGAAAACACAGAACCAGGCGCATCACAAGAATGTGTCCCAAAAATACAGAACCAGGCGCATCACAAGAATGTGTCCCGAAAATACAGAACCCAGGCGCATCACAAGATTGAGTCCCGAAAATACAGAACCAAGCACATCACAAAAATGTGTCCCAAAAATACAGAACCAGGCGCATCACAAGAATGTGTCCCGAAAATACAGAACCAGGCGCATAACAAGATTGAGTCCCGAAAATACAGAACCAGGCGCATCACAAGAATGTGTCCCAAAAATACAGAACCCAGGCGCATCACAAGAATGTGTCCCGAAAATACAGAACCAGGCGCATAACAAGATTGAGTCCCGAAAATACAGAACCAGGCACATCACAAGAATGTGTCCCAAAAATACAGAACCAGGCGCATCACAAGAATGTGTCCCGAAAATACAGAACCAGGCGCATCACAAGAATGTGTCCTGAAAACACAGAACCAGGCGCATCACAAGAATGTGTCCCAAAAATACAGAACCAGGCGCATCACAAGAATGTGTCCCGAAAATACAGAACCCAGGCGCATCACAAGATTGAGTCCCGAAAATACAGAACCAAGCACATCACAAAAATGTGTCCCAAAAATACAGAACCAGGCGCATCACAAGAATGTGTCCCGAAAATACAGAACCAGGCGCATAACAAGATTGAGTCCCGAAAATACAGAACCAGGCGCATCACAAGAATGTGTCCCAAAAATACAGAACCCAGGCGCATCACAAGAATGTGTCCCAAAAATACAGAACCCAGGCGCATCACAAGAATGTGTTCCAAAAATACAGAACCAAGCACATCACAAAAATGTGTCCCAAAAATACAGAACCAGGCGCATCACAAGAATGTATCCTGAAAACACAGAACCAGGCGCATCACAAGAATGTATCCTGAAAATACAGAACCCAGGCGCATCACAAGATTGAGTCCCGAAAATGCAGAACCAAGCACATCACAAAAATGTGTCCCGAAAATACAGAACCAGGCGCATCACAAGAATGTGTCCCGAAAATACAGAACCAGGCGCATCACAAGATTGAGTCCCAAAAAAACAGAACCAGGCGCATCACAAGAATGTATCCTGAAAATACAGAACCAGGCACATCACAAGAATGTGTCCCAAAAATACAGAACCAGGCGCATCACAAGAATGTATCCTGAAAATACAGAACCAGGCGCATCACAAGAATGTGTCCCGAAAATACAGAACCCAGGCGCATCACAAGATTGAGTCCCGAAAATACAGAACCAAGCACATCACAAAAATGTGTCCCAAAAATACAGAACCAGGCGCATCACAAGAATGTGTCCCGAAAATACAGAACCAGGCGCATAACAAGATTGAGTCCCGAAAATACAGAACCAGGCGCATCACAAGAATGTGTCCCAAAAATACAGAACCCAGGCGCATCACAAGAATGTGTCCCAAAAATACAGAACCCAGGCGCATCACAAGAATGTGTTCCAAAAATACAGAACCAGGCGCATCACAAGAATGTGTCCTGAAAATACAGAACCAGGCACATCACAAAAATGTGTCCTGAAAATACAGAACCAGGCGCATCACAAGATTGAGACCCGAAAATACAGAACCAGGCGCATCTTAAGATTGTGTCCCGAAAATATAGAACCAGGCACAGCTTAAGATTGTACCCAGAAAATACAGAACCAAGCACATCACAAGAATGTACCCTGAAAATACAGGACCAGGTGCATCACAAAAATGTGTCCCAAAAATACAGATCCAGGAGCATCACAAGAATGTGTCCCAAAAATACAGAACCAGGTGCATCACAAAAATGTGTCCCAAAAATACAGAGCCAGGAGCATCACAAGAATGTGTCCCAAAAATACAGAACCAGGTGCATCACAAAAATGTGTCCCAAAAATACAGAGCCAGGAGCATCACAAGAATGTGTCCCAAAAATACAGAACCAGGCGCATCACAAGAATGTGTCCCAAAAATACAGAGCCAGGAGCATCACAAGAATGTGTCCCAAAAATACAGAACCAGGAGCATCACAAGATTTTACCTAGAAAATGCAGGACCGGATGCATCACAAGATTGTACCCAGAAAATAAAGGACCGGGTGCATCATAATTTTGTACCCAGAAAATTCAGAACCAGGCACATTACAATAATGTAATCTGAAAATACAGAAGCGGGCGCATCACAAGAATGTATCCCAAAAACACAGGACCAGACGCATCACAAGAATGTTACCCCTAAAATACAGAACTAGGTGCATCAGAAGAATATGTCCCAAAAATACAGAACCGGGCAAATCACAAGAATGTATCTTGAAAATCTAGAACCAGGCATATTACAAGAAGGTATCCCGAACATACAGAACTGGATGCATCACAAAAATGCATCCCAAAATTACTGAACCGGGCACATCACAAGAAAATGTCTCAAAAATATAGAACCGTACGCGCTCAAAAATGTACCCCAAAAATATAGAACCAGGTGCATCACAAGAATGTATCCCGTAAATACGAGACCCGGCACATCATAAAATTTTACCTAGAAAACACAGAACCAGGGGCATCACAATAATGTAACCTGAAAATACAGAAATGGGTGCATTACAAGAATATACTCCAAAAACAGGATTGGGAGCATCAGAAGAATGTATCCCAAAAATACAGAATAGGACGTATTACAAGAACGTATCCCAAAAATACAGGTGCAGACGCATCCCAAGAATGTATCACAAAATATAGAATAGGGCGCATTACAAGAATGTATCACAAAAATAAAGGATCGGGCGCATCACGAGAATATAACCCGAAAACACATAACCAGGCACATCACAGGAATGTATCACAAAAATACAGAACCAGGCGCATCACAAGAATGTGTCTCAAAAATATAGAACCTGGATATCACAAGAATGTATCCCGAAAATATAGAACCAGGGGCAGGGCAAGAATGCATCCCAAAAATAGAGAACTAATTGTATCAGAAGAATGTTTCCCAAAAAAACAGAACCGGACATATCACAAGAATGTTCCTCAAAAATATAGAACTGGGCATATTACAAGAATGTACCCAGAAAATACAGAACCAGGCGCATCACAAGAATGTATCCCAAACTTACAGAATCGGATGCATCACAAAAATGTATCCCGAAAATACAGAACCGGGCACATCACAAGAAAATGTGTCAAATATAAAACCAGACGCATCACAAGAATACCCCTCACCAAGATCCAAAGACTCACCGAGATCCAACGAGTCCCCGAGATCCAAAAAGTCCTCGAGATTCAAAAAGTCCTCCAGATCCAAAGAGTCACCGAGATTCAGTCACCCAGATCCAAAACTCACCAAGATCCAAAGAATCACCAAGATCCAAAAAGTCCTCGAGATCCAAAGACTCACTGAGATCCAAAGACTCACCGAGATCAAAAGAGTAATTGAGATCCAAAGAATCACCCAGATCCAAAGACTCACCGAGATCTAAAGAGTCACAGAGATCCAAAGACTCACTGAGATCCAAAGACTCACTGAGATCAAAAGAGTAATTGAGATCCAAAGAATCACCCAGATCCAAAGACTCACCGAGATCTAAAGAGTCACAGAGATCCAAAGACTCACTGAGATCCAAAGACTCACTGAAATCCAAAGACTCACTGAGATCCAAAGACTCACTGAGATCCAAAGAATCATCGAGATCCAAAGAATCACCCAGATCCAAAAAGTCATCGGGATCCAAAGAATCACAAAGACCCAAAGAGTCATCCAGATTCAAAGAATCATTGAGATCCAAAGAGTCACTGAGATACAAAGACTCACCGAGATTGAAAAAATCAGAGCTAAATGATCACCGAGATCCAAGGAATCACCGAGATCTAAAGAATCACAGAGATCTAAAGAATCACAGAAATCTAAAGAATCACAGAGATCTAAAGAATCACAGAGATTCAAAGAGTCGCTGAGATCAAAAGAATCAGAGATCCAAAGAGTCGCCGAGATCCAAAGAATCACCCAGATCCAAAGACTCACCCAGATCCAAAGACTCACCGAGATCCAAAGACTCACCGAGATCCAACGTGTCCCCGAGATCCAAAAGGTCCTCGAGATCCAAAGACTCACCGAGATCAAAAGAGTAATCAAGATCCAAAGAATCACCCAGATCCAAAGACTCACCGAGATCCAAAGACTCACTGAGATCCAAAGAATCAAAGAGATCCAAAGAATGGAGATCCAAAGTCACCCAGATTCAAAGAATCACCCAGATCCAAAAAGTCATCGAGATACAAAGAGTCTCTGACATCCAAAGAATTTCAGAGATCCAAAGAGTCGCCGAGATCCAAAGAATCACCAAGATCCAAAGAGTTGTTGAGATCCAAAGAATCACCAAGCTCTAAAGAGTCGTCAAGATCCGGAGTCGCCGAAATCAAAAGAATGATATCGAAAGAGTTGCTGAAATCCAAGGAGTCACCGAGATCTAAAGAGTCATCGAGATCCAGAGAGTCACCAAGGTCGAAAGAATCAAAGAGATCCAAAGAATCATCGAGATCCAAAGTCACCCAGATTCAAAGAATCACCCAGTTCCAAAAAGTCATCGAGATCCAAAGGGTTACTGAGATCCAGTGGGTCGCCGAGATCCAAAGAGTCGCCGAGATCCAAAGAATCACCGACATCCAAAGAGTCACCAAGATCCAAAGAATCACCAAGATCTAAAGAGTCGTCGAGATCCAGAGTCGCCGAAATCAAAAGAATCAGCGATCCAAAGAATTGCCGATATCGAAAGAGTTGCTGAAATCCAAGGAGTCACCGAGATCCAGAGAGTCACCGAGGTCGAAAGAATCACTGTGATCCAAGCAGTCACTGAGATCCAAAGAATCACAGAGATCCAAGGAATCACATTGCCAGGATTCAAACCTGAACAGTTCCGTGCTAACCCAAATACTTGTACCTATGTTGCTGCTGATGTCTCCACCCTGAGTTTTTTGTTGGTTATCACCCTCAGTTCCTGATTGTCTCACCCTGATTGCAGTCCCTATTGAAACCTGGACTTCCTCTCATTTCCTTGCGTGATTATTGAGCTACCTGCCTCTAGTCAAGTTCCCTTCCACCTGCTATTCCCTCAAACGAGTCATCGAGATCCAAAGGGTTACCAAGATCCAAAGAATCATCGAGATCCAAAGAATCACCCAGAACCAAATAATCACTGAGATCCATAGAAACACCATAGAGTCGCCGAGATCCAAAGAGTCGCCGAGATCCAAAGAGTCGCCGAGATCCAAAGAGTCGCCGAGATCCAAGGAATCTCCGAGATCCAAAGAGTCACTGAGATCCAAAGAGTCACTGAGATCCAAAGAATCACCAAGATCCAAAGAATCACCGAGATCCAAAGAATCACCGAGATGCAAAGAGTCATCGAGATCCAAAGGGCCACCGAGATTCAAAGAATCATCGAGATCTAAAGAATCATCCAGAGCCAAATAATCACTGAGATCTAGAGAGTCACCGAGATCCATAGAAACACCCAGATTCAAAGAGTCACCGAGATCCATAGAAACACCCAGATCCAAAGAGTCACCAAGATCCAGATTCTCCGAAATCAAAAGAATCAGAGATGCAAAGAATCACCAAGATCGAAATGGAAACAGTCACCGAGATCCAAGGAATCACAGTGTCAGGATTCGAGTGGCAGCTCCTGTGCACCAGATTGTTGCTGATGTCTCCACCCTGAGTTTTCTGATGGTTACCACCATGAGTTCCTAATTGACTCATCCTGATTGCACACCCTATTTAAACCTGGCCTTCCTCTCATTTCCTTGCGCGATTATTGAGCTACCTGCCTCTAGTCAAGCGCCCTTCCACCTCAAATGACTTCTGGCTTCCTTGACTACCATTCTTGCTTATTCATTCAAACTACATTGCTGTTCCTGTGTACCGACTCCTTGGCTATCCCTGACTACGCTACCTGCCGGTGCTGCCCCTAGTGGTTCCAATATCACTACTCCAACCAGGTCAGCCGATAACACGCAGAGATCCAAAGGAACACAGAGATCCAAAGAATCAGAGATCCATAGAGCCGCCAAGATCCAAAGAATCAGAGATCCAAAGAGTCGCCAACATCCAAAGGATTGCGAAGATTCAAAGAATCGCCGAGATGCAATCAACAAAGAGATCGATACATTGAGTATAAAGAAAAGAACAAAATTAGAAGAAATCCATGAAAATATGAGGAGCTGAATGAAGGTGAATGCAAATAATCACGTTTAGAGGCGGAAACAATCCTGACCAGTTAGTCCCGGATCGCGGGCACTCGGCCTATCAGCGCCGTGGACACAGTGTACGTTCGCGGTGTCCAAAGCTCTGACCTGCTGTGATCACTGAACCGTGAGGATTCACCGCGTCCAATACATTCTATTGTGAAATTTATCTAAAAGAAACTGCCATGCTGCGGTCTGGAAAGACGCGCCGCATGTCAGTCTCCGCGGGTGAACCGCGGGCATCTGTGCACATATAGTGGACATGGGATTTCTAAAAATTCCATCCACTATGCTGTAACATGGACGCTGCAGGTTTGATGCTGCAGAAGTACGCAGCATCCAACCCGCAGCGTATACTGATGGTCTCCACATACCCTTGCTTTTCACAGCTGAGGTGTCGTTACACTTGTATCCAGTCTAGACAGTCCTCTGTGAGCCAGAACTCCAGACTGACACATTGTAACCTCACATTGAAAGTTTGTGTTAATCAAGTGTCCTTGACGCTTCTGATTGTGCTGGATGGGGGGATATCAGTGTGGGGGTCTGCTGTCATGTTACATGCCCCCCACCCCCAGCCAGCAGCTTTATTACAGCACGGAAGCCTGAGCCCATAAACTATGGGAGCTATAATAGTAAGTGTGCGGATTATTATTGGTGACATTGCTGATTGATCCTGACATGTGCAGGCGGGGGGCTCCTCACTTCCCGCTCGCAGGGGCCCCCAGCTGACACATTCTGCCAAATGGCTTCTCTCAGGGAGGATTTACTGTGTCAGCGCCTGTGAGACCCTCATAAACGCAACTTCCTGCACAAATGATCTGTGTGCACCAGGCAGACACCCCTCAGCTGCCACAGCAAGTGTTACATGGGACTGCAGGTGACCACTGCTACGTGGCCTGTAATCAGAGTAATCACTGTGTAATCTGTGGTGTTACATAGGACTGCAGGTGACATCTACTACATTATCTGTACTCAGAGAGTTATCACTGTGTTATCTGTGCTGTTACATAGGACTGCATGTGACATCTACTACATTATCTGTACTCAGACAGTTATCACTGTGTTATCTGTGGTGTTACATAGGACTGCAGGTGACATCCACTACATTATCTGTACTCAGACAGTTATCACTGTGTTATCTGTGGTGTTACATAGGACTGCAGGTGACATCTACTACATTATCTGTACTCAGAGAGTTATCACTGTTATATGTGGTGTTACATAGGACTGCAGGTGACATCTACTATATTATCTGTACTCAGAGAGTTATCACTGTTATATGTGGTGTTACATAGGACTGCAGATGACATCTACTATATTATCTGTACTCAGAGAGTTATCACTGTGTTATCTGTGGTGTTACATAGGACTGCAGGTGACATCTACTATATTATCTGTACTCAGAGAGTTATCACTGTGTAATTTGTGATGTTACATAGGACTGCAGGTGACATCTACTACATTATCTGTACTCAGAGAGTTATCACTGTGTTATCTGTGGTGTTACATAGGACTGCAGATGACATCTACTACATTATCTGTACTCAGAGAGTTATCACTGTGTTATCTGTGGTGTTACATAGGACTGCAGGTGACATCTACTACATTATCTGTACTCAGAGAGTTATCACTGTGTTATCTGTGGTGTTACATAGGACTGCAGGTGACATCTACTACATTATCTGTACTCAGAGAGTTATCACTGTGTTATCTGTGGTGTTACATAGGACTGCAGATGACATCTACTACATTATCTGTACTCAGAGAGTTATCACTGTGTTATCTGTGGTGTTACATAGGACTGCAGATGACATCTACTACATTATCTGTACTCAGAGAGATATCACTGTGTTATCTGTGGTGTTACATAGGACTGCAGGTGACATCTATATTATCTGTACTCAGAGAGTTATCACTGTTATATGTGGTGTTACATAGGACTGCAGGTGACATCTACTATATTATCTGTACTCAGAGTTATCACTGTGTTATCTGTGGTGTTACACAGGACTGCAGGTGACCTCTACTACATTATCTGTACTCAGAGAGTTATCACTGTGTTATCTGTGGTGTTACATAGGACTGCAGGTGACATCTACTGCATTATCTGTACTCAGAGTTATCACTGTTATCTGTGGTGTTACATAGGACTGCAGGTGACATCTACTACATTATCTGTACTCAGAGTTATCACTGTTATCTGTGGTGTTACATAGGACTGCAGGTGACCTCTACTACATTACCTGTACTCAGAGAGTTATCACTGTGTTATCTGTGGTGTTACATAGGACTGCAGGTGACATCTACTACATTATCTGTACTCAGAGTTATCACTGTTATCTGTGGTGTTACATAGGACTGCAGGTGACCTCTACTACATTATCTGTACTCAGAGTTATCACTGTTATCTCTAGTGTTACATAGGACTGCAGGTGACATCTAGTACATTATCTGTACTCAGAGTTATCACTGTTATCTCTAGTGTTACATAGGACTGCAGGTGACCTCTACTACATTATCTGGACAGTTTGGTGACTTGTCTCCTGTTCTGGGGGGCTTTATATTCGGAGCTCCTGGAACTTTCTCATCTCTTTTACATTCCGTGACTCTTCTCGTTACTGACACGAATCCTCAATATCAGAATTTGCTGACATTAGGGAAGTGGCCGCGTTTCATCATCGGCTTTGAGCCAACTCCTCTAACCGCTGGCCTGGCGCAATCTCAGCTGTGGCCGGAGTCGGGGGTGTCACGTATCGCAGCCACGGATTTGAAAAATCAACCGCCTGTAGGGTGATGGCTATGGAGGGCTGTGGTTTGGGGGCTACCGATGGAGGCGTCCTAATGGGAACCCGTCAGGGTGAGTAGGGGAGACTCGTATAGGGGAGAAGGCTCACTGGTTTTATTACATTTATTTATCAGCCCTTAGAGTCTAGATCCCGTGCAGTAATTACCCCCCTCTACTCCTCATCGGTCAGGGGGCACCAGGAATACGGGGTCCAGGTCTGGGCTCCACATAGTAAAAAAGACACCGAAAAACTGGAGCAAGTTCAGAGAAGAGCGACCAGGATGGTGAGCGGACTGCAAACTATGTCCTACAAGGAACGGGTAAAGATCTGGGAATGTTTAGCTGCAAAAAAGAAGACAGAGAGGAGACTTAATAGCCGTCTACAAATATCTGAGGGTCTGTCACAGTGTAGAGGGATCATTATTCTCATCTGCACAAGGAAAGACTAGAAGCAATGGGAGGAAACTGAAAGGGAGAAGATACAGATTAGATATTAGAAAAAACTTTTTGACAGTGATGGTGATCAGTGAGTGGAACAGGCGGCCACGAGAGGTGGTGAGTTCTCCTTCAATGGAAGTCTTCACACAGAGGCCGGACAGACACCTGTCTGGGATGTCAGTGACTCCTGCACTGAGCCGGGGATGGACACGAGGACCCCGGGGGCGGAGGTCCCTTCTAAATCTACCATTCTAGGATTCTGTGATTCCAACTGATGGTTACATGACACGAGCAGCGTGCTCAGATGGAGATGTCCTTTAAGAAGTCCCCGTACTCCGTTCCTCATCCTCCATTCCCCATCCTCCGTTCCTCATCCTCCATTCCCCATCCTCCGGTCATCATGCTCCATTCCCCATCCTCCGGTCATCATCCTCCATTCCCCATCCTCCGGTCATCATCCTCCATTCCCCATCCTCCGGTCATCATCCTCCATTCCCCATCCTCCGGTCATCATCCTCCATTCCCCATCCTCCGGTCATCATCCTCCATTCCCCATCCTCCGGTCATCATCCTCCATTCCCCATCCTCCGGTCATCATCCTCCATTCCCCATCCTCCGGTCATCATCCTCCATTCCCCATCCTCCGGTCATCATCCTCCATTCCCCATCATTTGGTCATCATCCTCCATTCCCCATCCTCCGGTCATCATCCTCCATTCCCCATCCTCCGGTCATCATCCTCCATTCCCCATCCTCCGGTCATCATCCTCCATTCCCCATCCTCCGGTCATCATCCTCCATTCCCCATCCTCCGGTCATCATCCTCCATTCCCCATCCTCCGGTCATCATCCTCCATTCCCCATCCTCCGGTCATCATCCTCCATTCCCCATCCTCCGGTCATCATCCTCCATTCCCCATCCTCCGGTCATCATCCTCCATTCCCCATCCTCCGGTCATCATCCTCCATTCCCCATCCTCCGGTCATCATCCTCCATTCCCCATCCTCCGGTCATCATCCTCCATTCCCCATCCTCCGGTCATCATCCTCCATTCCCCATCCTCCGGTCATCATCCTCCATTCCCCATCCTCCGGTCATCATCCTCCATTCCCCATCCTCCGGTCATCATCCTCCATTCCCCATCCTCTGGTCCCCATCCTTCCAATCATTTGATCTGTCTCATTCCTTCATTCAGCAGGGTGAAATGCCCGGGGCCCCCTCCTCGGGGTGACGTGTACGGGGCCCCCTCCTCGGGGTGACGTGTCAGGGGCCCCCTCCTCGGGGTGACGTGTACGGGGCCCCCTCCTCGGGGTGAAATGCCCGGGGCCCCCTCCTCGGGGTGACGTGTACGGGGCCCCCTCCTCGGGGTGACGTGTCAGGGCCCCCTCCTCGGGGTGACGTGTACGGGGCCCCCTCCTCGGGGTGACGTGTCAGGGCCCCCTCCTCGGGGTGACGTGTCAGGGGCCCCCTCCTCGGGGTGAAATGTCAGGGGCCCCCTCCTCGGGGTGACGTGTCAGGGGCCCCCTCCTCGGGGTGAAATGTCAGGGGCCCCCTCCTCGGGGTGACGTGTCAGGGGCCCCCTCCTCGGGGTGACGTGTCAGGGGCCCCCTCCTCGGGGTGAAATGTCAGGGGGCCCCTCCTCGGGGTGACGTGTCAGGGGCCCCCTCCTCGGGGTGACGTGTCAGGGGCCCCCTCCTCGGGGTGACGTGTCAGGGGCCCCCTCCTCGGGGTGACGTGTCAGGGGCCCCCTCCTCGGGGTGACGTGTCAGGGGCCCCCTCCTCGGGGTGACGTGTCAGGGGCCCCCTCCTCGGGGTGACGTGTCAGGGCCCCCTCCTCGGGGTGACGTGTCAGGGGCCCCCTCCTCGGGGTGACGTGTCAGGGCCCCCTCCTCGGGGTGACGTGTCAGGGGCCCCCTCCTCGGGGTGACGTGTCAGGGCCCCCTCCTCGGGGTGACGTGTCCGGGGCCCCCTCCTCGGGGTGACGTGTCAGGGGCCCCCTCCTCGGGGTGACGTGTCGGGGGCCCCCTCCTAGGGGTGACGTGTCGGGGCCCCCTCCTCGGGGTGACGTGTCCGGGGCCCCCTCCTCGGGGTGACGTGTCAGGGGCCCCCTCCTCGGGGTGACGTGTCGGGGGCCCCCTCCTAGGGGTGACGTGTCGGGGGCCCCCTCCTAGGGGTGACGTGTCGGGGCCCCCTCCTCGGGGTGGCGCTATGTGAAGAATGCAGCTGGTGGTGAAGAATCATCATCTGAACCATAAATAATTCCCCTCATAGCAGAGAGGACGGCGGCCATTAAATGGAGAAACCAGATGAGCCGCATTCTCCCCCCACTCCCTATAAATGAGATGTCAGGTCCCCTCCTGCCACCAGTCTCCCTGTTAACCCCTTCATCCATGGACGCTGCCAGTGACCAGTTCTCCGTCTGCTCCGCTGCCAGTAATGGGGCCGCCATATTGGGCATCGCAGCCAGTGGCGAGTGCGCAAAGAAATGTGTCCTGATGATGATGAGGCCGGCCTCCATTACTATTGCTCTCTGGTGTCAGCTGTGTCCTGATGATGATGAGGCCGGCCTCCATTACTATTGCTCTCTGGTGTCAGCTGTGCCCTGATGATGATGATGAGGCCGGCCTCCATTACTATTGCTCTCTGGTGTCAGCTGTGCCCTGATGATGATGAGGCCGGCCTCCATTACTATTGCTCTCTGGTGTCAGCTGTGCCCTGATGATGATGAGGCCGGCCTCCATTACTATTACCCTCTGGTGTCAGCTGTGCCCTGATGATGATGAGGCCGACCTCCATTACTATTACTCTCTGGTATCAGCTGTGTCCTGATGAGGATGAGGCCGGCCTCCATTACTATTGCTTTCTGGTATCAGCTGTGTCCTGATGAGGATGAGGCCGGCCTCCATTACTATTGCTCTCTGGTATCAGCTGTGCCCCGATGATGATGAGGCCGACCTCCATTACTATTACTCTCTGGTGTCAGCTGTGCCCTGATGAGGATGAGGCCGGCCTCCATTACTATTGCTCTCTGGTGTCAGCTGTGCCCTGATGAGGATGAGGCCGGCCTCCATTACTATTGCTCTCTGGTGTCAGCTGTGCCCTGATGATGATGAGGCTGGCCTCCATTACTATTGCTCTCTGGTGTCAGCTGTGCCCTGATGAGGATGAGGCCGGCCTCCATTACTATTGCTCTCTGGTGTCAGCTGTGTCCTGATGATGATGAGGCCGGCCTCCATTACTATTGCTCTCTGGTATCAGCTGTGTCCTGATGATGATGAGGCCGGCCTCCATTACTATTGCTCTCTGGTATCAGCTGTGCCCTGATGATGATGAGGCCGGCCTCCATTACTATTGCTCTCTGGTATCAGCTGTGCCCCGATGATGATGAGGCCGGCCTCCATTACTATTGCTCTCTGGTGTCAGCTGTGCCCCGATGAGGATGAGGCCGGCCTCCATTACTATTGCTCTCTGGTATCAGCTGTGCCCCGATGATGATGAGGCCGGCCTCCATTACTATTGCTCTCTGGTGTCAGCTGTGTCCTGATGAGGATGAGGCCGGCCTCCATTACTATTACTCTCTGGTGTCAGCTGTGCCCCAATGATGATGAGGCCGGCCTCCATTACTATTGCTCTCTGGTGTCAGCTGTGCCCCGATGAGGAGGAGGCCGGCCTCCATTACTATTGCTCTCTGGTGTCAGCTGTGCCTTGATGATGATGATGATGAGGCCGGCCTCCATTACTATTGCTCTCTGGTATCAGCTGTGTCCTGATGATGATGAGGCCGGCCTCCATTGCTATTACTCTCTGGTGTCAGCTGTGCCCTGATGATGATGAGGCCGGCCTCCATTGCTATTACTCTCTGGTGTCAGCTGTGCCCTGATGATGATGAGGCCGGCCTCCATTGCTATTACTCTCTGGTGTCAGCTGTGCCCTGATGATGAGGAGGAGGCCGGCCTCCATTACTATTGCTCTCTGGTATCAGCTGCACCCCGATGAGGAGGAGGCCGGCCTCCATTACTATTGCTCTCTGGTGTCAGCTGCACCCCGATGAGGAGGAGGAGGCCGGCCTCCATTACTATTGCTCTCTGGTATCAGCTGCACCCCGATGAGGAGGAGACCGGCCTCCATTACTATTGCTCTCTGGTGTCAGGCCTGTTGCTACACATGTGGCCGTGCTGTCCCACCTCTCTGGAGCTCACAGGGGCCCCTCTTCCGCTGTGGCCCCGAGGTTTGCAGATTCTGGCGCTGTCGGCCGCTTTCACACATCAGTCTTTTGCCGTCAGTCTCAATCCGGAAAATTTTGAAAAAAACGGATCTGGTGAACTTTGCCGCCGGATCCGTTTTTGTCTCATAGACTTGTATTAGCGATGGATTGCGATGGAGGACGGCCTCACGTTTCATCCGGAGACAACGGACATAGTAACGTTTTTTGTGTCCGTCGAAAAAATGGACAGCGACGGATCCGTCACCGTCTGTCATTGCTTGAATGGCGGCCTATGGCGCTGGATCCGTCACTTTTTTTTTTTATCTGACCATGCTCCGATTTTTTTTTTTTTTTAGGATTCAATTAGCTGGATCAGCTGGTCGGATCCCTCGGATCAGTTTTTCACAATCTGCAACGGATCCGTTTTTTTTTTTCAACATTCGACGGATTGTGACTGACGGCAAAAAACTGATGTGTGAAAGCGGCCACAACAGTGTGACGGTGACGGCGGATCCGGTGAGATCACGCCGACTCCTCGCTGCTCGGCCCACATGTCTGCGAGCGGGGATATCCCCTCATTAGTCAGAGGCTCCCGCGGACCACCACACGTCACCAGAGCCGCAGATTAGGCAAATACTGGACCCCGCCATTTGCATCTCTGCACAAACCTGCTGCTGCATTAACCCCTTATACTGCAAGGCACACGGCAGACACAGGGTTAACAGCAGCGAAACAATGTATCACAATGTATCTGGGTGCAGCTTGTGAATGAGGGGTTGTATCCAACCTGTGTATGTGAGCTCTGTATCCAAGCTTTGTATCTAAGCTCTGTATCCAAGCTTTGTATCTAAGCTCTGTATCCAACCTGTGTATGTGAGCTCTGTATCCAACCTGTGTATGTGAGCTCTGTATCCAACCTGTGTATCTAAGCTCTGTATCCAGCCTGTGTATATGAGCTCTGTATCCAACCTGTGTATGTGAGCTCTGTATCCAAGCTTTGTATCTAAGCTCTGTATCCAACCTGTGTATCTAAGCTCTGTATCCAACCTGTGTATGTGAGCTCTGTATCCAAGCTTTGTATCTAAGCTCTGTATCCAACCTGTGTATCTAAGCTCTGTATCCAACCTGTGTATATGAGCTCTGTATCCAAGCTTTGTATCTAAGCTCTGTATCCAACCTGTGTATCTAAGCTCTGTATCCAACCTGTGTATGTGAGCTCTGTATCCAAGCTTTGTATCTAAGCTCTGTATCCAACCTGTGTATCTAAGCTCTGTATCCAACCTGTGTATATGAGCTCTGTATCCAAGCTTTGTATCTAAGCTCTGTATCCAACCTGTGTATATGAGCTCTGTATCCAAGCTTTGTATCTAAGCTCTGTATCCAACCTGTGTATATGAGCTCTGTATCCAACCTGTGTATCTAAGCTCTGTATCCAACCTGTGTATGTGAGCTCTGTATCCAACCTGTGTATATGAGCTCTGTATCCAACCTGTGTATATGAGCTCTGTATCCAACCTGTGTATCTAAGCTCTGTATCCAACCTGTGTATGTGAGCTCTGTATCCAACCTGTGTATATGAGCTCTGTATCCAACCTGTGTATATGAGCTCTGTATCCAACCTGTGTATCTAAGCTCTGTATCCAACCTGTGTATGTGAGCTCTGTATCCAAGCTTTGTATCTAAGCTCTGTATCCAAGCTTTGTATCTAAGCTCTGTATCCAACCTGTGTATATGAGCTCTGTATCCAAGCTTTTTATCTAAGCTCTGTATCCAACCTGTGTATATGAGCTCTGTATCCAAGCTTTGTATCTAATCTCTGTATCCAACCTGTGTATATGAGCTCTGTATCCAAGCTTTATATCTAAGCTCTGTATCCAGCCTGTGTATATGAGCTCTGTATCCAACCTGTGTATATGAGCTCTGTATCCAGCCTGTGTATATGAGCTCTGTATCCAACCTGTGTATCTAATCTCTATATCCGAGTTTCCGCATCCAATCTCTGACTCCAAAGCTTTGGAAAGACTTCAATTTTAATTGTAAAATATCAGAACAGTAGTAACGTCCCCAGTATCTCAGCCTGCTGTGTGATGCTGTCTGCTGAGCTGTGTATCTAATCCTATCCGTGTGATGTCTCCTGTTGGCGGGTTTCCCGGGTGTCTGGGGGTCCCGCAGCGCCATACGTGGTGTCATCATGTTTGCGGACAGGTCAGGTGACCCCGCGCTGCATTGTTTGCTGTCAGTTGCTGGATCTTCCTGTTTTTCCGCTTGCTCCGTGTTCCTGTACTGAGTACGGGGTGATCTACGGGTGTCAGCATCATTATCCTGTACCCCCAGTGTCAGCGTCATTATCCTGTACCCCCAGTGTCAGCGTCATTATCCTGTACCCCCAGTGTCAGTGTCATTATCCTGTACCCCCAGTGTCAGTGTCATTATCCTGTACCCCCAGTGTCAGCGTCATTATCCTGTACCCCCAGTGTCAGTGTCATTATCCTGTACACCCAGTGTCAGCGTCATTATCCTGTACCCCCAGTGTCAGTGTCATTATCCTGTACCCCCAGTGTCAGCGTCATTATCCTGTACCCCCAGTGTCAGCGTCATTATCCTGTACCCCCAGTGTCAGTGTCATTATCCTGTACCCCCAGTGTCAGCGTCATTATCCTGTACCCCCAGTGTCAGCGTCATTATCCTGTACCCCCAGTGTCAGTGTCATTATCCTGTTCCCCCAGTGTCAGCGTCATTATCCTGTACCCCCAGTGTCAGCGTCATTATCCTGTACCCCCAGTGTCAGCGTCATTATCCTGTACCCCCAGTGTCAGTGTCATTATCCTGTACCCCCAGTGTCAGCGTCATTATCCTGTACCCCCAGTGTCAGTGTCATTATCCTGTACCCCCAGTGTCAGTGTCATTATCCTGTACCCCCAGTGTCAGTGTCATTATCCTGTACCCCCAGTGTCAGTGTCATTATCCTGTACCCCCAGTGTCAGTGTCATTATCCTGTACCCCGAGTGTCAGTGTCATTATCCTGTACCCCGAGTGTCAGTGTCATTATCCTGTACCCCGAGTCAGTGTCATTATCCTGTACCCCCAGTGTCAGTGTCATTATCCTGTACCCCCAGTGTCAGTGTCATTATCCTGTACCCCGAGTGTCAGTGTCATTATCCTGTACCCCAAGTGTCAGTGTCATTATCCTGTACCCCCAGTGTCAGTGTTATTATCCTGTACCCCCAGTGTCAGTGTCATTATCCTGTACCCCCAGTGTCAGTGTCATTATCCTGTACCCCCAGTGTCAGTGTCATTATCCTGTACCCCGAGTGTCAGTGTCATTATCCTGTACCCCCAGTGTCAGTGTCATTATCCTGTACCCCGTGTGTCAGCGTCATTATCCTGTACCCCGAGTGTCAGCGTCATTATCCTGTACCCCCAGTGTCAGCGTCATTATCCTGTACCCCCAGTGTCAGTGTCATTATCCTGTACCCCCAGTGTCAGTGTCATTATCCTGTACCCCCAGTGTCAGTGTCATTATCCTGTACCCCCAGTGTCAGTGTCATTATCCTGTACCCCCAGTGTCAGTGTCATTATCCTGTACCCCCAGTGTCAGTGTCATTATCCTGTACCCCGAGTGTCAGTGTCATTATCCTGTACCCCCAGTGTCAGTGTCATTATCCTGTACCCCCAGTGTCAGTGTCATTATCCTGTACCCCGAGTGTCAGTGTCATTATCCTGTACCCCGAGTGTCAGTGTCATTATCCTGTACCCCCAGTGTCAGTGTCATTATCCTGTACCCCGAGTGTCAGTGTCATTATCCTGTATCCCCAGTGTCAGGGTCATTATCCTGTACCGTCATTGTCAGTGTCATTATCCTGTACCCCCAGTGTCAGCGTCATTATCCTGTACCCCCAGCGTCATTATCCTGTACCCCGAGTGTCAGTGTCATTATCCTGTACCCCCAGTGTCAGTGTCATTATCCTGTACCCCGAGTGTCAGTGTCATTATCCTGTACCCCCAGTGTCAGTGTCATTATCCTGTACCCCCAGTGTCACTATCCTGTACCCCCAGTGTCAGTGTCATTATCCTGTACCCCCAGTGTCAATGTCATTATCCTGTACCCCCAGTGTCAGTGTCATTATCCTGTACCCCCAGTGTCAGCGTCATTATCCTGTACCCCCAGTGTCAGTGTCATTATCCTGTACCCCCAGTGTCAGCGTCATTATCCTGTACCCCCAGTGTCATTATCCTGTACCCCCAGTGTCAGTGTCATTATCCTGTACCCCCAGTGTCAGTGTCATTATCCTGTACCCCCAGTGTCAGTGTCATTATCCTGTACTCCGAGTGTCAGTTTCATTATCCTGTACCCACAGTGTCAGTGTCATTATCCTGTACCCCCAGTGTCAGTGTCATTATCCTGTACCCCGAGTGTCAGTGTCATTATCCTGTACTCCGAGTGTCAGTTTCATTATCCTGTACCCCCAGTGTCAGTGTCATTATCCTGTACCCCCAGTGTCAGTGTCATTATCCTGTACCCCGAGTGTCAGTGTCATTATCCTGTACCCCCAGTGTCAGTGTCATTATCCTGTACCCCCAGTGTCAGTGTCATTATCCTGTACTCCGAGTGTCAGTGTCATTATCCTGTACCCCCAGTGTCAGTGTCATTATCCTGTACCCCCAGTGTCAGTGTCATTATCCTGTACCCCGAGTGTCAGTGTCATTATCCTGTACCCCAGTGTCAGTGTCATTATCCTGTACCCCAGTGTCAGTGTCATTATCCTGTACCCCCAGTGTCAGTGTCATTATCGTGTACCCCGAGTGTCAGTGTCATTATCCTGTACCCCCAGTGTCAGTGTCATTATCCTGTACTCCGAGTGTCAGTTTCATTATCCTGTACCCCGAGTGTCAGTGTCATTATCCTGTACCCCGAGTGTCAGTGTCATTATCCTGTACCCCGAGTGTCAGTTTCATTATCCTGTACCCCGAGTGTCAGTGTCATTATCCTGTACCCCGAGTGTCAGTGTCATTATCCTGTACTCCGAGTGTCAGTTTCATTATCCTGTACCCCGAGTGTCAGTGTCATTATCCTGTACCCCGAGTGTCAGTTTCATTATCCTGTACCCCGAGTGTCAGTGTCATTATCCTGTACCCCGAGTGTCAGTGTCATTATCCTGTACCCCCAGTGTCAGTGTCATTATCCTGTATCCCGAGTGTCAGTGTCATTATCCTGTACCCCGTGTGTCAGTGTCATTATCCTGTACCCCGAGTGTCAGCGTCATTATCCTGTACCCCCAGTGTCAGTGTCATTATCCTGTACCCCCAGTGTCATTATCCTGTGCCCCGAGTGTCATTATCCTGTACCCCCAGTGTCATTATCCTGTACCCCGAGTGTCATTATCCTGTACCCCCAGTGTCAGCGTCATTATCCTGTACCCCCAGTGTCAGTGTCATTATCCTGTACCCCCAGTGTCAGTGTCATTATCCTGTACCCCGAGTGTCAGTGTCATTATCCTGTACCCCCAGTGTCAGTGTCATTATCCTGTACCCCGAGTGTCAGTGTCATTATCCTGTACCCCCAGTGTCAGTGTCATTATCCTGTACCCCCAGTGTCAGTGTCATTATCCTGTACCCCCAGTGTCAGTGTCATTATCCTGTACCCCCAGTGTCAGTGTCATTATCCTGTACCCCCAGTGTCAGTGTCATTATCCTGTACCCCCAGTGTCAGTGTCATTATCCTGTACCCCCAGTGTCAGTGTCATTATCCTGTACCCCCAGTGTCAGTGTCATTATCCTGTACCCCCAGTGTCAGTATCATTATCCTGTACCCCCAGTGTCAATGTCTATATCCTGTACCCCCATTGTCAGCGTCATTATCCTGTACCCCCAGTGTCAGTGTCATTATCCTGTACCCCCAGTGTCAGTGTCATTATCCTGTACCCCCAGTGTCAGTGTCATTATCCTGTACCCCGAGTGTCAGTGTCATTATCCTGTACCCCCAGTGTCAGTGTCATTATCCTGTACCCCCAGTGTCAGTGTCATTATCCTGTACCCCGAGTGTCAGTGTCATTATCCTGTACCCCGAGTGTCAGTGTCATTATCCTGTACCCCGAGTGTCAGTGTCATTATCCTGTACCCCGAGTGTCAGTGTCATTATCCTGTACCCCCAGTGTCAGTGTCATTATCCTGTATCCCGAGTGTCAGTGTCATTATCCTGTACCCCGTGTGTCAGCGTCATTATCCTGTACCCCGAGTGTCAGCGTCATTATCCTGTACCCCCAGTGTCAGCATCATTATCCTGTACCCCCAGTGTCAGTGTCATTATCCTGTACCCCCAGTGTCAGTGTCATTATCCTGTACCCCGAGTGTCAGTGTCATTATCCTGTACCCCGAGTGTCAGTGTCATTATCCTGTACCCCGAGTGTCAGTGTCATTATCCTGTACCCCGAGTGTCAGTGTCATTATCCTGTACCCCCAGTGTCAGTGTCATTATCCTGTATCCCGAGTGTCAGTGTCATTATCCTGTACCCCGTGTGTCAGTGTCATTATCCTGTACCCCGAGTGTCAGCGTCATTATCCTGTACCCCCAGTGTCAGTGTCATTATCCTGTACCCCCAGTGTCATTATCCTGTGCCCCGAGTGTCATTATCCTGTACCCCCAGTGTCATTATCCTGTACCCCGAGTGTCATTATCCTGTACCCCCAGTGTCAGCGTCATTATCCTGTACCCCCAGTGTCAGTGTCATTATCCTGTACCCCCAGTGTCAGTGTCATTATCCTGTACCCCGAGTGTCAGTGTCATTATCCTGTACCCCCAGTGTCAGTGTCATTATCCTGTACCCCCAGTGTCAGTGTCATTATCCTGTACCCCCAGTGTCAGTATCATTATCCTGTACCCCCAGTGTCAGTGTCATTATCCTGTACCCCCAGTGTCAATGTCTATATCCTGTACCCCCATTGTCAGCGTCATTATCCTGTACCCCCAGTGTCAGTGTCATTATCCTGTACCCCCAGTGTCAGTGTCATTATCCTGTACCCCCAGTGTCAGTGTCATTATCCTGTACCCCCAGTGTCAGTGTCATTATCCTGTACCCCGAGTGTCAGTGTCATTATCCTGTACCCCCAGTGTCATTATCCTGTACCCCCAGTGTCAGTGTCATTATCCTGTACCCCGAGTGTCAGTGTCATTATCCTGTACCCCCAGTGTCAGTGTCATTATCCTGTACCCCCAGTGTCAGTGTCATTATCCTGTACCCCGAGTGTCAGTGTCATTATCCTGTACCCCCAGTGTCAGTGTCATTATCCTGTACCCCGAGTGTCAGTGTCATTATCCTGTACCCCGAGTGTCAGTGTCATTATCCTGTACCCCCAGTGTCACTATCCTGTACCCCCAGTGTCAGTGTCATTATCCTGTACCCCCAGTGTCAGTGTCATTATCCTGTACCCCCAGTGTCAGTGTCATTATCCTGTATCCCCAGTGTCAGTGTCATTATCCTGTACCCCGAGTGTCAGTGTCATTATCCTGTACCCCCAGTGTCAGTGTCATTATCCTGTACCCCGAGTGTCAGTGTCATTATCCTGTATCCCCAGTGTCAGTGTCATTATCCTGTACCCCGAGTGTCAGTGTCATTATCCTGTATCCCCAGTGTCAGTGTCATTATCCTGTACCCCGAGTGTCAGTGTCATTATCCTGTACCCCCAGTGTCAGTGTCATTATCCTGTACCCCGAGTGTCAGTGTCATTATCCTGTACCCCCATTGTCAGCGTCATTATCCTGTACCCCCGTGTGTCAGTGTCATTATCCTGTACCCCGAATGTCAGTGTCATTATCCTGTACCCCCAGTGTCAGTGTCATTATCCTGTACTCCGAGTGTCAGTGTCATTATCCTGTACCCCCAGTGTCAGTGTCATTATCCAGTACCCCCAGTGTCAGTGTCATTATCCTGTACCCCCAGTGTCAGTGTCATTATCCTGTACCCCGAGTGTCATTATCCTGTACCCCCAGTGTCAGTGTCATTATCCTGTACCCCCAGTGTCAGTGTCATTATCCTGTACCCCCAGTGTCAGTGTCATTATCCTGTACCCCGAGTGTCAGTGTCATTATCCTGTACCCCCAGTGTCAGTGTCATTATCCTGTACCCCGAGTGTCATTATCCTGTACCCCCAGTGTCAGTGTCATTATCCTGTACCCCCAGTGTCAGTGTCATTATCCTGTACCCCCAGTGTCAGTGTCATTATCCTGTACCCCGAGTGTCAGTGTCATTATCCTGTACCCCCAGTGTCAGTGTCATTATCCTGTACCCCGAGTGTCAGTGTCATTATCCTGTACCCCCAGTGTCAGTGTCATTATCCTGTACCCCCAGTGTCAGTGTCATTATCCTGTACCCCCAGTGTCAGTGTCATTATCCTGTACCCCCAGTGTCAGTGTCATTATCCTGTACCCCCAGTGTCAGTGTCATTATCCTGTACCCCCAGTGTCAGTGTCATTATCCTGTACCCCCAGTGTCAGTGTCATTATCCTGTACCCCGAGTGTCAGTGTCATTATCCTGTACCCCCAGTGTCAGTGTCATTATCCTGTACCCCGAGTGTCAGTGTCATTATCCTGTACCCCCAGTGTCAGTGTCATTATCCTGTACCCCCAGTGTCAGTGTCATTATCCTGTACCCCCAGTGTCAGTGTCATTATCCTGTACCCCCAGTGTCAGTGTCATTATCCTGTACCCCCAGTGTCAGTGTCATTATCCTGTACCCCCAGTGTCAGTGTCATTATCCTGTACCCCGAGTGTCAGTGTCATTATCCTGTACCCCCAGTGTCAGTGTCATTATCCTGTACCCCCAGTGTCAGTGTCATTATCCTGTACCCCCAGTGTCAGTGTCATTATCCTGTACCCCCAGTGTCAGTGTCATTATCCTGTACCCCCAGTGTCAGTGTCATTATCCTGTACCCCCAGTGTCAGTGTCATTATCCTGTACCCCCAGTGTCAGTGTCATTATCCTGTACCCCCAGTGTCAGTGTCATTATCCTGTACCCCCAGTGTCAGTGTCATTATCCTGTACCCCCAGTGTCAGTGTCATTATCCTGTACCCCCAGTGTCAGTGTCATTATCCTGTACCCCCAGTGTCAGTGTCATTATCCTGTACCCCGAGTGTCATTATCCTGTACCCCCAGTGTCAGTGTCATTATCCTGTACCCCCAGTGTCAGTGTCATTATCCTGTACCCCCAGTGTCAGTGTCATTATCCTGTACCCCCAGTGTCAGTGTCATTATCCTGTACCCCCAGTGTCAGTGTCATTATCCTGTACCCCCAGTGTCAGTGTCATTATCCTGTACCCCCAGTGTCAGTGTCATTATCCTGTACCCCCAGTGTCAGTGTCATTATCCTGTACCCCCAGTGTCAATGTCAATATCCTGTACCCCCATTGTCAGTGTCATTATCCTGTACCCCCATTGTCAGTGTCATTATCCTGTACCCCGAGTGTCAGTGTCATTATCCTGTACCCCCAGTGTCAGCGTCATTATCCTGTACCCCCAGTGTCAGCGTCATTATCCTGTACCCCCTGTGTCAGTGTCATTATCCTGTACCCCCAGTGTCAGTGTCATTATCCTGTACCCCCAGTGTCAGTGTCATTATCCTGTACCCCCAGTGTCAGTGTCATTATCCTGTACCCCCAGTGTCAGTGTCATTATCCTGTACCCCCATTGTCAGTGTCATTATCCTGTACCCCGAGTGTCAGTGTCATTATCCTGTACCCCCAGTGTCAGCGTCATTATCCTGTACCCCCAGTGTCAGCGTCATTATCCTGTACCCCCTGTGTCAGTGTCATTATCCTGTACCCCCAGTGTCAGTGTCATTATCCTGTACCCCCAGTGTCAGTGTCATTATCCTGTACCCCCAGTGTCAGTGTCATTATCCTGTACCCCCAGTGTCAGTGTCATTATCCTGTACCCCCAGTGTCAGTGTCATTATCCTGTACCCCCAGTGTCAGTGTCATTATCCTGTACCCCCAGTGTCAGTGTCATTATCCTGTACCCCCAGTGTCAGCGTCATTATCCTGTACCCCCAGTGTCAGCGTCATTATCCTGTACCCCCAGTGTCAGCGTCATTATCCTGTACCCCCTGTGTCAGTGTCATTATCCTGTACCCCTAGTGTCAGCGTCATTATCCTGTACCCCCAGTGTCAGCGTCATTATCCTGTACCCCCAGTGTCAGTGTCATTATCCTGTACCCCCAGTGTCAGTGTCATTATCCTGTATCCCCAGTGTCAGTGTCATTATCCTGTACCCCCAGTGTCAGCGTCATTATCCTGTACCCCCAGTGTCAGTGTCATTATCCTGTACCCCCAGTGTCAGTGTCATTATCCTGTATCCCCAGTGTCAGTGTCATTATCCTGTACCCCCAGTGTCAGTGTCATTATCCTGTACCCCCAGTGTCAGTGTCATTATCCTGTACCCCGAGTGTCAGTGTCATTATCCTGTACCCCCAGTGTCATTATCCTCTGTGATGGGACATGGTAGCAGAATTGTGAGTGCAGCTCTGGATGTGTATGGAGGATGGGCTATGATCAGTATCAGGGGGCACATTATGTGTAGATGTGCAGTAATATGCGGCCCCCGGGCAGTGACTGATCGCGGAGCACATACATAGACGGTGATGTGGCCGCTGGAGCCGGCAGCCGCTTATAACTTTGATTGACAGCGGACGTTTCTATCTATAGAGATTGGTGTCAATATTTGCCTGCGCCGTATTGTAGCGTCCACTGTGGGTTTAACCCTGTGATGTCCACCGGGTGCAGCTAAGTGTGGTTGGGGCATCGCACGGGCTGTGTGCGCCCTCCCCGTATACAGAACAAGTCACAGGGAATTTGTCATTCTGTCTAATATCAGAAATGCCACTAATGAGCCTCCAAGGAGCTTCATAAAAAGAGGATCGTTCCCGACATCTTATTACCTGCTCCCCATATCTGCGGTTCTCTCTCCCATCATTCCGGTCTACGGTGCGGTTCTCTCTCCCGTTAGTCTGGTCTATGGTGCGGTTCTCTCTCTCGTTAGTCCGGTCTATGGTGCAGTTCTCTCTCTCGTTAGTCCGGTCTATGGTGCAGTTCTCTCTCTCGTTAGTCCGGCCTACGGTGCGGTTCTCTCTCCCGTTAGTCCGGTCTACGGTGCGGTTCTCTCTCCCATCAGTCCGGTCTAAGGTGCGGTTCTCTCTCCCATTAGTCCGGCCTATGGTGCGGTTCTCTCTCCCGTTAGTCCGGCCTACGGTGCGGTTCTCTCTCCCGTTAGTCCGGCCTACGGTGCGGTTCTCTCTCCCGTTAGTCCGGTCTATGGTGCGGTTCTCTCTCTCGTTAGTCCGGTCTACGGTGCGGTTCTCTCTCTCGTTAGTCCGGTCTAAGGTGCGGTTCTCTCTCCCATTAGTCCGGCCTATGGTGCGGTTCTCTCTCCCGTTAGTCCGGTCTACGGTGCGGTTCTCTCTCTCGTTAGTCCGGTCTACTGTGCGGTTCTCTCTCTCGTTAGTCCGGTCTATGGTGCGGTTCTCTCTCTCGTTAGTCCGGCCTACGGTGCGGTTCTCTCTCTCGTTAGTCCGGTCTACGGTGCGGTTCTCTCTCTCGTTAGTCCGGTCTATGGTGCGGGTTCTCTCCCTCGTTAGTCCGGTCTATGGTGCGGTTCTCTCTCTCGTTAGTCCGGCCTACGGTGCGGCTCTCTCTCTCGTTAGTCCGGCCTACGGTGCGGTTCTCTCTCTCGTTAGTCCGGTCTACGGTGCGGTTCTCTCTCTCGTTAGTCCGGTCTATGGTGCGATTCTCTCTCCCATCAGTCCGGTCTACGGTGCGGTTCTCTCTCCCATCATTCCGGTCTATGTTGTGGTTCTCTCTCCCATTAGTCCGGTCTTCGGTGCGGTTCTCTCTCTCCTTAGTCCGGTCTACTCCACTTTCCACTCAATGACACTGATGTTCGCTGATGACGGGCCGTGAGCCTGATAGACACAATCGGCTCTGCTGTATGGCACATGCGGTCGGGGCCGGTAGTGGTCATCCGGGGGCCTCCTGCATGTATACATGTCGTGTTGCTGGCAGAGATCGCGCCTGCAGGCAGCGCCGTCATCACACAGGTCCTGGCACTCGCTTCATGTTGGCAGACGGAGGGAATTCCCTATTATGAGTTGATGCGGTGCCAGATTTACAAATCAGTTCCTGCATCTGATGCCAAAACCCTTCAGGTGTGTGCGGAGCGCGGCCTCCGGGCTTCTGCTTTCTATGATGTGATCTGCGAGGACGATGGCAGCAACATCAGCAGCTTATAGGGATTTTTTCAGACATTCTTGGACTTTGTGAGGTCTACGGTGTGGTTCTCTCTCTGGTTAGTCCGGTCTACGGTGCGGTTCTCTCTCTTTTTAGTCCGGTCTACGGTGCGGTTCTCGCTCCCATCAGTCCGGTCTACAGTGTGTTTCTCTCTCCCTTCAGTCCGGTCTACGGTGCGATATTCTCTCTCGTTAGTCCGATCTACGGTGCGGTTCTCCCTCCCGTTAGTCGGGTCTATGGTGGGGTTCTCTCTTGTTAGTCTGGTCTATGGTACGGTTCTCTCTATCCTTTTAGTCTAGCCTACAGTGTGGTTCTCTCTCCCATTAGTCCGGTCTACGGTGCGGTTCTCTCTCTTGTTAGCCTGGTCTACGGTGCAGTTCTCTCTCCCGTTAGTCCGGTCTACGGTGCGGTTCTCTCTCCCGTTAGTCCAGTCTACGGTGCGGTTCTCTCTCTCGTTAGTCCGGTCTACTGTGCGGTTCTCTCTCTCGTTAATCCGGTCTACGGTGTGGTTCTCTCTCCCGTTAGTCCGGTCTACAGTGCGGTTCTCTCTCTCGTTAGTCCAGTCTACGGTGCGGTTCTCTCTCTCGTTAGTCCGGTCTACGGTGCGGTTCTCTCTCTCGTTAGTCCGATCTACGGTGCGGTTCTCCCTCCCGTTAGTCCGGTCTACGGTGCGGTTCTCTCTTGTTAGTCTGGTCTATGGTACGATTCTCTCTATCCTTTTAGTCTAGCCTACAGTGTGGTTCTCTCTCCCATTAGTCCGGTCTACAGTGCGGTTCTCTCTCTTGTTAGTCTGGTCTACGGTGTGGTTCTCTCTCCTGTTAGTCCGGTCTACGGTGCGGTTCTCTCCCGTTAGTCCGGTCTACGGTGCGGTTCTCTCTCTCGTTAGTCCAGTCTACGGTGCGGTTCTCTCTCTCGTTAGTCCGGTCTACGGTGCGGTTCTCTCTCCCTTTAGTCCGGCCTACGGTGCGGTTCTCTCTCTCGTTAGTCCGGTCTACAGTGCGGTTCTCTCTCTCGTTAGTCCAGTTTACGGTGCGGTTCTCTCTCTCGTTAGTCCGGTCTACGGTTTGGTTCTCCCGTTAGTCCGGCCTACGGTGCGGTTCTCTCTCTTGTTAGTCCGGCCTACGGGGCGGTTCTCTCTCCCGTTAGTCCGGCCTACGGTGCGGTTCTCTCCCCCATCAGTCCGGTCTACAGTGCGGTTCTCTTTCCCGTCATTTCCGGTCTATGTTGTGGTTCTCTCTCCTGTTAGTCCGGTCTACGGTGCGGTTCTCTCTCCCATCAGTCCGGTCTATGTTGTGGTTCTCTCTCCTGTTAGTCCGGTCTACGGTGCAGTTCTCTCTCCCATCAGTCCGGTCTATGTTGTGGTTCTCTCTCTTGTTAGTCTGCTCTACGTTGTGGTTCTCTCTCCCATTAGTCCGGTCTACGGTGCGGTTCTCTCTCCCGTTAGTCTGGTCTATGGTGTGGTTCTCTCTCCCGTTAGTCCAGTCTACGGTGCAGTTCTCTCTCCCATTAGTCCGGCCCACGGTGCAGTTCTCTCTCCCGTTAGTCCGGCCTACGGTGTGGTTCTCTTTCCCATCATTCCGGTCTATGTTATGGTTCTCTCTCCCGTTAGTCCGGTCTACGGTGCGGTTCTCTTTCCCATCATTCCGGTCTATATTGTGGTTCTCTCTCCCATTAGTCCAGTCTACGGTGCGGTTCTCTCTCTCGTTAGTCCGGTCTACTCCACTTTCCACTCAATGACACTGATGTTCGCTGATGACGGGCCGTGAGCCTGATAGACACGATCGGCTCTGCTGTATGGCACATGCGGTCGGGGCCGGTAGTGGTCATCCGGGGGCCTCCTGCATGTATACATGTCGTGTTGCTGGCAGAGATCGTGCCTGCAGGCAGCGCCGTCATCACACGGGTCCTGGCACTCGCTTCATGTTGGCAGACGGAGGGAATTCTCTACTATGAGTTGATGCGGTGCCAGATTTACAAATCAGTTCCTGCATCTGATGCCAAAACCCTTCAGGTGTGTGCGGAGCGCGGCCTCCGGGCTTCTGCTTTCTAGGATGTGATCTGCGAGGACGATGGCAGCAACATCAGCAGCTTATAGGGATTTTTTCAGACATTCTTGGACTTTGTGAGGTCTACGGTGTGGTTCTCTCTCTGGTTAGTCCGGTCTACGGTGTGGTTCTCTCTCTTTTTAGTCCGGTCTACGGTGCGGTTCTCGCTCCCATCAGTCCGGTCTACAGTGTGGTTCTCTCTCCCGTCAGTCCGGTCTACGGTGCTATACTCTCTATCCGTTTAGTCTGGCCTACAGTGCGGTTCTCTCTCCCATCAGTCCGGTCTACGGTGCGGTTCTCTCTCTCGTTAGTCTGGTCTACGGTGCGGTTCTCTCTCTCGTTAGTCCGATCTACCGTGCGGTTCTCCCTCCCGTTAGTCCGGTCTACGGTGCGGTTCTCTCTCCCGTTAGTCCAGTCTACGATGCGGTTCTCTCTCTCGTTAGTCCGGTCTACGGTGCGGTTCTCTCTCTCGTTAATCCGGTCTACGGTGTGGTTCTCTCTCCCGTTAGTCCAGCCTACGGTGCGGTTCTCTCTCTCGTTAGTCCGGTCTACAGTGCGGTTCTCTCTCTCGTTAGTCCAGTCTACGGTGCGGTTCTCTCTTGTTAGTCTGGTCTATGGTACGGTTTTCTCTATCCTTTTAGTCTAGCCTACAGTGTGGTTCTCTCTCCCATTTGTCCGGTCTACGGTGCGGTTCTCTCTCTTGCTAGTCTGGTCTACAGTGCGGTTCTCTCTCCCGTTAGTCCGGTCTACGGTGCGGTTCTCTCTCTCGTTAGTCCGGTCTACGGTGTGGTTCTCTCTCTCGTTAGTCCAGTCTACAGTGCGGTTCTCTCTCTCTCGTTAGTCCGGTCTACGGTGCGGTTCTCTCTCCCGTTAGTCCAGTCTACGGTGCGGTTCTCTCTCCCGTTAGTCCGGCCTACGGTGCGGTTCTCTCTCTCGTTAGTCCGGTCTACAGTGCGGTTCTCTCTCTCGTTAGTCCAGTCTACGGTGCGGTTCTCTCTCTCGTTAGTCCGGTCTACGGTGTGGTTCTCCCGTTAGTCTGGCCTACGGTGCGGTTCTCTCTCTTGTTAGTCCGGCCTACGGGGCGGTTCTCTCTCCCGTTAGTCTGGCCTACGGTGCGGTTCTCTCCCCCATCAGTCCGGTCTACAGTGCGGTTCTCTTTCCCGTCATTCCGGTCTGTGTTGTGGTTCTCTCTCATGTTAGTCCGGTCTACGGTGCGGTTCTCTCTCCCATCAGTCCGGTCTATGTTGTGGTTCTCTCTTGTTAGTCTGCTCTACGTTGCTGTTCTCTCTCCCGTTAGTCCGGTCTACGGTGCGGTTCTCTCTCTCGTTAGTCCGGTCTACGGTGCGGTTCTCTCTCTCGTTAGTCCAGTCTACGGTGCGGTTCTCTCTCGTTAGTCCGGTCTACGGTGCGGTTCTCTCTCCCGTTAGTCCGGTCTACGGTGCGGTTCTCTCTCCCTTTAGTCCGGCCTACGGTGCGGTTCTCTCTCTCGTTAGTCCGGTCTACAGTGCGGTTCTCTCTCTCGTTAGTCCGGTCTACAGTGCGGTTCTCTCTCTCGTTAGTCCAGTCTACGGTGCGGTTCTCTCTCTCGTTAGTCCAGTCTACGGTGCGGTTCTCTCTCTCGTTAGTCCGGTCTACGGTGTGGTTCTCCCGTTAGTCCGGCCTATGGTGCGGTTCTCTCTCTTGTTAGTCCGGCCTACGAGGCGGTTCTCTCTCCCGTTAGTCCGGCCTACGGTGCGGTTCTCTCCCCCATCAGTCCGGCCTACGGTGTGGTTCTCTTTCCCATCATTCCGGTCTATGTTGTGGTTCTCTCTCCCGTTAGTCCGGTCTATGGTGCGGTTCTCTTTCCCATCATTCTGGTCTATGTTGTAATTCTCTCTCCCATTAGTCCAGTCTACGGTACGGTTCTCTCTCTCGTTAGTCCGGTCTACTCCACTTTCCACTCAATGACACTGATGTTCGCTGATGACGGGCCGTGAGCCTGATAGACACGATCGGCTCTGCTGTATGGCACATGCGGTCGGGGCCGGTAGTGGTCATCCGGGGGCCTCCTGCATGTATACATGTCGTGTTGCTGGCAGAGATCGCGCCTGCAGGCAGCGCCGTCATCACACAGGTCCTGGCACTCGCTTCATGTTGGCAGACGGAGGGAATTCTCTACTATGAGTTGATGCGGTGCCAGATTTACAAATCAGTTCCTGCATCTGATGCCAAAACCCTTCAGGTGTGTGCGGAGCGCGGCCTCCGGGGCTTCTGCTTTCTATGATGTGATCTGCGAGGACGATGGCAGCAACATCAGCAGCTTATAGGGATTTTTTCAGACATTCTTGGACTTTGTGAGGTCTACGGTGTGGTTCTCTCTCTGGTTAGTCCGGTCTACGGTGTGGTTCTCTCTCTTTTTAGTCCGGTCTACAGTGTGGTTCTCTCTCCCGTCAGTCCGGTCTACGGTGCTATACTCTCTATCCGTTTAGTCTGGCCTACAGTGCGGTTCTCTCTCCCATCAGTCCGGTCTACGGTGCGGTTCTCTCTCTCGTTAGTCCGATCTACGGTGCGGTTCTCCCTCCCGTTAGTCGGGTCTACGGTGCGGTTCTCTCTTGTTAGTCTGGTCTATGGTACGGTTCTCTCTATCCTTTTAGTCTAGCCTACAGTGTGGTTCTCTCTCCCATTAGTCCGGTCTACGGTGCGGTTCTCTCTCTTGTTAGTCTGGTCTACGGTGCAGTTCTCTCTCCCGTTAGTCCGGTCTACGGTGCGGTTCTCTCTCTCATTAGTCCGGTCTACGGTGCGGTTCTCTCTCTCGTTAGTCCGGTCTAAGGTGCGGTTCTCTCTCCCGTTAATCCGGTCTACGGTGTGGTTCTCCCGTTAGTCCAGTCTACGGTGCGGTTCTCTCTCTCGTTAGTCCGGTCTACAGTGCGGTTCTCTCTCCCGTTAGTCCGGTCTACGGTGCGGTTCTCTCTCCCTTTAGTCCGGTCTACAGTGCGGTTCTCTCTCTCGTTAGTCCAGTCTACGGTGCGGTTCTCTCTCTCGTTAGTCCGGTCTACGGTGTGGTTCTCCCGTTAGTCCGGTCTACGGTGCGGTTCTCTCTTTTGTTAGTCCGGCCTACGGGGCGGTTCTCTCTCCCGTTAGTCCGGCCTACGGTGCGGTTCTCTCCCCCATCAGTCCGGTCTACAGTGCGGTTCTCTTTCCCGTTATTCCGGTCTATGTTGTGGTTCTCTCTCCTGTTAGTCCGGTCTACGGTGCGGTTCTCTCTCCCATCAGTCCGGTCTATGTTGTGGTTCTCTCTCCTGTTAGTCCGGTCTACGGTGCGGTTCTCTCTCCCATCAGTCCGGTCTATGTTGTGGTTCTCTCTCCCATTAGTCCGGTCTACGGTGCGGTTCTCTCTCCCGTTAGTCTGGTCTATGGTGCGGTTCTCTCTCCCGTTAGTCCGGTCTATGGTGCGGTTCTCTCTCCCGTTAGTCCAGTCTACGGTCCAGTTCTCTCTCCCATGAGTCCGGCCTACGGTGCAGTTCTCTCTCCTGTTAGTCCGGCCTATGGTGTGGTTCTCTTTCCCATCATTCCGGTCTATGTAGTGGTTCTCTCTCCCATTAGTCCAGTCTACGGTGCGGTTCTCTCTCCCGTTAGTCTGGTCTATGGTGCGGTTCTCTCTCCCATTAGTCCAGTCTACGTTGCGGTTCTCTCTCCCATTAGTCCGGTCTACGGTGCGGTTCTCTCTCCCGTTAGTCTGGTCTATGGTGCGGTTCTCTCTCTCGTTAGTCCAGTCTACGGTGCAGTTCTCTCTCCTATTAGTCCGGCCTACGGTGCAGTTCTCTCTCCCGTTAGTCCGGCCTACGGTGTGGTTCTCTTTCCCATCATTCCGGTCTATGTTGTGGTTCTCTCTCCCGTTAGTCCGGTCTACGGTGCGGTTCTCTTTCCCATCATTACGGTCTATGTTGTGGTTCTCTCTCCCATTAGTCCAGTCTACGGAGCGGTTCTCTCTCTCCTTAGTCCGGTCTACTCCACTTTCCACTCAATGACACTGATGTTCGCTGATGACGGGCCGTGAGCCTGATAGACGCGATCGGCTCTGCTGTATGGCACATGCGGTCGGGGTAGTGGTCATCCGGGGGCCTCCTGCATGTATACATGTCGTGTTGCTGGCAGAGATCGCGCCTGCAGGCAGCGCCGTCATCACACAGGTCCTGGCACTCGCTTCATGTTGGCAGACGGAGGGAATTCTCTACTATGAGTTGATGCGGTGCCAGATTTACAAATCAGTTCCTGCATCTGATGCCAAAACCCTTCAGGTGTGTGCGGAGCGCGGCCTCCGGGCTTCTGCTTTCTAGGATGTGATCTGCGAGGACGATGGCAGCAACATCAGCAGCTTATAGGGATTTATACCCAGATTTGGGCTTAAAGGGCCAGTGCCGTCATTGTGAAGCCCAGCAACATCGGAGAAGACTTTGTGTTAAAATTCTGCAACAAGAAAAAGAAAATATCTTATTTATATTAAGGGGCTGAAACCGTGCACAGACTCAATACAGCTAAGCCGACGGTACCACACAGGATAGGATTAGATACACGGCTCAGCATTCAGTATCACACAGGATAGGATTAGATACACGGCTCAGCAGTCAGTATCACACAGGATAGGATGAGATACACAGCTCAGCAGTCAGTATCACACAGGAGAGGATTAGATACACGGCTCAGCATTCAGTATCACACAGGATAGGATGAGATACACGGCTCAACAGTCAGTACCACACAGGACAGGATTAGATACACGGCTCAGCAGTCAGTGTCACACAGGATAGGATTAGATACACGGCTCAGCAGACAGTATCACACAGGACAGGATTAGATACACGGCTCAGCAGTCAGTATCACACAGGAGAGGATTAGATACACGGCTCAGCAGTCAGTATCACACAGGAGAGGATTAGATACACTGCTCAGCAGACAGTATCACACAGGAGAGGATTAGATACACTGCTCAGCAGACAGTATCACACAGGAGAGGATTAGATACACTGCTCAGCAGACAGTATCACACAGGAGAGGATTAGATACACGGCTCACCAGACAGTATCACACAGGAGAGGATTAGATACACGGCTCAGCAGTCAGTATCACACAGGAGAGGATTAGATACACGGCTCAGCAGTCAGTATCACACAGGAGAGGATTAGATACACGGCTCAGCAGTCAGTATCACACAGGATAGGATTAGACACACGGCTCAGCAGTATCACACAGGATAGGATTAGATACACGGCTTAGCAGTATCACACAGAATAGGATTAGATACACGGCTCAGCAGTCAGTATCACACAGGAGAGGATTAGATACACAGCTCAGCAGACAGTACCACACAGGACAGGATTAGATACACAGCTCAGCAGACAGTACCACACAGGACAGGATTAGATACACGGCTCAGCAGTCAGTATCACACAGGAAAGGATTAGATACACAGCTCAGCAGACAGTATCACACAGGATAGGATTAGATACACGGCTCAGCAGACAGTATCACAGGAGAGGATTAGATGCACGGCTCAGCAGACAGTATCACACAGGATAGGATTAGATACACGGCTCAGCAGTCAGTATCACACAGGATAGGATTAGATACACGGCTCAGCAGACAGTATCACACAGGAGAGGATTAGATTCACGGCTCAGCAGTCAGTATCACACAGGATAGGATTAGATACACGGCTCAGCAGACAGTATCACACAGGAGAGGATTAGATACACAGCTCAGCAGACAGTGTCACACAGGAGAGGATTAGATACACGGCTCAGCAGACAGTATCACACAGGATAGGATTAGATACACGGCTCAGCAGTCAGTATCACACAGGAGAGGATTAGATACACAGCTCAGCAGACAGTATCACACAGGATAGGATTAGATACATGGCTCAGCACTCAGTATCACACAGGATAGGATTAGATACATGGCTCAGCAGTCAGTATCACACAGGATAGGATTAGATACACGGCTCAGCAGACAGTATCACACAGGATAGGATTAGATACACGGCTCAGCAGTCAGTATCACACAGGAGAGGATTAGATACACGGCTCAGCACTCAGCATCACACAGGGTAGGATTAGATACACGGCTCAGCAGTCAGTATCACACAGGAGAGGATTAGATACACAGCTCAGCAGACAGTATCACACAGGATAGGATTAGATACACGGCTCAGCAGTCAGTATCACACAGGAGAGGATTAGATACACAGCTCAGCAGACAGTATCACACAGGATAGGATTAGATACACGGCTCAGCAGACAGTATCACACAGGATAGGATTAGATACACGGCTCAGCAGACAGTATCACACAGGATAGGATTAGATACACGGCTCAGCACTCAGCATCACACAGGAGAGGATTAGATACACGGCTCAGCACTCAGTATCACACAGGATATGATTAGATACACGGCTCAGCAGACAGTATCACACAGGATAGGATTAGATACATGGCTCAGCAGACAGTATCACACAGGGTAGGATTAGATACACGGCTCAGCAGTCAGTATCACACAGGAAAGGATTAGATACACAGCTCAGCAGACAGTATCACACAGGATAGGATTAGATACACGGCTCAGCAGACAGTATCACAGGAGAGGATTAGATGCACGGCTCAGCAGACAGTATCACACAGGATAGGATTAGATACACGGCTCAGCAGTCAGTATCACACAGGATAGGATTAGATACACGGCTCAGCAGACAGTATCACACAGGAGAGGATTAGATTCACGGCTCAGCAGTCAGTATCACACAGGATAGGATTAGATACACGGCTCAGCAGACAGTATCACACAGGAGAGGATTAGATACACAGCTCAGCAGACAGTGTCACACAGGAGAGGATTAGATACACGGCTCAGCAGACAGTATCACACAGGATAGGATTAGATACACGGCTCAGCAGTCAGTATCACACAGGAGAGGATTAGATACACAGCTCAGCAGACAGTATCACACAGGATAGGATTAGATACATGGCTCAGCACTCAGTATCACACAGGATAGGATTAGATACATGGCTCAGCAGTCAGTATCACACAGGATAGGATTAGATACACGGCTCAGCAGACAGTATCACACAGGATAGGATTAGATACACGGCTCAGCAGACAGTATCACACAGGGTAGGATTAGATACACGGCTCAGCAGACAGTATCACACAGGAGAGGATTAGATACACGGCTCAGCAGTCAGTATCACACAGGAGAGGATTAGATACACGGCTCAGCACTCAGCATCACACAGGGTAGGATTAGATACACGGCTCAGCAGTCAGTATCACACAGGAGAGGATTAGATACACAGCTCAGCAGACAGTATCACACAGGATAGGATTAGATACACGGCTCAGCAGTCAGTATCACACAGGAGAGGATTAGATACACAGCTCAGCAGACAGTATCACACAGGATAGGATTAGATACACGGCTCAGCAGACAGTATCACACAGGATAGGATTAGATACACGGCTCAGCAGACAGTATCACACAGGATAGGATTAGATACACGGCTCAGCACTCAGCATCACACAGGAGAGGATTAGATACACGGCTCAGCACTCAGTATCACACAGGATATGATTAGATACACGGCTCAGCAGACAGTATCACACAGGATAGGATTAGATACATGGCTCAGCAGACAGTATCACACAGGATAGGTTTAGATACACGGCTCAGCACTCAGCATCACACAGGGTAGGATTAGATACACGGCTCAGCAGTCAGTATCACACAGGGTAGGATTAGATACACGGCTCAGTAGATAGTATCACACAGGACAGGATTAGATACACGGCTCAGTAGATGGTATCACACAGGATAGGATTAGATACACGGCTCAGTAGACAGTATCACACAGGACAGGATTAGATACACGGCTCAGTAGACAGTATCACACAGGACAGGATTAGATACACAGCTCAGTAGACAGTATCACACAGGATAGGATTAGATACACGGCTCAGCAGACAGTATCACACAGGAGAGGATTAGATACACGGACTGTTGGCGTCGCTCTCTGGCAGTGTGGGGGTTAATGCTCGGTCTCAGTTTTGGCCCCGGGCCCTCGGATTGTTTCTCTGCATTATTCAGGATGATCAGTGGCCTCTGGCCGTTAACGGTCGCCACATTTCCACGTGTTTTCTGCAGGACCCGCCGGCTGCACCCGCCATGTACATAGAGCTCACACCTGCGCGCACCGGCCCTTTAATAACATTTCAGGTTTTTTTCTCTGCAACGTTCTTAAAGCTTTGCATTTTGTTGCTCACTGTGTGGAGATCTCTGCTTGCTGTCAGTGGATGAATCTAATGACTTCCTCAGCTCTAGGCCGTACCATGGATTGGGCGGTCTCGGACTGGGTGGGCTTCACATCTACTGGAAACCATATTAATATGGAGAAGTTTCTACAGTGCCTTGCAAAAGTATACAGCCCCCTGGAACATTTCAGCCTTTTCCCACATATCAGGCTTCAAACATAAAGATACCAAATGTAAATTTTTGGTGAAGAATCAACAACAAGTGGAACACAATTGTGAAGTTGATCGAAATTTATTGGTTATTTTACATTTTTGTGGAAATTCATAAACTGAAGAGTGGGGCGTGCAATATTATTCGTCCCCTGTAACTTAATACTTTGTTGCACCACCTTTTGCTGCGATTACAAGTCTCTTGGGGTTTGTCTCTATCAGTTTTGTACATGGAGAGACTGAAATTCTCCTCGTTCTTCCCGGCAAACAGCTGGAGCTCAGTGAGGTTTGATGGAGATCGGTTGTGAACAGCAGTTTTCAGCTCTTTCCACAGATTCTCGATTGGATTGAGGTCTGGACTGTGACTTGGCCATTCTAACACCTGGATACGTTTATTTGTGAACCGTTCCATTGTAGATTTCGCTTTATGTTTGGAATCATTGTCTTGTTGGAAGACAAATCTCCGTCCCAGTCTCAGGTCTTTTGCAGACTCCAACAGGTTTTCTTCAGGAATGGTCCTGTATCTGGCTCCATCCATCTTCCCATCAATTTTATCCATCTTCCCTGTCCCTGCTGGAGAAAAGCAGGCCCAAATCATGATGCTGCCACCACCATGTTTGACAGTGGGGATGGTGTGTTCAGGGTGATAAGATGTGTTGCCTTTACCCCAAACATATCGTTTCAAAAAGTTTGATTTTGGTTTCATCTGACCAGAGCGCCTTCTTCCACATGTTTGGTGTCTAACACTTTAAACAACACTTTTTATGGATATCTTTGAGAAATGGCTTTCTTCTTGCCACTCTTCCATAAAGGCCAGATTTGTGCAGTGTACGGCTGATTGTTGTCCTATGGACGGACTGTCGCACCTCAGCTGTAGATCTCTGCAGTTCATCCAGAGTGATCATGGGCCTCTTGGCTGCATCTCTGATCAGTCTTCTCCTTGTTTGAGATGAAAGTTTAGAGGGACGGCCGGGTCTTGGTAGATTTGCAGTGGTATGATACTCCTTCCATTTCCATGATCACTTGCACAGTGCTGCTTGGGATGTTTAACGTTTTGGAAATCATTTTGTATCCAAATCCGGCTTTAACCTTCTCCACAACAGTATCACGGACCTGCCTGTTGTGTCCTTGGTCTTCATGATGCAGAACCCTGAGACTATCACAGAGCAGGTGCATTTATACGGAGACTTGATTACACACAGGTGGATTATATTTATCATCATTAGGCATTTAGGACGACATCGGATCATTCAGAGATCCACAATGAACTTCTGCACTGAAAGTAAAGGGGCCGAATAATATTGCACGCCCCACTTTTCATTTTTTAAATTTCCACAAAAATGTAATATAACCAATAAATTCTGTGCAACTTCACAATTGTGTTCCACTTGTTGTTGATTCTTCACCAAAAATTTACATTTTGTATCTTTATGTTTGAAGCATGAAATGTGGGAAAAGATTGGAAAGTTCCAGGGGGCCGAATACTTTCGCAAGGCGCTGTATGTGCATAGGAAACATTAGAGAACGTCTGTGGAGAAGACGGATATTGTCCTGCGTCCACAGAACCCCAGTGACGTGACCTCCGGACCCTCGGATGCAGCGTGTGTGGACGGCGGACACCATGGCGTTACTGTCATCAGTGTGCGTCAGCATCAGTGCGGTACAGAGGACACGACTGTGCTCAGCCCACGAGGGGTTAATCCTCGGCTGCCACATCCTCCCTATAACGCCGGTGCAGAGCGCGGCTCCGCGTGGTTTAATGATCTGCAGGAATGAAGCGGATTTGCAGCGTTCGCATTATCAGCGTTTATTAAGCGATGAGCCCTATAAAATTATGTTAAATATTAAACACGGCGAGGGGGCAGGGAGCGGCCGCCAAAATGAAGGGAAATGTCACAACCAATCAAAAGGGGGAAGACAACAGGCGACCCAAGATTATTACTGTCCTGTAATACTCTGTGCTGCTGGAGACCCCGCTCCTCAGTCTGTGACCCCCATAGGATTAGTACCTGCTGTCCTGTAATACTCTGTGCTGCTGGAGACCCCGCTCCTCAGTCTGTGACCCCCATAGGATTAGTATCTGCTGTGCTGTAATACTCTGTGCTGCTGGAGACCCCGCTCCTCAGTCTGTGACCTCCATAGGATTAGTACCTGCTGTGCTGTAATACTCTGTGCTGCTGGAGACCCCGCTCCTCAGTCTGTGACCTCCATAGGATTAGTACCTGCTGTCCTGTAATACTCTGTGCTGCTGGAGACCCCGCTCCTCAGTCTGTGACCTCCATAGGATTAGTACCTGCTGTGCTGTAATACTCTGTGCTGCTGGGGACCCCGCTCCCCAGTCTGTGACCCCCATAGGATTAGTACCTGCTGTGCTGTAATACTCTGTGCTGCTGGAGACCCCGCTCCTCAGTCTGTGACCTCCATAGGATTAGTACCTGCTGTGCTGTAATACTCTGTGCTGCTGGAGACCCCGCTCCTCAGTCTGTGACCCCCATAGGATTAGTACCTGCTGTGCTGTAATACTCTGTGCTGCTGGAGACCCCGCTCCTCAGTCTGTGGCCCCCATAGGATTAGTACCTGCTGTCCTGTAATACTCTGTGCTGCTGGAGACCCCGCTCCTCAGTCTGTGACCTCCCATAGGATTAGTACCTGCTGTGCTGTAATACTCTGTGCTGCTGGAGACCCCGCTCCTCAGTCTGTGACCCCCATAGAATTAGTATCTGCTGTGCTGTAATACTCTGTGCTGCTGGAGACCCCGCTCCTCAGTCTGTGGCCCCCATAGGATTAGTACCTGCTCTCCTGTAATACTCTGTGCTGCTGGAGACCCCGCTCCTCAGTCTGTGACCCCCATAGGATTAGTACCTGCTGTCCTGTAATACTCTGTGCTGCTGGAGACCCCGCTCCTCAGTCTGTGACCTCCATAGGATTAGTACCTGCTGTCCTGTAATACTCTGTGCTGCTGGAGACCCCGCTCCTCAGTCTGTGACCTCCCATAGGATTAGTACCTGCTGTGCTGTAATACTCTGTGCTGCTGGAGACCCCGCTCCTCAGTCTGTGACCTCCATAGGATTAGTACCTGCTGTGCTGTAATACTCTGTGCTGCTGAGGACCCCGCTCCTCAGTCTGTGGCCCCCATAGGATTAGTACCTGCTGTGCTGTAATACTCTGTGCTGCTGGAGACCCCGCTCCTCAGTCTGTGACCCCCATAGGATTAGTACCTGCTGTGCTGTAATACTCTGTGCTGCTGAGGACCCCGCTCCTCAGTCTGTGGCCCCCATAGGATTAGTACCTGCTGTCCTGTAATACTCTGTGCTGCTGGAGACCCCGCTCCTCAGTCTGTGACCCCCATAGGATTAGTACCTGCTGTGCTGTAATACTCTGTGCTGCTGGAGACCCCGCTCCTCAGTCTGTGACCCCCATAGGATTAGTATCTGCTGTGCTGTAATACTCTGTGCTGCTGGAGACCCCACTCCTCAGTCTGTGACCTCCATAGGATTAGTACCTGCTGTGCTGTAATACTCTGTGCTGCTGGAGACCCCGCTCTTCAGTCTGTGACCCCCCATAGGATTAGTACCTGCTGTGCTGTAATACTCTGTGCTGCTGGAGACCCTGCTCCTCAGTCTGTGACCTCCATAGGATTAGTATCTGCTGTGCTGTAATACTCTGTGCTGCTGGAGACCCCGCTCCTCAGTCTGTGACCCCCATAGGATTAGTACCTGCTGTCCTGTAATACTCTGTGCTGCTGGAGACCCCGCTCCTCAGTCTGTGACCTCCATAGGATCAGTACCTGCTGTCCTGTAATACTCTGTGCTGCTGGAGACCCCGCTCCTCAGTCTGTGACCTCCATAGGATCAGTACCTGCTGTCCTGTAATACTCTGTGCTGCTGGGGACCCCGCTCCTCAGTCTGTGACCCCCATAGGATTAGTACCTGCTGTCCTGTAATACTCTGTGCTGCTGGAGACCACGCTCCTCAGTCTGTGACCCCCATAGGATTAGTACCTGCTGTCCTGTAATACTCTGTGCTGCTGGAGACCCCGCTCCTCAGTCTGTGACCTCCATAGGATCAGTACCTGCTGTCCTGTAATACTCTGTGCTGCTGGGGACCCCGCTCCTCAGTCTGTGACCCCCATAGGATTAGTACCTGCTGTCCTGTAATACTCTGTGCTGCTGGGGACCCCGCTCCTCAGTCTGTGACCTCCATAGGATTAGTACCTGCTGTGCTGTAATACTCTGTGCTGCTGGGGACCCTGCTCCTCAGTCTGTGACCCCCATAGGATTAGTACCTGCTGTGCTGTAATACTCTGTGCTGCTGGAGACCCCGCTCCTCAGTATGTGACCTCCATAGGATTAGTACCTGCTGTCCTGTAATACTCTGTGCTGCTTGAGACCCCGCTCCTCAGTCTGTGGCCCCCATAGGATTAGTACCTGCTGTCCTGTAATACTCTGTGCTGCTGGGGACCCCGCTCCTCAGTCTGTGACCTCCATAGGATTACTACCTGCTCTCCTGTAATACTCTGTGCTGCTGGAGACCCCGCTCCTCAGTCTGTGACCCCCATAGGATTAGTACCTGCTGTCCTGTAATACTCTGTGCTGCTGGAGACCCCGCTCCTCAGTCTGTGACCCCCATAGGATTAGTACCTGCTGTCCTGTAATACTCTGTGCTGCTGGAGACCCCGCTCCTCAGTCTGTGACCTCCCATAGGATTAGTACCTGCTGTCCTGTAATACTCTGTGCTGCTGAGGACCCCGCTCCTCAGTCTGTGGCCCCCATAGGATTAGTACCTGCTGTGCTGTAATACTCTGTGCTGCTGGAGACCCCGCTCCTCAGTCTGTGACCCCCATAGGATTAGTACCTGCTGTCCTGTAATACTCTGTGCTGCTGGAGACCCCGCTCCTCAGTCTGTGACCTCCATAGGATTAGTACCTGCTGTGCTGTAATACTCTGTGCTGCTGGAGACCCTGCTCCTCAGTCTGTGACCTCCATAGGATTAGTACCTGCTGTGCTGTAATACTCTGTGCTGCTGGAGACCCCGCTCCTCAGTCTGTGACCCCCATAGGATTAGTACCTGCTGTCCTGTAATACTCTGTGCTGCTGGAGACCCCGCTCCTCAGTCTGTGACCTCCATAGGATCAGTACCTGCTGTCCTGTAATACTCTGTGCTGCTGGAGACCCCGCTCCTCAGTGTGTGACCTCCATAGGATTAGTACCTGCTGTCCTGTAATACTCTGTGCTGCTGGAGACCCCGCTCCTCAGTCTGTGACCTCCATAGGATTAGTATCTGCTGTCCTGTAATACTCTGTGCTGCTGGGGACCCCGCTCCTCAGTCTGTGACCCCCATAGGATTAGTACCTGCTGTCCTGTAATACTCTGTGCTGCTGGAGACCCCGCTCCTCAGTCTGTGACCCCCATAGGATTAGTACCTGCTGTCCTGTAATACTCTGTGCTGCTGGAGACCCCGCTCCTCAGTCTGTGACCTCCATAGGATCAGTACCTGCTGTCCTGTAATACTCTGTGCTGCTGGAGACCCCGCTCCTCAGTGTGTGACCTCCATAGGATTAGTACCTGCTGTCCTGTAATACTCTGTGCTGCTGGAGACCCCGCTCCTCAGTCTGTGACCTCCATAGGATTAGTATCTGCTGTCCTGTAATACTCTGTGCTGCTGGAGACCCCGCTCCTCAGTCTGTGACCCCCATAGGATTAGTACCTGCTGTGCTGTAATACTCTGTGCTGCTGGAGACCCCGCTCCTCAGTCTGTGACCCCCATAGGATTAGTACCTGCTGTGCTGTAATACTCTGTGCTGCTGGAGACCCCGCTCCTCAGTCTGTGACCTCCATAGGATTAGTACCTGCTGTGCTGTAATACTCTGTGCTGCTGGAGACCCCTCTCCTCAGTCTGTGACCCCCATAGGATTAGTACCTGCTGTGCTGTAATACTCTGTGCTGCTGGAGACCCCGCTCCTCAGTCTGTGACCTCCATAGGATTAGTACCTGCTGTGCTGTAATACTCTGTGCTGCTGGAGACCCCTCTCCTCAGTCTGTGACCCCCATAGGATTAGTACCTGCTGTGCTGTAATACTCTGTGCTGCTGGAGACCCCGCTCCTCAGTCTGTGACCCCCATAGGATTAGTACCTGCTGTGCTGTAATACTCTGTGCTGCTGGAGACCCCGCTCCTCAGTCTGTGACCTCCATAGGATTAGTATCTGCTGTGCTGTAATACTCTGTGCTGCTGGAGACCCCGCTCCTCAGTCTGTGACCTCCATAGGATTAGTACCTGCTGTGCTGTAATACTCTGTGCTGCTGGAGACCCTGCTCCTCAGTCTGTGACCTCCATAGGATTAGTACCTGCTGTCCTGTAATACTCTGTGCTGCTGGAGACCCCGCTCCTCAGTCTGTGACCTCCATAGGATTAGTACCTGCTGTGCTGTAATACTCTGTGCTGCTGGAGACCCTGCTCCTCAGTCTGTGACCTCCATAGGATTAGTACCTGCTGTCCTGTAATACTCTGTGCTGCTGGAGACCCCGCTCCTCAGTCTGTGACCTCCATAGGATTATTACCTGCTGTCCTGTAATACTCTGTGCTGCTGGAGACCCCGCTCCTCAGTCTGTGACCTCCATAGGATTAGTACCTGCTGTGCTGTAATACTCTGTGCTGCTGGAGACCCCGCTCCTCAGTCTGTGACCCCCATAGGATTAGTACCTGCTGTGCTGTAATACTCTGTGCTGCTGGAGACCCCGCTCCTCAGTCTGTGACCTCCATAGGATTAGTACCTGCTGTCCTGTAATACTCTGTGCTGCTGGAGACCCCGCTCCTCAGTCTGTGACCTCCCATAGGATTAGTACCTGCTGTCCTGTAATACTCTGTGCCGCTGGAGACCCCGCTCCTCAGTCTGTGACCTCCCATAGGATTAGTACCTGCTGTGCTGTAATACTCTGTGCTGCTGGAGACCCCGTTCCTCAGTCTGTGACCTCCCATAGGATTAGTACCTGCTGTCCTGTAATACTCTGTGCTGCTGGAGACCCCGCTCCTCAGTCTGTGACCTCCATAGGATCAGTACCTGCTGTCCTGTAATACTCTGTGCTGCTGGAGACCCCGCTCCTCAGTCTGTGACCCCCATAGGATTAGTACCTGCTGTGCTGTAATACTCTGTGCTGCTGGAGACCCCGCTCCTCAGTCTGTGACCTCCCATAGGATTAGTACCTGCTGTCCTGTAATACTCTGTGCCGCTGGAGACCCCGCTCCTCAGTCTGTGACCTCCCATAGGATTAGTACCTGCTGTGCTGTAATACTCTGTGCTGCTGGAGACCCCGCTCCTCAGTCTGTGACCTCCCATAGGATTAGTACCTGCTGTCCTGTAATACTCTGTGCTGCTGGAGACCCCGCTCCTCAGTCTGTGACCTCCCATAGGATTAGTACCTGCTGTGCTGTAATACTCTGTGCTGCTGGAGACCCCGCTCCTCAGTCTGTGACCTCCCATAGGATTAGTACCTGCTGTCCTGTAATACTCTGTGCTGCTGGAGACCCCGCTCCTCAGTCTGTGACCTCCATAGGATTAGTACCTGCTGTCCTGTAATACTCTGTGCGGCTGGAGACCCCGCTCCTCAGTCTGTGACCTCCCATAGGATTAGTACCTGCTGTCCTGTAATACTCTGTGCTGCTGGAGACCCCGCTCCTCAGTCTGTGACCTCCATAGGATTAGTATCTGCTGTGCTGTAATACTCTGTGCTGCTGGAGACCCCGCTCCTCAGTCTGTGACCTCCATAGGATTAGTACCTGCTGTCTTGTAATACTCTGTGCTGCTGGAGACCCCGCTCCTCAGTCTGTGACCCCCATAGGATTAGTACCTGCTGTGCTGTAATACTCTGTGCTGCTGGAGACCCCGCTCCTCAGTCTGTGACCTCCCATAGGATTAGTACCTGCTGTCCTGTAATACTCTGTGCTGCTGGGGACCCCGCTCCTCAGTCTGTGACCTCCCATAGGATTAGTACCTGCTGTGCTGTAATACTCTGTGCTGCTGAGGACCCCGCTCCTCAGTCTGTGGCCCCCATAGGATTAGTACCTGCTGTGCTGTAATACTCTGTGCTGCTGGAGACCCCGCTCCTCAGTCTGTGACCCCCCATAGGATTAGTATCTGCTGTGCTGTAATACTCTGTGCTGCTGGAGACCCCGCTCCTCAGTCTGTGGCCCCCATAGGATTAGTACCTGCTGTGCTGTAATACTCTGTGCTGCTGGAGACCCCGCTCCTCAGTCTGTGACCCCCCATAGGATTAGTATCTGCTGTCCTGTAATACTCTGTGCTGCTGGAGACCCCGCTCCTCAGTCTGTGACCTCCATAGGATTAGTACCTGCTGTGCTGTAATACTCTGTGCTGCTGGAGACCCTGCTCCTCAGTCTGTGACCTCCATAGGATTAGTATCTGCTGTGCTGTAATACTCTGTGCTGCTGGAGACCCCGCTCCTCAGTCTGTGACCCCCATAGGATTAGTACCTGCTGTCCTGTAATACTCTGTGCTGCTGGAGACCCCGCTCCTCAGTCTGTGACCCCCATAGGATTAGTACCTGCTGTCCTGTAATACTCTGTGCTGCTGGAGACCCCGCTCCTCAGTCTGTGACCCCCATAGGATTAGTACCTGCTGTGCTGTAATACTCTGTGCTGCTGGAGACCCCGCTCCTCAGTCTGTGACCTCCATAGGATCAGTACCTGCTGTCCTGTAATACTCTGTGCTGCTGGAGACCCCGCTCCTCAGTGTGTGACCTCCATAGGATTAGTACCTGCTGTCCTGTAATACTCTGTGCTGCTGGAGACCCCGCTCCTCAGTCTGTGACCTCCATAGGATTAGTATCTGCTGTCCTGTAATACTCTGTGCTGCTGGGGACCCCGCTCCTCAGTCTGTGACCCCCATAGGATTAGTACCTGCTGTGCTGTAATACTCTGTGCTGCTGGAGACCCCGCTCCTCAGTCTGTGACCTCCATACGATTAGTACCTGCTGTCCTGTAATACTCTGTGCTGCTGGAGACCCCGCTCCTCAGTCTGTGGCCCCCATAGGATTAGTACCTGCTGTCCTGTAATACTCTGTGCTGCTGGGGACCCCGCTCCTCAGTCTGTGACCTCCATAGGATTACTACCTGCTCTCCTGTAATACTCTGTGCTGCTGGAGACCCCGCTCCTCAGTCTGTGACCTCCATAGGATTAGTACCTGCTGTCCTGTAATACTCTGTGCTGCTGGAGACCCCGCTCCTCAGTCTGTGACCTCCCATAGGATTAGTACCTGCTGTCCTGTAATACTCTGTGCTGCTGGGGACCCCGCTCCTCAGTCTGTGACCTCCATAGGATTAGTACCTGCTGTGCTGTAATACTCTGTGCTGCTGAGGACCCCGCTCCTCAGTCTGTGACCCCCATAGGATTAGTACCTGCTGTGCTGTAATACTCTGTGCTGCTGGAGACCCCGCTCCTCAGTCTGTGACCCCCCATAGGATTAGTATCTGCTGTGCTGTAATACTCTGTGCTGCTGGAGACCCCGCTCCTCAGTCTGTGACCTCCATAGGATTAGTACCTGCTGTGCTGTAATACTCTGTGCTGCTGGAGACCCTGCTCCTCAGTCTGTGACCTCCATAGGATTAGTATCTGCTGTGCTGTAATACTCTGTGCTGCTGGAGACCCCGCTCCTCAGTCTGTGACCCCCATAGGATTAGTACCTGCTGTCCTGTAATACTCTGTGCTGCTGGAGACCCCGCTCCTCAGTCTGTGACCCCCATAGGATTAGTACCTGCTGTGCTGTAATACTCTGTGCTGCTGGAGACCCCGCTCCTCAGTCTGTGACCTCCCATAGGATTAGTACCTGCTGTGCTGTAATACTCTGTGCTGCCGGAGACCCCGCTCCTCAGTCTGTGACCTCCATAGGATTAGTATCTGCTGTGCTGTAATACTCTGTGCTGCTGGAGACCCCGCTCCTCAGTCTGTGACCTCCATAGGATTAGTACCTGCTGTGCTGTAATACTCTGTGCTGCTGGAGACCCCGCTCCTCAGTCTGTGACCTCCATAGGATCAGTACCTGCTGTCCTGTAATACTCTGTGCTGCTGGAGACCCCGCTCCTCAGTGTGTGACCTCCATAGGATTAGTATCTGCTGTCCTGTAATACTCTGTGCTGCTGGGGACCCCGCTCCTCAGTCTGTGACCCCCATAGGATTAGTACCTGCTGTGCTGTAATACTCTGTGCTGCTGGAGACCCCGCTCCTCAGTCTGTGACCCCCATAGGATTAGTACCTGCTGTCCTGTAATACTCTGTGCTGCTGGGGACCCCGCTCCTCAGTCTGTGACCCCCATAGGATTAGTACCTGCTGTGCTGTAATACTCTGTGCTGCTGGAGACCCCTCTCCTCAGTCTGTGACCCCCATAGGATTAGTACCTGCTGTGCTGTAATACTCTGTGCTGCTGGAGACCCTGCTCCTCAGTCTGTGACCTCCATAGGATTAGTACCTGCTGTGCTGTAATACTCTGTGCTGCTGGAGACCCCGCTCCTCAGTCTGTGACCCCCATAGGATTAATATCTGCTGTGCTGTAATACTCTGTGCTGCTGGAGACCCCGCTCCTCAGTCTGTGACCTCCATAGGATTAGTACCTGCTGTGCTGTAATACTCTGTGCTGCTGGAGACCCTGCTCCTCAGTCTGTGACCTCCATAGGATTAGTATCTGCTGTGCTGTAATACTCTGTGCTGCTGGAGACCCCGCTCCTCAGTCTGTGACCTCCATAGGATTATTACCTGCTGTCCTGTAATACTCTGTGCTGCTGGAGACCCCGCTCCTCAGTCTGTGACCTCCATAGGATTAGTACCTGCTGTGCTGTAATACTCTGTGCTGCTGGAGACCCCGCTCCTCAGTCTGTGACCTCCATAGGATTAGTACCTGCTGTCCTGTAATACTCTGTGCTGCTGGAGACCCCGCTCCTCAGTCTGTGACCCCCATAGGATTAGTACCTGCTGTCCTGTAATACTCTGTGCTGCTGGGGACCCCGCTCCTCAGTCTGTGACCTCCCATAGGATTAGTACCTGCTGTGCTGTAATACTCTGTGCTGCTGAGGACCCCGCTCCTCAGTCTGTGGCCCCCATAGGATTAGTACCTGCTGTGCTGTAATACTCTGTGCTGCTGGAGACCCCGCTCCTCAGTCTGTGACCCCCCATAGGATTAGTATCTGCTGTGCTGTAATACTCTGTGCTGCTGGAGACCCCGCTCCTCAGTCTGTGGCCCCCATAGGATTAGTACCTGCTGTGCTGTAATACTCTGTGCTGCTGGAGACCCCGCTCCTCAGTCTGTGACCCCCCATAGGATTAGTATCTGCTGTCCTGTAATACTCTGTGCTGCTGGAGACCCCGCTCCTCAGTCTGTGACCTCCATAGGATTAGTACCTGCTGTGCTGTAATACTCTGTGCTGCTGGAGACCCTGCTCCTCAGTCTGTGACCTCCATAGGATTAGTATCTGCTGTGCTGTAATACTCTGTGCTGCTGGAGACCCCGCTCCTCAGTCTGTGACCCCCATAGGATTAGTACCTGCTGTCCTGTAATACTCTGTGCTGCTGGAGACCCCGCTCCTCAGTCTGTGACCCCCATAGGATTAGTACCTGCTGTCCTGTAATACTCTGTGCTGCTGGAGACCCCGCTCCTCAGTCTGTGACCCCCATAGGATTAGTACCTGCTGTGCTGTAATACTCTGTGCTGCTGGAGACCCCGCTCCTCAGTCTGTGACCTCCATAGGATCAGTACCTGCTGTCCTGTAATACTCTGTGCTGCTGGAGACCCCGCTCCTCAGTGTGTGACCTCCATAGGATTAGTACCTGCTGTCCTGTAATACTCTGTGCTGCTGGAGACCCCGCTCCTCAGTCTGTGACCTCCATAGGATTAGTATCTGCTGTCCTGTAATACTCTGTGCTGCTGGGGACCCCGCTCCTCAGTCTGTGACCCCCATAGGATTAGTACCTGCTGTGCTGTAATACTCTGTGCTGCTGGAGACCCCGCTCCTCAGTCTGTGACCTCCATACGATTAGTACCTGCTGTCCTGTAATACTCTGTGCTGCTGGAGACCCCGCTCCTCAGTCTGTGGCCCCCATAGGATTAGTACCTGCTGTCCTGTAATACTCTGTGCTGCTGGGGACCCCGCTCCTCAGTCTGTGACCTCCATAGGATTACTACCTGCTCTCCTGTAATACTCTGTGCTGCTGGAGACCCCGCTCCTCAGTCTGTGACCTCCATAGGATTAGTACCTGCTGTCCTGTAATACTCTGTGCTGCTGGAGACCCCGCTCCTCAGTCTGTGACCTCCCATAGGATTAGTACCTGCTGTCCTGTAATACTCTGTGCTGCTGGGGACCCCGCTCCTCAGTCTGTGACCTCCATAGGATTAGTACCTGCTGTGCTGTAATACTCTGTGCTGCTGAGGACCCCGCTCCTCAGTCTGTGACCCCCATAGGATTAGTACCTGCTGTGCTGTAATACTCTGTGCTGCTGGAGACCCCGCTCCTCAGTCTGTGACCCCCCATAGGATTAGTATCTGCTGTGCTGTAATACTCTGTGCTGCTGGAGACCCCGCTCCTCAGTCTGTGACCTCCATAGGATTAGTACCTGCTGTGCTGTAATACTCTGTGCTGCTGGAGACCCTGCTCCTCAGTCTGTGACCTCCATAGGATTAGTATCTGCTGTGCTGTAATACTCTGTGCTGCTGGAGACCCCGCTCCTCAGTCTGTGACCCCCATAGGATTAGTACCTGCTGTCCTGTAATACTCTGTGCTGCTGGAGACCCCGCTCCTCAGTCTGTGACCCCCATAGGATTAGTACCTGCTGTGCTGTAATACTCTGTGCTGCTGGAGACCCCGCTCCTCAGTCTGTGACCTCCCATAGGATTAGTACCTGCTGTGCTGTAATACTCTGTGCTGCCGGAGACCCCGCTCCTCAGTCTGTGACCTCCATAGGATTAGTATCTGCTGTGCTGTAATACTCTGTGCTGCTGGAGACCCCGCTCCTCAGTCTGTGACCTCCATAGGATTAGTACCTGCTGTGCTGTAATACTCTGTGCTGCTGGAGACCCCGCTCCTCAGTCTGTGACCTCCATAGGATCAGTACCTGCTGTCCTGTAATACTCTGTGCTGCTGGAGACCCCGCTCCTCAGTGTGTGACCTCCATAGGATTAGTATCTGCTGTCCTGTAATACTCTGTGCTGCTGGGGACCCCGCTCCTCAGTCTGTGACCCCCATAGGATTAGTACCTGCTGTGCTGTAATACTCTGTGCTGCTGGAGACCCCGCTCCTCAGTCTGTGACCCCCATAGGATTAGTACCTGCTGTCCTGTAATACTCTGTGCTGCTGGGGACCCCGCTCCTCAGTCTGTGACCCCCATAGGATTAGTACCTGCTGTGCTGTAATACTCTGTGCTGCTGGAGACCCCTCTCCTCAGTCTGTGACCCCCATAGGATTAGTACCTGCTGTGCTGTAATACTCTGTGCTGCTGGAGACCCTGCTCCTCAGTCTGTGACCTCCATAGGATTAGTACCTGCTGTGCTGTAATACTCTGTGCTGCTGGAGACCCCGCTCCTCAGTCTGTGACCCCCATAGGATTAATATCTGCTGTGCTGTAATACTCTGTGCTGCTGGAGACCCCGCTCCTCAGTCTGTGACCTCCATAGGATTAGTACCTGCTGTGCTGTAATACTCTGTGCTGCTGGAGACCCTGCTCCTCAGTCTGTGACCTCCATAGGATTAGTATCTGCTGTGCTGTAATACTCTGTGCTGCTGGAGACCCCGCTCCTCAGTCTGTGACCTCCATAGGATTATTACCTGCTGTCCTGTAATACTCTGTGCTGCTGGAGACCCCGCTCCTCAGTCTGTGACCTCCATAGGATTAGTACCTGCTGTGCTGTAATACTCTGTGCTGCTGGAGACCCCGCTCCTCAGTCTGTGACCTCCATAGGATTAGTACCTGCTGTCCTGTAATACTCTGTGCTGCTGGAGACCCCGCTCCTCAGTCTGTGACCCCCATAGGATTAGTACCTGCTGTGCTGTAATACTCTGTGCTGCTGGAGACCCCGCTCCTCAGTCTGTGACCTCCCATAGGATTAGTACCTGCTGTCCTGTAATACTCTGTGCTGCTGGAGACCCCGCTCCTCAGTCTGTGACCTCCATAGGATTAGTACCTGCTGTCCTGTAATACTCTGTGCTGCTGGAGACCCCGCTCCTCAGTCTGTGACCTCCCATAGGATTAGTACCTGCTGTCCTGTAATACTCTGTGCTGCTGGAGACCCCGCTCCTCAGTCTGTGACCTCCCATAGGATTAGTACCTGCTGTCCTGTAATACTCTGTGCTGCTGGAGACCCCGCTCCTCAGTCTGTGACCTCCCATAGGATTAGTACCTGCTGTGCTGTAATACTCTGTGCTGCTGGAGACCCCGCTCCTCAGTCTGTGACCTCCCATAGGATTAGTACCTGCTGTGCTGTAATACTCTGTGCTGCTGGAGACCCCGCTCCTCAGTCTGTGACCTCCCATAGGATTAGTAGCTGCTGTCCTGTAATACTCTGTGCTGCTGGAGACCCCGCTCCTCAGTCTGTGACCTCCCATAGGATTAGTACCTGCTGTCCTGTAATACTCTGTGCTGCTGGAGACCCCGCTCCTCAGTCTGTGACCTCCATAGGATCAGTACCTGCTGTCCTGTAATACTCTGTGCTGCTGGAGACCCCGCTCCTCAGTCTGTGACCTCCATAGGATTAGTATCTGCTGTGCTGTAATACTCTGTGCTGCTGGAGACCCCGCTCCTCAGTCTGTGACCCCCATAGGATTAGTACCTGCTGTGCTGTAATACTCTGTGCTGCTGGGGACCCCGCTCCTCAGTGTGTGACCTCCATAGGATTAGTACCTGCTGTCCTGTAATACTCTGTGCTGCTGGAGACCCCGCTCCTCAGTGTGTGACCTCCATAGGATTAGTACCTGCTGTGCTGTAATACTCTGTGCTGCTGGAGACCCCGCTCCTCAGTCTGTGACCTCCATAGGATTAGTACCTGCTGTCCTGTAATACTCTGTGCTGCTGGAGACCCCGCTCCTCAGTCTGTGACCTCCATAGGATTAGTACCTGCTGTGCTGTAATACTCTGTGCTGCTGGAGACCCCTCTCCTCAGTCTGTGACCCCCATAGGATTAGTACCTGCTGTGCTGTAATACTCTGTGCTGCTGGAGACCCCGCTCCTCAGTCTGTGACCCCCATAGGATTAGTACCTGCTGTGCTGTAATACTCTGTGCTGCTGGAGACCCTGCTCCTCAGTCTGTGACCTCCATAGGATTAGTACCTGCTGTCCTGTAATACTCTGTGCTGCTGGAGACCCCGCTCCTCAGTCTGTGACCTCCCATAGGATTAGTACCTGCTGTGCTGTAATACTCTGTGCTGCTGGAGACCCCGCTCCTCAGTCTGTGACCTCCATAGGATTAGTACCTGCTGTCCTGTAATACTCTGTGCTGCTGGAGACCCCGCTCCTCAGTCTGTGACCTCCATAGGATTAGTACCTGCTGTGCTGTAATACTCTGTGCTGCTGGAGACCCCGCTCCTCAGTCTGTGACCCCCATAGGATTAGTACCTGCTGTGCTGTAATACTCTGTGGTGCTGGAGACCCCGCTCCTCAGTCTGTGACCTCCATAGGATTAGTACCTGCTGTGCTGTAATACTCTGTGCTGCCGGAGTCCCCGCTCCTCAGTCTGTGACCCCCATAGGATTAGTACCTGCTCTCCTGTAATACTCTGTGCTGCTGGAGACCCTGCTCCTCAGTCTGTGACCTCCATAGGATTAGTACCTGCTGTCCTGTAATACTCTGTGCTGCTGGAGACCCCGCTCCTCAGTCTGTGACCCCCATAGGATTAGTACCTGCTGTCCTGTAATACTCTGTGCTGCTGGAGACCCCGCTCCTCAGTCTGTGACCTCCCATAGGATTATTACCTGCTGTCCTGTAATACTCTGTGCCGCTGGAGACCCCGCTCCTCAGTCTGTGACCTCCCATAGGATTAGTACCTGCTGTGCTGTAATACTCTGTGCTGCTGGAGACCCCGCTCCTCAGTCTGTGACCTCCCATAGGATTAGTACCTGCTGTGCTGTAATACTCTGTGCTGCTGGAGACCCCGCTCCTCAGTCTGTGACCTCCCATAGGATTAGTACCTGCTGTCCTGTAATACTCTGTGCTGCTGGAGACCCCGCTCATCAGTCTGTGACCCCCATAGGATTAGTACCTGCTGTCCTGTAATACTCTGTGCTGCTGGAGACCCCGCTCCTCAGTCTGTGACCTCCCATAGGATTAGTACCTGCTGTCCTGTAATACTCTGTGCCGCTGGAGACCCCGCTCCTCAGTGTGTGACCTCCATAGGATTAGTACCTGCTGTGCTGTAATACTCTGTGCTGCTGGGGACCCCGCTCCTCAGTCTGTGACCCCCATAGGATTAGTACCTGCTGTCCTGTAATACTCTGTGCTGCTGGAGACCCCGCTCCTCAGTCTGTGACCTCCCATAGGATTAGTACCTGCTGTCCTGTAATACTCTGTGCTGCTGGAGACCCCGCTCCTCAGTCTGTGACCTCCCATAGGATTAGTACCTGCTGTCCTGTAATACTCTGTGCTGCTGGAGACCCCGCTCCTCAGTCTGTGACCCCCCATAGGATTAGTACCTGCTGTGCTGTAATACTCTGTGCTGCTGGAGACCCCGCTCCTCAGTCTGTGACCTCCATAGGATTAGTATCTGCTGTCCTGTAATACTCTGTGCTGCTGGAGACCCCGCTCCTCAGTCTGTGACCTCCATAGGATTAGTACCTGCTGTGCTGTAATACTCTGTGCTGCTGGAGACCCCGCTCCTCAGTCTGTGACCTCCATAGGATTAGTACCTGCTGTCCTGTAATACTCTGTGCTGCTGGAGACCCCGCTCCTCAGTCTGTGACCTCCATAGGATTAGTATCTGCTGTCCTGTAATACTCTGTGCTGCTGGAGACCCCGCTCCTCAGTCTGTGACCTCCATAGGATTAGTACCTGCTGTCCTGTAATACTCTGTGCTGCTGGAGACCCCGCTCCTCAGTCTGTGACCTCCATAGGATTAGTACCTGCTGTGCTGTAATACTCTGTGCTGCTGGAGACCCCGCTCCTCAGTCTGTGACCTCCCATAGGATTAGTACCTGCTGTGCTGTAATACTCTGTGCTGCTGGAGACCCCGCTCCTCAGTCTGTGACCTCCCATAGGATTAGTACCTGCTGTGCTGTAATACTCTGTGCCGCTGGAGACCCCGCTCCTCAGTCTGTGACCTCCCATAGGATTAGTACCTGCTGTCCTGTAATACTCTGTGCTGCTGGGGACCCCGCTCCTCAGTCTGTGACCCCCATAGGATTAGTATCTGCTGTGCTGTAATACTCTGTGCTGCTGGAGACCCCGCTCATCAGTCTGTGACCTCCATAGGATTACTACCTGCTGTGCTGTAATACTCTGTGCTGCTGGAGACCCCGCTCCTCAGTCTGTGACCTCCATAGGATTAGTACCTGCTGTGCTGTAATACTCTGTGCTGCTGGGGACCCCGCTCATCAGTCTGTGACCTCCATAGGATTAGTACCTGCTGTGCTGTAATACTCTGTGCTGCTGGGGACCCCGCTCCTCAGTCTGTGACCCCCATAGGATTAGTACCTGCTGTGCTGTAATACTCTGTGCTGCTGGGGACCCCGCTCCTCAGTCTGTGACCTCCATAGGATTAGTACCTGCTGTCCTGTAATACTCTGTGCTGCTGGGGACCCCGCTCCTCACTCTGTGACCCCCATAGGATTAGTACCTGCTGTGCTGTAATACTCTGTGCTGCTGGAGACCCCGCTCCTCACTCTGTGACCCCCATAGGATTAGTACCTGCTGTCCTGTAATACTCTGTGCTGCTGGAGACCCCGCTCCTCAGTCTGTGACCCCCATAGGATTAGTACCTGCTGTGCTGTAATACTCTGTGCTGCTGGAGACCCCGCTCATCAGTCTGTGACCTCCATAGGATTAGTACCTGCTGTCCTGTAATACTCTGTGCTGCTGGAGACCCCGCTCCTCAGTCTGTGACCTCCATAGGTTTAGTACCTGCTGTGCTGTAATACTCTGTGCCGCTGGAGACCCCGCTCATCAGTCTGTGACCTCCATAGGATTAGTACCTGCTGTGCTGTAATACTCTGTGCTGCTGGAGACCCCGCTCCTCAGTCTGTGACCTCCATAGGATTAGTACCTGCTGTGCTGTAATACTCTGTGCTGCTGGAGACCCCGCTCCTCAGTCTGTGACCTCCATAGGATTAGTATCTGCTGTGCTGTAATACTCTGTGCTGCTGGAGACCCCGCTCATCAGTCTGTGACCTCCATAGGATTAGTACCTGCTGTGCTGTAATACTCTGTGCTGCTGGAGACCCCGCTCCTCAGTCTGTGACCTCCATAGGATTAGTATCTGCTGTCCTGTAATACTCTGTGCTGCTGGAGACCCCGCTCATCAGTCTGTGACCTCCATAGGATTAGTACCTGCTGTCCTGTAATACTCTGTGCTGCTGGAGACCCCGCTCCTCAGTCTGTGACCCCCATAGGATTAGTACCTGCTGTGCTGTAATACTCTGTGCTGCTGGAGACCCCGCTCCTCAGTCTGTGACCTCCATAGGATTAGTATCTGCTGTCCTGTAATACTCTGTGCTGCTGGAGACCCCGCTCATCAGTCTGTGACCTCCATAGGATTAGTACCTGCTGTCCTGTAATACTCTGTGCTGCTGGGGACCCCGCTCCTCAGTCTGTGACCCCCATAGGATTAGTACCTGCTGTCCTGTAATACTCTGTGCTGCTGGAGACCCCGCTCCTCAGTCTGTGACCCCCATAGGATTAGTACCTGCTGTCCTGTAATACTCTGTGCTGCTGGAGACCCCGCTCCTCAGTCTGTGACCCCCATAGGATTACTACCTGCTGTGCTGTAATACTCTGTGCTGCTGGAGACCCCGCTCCTCAGTCTGTGACCTCCATAGGATTAGTACCTGCTGTCCTGTAATACTCTGTGCTGCTGGAGACCCCGCTCCTCAGTCTGTGACCTCCATAGGATTAGTACCTGCTGTGCTGTAATACTCTGTGCTGCTGGGGACCCCGCTCCTCAGTCTGTGACCCCCATAGGATTAGTACCTGCTGTGCTGTAATACTCTGTGCTGCTGGGGACCCCGCTCCTCAGTCTGTGACCCCCATAGGATTAGTACCTGCTGTGCTGTAATACTCTGTGCTGCTGGAGACCCCGCTCCTCAGTCTGTGACCTCCATAGGATTAGTACGTGCTGTCCTGTAATACTCTGTGCTGCTGGAGACCCCGCTCCTCAGTCTGTGACTTCCATAGGATTAGTACCTGCTGTCCTGTAATACTCTGTGCTGCTGGAGACCCCGCTCATCAGTCTGTGACTCCCATAGGATTAGTACCTGCTGTGCTGTAATACTCTGTGCTGCTGGAGACCCAGCTCCTCAGTCTGTGACCCCCATAGGATTAGTACCTGCTGTCCTGTAATACTCTGTGCTGCTGGAGACCCCGCTCCTCAGTCTGTGACCTCCATAGGATTAGTGCCTGCTGTGCTGTAATACTCTGTGCTGCTGGAGACCCCGCTCCTCAGTCTGTGACCTCCATAGGATTAGTATCTGCTGTGCTGTAATACTCTGTGCTGCTGGGGACCCCGCTCATCAGTCTGTGACTCCCATAGGATTAGTACCTGCTGTGCTGTAATACTCTGTGCTGCTGGAGACCCCGCTCCTCAGTCTGTGACCCCCATAGGATTAGTACCTGCTGTCCTGTAATACTCTGTGCTGCTGGAGACCCCGCTCCTCAGTCTGTGACTTCCATAGGATTAGTACCTGCTGTCCTGTAATACTCTGTGCTGCTGGAGACCCCGCTCCTCAGTCTGTGACCTCCATAGGATTAGTATCTGCTGTCCTGTAATACTCTGTGCTGCTGGAGACCCCGCTCCTCAGTCTGTGACCTCCCATAGGATTAGTACCTGCTGTGCTGTAATACTCTGTGCTGCTGGAGACCCCGCTCCTCAGTCTGTGACCCCCATAGGATTAGTACCTGCTGTCCTGTAATACTCTGTGCTGCTGGAGACCCCGCTCCTCAGTCTGTGACCTCCATAGGATTAGTACCTGCTGTCCTGTAATACTCTGTGCTGCTGGAGACCCCGCTCCTCAGTCTGTGACCTCCATAGGATTAGTACCTGCTGTCCTGTAATACTCTGTGCTGCTGGAGACCCCGCTCCTCAGTCTGTGACCTCCATAGGATTAGTATCTGCTGTGCTGTAATACTCTGTGCTGCTGGAGACCCCGCTCATCAGTCTGTGACCTCCATAGGATTAGTACCTGCTGTGCTGTAATACTCTGTGCTGCTGGAGACCCAGCTCCTCAGTCTGTGACCTCCATAGGATTAGTACCTGCTGTCCTGTAATACTCTGTGCTGCTGGAGACCCCGCTCCTCAGTCTGTGACCTCCATAGGATTAGTATCTGCTGTGCTGTAATACTCTGTGCTGCTGGGGACCCCGCTCCTCACTCTGTGACCCCCATAGGATTAGTACCTGCTGTGCTGTAATACTCTGTGCTGCTGGGGACCCCGCTCCTCAGTCTGTGACCCCCATAGGATTAGTACCTGCTGTGCTGTAATACTCTGTGCTGCTGGGGACCCCGCTCATCAGTCTGTGACCCCCATAGGATTAGTACCAGCTGTGCTGTAATACTCTGTGCTGCTGGAGACCCCGCTCCTCAGTCTGTGACCCCCATAGGATTAGTACCTGCTGTGCTGTAATACTCTGTGCTGCTGGAGACCCCGCTCCTCAGTCTGTGACCTCCATAGGATTAGTACCTGCTGTCCTGTAATATTCTGTGCTGCTGGGGACCCCGCTCCTCAGTCTGTGGCCCCCATAGGATTAGTACCTGCTGTGCTGTAATACTCTGTGCTGCTGGAGACCCCGCTCCTCAGTCTGTGACCCCCATAGGATTAGTACCTGCTGTGCTGTAATACTCTGTGCTGCTGGAGACCCAGCTCCTCAGTCTGTGACCCCCATAGGATTAGTACCTGCTGTCCTGTAATACTCTGTGCTGCTGGCGACCCCGCTCCTCACTCTGTGACCCCCATAGGATTAGTACCTGCTGTGCTGTAATACTCTGTGCTGCTGGGGACCCCGCTCCTCAGTCTGTTACCCCCATAGGATTAGTACCTGCTGTGCTGTAATACTCTGTGCTGCTGGAGACCCCGCTCCTCAGTCTGTGACCCCCATAGGATTAGTACCTGCTGTGCTGTAATACTCTGTGCTGCTGGGGACCCCGCTCCTCAGTCTGTGACCTCCATAGGATTAGTACCTGCTGTCCTGTAATACTCTGTGCTGCTGGAGACCCCGCTCCTCAGTCTGTGACCTCCATAGGATTAGTACCTGCTGTCCTGTAATACTCTGTGCTGCTGGAGACCCCGCTCCTCAGTCTGTGACCCCCATAGGATTAGTACTTGCTGTGCTGTAATACTCTGTGCTGCTGGAGACCCCGCTCCTCAGTCTGTGACCTCCATAGGATTAGTATCTGCTGTGCTGTAATACTCTGTGCTGCTGGAGACCCCGCTCCTCAGTCTGTGACCCCCATAGGATTAGTACCTGCTGTCCTGTAATACTCTGTGCTGCTGGAGACCCCGCTCCTCAGTCTGTGACCTCCATAGGATTAGTATCTGCTGTGCTGTAATACTCTGTGCTGCTGGAGACCCCGCTCCTCAGTCTGTGACCCCCATAGGATTAGTACTTGCTGTGCTGTAATACTCTGTGCTGCTGGAGACCCCGCTCCTCAGTCTGTGACCCCCATAGGATTAGTACCTGCTGTGCTGTAATACTCTGTGCTGCTGGAGACCCCGCTCCTCAGTCTGTGACCCCCATAGGATTAGTACCTGCTGTCCTGTAATACTCTGTGCTGCTGGAGACCCCGCTCCTCAGTCTGTGTCCTCCATAGGATTAGTATCTGCTGTGCTGTAATACTCTGTGCTGCTGGAGACCCCGCTCCTCAGTCTGTGACCTCCCATAGGATTAGTACCTGCTGTCCTGTAATACTCTGTGCTGCTGGAGACCCCGCTCCTCAGTCTGTGACCTCCCATAGGATTAGTACCTGCTGTCCTGTAATACTCTGTGCTGCTGGAGACCCCGCTCCTCAGTCTGTGACCCCCATAGGATTAGTACCTGCTGTGCTGTAATACTCTGTGCTGCTGGGGACCCCGCTCCTCAGTCTGTGACCCCCATAGGATTAGTACCTGCTGTCCTGTAATACTCTGTGCTGCTGGAGACCCCGCTCCTCAGTCTGTGACTTCCATAGGATTAGTACCTGCTGTCCTGTAATACTCTGTGCTGCTGGAGACCCCGCTCCTCAGTCTGTGACCCCCATAGGATTAGTACCTGCTGTCCTGTAATACTCTGTGCTGCTGGAGACCCCGCTCCTCAGTCTGTGACCCCCATAGGATTAGTACCTGCTGTGCTGTAATACTCTGTGCTGCTGGAGACCCCGCTCCTCAGTCTGTGACCTCCATAGGATTAGTACCTGCTGTCCTGTAATACTCTGTGCTGCTGGAGACCCCGCTCCTCAGTCTGTGACCTCCATAGGATTAGTACCTGCTGTGCTGTAATACTCTGTGCTGCTGGAGACCCCGCTCCTCAGTCTGTGACCTCCATAGGATTAGTACCTGCTGTGCTGTAATACTCTGTGCTGCTGGGGATCTCGCTCCTCAGTCTGTGACCCCCCATAGGATTAGTATCTGCTGTGCTGTAATACTCTGTGCTGCTGGAGACCCCGCTCCTCAGTCTGTGACCTCCATAGGATTAGTACCTGCTGTGCTGTAATACTCTGTGCTGCTGGAGACCCCGCTCCTCAGTCTGTGACCCCCCATAGGATTAGTACCTGCTGTGCTGTAATACTCTGTGCTGCTGGGGATCTCGCTCCTCAGTCTGTGACCCCCCATAGGATTAGTACCTGCTGTCCTGTAATACTCTGTGCTGCTGGAGACCCCGCTCCTCAGTCTGTGACCCCCATAGGATTAGTACCTGCTGTCCTGTAATACTCTGTGCTGCTGGAGACCCCGCTCCTCAGTCTGTGACCTCCATAGGATTAGTACCTGCTGTCCTGTAATACTCTGTGCTGCTGGAGACCCCGCTCCTCAGTCTGTGACCCCCCATAGGATTAGTACCTGCTGTGCTGTAATACTCTGTGCTGCTGGGGATCTCGCTCCTCAGTCTGTGACCCCCCATAGGATTAGTACCTGCTGTCCTGTAATACTCTGTGCTGCTGGAGACCCCGCTCCTCAGTCTGTGACCTCCATAGGATTAGTATCTGCTGTGCTGTAATACTCTGTGCTGCTGGGGATCTCGCTCCTCAGTCTGTGACCTCCCATAGGATTAGTACCTGCTGTCCTGTAATACTCTGTGCTGCTGGAGACCCCGCTCCTCAGTCTGTGACCTCCATAGGATTAGTATCTGCTGTGCTGTAATACTCTGTGCTGCTGGGGATCTCGCTCCTCAGTCTGTGACCCCCCATAGGATTAGTATCTGCTGTCCTGTAATACTCTGTGCTGCTGGAGACCCCGCTCCTCAGTCTGTGACCCCCCATAGGATTAGTACCTGCTGTCCTGTAATACTCTGTGCTGCTGGGAGTTGCAGTCCGTGACCCCCACCCCTCAACCCCCCCCCACTGTCAGGACTGTTGTCCTTAGTCGTCGACCTTCCTCGGTGCGGCTCGGTCCCTCGATGGGTTAATAGCCGGATAATGTAAACATTAACTTATTAACCAGATTCGGGGTCGGCATTTGGGTTATGGGCGACACTGAGGGGAAAGGACGGAGGCTGCAAGGTCACATGATCGCTGGGACCCCGAGATCTCCGGGGCCGGGATGTTAACTCTTCAGGTGCCGAGTGCGACAATGGAGGAAGATCTGTGTGGGACAAACCATGAAATTCTTTCAGTCTAGTCCTGACTATGCACAATACCTCTGCTTGCTGTCAGTGAATGGAAATTCTTGTGTTTTGCACTCTGTTTTGCGTCTCAGAGCTGATCGGTTTGTTACAATGTATCAGGGCAGACAAGTCTCTGGCAGTGATACTGTAACTATGCAGACGGGGCATGTAGACTTCTGTTCGGGTGCCTCTTATCTGGGGGGTGCAGGGTGAGCGGCAGCCGCCTCTACCTGGGCAGCGCGGACTTTGCCCCATGTGTACATTGTGTTCTCTATAATTCTAGGACATGGAGATTGGTGCAGTACAGCTGAGCGTCATCTCATCGACTTTGTCCTCCTGTCCCTGCGGGATTGATTTAATATAAGAGTCCTCACATTTTATTGTCTGGCTCAGCGCCACCTCCCTGGTATGCGGAGGAGCTTTAACCCTGGTGCCCCTGCGAGGCAACACCAGAAAGCGACTCTGCAGAACAGTAACAGCGAAAGTGGCGCTGTCCGATGTCTGACATGCGGCCACAGTGCTCCAATCATATGGAACTGTGAAGCTGCAGGCCAGACGAGCAGCATAGTCAGGCAGGGCCCAGTGTAACTAATGGCCGTGCCCTGGGCTGCTACCAAACCAGACTGCGCCCACAGAGAGGGGACTGTGCCACAGAGAGGGGACTGAGCCACAGAGAGGGGACTGAGCTCACAAAGAAGGTCTGCGCTCACAGAGGGGACTGCGCTCACAGAGAGGGGACTGTGCCACAGAGAGGGGCCTGAGCTCACAAAGAAGGTCTGCGCTCACAGAGGGGACTGCGCTCACAGAGAGGGGACTGCGCTCACAGAGATGCGATTGTGCCACAGAGAGGGGACTGAGCTCACAGAGAGGGGACTGTGCCACAGAGAGGGGACTGATCTCACAGAGAGGGGACTGAGCTCACAAAGAAGGTCTGCGCTCACAGAGGGGACTGCGCTCACAGAGAGGGGACTGTGCCACAGAGAGGGGACTGAGCTCACAGAGGGGTCTGCGCCACAGAGAGGGGACTGAGCTCACAAAGAAGGTCTGCGCTCACAAAGATGGGACTGTGTCACAGAGAGGGGACTGAGCTCACAGAGAGGGGACTGAGCTCACAGAGAGGGGACTGAGCTCACAGAGAGGGGACTGAGCTCACAAAGGGGTCTGCGCCACAGAGAGGGGACTGAGCTCACAGAGAGGGGACTGAGCTCACAGAGGGGACTGCGCTCACAGAGGGGGGACTCTGCCACAGAGAGGGGACTGAGCTCACAGAGAGGGGACTGAGCTCACAGAGAGGGGACTGTGCTCACAGAGAGGGGACTCTGCCACAGAGAGGGGACTGAGCTCACAGAGATGGGACTGTGCTCACAGAGAGGGGACTCTGCCACAGAGAGGGGACTGAGCTCACAGAGATGGGACTGTGCTCACAGAGAGGGGACTCTGCCACAGAGAGGGGACTGAGCTCACAGAGAGGGGACTGAGCTCACAGAGAGGGGACTGAGCTCACAGAGAGGGGACTGTGCCACAGAGAGGGGACTCTGCCACAGAGAGGGGACTGATCTCACAGAGAGGGGACTGAGCTCACAGAGAGGGGACTGAGCTCACAGAGAGGGGACTGAGCTCACAGAGAGGGGACTGAGCTCACAGAGAGGGGACTGATCTCACAGAGAGGGGACTGATCTCACAGAGAGGGGACTGAGCTCACAGAGAGGGGACTGATCTCACAGAGAGGGGACTGAGCTCACAGAGAGGGGACTGATCTCACAGAGAGGGGACTGAGCTCACAAAGAAGGTCTGCGCTCACAGAGGGGACTGCACTCACAGTGAGGGGACTGCGCTCACAGAGAGGGGACTGCGGTCACAGAGAGGGGACTGCGCTTACAGAGAGGGGACTGTGCTTACAGAGAGGGGACTGCACTCACAGAGTGGACTGCACTCACAGAGGGGACTGCGCTCACAGAGATGGGACTGTGCCACAGAGAGAGGACTGCGCATACAAGTCTCATCTCATCAGGAATCTAACTATGTGTGCCAATTTGCATCAATCCTCTGCTTTTAGAGAGGTGTTAAGATACATTAATTGGACCCCACAGATTGTGAGAACAGGGCTTTGCAGACCCCCATCTGAATGGATCCATGTATCTGAACTACATTGTCACATAGAGCATGTCCAGCCAACGCTCCATTCAGATGGGGTCTGCAGAGAGCTGTTCTCAAGATTGGTGGGATCCTAGTAGTCAGACCCCAGAGATCAGCAAGAAATCACCTAGAATATGTAAGACCAACCTGGAGTAGATCTGCCATTGGGCTACCTGTGCAGCGGGCAGGGACCCTGGAGGTAAGGGGGCTCACTTCCAACATATTGCAGCAGTGCATTGTCATGGCCTGCTGGCCTGTCCTTTCACAGCCCCTCCGGTGTCAGAGTCTGACCCTGCAAGAACATTGTTTTTTTTTATTTAAGGTTGCTTTCATCCTGCCCCAGGGGCCACTGCAATCCCACCGTCAGCGCTATGTGTTTGTCTAAGCTGTACCCCTTCTTACCTCTGAATTTGTGGGGACAGTTTCTGACTGTTGCAGAACATGCTTTGGATAGGGGATAACTTTACATAGACACTGTAAGGTTTGCTACAATTTATACAGTCCAGATTATCCTCTGTGAGCTCTCTCCTGTCCTGATGCTTTGTTACACTGTACAATGTCCAGATTATCCTCTGTGAGCTCTCTACTGTCATGCTTTGTTACACTGTACAATGTCCAGATTATCCTCTGTGAGCTCTCTCCTGTCCTGATGCTTTGTTACACTGTACAATGTCCAGATTATCCTCTGTGAGCTCTCTACTGTCATGCTTTGTTACACTGTACAATGTCCAGATTATCCTCTGTGAGCTCTCTCCTGTCCTGATGCTTTGTTACACTGTACAATGTCCAGATTATCCTCTGTGAGCTCTCTCCTGTCCTGATGCTTTGTTACACTGTATAATGTCCAGATTATCCTCTGTGAGCTCTCTCCTGTCCTGATGCTTTGTTACACTGTACAATGTCCAGATTATCCTCTGTGAGCTCTCTACTGTCATGCTTTGTTATACTGTATAATGTCCAGATTATCCTCTGTGAGCTCTCTACTGTCCTGATGCTTTGTTACACTGTACAATGTCCAGATTATCCTCTGTGAGCTCTCTCCTGTCCTGATGCTTTGTTACACTGTATAATGTCCAGATCATCCTCTGTAAGCTCTCTCCTGTCCTGATGCTTTGTTACACTGTATAATATCCAGATTATCCTCTGTGAGCTCTCTCCTGTCCTGATGCTTTGTTACACTGTACAATGTCCAGATTATCCTCTGTGAGCTCTCTCCTGTCCTGATGCTTTGTTACACTGTACAATGTCCAGATTATCCTCTGTGAGCTCTCTCCTGTCCTGATGCTTTGTTACACTGTATAATGTCCAGATCATCCTCTGTGAGCTCTCTCCTGTCCTGATGCTTTGTTACACTGTATAATATCCAGATTATCCTCTGTGAGCTCTCTCCTGTCCTGATGCTTTGTTACACTGTATAATGTCCAGATTATCCTCTGTGAGCTCTCTCCTGTCCTGATGATTTGTTACACTGTATAATGTCCAGATTATTCTCTGTGAGCTCTCTACTGTCCTGATGCTTTGTTACACTGTATAATGTCCAGATTATCCTCTGTGATCTCTCTCCTGTCCTGATGCTTTGTTACACTGTATAATGTCCAGATTATCCTCTGTGAGCTCTCTCCAGTCCTGATGCTTTGTTACACTGTATAATGTCCAGATTATCCTGTGTGAGCTCTCTACTGTCCTGATGTTTTGTTACACTGTATAATGTCCAGATTATCCTATGTGAGCTCTCTCCTGTCCTGATGCTTTGTTACATTGTATAATGTCCAGATTATCCTCTGTGACCTCTCTCCTGTCCTGATGGTTTGTTATACTGTATAATGTCCAGATTATCCTCTGTGAGCTCTCTCCTGTCCTGATGCTTTGTTACAGTGTATAATGTCCAGATTATCCTCTGTGAGCTCTCTCCAGTCCTGATGCTTTGTTACACTGTATAATGTCCAGATTATCCTGTGTGAGCTCTCTACTGTCCTGATGTTTTGTTACACTGTATAATGTCCAGATTATCCTATGTGAGCTCTCTCCTGTCCTGATGCTTTGTTACATTGTATAATGTCCAGATTATCCTCTGTGACCTCTCTCCTGTCCTGATGGTTTGTTATACTGTATAATGTCCAGATTATCCTCTGTGAGCTCTCTCCTGTCCTGATACTTTGTTACACTGTATAATGTCCAGATCATCATCTGTGAGCTCTATAGTGTCCTGATGCTTTGTTACATTGTATAATGTCCAGATTATCCTCTGTGAGCTCTCTCCTGTCCTGATGCTTTGTTATACTGTATAATATCCAGATTATCCTCTGTGAGCTCTCTCCTGTCCTGATGCTTTGTTATACTGTATAATATCCAGATTATCCTCTGTGAGCTCTCTCCGGTCCTGATGCTTTGTTACATTGTATAATATCCAGATTATCCTCTGTGAGCTCTCTCCTGTCCTGATGCTTTGTTACACTGTATAATGTCCAGATTATCCTCTGTGAGCTCTCTCCTGTCCTGATGCTTTGTTACATTGTATAATATCCAGATTATCCTCTGTGAGCTCTCTCCGGTCCTGATGCTTTGTTACATTGTATAATATCCAGATTATCCTCTGTGAGCTCTCTCCTGTCCTGATGCTTTGTTACAATGTATAATGTCCAGATTATCCTCTGTGAGCTCTCTCCTGTCCTGATGCTTTGTTATACTGTATAATATCCAGATTATCCTCTGTGAGCTCTCTCCGGTCCTGATGCTTTGTTACATTGTATAATATCCAGATTATCCTCTGTGACCTCTCTCCTGTCCTGATGCTTTGTTACACTGTATAATGTCCAGATTATCCTCTGTGAGCTCTCTCCTGTCCTGATGCTTTGTTACAGTGTATAATGTCCAGATTATCCTCTGTGAGCTCTCTCCTGTCCTGATGCTTTGTTACATTGTATAATATCCAGATTATCCTCTGTGAGCTCTCTCCGGTCCTGATGCTTTGTTACAGTGTATAATGTCCAGATTATCCTCTGTGAGCTCTCTCCTGTCCTGATGCTTTGTTACATTGTATAATATCCAGATTATCCTCTGTGAGCTCTCTCCGGTCCTTATGCTTTGTTACATTGTATAATATCCAGATTATCCTCTGTGAGCTCTCTCCTGTCCTGATGCTTTGTTACAATGTATAATGTCCAGATTATCCTCTGTGAGCTCTCTCCTGTCCTGATGCTTTGTTATACTGTATAATATCCAGATTATCCTCTGTGAGCTCTCTCCGGTCCTGATGCTTTGTTACATTGTATAATATCCAGATTATCCTCTGTGACCTCTCTCCTGTCCTGATGCTTTGTTACACTGTATAATGTCCAGATTATCCTCTGTGAGCTCTCTCCTGTCCTGATGCTTTGTTATATTGTATAATATCCAGATTATCCTCTGTGAGCTCTCTCCAGTCCTGATGCTTTGTTACAGTGTATAATATCCAGATTATCCTCTGTGAGCTCTCTCCTGTCCTGATGATTTGTTACACTGTATAATGTCCAGATTACCCTCTGTGAGCTCTCTCCTGTCCTGATGCTTTGTTACACTGTATAATGTCCAGATTATCCTCTGTGAGCTCTCTCCGGTCCTGATGCTTTGTTACAGTGTATAATGTCCAGATTATCCTCTGTGAGCTCTCTCCTGTCCTGATGCTTTGTTACAATGTACAATGTCCAGATTATCGTCTGTGAGCTCTCTCCTGTCCTGATGCTTTGTTACACTGTATAATGTCCAGATCATCCTCTGTGATCTCTCTCCTGTCCTGATGCTTTGTTACACTGTATAATGTCCAGATTATCCTCTGTGAGCTCTCTCCAGTCCTGATGCTTTGTTACACTGTATAATGTCCAGATTATCCTCTGTGATCTCTCTCCTGTCCTGATGCTTTGTTACACTGTATAATGTCCAGATTATCCTCTGTGAGCTCTCTCCGGTCCTGATGCTTTGTTACATTGTATAATGTCCAGATTATCCTCTGTGAGCTCTCTCCGGTCCTGATGCTTTGTTACAGTGTATAATGTCCAGATTATCCTCTGTGAGCTCTCTACTGTCCTGATGCTTTGTTACAATGTACAATGTCCAGATTATCGTCTGTGAGCTCTCTCCTGTCCTGATGCTTTGTTACACTGTATAATGTCCAGATTATCCTCTGTGATCTCTCTCCTGTCCTGATGCTTTGTTATACTGTATAATGTCCATATTATCCTCTGTGAGCTCTCTCCTGTCCTGATGCTTTGTTACACTGTATAATGTCCAGATTATCCTCTGTGATCTCTCTCCTGTCCTGATGCTTTGTTACACTGTATAATGTCCAGATTATCCTCTGTGAGCTCTCTCCTGTCCTGATGCTTTGTTACATTGTATAATGTCCAGATTATCCTCTGTGAGCTCTCTCCTGTCCTGATGCTTTGTTACATTGTATAATGTCCAGATTATCCTCTGTGAGCTCTCTCCTGTCCTGATGCTTCGTTACATTGTATAATGTCCAGATTATCCTCTGTGAGCTCTCTACTGTCCTGATGCTTTGTTATAGTGTATAATGTCCAGATTATCCTCTGTGATCTCTCTCCTGTCCTGATGGTTTGTTACATTGTATAATGTCCAGATTATCCTCTGTGAGTTCTCTCCTGTCCTGATACTTTGTTACATTATATAATGTCCAGATTATCCTCTGTGAGCTCTCTCCGGTCCTGATGCTTTGTTACAGTGTATAATGTCCAGATTATCCTCTGTGAGCTCTCTCCGGTCCTGATGCTTTGTTACACTGTACAATGTCCAGATTATCCTCTGTGAGCTCTCTCCTGTCCTGATGCTTTGTTACACTGTACTATGTCCAGATTATCCTCTGTGAGCTCTCTCCTGTCCTGATGCTTTGTTACACTGTATAATGTCCAGATTATCCTCTGTGAGCTCTCTCCAGTCCTGATGCTTTGTTATACTGTATAATGTCCAGATTATCCTCTGTGAGCTCTCTCCTGTCCTGATGCTTTGTTACATTGTATAATGTCCAGATTATCCTCTGTGAGCTCTCTCCGGTCCTGATGCTTTGTTACAATGTATAATGTCCAGATTATCCTCTGTGAGCTCTCTCCTGTCCTGATGCTTTGTTATACTGTATAATGTCCAGATTATCCTCTGTGAGCTCTCTCCTGTCCTGATGCTTTGTTACATTGTATAATGTCCAGATTATCCTCTGTGAGCTCTCTCCGGTCCTGATGCTTTGTTATACTGTATAATGTCCAGATTATCCTCTGTGAGCTCTCTCCTGTCCTGATGCTTTGTTACATTGTATAATGTCCAGATTATCCTCTGTGAGCTCTCTCCGGTCCTGATGCTTTGTTACAATGTATAATGTCCAGATTATCCTCTGTGAGCTCTCTCCTGTCCTGATGCTTTGTTATACTGTATAATGTCCAGATTATCCTCTGTGAGCTCTCTCCTGTCCTGATGCTTTGTTATACTGTATAATGTCCAGATTATCCTCTGTGAGCTCTCTCCTGTCCTGATGCTTTGTTACAATGTATAATGTCCAGATTATCCTCTGAGCTCTCTCCTGTCCTGATGCTTTGTTACATTGTATAATGTCCAGATTATCCTCTGTGAGCTCTCTCCTGTCCTGATGCTTTGTTACACTGTATAATGTCCAGATTATCCTCTGTGAGCTCTCTCCTGTCCTGATGCTTTGTTACACTGTACAATGTCCAGATTATCCTCTGTGAGCTCTCTCCTGTCCTGATGCTTTGTTACATTGTATAATATCCAGATTATCCTCTGTGAGCTCTCTCCGGTCCTTATGCTTTGTTACATTGTATAATATCCAGATTATCCTCTGTGAGCTCTCTCCTGTCCTGATGCTTTGTTACAATGTATAATGTCCAGATTATCCTCTGTGAGCTCTCTCCTGTCCTGATGCTTTGTTATACTGTATAATATCCAGATTATCCTCTGTGAGCTCTCTCCGGTCCTGATGCTTTGTTACATTGTATAATATCCAGATTATCCTCTGTGACCTCTCTCCTGTCCTGATGCTTTGTTACACTGTATAATGTCCAGATTATCCTCTGTGAGCTCTCTCCTGTCCTGATGCTTTGTTACATTGTATAATATCCAGATTATCCTCTGTGAGCTCTCTCCAGTCCTGATGCTTTGTTACAGTGTATAATATCCAGATTATCCTCTGTGAACTCTCTCCGGTCCTGATGCTTTGTTACAGTGTATAATATCCAGATTATCCTCTGTGAGCTCTCTCCTGTCCTGATGATTTGTTACACTGTATAATGTCCAGATTACCCTCTGTGAGCTCTCTCCTGTCCTGATGCTTTGTTACACTGTATAATGTCCAGATTATCCTCTGTGAGCTCTCTCCGGTCCTGATGCTTTGTTACAGTGTATAATGTCCAGATTATCCTCTGTGAGCTCTCTCCTGTCCTGATGCTTTGTTACAATGTACAATGTCCAGATTATCGTCTGTGAGCTCTCTCCTGTCCTGATGCTTTGTTACACTGTATAATGTCCAGATCATCCTCTGTGATCTCTCTCCTGTCCTGATGCTTTGTTACACTGTATAATGTCCAGATTATCCTCTGTGAGCTCTCTCCAGTCCTGATGCTTTGTTACACTGTATAATGTCCAGATTATCCTCTGTGATCTCTCTCCTGTCCTGATGCTTTGTTACACTGTATAATGTCCAGATTATCCTCTGTGAGCTCTCTCCGGTCCTGATGCTTTGTTACATTGTATAATGTCCAGATTATCCTCTGTGAGCTCTCTCCGGTCCTGATGCTTTGTTACAGTGTATAATGTCCAGATTATCCTCTGTGAGCTCTCTACTGTCCTGATGCTTTGTTACAATGTACAATGTCCAGATTATCGTCTGTGAGCTCTCTCCTGTCCTGATGCTTTGTTACACTGTATAATGTCCAGATTATCCTCTGTGATCTCTCTCCTGTCCTGATGCTTTGTTATACTGTATAATGTCCATATTATCCTCTGTGAGCTCTCTCCTGTCCTGATGCTTTGTTACACTGTATAATGTCCAGATTATCCTCTGTGATCTCTCTCCTGTCCTGATGCTTTGTTACACTGTATAATGTCCAGATTATCCTCTGTGAGCTCTCTCCGGTCCTGATGCTTTGTTACATTGTATAATGTCCAGATTATCCTCTGTGAGCTCTCTCCTGTCCTGATGCTTTGTTACATTGTATAATGTCCAGATTATCCTCTGTGAGCTCTCTCCTGTCCTGATGCTTTGTTACATTGTATAATGTCCAGATTATCCTCTGTGAGCTCTCTCCTGTCCTGATGCTTCGTTACATTGTATAATGTCCAGATTATCCTCTGTGAGCTCTCTACTGTCCTGATGCTTTGTTATAGTGTATAATGTCCAGATTATCCTCTGTGATCTCTCTCCTGTCCTGATGGTTTGTTACATTGTATAATGTCCAGATTATCCTCTGTGAGTTCTCTCCTGTCCTGATACTTTGTTACATTATATAATGTCCAGATTATCCTCTGTGAGCTCTCTCCGGTCCTGATGCTTTGTTACAGTGTATAATGTCCAGATTATCCTCTGTGAGCTCTCTCCGGTCCTGATGCTTTGTTACACTGTACAATGTCCAGATTATCCTCTGTGAGCTCTCTCCTGTCCTGATGCTTTGTTACACTGTACTATGTCCAGATTATCCTCTGTGAGCTCTCTCCTGTCCTGATGCTTTGTTACACTGTATAATGTCCAGATTATCCTCTGTGAGCTCTCTCCAGTCCTGATGCTTTGTTATACTGTATAATGTCCAGATTATCCTCTGTGAGCTCTCTCCTGTCCTGATGCTTTGTTACATTGTATAATGTCCAGATTATCCTCTGTGAGCTCTCTCCGGTCCTGATGCTTTGTTACAATGTATAATGTCCAGATTATCCTCTGTGAGCTCTCTCCTGTCCTGATGCTTTGTTATACTGTATAATGTCCAGATTATCCTCTGTGAGCTCTCTCCTGTCCTGATGCTTTGTTACATTGTATAATGTCCAGATTATCCTCTGTGAGCTCTCTCCGGTCCTGATGCTTTGTTATACTGTATAATGTCCAGATTATCCTCTGTGAGCTCTCTCCTGTCCTGATGCTTTGTTACATTGTATAATGTCCAGATTATCCTCTGTGAGCTCTCTCCGGTCCTGATGCTTTGTTACAATGTATAATGTCCAGATTATCCTCTGTGAGCTCTCTCCTGTCCTGATGCTTTGTTATACTGTATAATGTCCAGATTATCCTCTGTGAGCTCTCTCCTGTCCTGATGCTTTGTTATACTGTATAATGTCCAGATTATCCTCTGTGAGCTCTCTCCTGTCCTGATGCTTTGTTACAATGTATAATGTCCAGATTATCCTCTGAGCTCTCTCCTGTCCTGATGCTTTGTTACATTGTATAATGTCCAGATTATCCTCTGTGAGCTCTCTCCTGTCCTGATGCTTTGTTACACTGTATAATGTCCAGATTATCCTCTGTGAGCTCTCTCCTGTCCTGATGCTTTGTTACACTGTACAATGTCCAGATTATCCTCTGTGAGCTCTCTCTTGTCCTGATGCTTTGTTACAGTGTATAATGTCCAGATTATCCTCTGTGAGCGCTCTCCTGTCCTGATGCTTTGTTACATTGTATAATGTCCAGATTATCCTCTGTGAGCTCTCTCCGGTCCTGATGCTTTGTTATACTGTATAATGTCCAGATTATCCTCTGTGAGCTCTCACCTGTCTTGATGCTTTGTTATACTGTATAATGTCCAGATTATCCTCTGTGAGCTCTGTCCTGTCCTGATGCTTTGTTACACTGTATAATGTCCAGATTATCCTCTGTGAGCTCTCTCCGGTCCTGATGCTTTGTTACAATGTATAATGTCCAGATTATCCTCTGTGAGCTCTCTCCTGTCCTGATGCTTTGTTACATTGTATAATGTCCAGATTATCCTCTGTGAGCTCTCTCCTGTCCTGATGCTTTGTTACATTGTATAATGTCCAGATCATCCTCTGTGAGCTCTCTCCGGTCCTGATGCTTTGTTATACTGTATAATGTCCAGATTATCCTCTGTGAGCTCTGTCCTGTCCTGATGCTTTGTTACACTGTATAATGTCCAGATTATCCTCTGTGAGCTCTCTCCGGTCCTGATGCTTTGTTACAATGTATAATGTCCAGATTATCCTCTGTGATCTCTCTCCTGTCCTGATGCTTTGTTACATTGTATAATGTCCAGATTATCCTCTGTGAGCTCTCTCCGGTCCTGATGCTTTGTTACATTGTATAATGTCCAGATTATCCTCTGTGAGCTCTCTCCGGTCCTGATGCTTTGTTATACTGTATAATGTCCAGATTATCCTCTGTGATCTCTCTCCGGTCCTGATGCTTTGTTACAATGTATAATGTCCAGATTATCCTCTGTGAGCTCTCACCTGTCTTGATGCTTTGTTATACTGTATAATGTCCAGATTATCCTCTGTGAGCTCTGTCCTGTCCTGATGCTTTGTTACACTGTATAATGTCCAGATTATCCTCTGTGAGCTCTCTCCGGTCCTGATGCTTTGTTACACTGTATAATGTCCAGATTATCCTCTGTGAGCTCTCTCCTGTCCTGATGCTTTGTTACACTGTATAATGTCCAGATTATCCTCTGTGAGCTCTCTCCGGTCCTGATACTTTGTTACACTGTATAATGTCCAGATTATCCTCTGTGAGCTCTCTCCTGTCCTGATGCTTTGTTACATTGTATAATGTCCAGATTATCCTCTGTGAGCTCTCTCCTGTCCTGATGCTTTGTTACACTGTATAATGTCCAGATTATCCTCTGTGAGCTCTCTCCGGTCCTGATGCTTTGTTACAATGTATAATGTCCAGATTATCCTCTGTGAGCTCTCACCTGTCCTGATGCTTTGTTACACTGTATAATGTCCAGATTATCCTCTGTGAGCTCTCTCCTGTCCTGATGCTTTGTTACACTGTATAATGTCCAGATTATCCTCTGTGAGCTCTCTCCGGTCCTGATGCTTTGTTACAATGTATAATGTCCAGATTATCCTCTGTGAGCTCTCTCCTGTCCTGATGCTTTGTTACACTGTATAATGTCCAGATTATCCTCTGTGAGCTCTCTCCTGTCCTGATGCTTTGTTACAGTGTATCACTATGTGTGTTTTTGGATTGCCAGCTCTGCGGCCGGCTTGGTGGATTTACAAGCAGGTGGTGACTGCACACCGCATCCTGTTAGTTGCGATGAAGCCGTCAGTCAGTAATTTTGACTCATTCGTCCTCTAATTAACATATTTTTCTGCTGAGATTAAAGCTGATTTTTTTTTCTGTTCTTTTTAATGTCCCGCCTATCACAGCATACTTTAAAGGCGACCTCTGAACCCTGGCTACATCTTCAGGGTGCCCTACTGCCGGGGTCAGAGGTTAATAAAGGTTGGGAGGAAGATGACAGAGCCCTGGGCACACCTGTTTGTTTTCCCCAGTGATTCTTCTTATACTTAACCCCTCAGCTGCTAGAGCGCCCTGTGCCACGGGAGCCCAGGGGTTAACTCCGCTGACATTCCTTATTTTATAGAAAGTCATTGAAAATAGCCCAGGAGGCAGGGAGCAGGGGTGAAGGAATGTCACAACCAGATGCTTAGATATCTGCACACTGCTGGGTGTCTGTTACAGTGTATCATGTCCGGTGCCAGTCCTGAGCCCCACTACTACATCACAGACCCCGCTGTCTGCCAGGAATCGGGTCATGGTGACATAACTGGGGCATGTAATAGACCCAGTCATACAAGTCTCGTACCCGGAGGCTACAGCAGAGGTCAGAGGCCACCAGGATATTCTCTGTTTGCTGTCAGTGAATGGACACGGTCCTGTATTCCCCAAGGGCTGAGAACCAGTCCTGCACACAGCCCATGGGCTCCTTATAATGTATCCAGTCAGGAGTGCGGGACAGGATGGAGGGAAGTGCTGCAGCAGCTGGCAGAGGATTGTCCTCACTGATACATTGTTACAAACTATCAGCTGTGATAATCATGAAGCTATTAAGTAATCATTAGTGGGGAGGGGATTGCCACTGGCACCACTGTGACAGGTGCAAGGATTCCGAGGGCTCTGATAGCCCTAAAGGAGATGATACATTGTAACAGAGCCCCCCCTGTGTGCAGACAGTGATGATACATTGTAACAGCCCCCCTGTGTGCAGACAGTGACAGTACATTGTAACAGAGCCCCCCTGTGTGCAGACGGTGATGGTACATTGTAACAGAGCCCCCCTGTGTGCAGACAGTGATGGTACATTGTAACAGAGCCCCCCTGTGTGCAGACAGTGATGGTACATTGTAACAGAGACCCCTGTGTGCAGACAGTGATGGTACATTGTAACAGAGCCCCCCTGTGTGTAGACAGTGATGGTACATTGTAACAGAGCCCCCCTGTGTGCAGACAGTGATGGTACATTGTAACAGAGCCCCCCTGTGTGCAGACAGTGATGGTACATTGTAACAGAGCCCCCCTGTGTGCAGACAGTGATGGTACATTGTAACATAGCCCCCCTGTGTGCAGACAGTGATGGTACATTGTAACATAGCCCCCCTGTGTGCAGACAGTGACGGTACATTGTAACAGAGCCCCCCTGTGTGCAGACAGTGATGGTACATTGTAACAGAGCCCCCCTGTGTGCAGACAGTGATGGTACATTGTAACAGAGCCCCCCTGTGTGCAGACAGTGATGGAACATTGTAACAGAGCCCCCCTGTGTGCAGACAGTGATGGTACATTGTAACAGAGCCCTCCCTGTGTGCAGACAGTGATGGTACATTGTAACAGAGCCCCCCTGTGTGCAGACGGTGATGGTACATTGTAACAGAGCCCCCCTGTGTGCAGACATTGCTGGTACATTGTAACAGATCCTCCTCCCTGTGTGTAGACAGTGATGGTGCATTGTAACAGAGCCCCCCTGTGTGCAGACAGTGCTGGTACATTGTAACAGATCCTCCTCCCTGTGTGTAGACAGTGATGGTACATTGTAACAGAGCCCCTCGTGATCTGTGCCTGTGCTGATCTCCGTGCCTGTGTTGATCTCTGTGCCTGTGTTGATCTCTGTGCCTGTGTTGATCTCAGTGCCTGTGTTGATCTCAGTGCCTGTGCTGATCTCCGTGCCTGTGTTGATCTCCGTGCCTGTGCTGATCTCCGTGCCTGTGCTGATCTCTGTGCCTGTGCTGATCTCTGTGCCTGTGCTGATCTCCGTGCCTGTGTTGATCTCCGTGCCTGTGCTGATCTCCGTGCCTGTGCTGATCTCTGTGCCTGTGCTGATCTCTGTGCCTGTGCTGATCTCTGTGCCTGTGCTGATCTCTGTGCCTGTGCTGAACTTTGTGCCTGTGCTGATCTCTGTACCTGTGCTGATCTCTGTGTCTGTGTTGATCTCCGTGCCTGTGCTGATCTCTGTGCCTGTGCTGATCTCTGTGCCTGTGCTGATCTCTGTGCCTGTGCTGATCTCTGTGCCTGTGCTGATCTCTGTGCCTGTGCTGAACTTTGTGCCTGTGCTGATCTCTGTACCTGTGCTGATCTCTGTACCTGTGCTGATCTCTGTGTCTGTGTTGATCTCCGTGCCTGTGCTGATCTCTGTGCCTGGGTTGATCTCCGTGCCTGTGCTGACCTCTGCGCCTGTGTTGACCTTTGTGCCTGTGCTGATCTCTGCGCCTGTGTTGACCTTTGTGCCTGTGTTGACCTTTGTGCCTGTGCTGATCTCCGTGCCTGTGCTGATCTCCGTGCTTGTGCTGATCTCCGTGCCTGTGCTGACCTTTGTGCCTGTGCTGATCTCCGTGCCTGTGCTGATCTCCGTGCCTGTGCTGATCTCCGTGCCTGTGCTGATCTCCGTGCCTGTGCTGACCTTTGTGCCTGTGCTGATCTCCGTGCCTGTGTTGATCTCCGTGCCTGTGTTGACCTTTGTGCCTGTGCTGACCTCTGCGCCTGTGTTGACCTTTGTGCCTATGCTGACCTCTGCGCCTGTGTTGATCTCTGTGCCTGTGCTGATCTCTGTGCTGATCTCCGTGCCTGTGCTGATCTCCATGCCTGTGTTGATCTCCGTGCCTGTGCTGATCACTGTGCCTGTGTTGATCTCCGTGCCTGTGTTGATCTCTGTGCCTGTGTTGATCTCCGTGCCTGTGCTGATCTGTGCCTGTGTTGATCACTGTACCTGTGTTGATCTCCGTGCCTGTGCTGATCTCTGTGCCTGTGCTGATCTCTGTGCCTGTGCTGACCTCTGTGCCTGTGTTGACCTCTACGCCTGTGCTGACTTCTGCGCCTGTGTTGACTTCTGCGCCTGTGCTGACCTCTGCGCCTGTGCTGACCTCTGCGCCTGTCTTGACCTTTGTGCCTGTGCTGACCTCTGCGCCTGTGTTGATCTCTGTGCCTGTGCTGATCTCTGTGCTGATCTCCGTGCCTGTGCTGATCTCCATGCCTGTGTTGATCTCTGTGCCTGTGTTGATCTCCGTGCCTGTGCTGATCTCTGTGCCTGTGCTGATCTCTGTGCCTGTGCTGATCTCTGTGCCTGTGCTGAACTTTGTGCCTGTGCTGATCTCTGTACCTGTGCTGATCTCTGTGCCTGTGTTGATCTCCGTGCCTGTGCTGATCTCTGTGCCTGTGTTGATCTCCGTGCCTGTGTTGATCTCTGTGCCTGTGTTGATCTCTGTGCCTGTGTTGATCTCCGTGCCTGTGTTGATCTCTGTGCCTGTGTTGATCTCTGTGCCTGTGTTGATCTCCGTGCCTGTGCTGATCTCTGTACCTGTGTTGATCTCCGTGCCTGTGCTGATCTCTGTGCCTGTGCTGATCTCTGTGCCTGTGCTGATCTCTGTGCCTGTGCTGACCTCTGTGCCTGTGCTGACCTCTGTGCCTGTGTTGACCTCTACGCCTGTGCTGACTTCTGCGCCTGTGTTGACTTCTGCGCCTGTGCTGACCTCTGCGCCTGTGCTGACCTCTGCGCCTGTGTTGACCTTTGTGCCTGTGCTGATCTCCGTGCCTGTGCTGATCTCCGTGCCTGTGCTCATCTCCGTGCCTGTGCTGACCTTTGTGCCTGTGCTGATCTCCGTGCCTGTGTTGATCTCCGTGCCTGTGTTGACCTTTGTGCCTGTGCTGACCTCTGCGCCTGTGTTGACCTTTGTGCCTGTGCTGACCTCTGCGCCTGTGTTGATCTCTGTGCCTGTGCTGATCTCTGTGCCTGTGCTGACCTCTGCGCCTGTGCTGATCTCTGTGCCTGTGCTGATCTCTGTGCCTGTGCTTATCTCTGTGCCTGTGCTGATCTCTGTGCCTGTGCTGATCTCTGTGCCTGTGCTGATCTCCGTGCCTGTGCTGACCTTTGTGCCTGTGCTGATCTCCGTGCCTGTGTTGATCTCCGTGCCTGTGTTGACCTTTGTGCCTGTGCTGACCTCTGCGCCTGTGTTGACCTTTGTGCCTGTGCTGACCTCTGCGCCTGTGTTGATCTCTGTGCCTGTGCTGATCTCTGTGCCTGTGCTGACCTCTGCGCCTGTGCTGACCTTTGTGCCTGTGCTGACCTCTGCGCCTGTGCTGACCTCTGCGCCTGTGTTGATCTCTGTGCCTGTGCTGATCTCTGCGCCTGTGTTGATCTCTGTGCCTGTGCTGATCTCCGTGCCTGTGCTGATCTCCGTGCCTGTGTTGACCTTTGTGCCTGTGCTGATCTCTGCGCCTGTGTTGACCTCTGCGCCTGTGCTGACCTCTGCGCCTGTGCTGACCTCTGCGCCTGTGCTGACCTCTGTGCCTGTGTTGATCTCTGTGCCTGTGTTGATCTCTGTGCCTGTGTTGATCTCTGTGCCTGTGCTGATCTCCGTGCCTGTGCTGATCTCCGTGCCTGTGCTGATCTCCGTGCCTGTGTTGACCTTTGTGCCTGTGCTGATCTCTGCGCCTGTGCTGACCTCTGCGCCTGTGTTGATCTCTGTGCCTGTGCTGATCTCTGCGCCTGTGTTGACCTCTGTGCCTGTGCTGATCTCCGTGCCTGTGCTGATCTCCGTGCCTGTGCTGATCTCCGTGCCTGTGTTGACCTTTGTGCCTGTGCTGATCTCTGCGCCTGTGCTGACCTCTGCGCCTGTGTTGATCTCTGTGCCTGTGCTGATCTCTGCACCTGTGTTGACCTCTGCGCCTGTGCTGACCTCTGCGCCTGTGTTCCCCTGTGATCATGGCTCCTCAGTTCCGCCCTCACGGAGCCTCTCACATGATAAACACTGGAGTGATAGGTGTCGCTCTGCGCATAAGTGGGGGGAGATGACGGACGCACTTCGCCTACCAGATCCATGAGACTATTTATCCTGAGACTATTTATCCTGAGCCTCCTGATTCATGACCAGAATGGGAGATCTCTGGTGATGACAGCCTGACACTGTATACATATATACCCAGACCATCGCTGTATGCCGCTCGGAGGGTGTCGGACATATATTGCAGTAAGGTTGTCAGCGGTGATGATGACCATGTTTCGGCTGACATTACTGTCTGTGGCTGATGGGTGGGGATGATGGAAGTTGTGATCCCCGGTATGTGTGGAGTGTGACACATGGACTTATCACTCCGTCACTTCCCTCAGACCTGACCCCTCAGGTGTCAGCATCAAAGCTGACAACTTCTGCTATAAATTCTAAACAAGACGCCACCATGTCAGACAAAAGCCCCCCAGCACCTACTACTTTAACCCACGCCTGGCCATAGACATACAGGGGCTTCTCACAGAATGAGAAGATCATCAAAAGATTCATTTATTTCAGTTCTTCAATACAAAAAGTTACACTCCTACATTCTATAGAGTCATTACAGACAGAGGGATCTATTCCAAGGGTTTATTTCTGTTAATGTTGATGATTATGGCTTACAGCCAATGAAAACCCAAAAGTCATTATCTCAGTAAATTAGAATACTTTATATCACCAGCTTGAAAAATGATTTTAGAATCTGAAATGTTGTCCTACTGAAATGTATGTTCAGTAAATGCCCTCAATACTTGGTCGGGCTCCTTTTGTATCAATGCCGCGTGGCATGGAGGCGATCAGCCTGTGGTGCTGCTGAGAGGTTATGGAAGCCCAGGTTGCTTTGATAGCAGTCTTCAGCTCGTCTGCATTGTTGGGTCTGGTGTCTCTCATCTTCCGCTTGACAATACAAAAAGTGAATCGCATATATTCTATAGAGTCATTACACACAGAGTGACCTATTCCAAGGGTTTATTTCTGTTAATGTTGATGAATATGGCTTACAGCCAATGAAAACCCCAAACAAAGTCATTATCTCAGTAAATTAGAATAATTAACATAAAACACCTGTAAAGGCTCCCAGGTGTTTATAAAGGTCCCTTAGTCTGTTCCAGTAGCTCCACAATCATGGGGAAGACTGCTGATCCTCTATATAATCTCATCATCTCCTCCATATAATCTCGTCCTCTCCTCTATATAATCTCGTCCTCTTCTCTATATAATCTCATCCTATCCTCTATGGGGTTCAGGTCAGGTGAGTTTGCTGCCAATCAAGCCCAGTGATACTGTTGTTTGTACACCAGGTATTGGTACTTTTGGCCGTGTGGACAGGTGGCGTGACACAAGGAATGTGACACTTGTAGCCCATGTCCTGGACACGTCTGTGTGTAGTGAAGCAATGACTCCAGCAGCAGTCCGCTCCTTGTGAATCTCCCCCACATTATTGAATGGCCTTTTCTTAACAATCCTTTCAAGGCTGTGATTATCCCGGTTGCTTGTGCACCTTTTTCTACCACACTTTTTCCTTCCACTCCACTTTCCATTAATATGTTTGGATACAGCACTGTGTGAACAGCGGCTTCTTTACCAATGACCTTTTGTGTCTTCCCCTCCTTGTGGAGTGTGTCAATGACGCCTTCTGGACATCTGTCAGGTCAGCAGTCTTCCCCATGATTGTGGAGCTACTGGAACAGACTAAGGGACCTTTATAAACACCTGGGAGCCTTTACAGGTGTTTTATGTTAATTATTCTAATTTACTGAGATAATGACTTTGTTTGGGGTTTTCATTGGCTGTAAGCCATATTCATCAACATTAACAGAAATAAACCCTTGGAATAGGTCACTCTATGTGTAATGACTAGAATATATGCGATTCACTTTTTGTATTGAAGAACGGAAATAAATTCACTTTTTGATGATATTCTAATTTTGTGAGAAGCCCCTGTAGTGTGATGTCTGCTATAACCTGCCTCTGCCCATAGAGACACTAATCCCAGATCAAAGGAAAGGTCCTCGAAGGGATCGCAACTACCTGATCTATGTAATCTCTTCCTCTCCTCTATATAATCTCTTCCTCTCCTCTATATAATCTCATCCTCTCCTCTATATAATCTCATCCTCTCCTCTATATAATCTCTTCCTCTCCTCTATATAATCTCTTCCTCTCCTCTATATAATCTCATCCTCTCCTCTATATAATCTCATCCTCTCCTCTATATAATCTCATCCTCTCCTCTATATAATCTCATCCTCTCCTCTATATAATCTCTTCCTCTCCTCTATATAATCTCTTCCTCTCCTCTATATAATCTCATCCTCTCCTCTATATAATCTCATCCTCTCCTCTATATAATCTCATCCTCTCCTCTATATAATCTCATCCTCTCCTCTATATAATCTCTTCCTCTCCTCTATATAATCTCATCCTCTCCTCTATATAATCTCATCCTCTCCTCTATATAATCTCATCCTCTCCTCTATATAATCTCATCCTCTCCTCTATATAATCTCATCCTCTCCTCTATATAATCTCATCCTCTCCTCTATATAATCTCTTCCTCTCCTCTATATAATCTCTTCCTCTCCTCTATATAATCTCTTCCTCTCCTCTATATAATCTCTTCCTCTCCTCTATATAATCTCATCCTCTCCTCTATATAATCTCATCCTCTCCTCTATATAATCTCGTCCTCTCCTCTATATAATCTCGTCCTCTCCTCTATATAATCTCATCCTCTCTATATAATCTCATCTTGTCCTCTATATAATCTCATCCTCTCCTCTATATAATCTCATCCTCTCCTCTATATAATCTCATCCTCTCCTCTATATAATCTCTTCCTCTCCTCTATATAATCTTGTCCTCTCCTCTATATAATCTCATCCTCTCTATATAATCTCTTCCTCTCCTCTATATAATCTCATCCTCTCCTGTATATAATCTCATCTTCTCTATATAATCTCATCCTCTCCTGTATATAATCTCATCCTCTCCTGTATATAATCTCATCCTCTCCTGTATATAATCTCATCTTCTCCTCTATATAATCTCATCCTCTCCTCTATATAATCTCATCTTCTCCTCTATATAATCTCATCCTCTCCTCTATATAATCTCATCTTCTCCTCTATATAATCTCATCTTCTCCTCTAGATAATCTCATCCTCTCCTCTATATAATCTCATCATCTCCTCTATATAATCTCATCCTCTCCTCTATATAATCTCATCCTCTCCTCTATATAATCTCATCCTCTCCTGTATATAATCTCATCTTCTCCTCTATATAATCTCATCCTCTCCTCTATATAATCTCATCTTCTCCTCTATATAATCTCATCCTCTCCTCTATATAATCTCATCTTCTCCTCTATATAATCTCATCCTCTCCTCTATATGATCTCATCTTCTCCTCTATATAATCTCTTCCTCTCCTCTATATAATCTCATCCTATCCTCTATATAATCTCATCCTCTCCTCTATATAATCTCATCTTCTCCTCTATATAATCTCATCATCTCCTCTATATAATCTCATCATCTCCTCTATATAATCTCATCATCTCCTCCATATAATCTCGTCCTCTCCTCTATATAATCTCGTCCTCTTCTCTATATAATCTCATCCTATCCTCTATATAATCTCATCCTTTCCTCTATGTAATCTCATCCTCTCCTCTATATAATCTCATCCTCTCCTCTGTGTAATCTCATCCTTTCCTCTATGTAATCTCATCATCTCCTATATATAATCTCATCCTCTCCTCTATATAATCTCATCCTTTCCTCTATGTAATCTCATCCTCTCCTCTATGTAATCTCGTCCTCTCCTCTATATAATCTCATCTTCTCCTCTATATAATCTCATCCTCTCTATATAATCTCTTCCTCTCCTCTATATAATCTCATCTTCTCCTCTATATAATCTCACCCTCTATATATAATCTCTTCCTCTCCTCTATATAATCTCATCCTCTCCTCTATATAATCTCATCCTCTCTATATAATCTCTTCCTCTCCTCTATATAATCTCATCCTCTCCTCTATATAATCTCATCCTCTCCTCTATATAATCTCATCCTCTCTATATAATCTCTTCCTCTCCTCTATATAATCTCATTTTCTCCTCTATATAATCTCATCCTCTCTATATAATCTCTTCCTCTCCTCTATATAATCTCATCTTCTCCTCTATATAATCTCATCCTCTCTATATAATCTCTTCCTCTCCTCTATATAATCTCATCCTCTCCTCTATATAATCTCATCCTCTCTATATAATCTCTTCCTCTCCTCTATATAATCTCGTCCTCTCCTCTATATAATCTCATTCTCTCTATATAATCTCTTCCTCTCCTCTATATAATCTGATCCTCTCCTCTATATAATCTCATCTTCTCTATATAATCTCATCCTCTCCTGTATATAATCTCATCCTCTCCTGTATATAATCTCATCCTCTCCTGTATATAATCTCATCATCTCCTCTATATAATCTCATCTTCTCCTCTATATAATCTCATCCTCTCCTCTATATAATCTCATCTTCTCCTCTAGATAATCTCATCCTCTCCTCTATATAATCTCATCTTCTCCTCTATATAATCTCATCCTCTCCTGTATATAATCTCATCTTCTCCTCTATATAATCTCATCCTCTCCTCTATATAATCTCATCTTCTCCTCTATATGATCTCATCCTCTCCTCTATATAATCTCATCCTCTCCTCTACACAATCTCATCTTCTCCTCTATATAATCTCATCCTCTCTATATATAATGTCATCCTCTCCTCTATATAATCTCATCCTCTCCTCTATATAATCTCATCTTCTCCTCTATATAATCTCATCCTCTCTATATAATCTCATCCTCTCCTCTATATAATCTCATCCTCTCCTCTATATAATCTCATCCTCTCCTCTATATAATCTCATCCTCTCCTCTATATAATCTCATCCTCTCCTCTATATAATCTCATCCTCTCCTCTATATAATCTCTTCCTCTCCTCTATATAATCTCTTCCTCTCCTCTATATAATCTCATCCTCTCCTCTATATAATCTCATCCTCTCCTCTATATAATCTCATCCTCTCCTCTATATAATCTCATCCTCTCCTCTATATAATCTCATCCTCTCCTCTATATAATCTCTTCCTCTCCTCTATATAATCTCTTCCTCTCCTCTATATAATCTCATCCTCTCTATATAATCTCATCCTCTCCTCTATATAATCTCATCCTCTCCTCTATATAATCTCATCCTCTCCTCTATGTAATCTCATCCTCTCCTCTATATAATCTCATAATTTTTGTTAATCTCTGGATAATCTGGTGCATTCATCATGATTAGGCTACTTTCACACATCAGGTTTTTTGTTTCAGGCACAATCTGGCAACTGTTGAAAAAACGGATCCCTTTTTTTTTACGCCGAATCCGTTTTTTCTTATAGAGTTGTATTAACACCGGATTGTGCCTGATGGCCAGACGTTTCATCCGTTTTTTGCCGGATCCATTCAAATAGTCGTTTTCGGCAGATGGAGAAAACGTCGACTGCAAAGTTTTTTTGTCCGGCGGAAAAAAACGCACAGTGACGGAATCGGCCAAAAACACATGAAACGGAGGTGTGAAACAATGAATTATTATTATTATTTATTGTTATAGCGCCATTTATTCCATGGCGCTTTACATGTGAATCCGCCGCCCGGATCCGGGTTTCATAGCATTTTCCACGCAAATTGTAGGGATTTTCCGTTGTGAGGGTCTTGTGCCCCCCTCCTCTTAGATTATTAATCTGCCCCTTCTTGCTGCCACTACCATTAATCTATGGTCAGTAATCTCGCCTTCCTCGCCGTTTCTCGCCCGTATTTCGCACTTTTGCATTTTTCATGCGTCGTCTGCTGAAATATTTAAGGATGAATTGATCAGTGATTACGGGAATTAGCAGAACGCGCAGTAATTGCCGGATCGTCCGCCATCATGTAATATTAATGCTGTCATTAGGGTCTCCGGACGCCTCCTCTGTAGGAGCGGTGGGGTCTGCAGGTCTCCGCTCTGCGGCATCACATCGGGGGGATTCTCTACCACAGATGTTACTGAGAGCAGGCAGAAAAATGCTGCAAAATAATAGTAATTTACACCCAATCACAGTCACATGTCCCTGCACCGACAAGTGACCACTGCAGCCAATCACCTGTCTGCACCGACTGCAGGAGTACTGCGTCCTGTATCTAATCCTTATGCCCTCTTCTGAGCTGCGTATACAGTATAATCCTATCCTGTGTGATACTGACTGCTGAGCCATGTATCTAATCCTATCCTGTGTGATACTGTCTGCTGAGCCGTGTATCTAATCCTATCCTGTGTGATACTATCTGCTGAGTTGTGTATCTAATGCTATCCTGTGTGATACTGACTGCTGAGCCATGTATCTAATCCTATCCTGTGTGTTACTGACTGCTGAGCCGTGTATCTGATCCTCTCCTGTGTGATACTATCTGCTGAGCTGTGTATCTAATCCTCTCCTGTGTGATACTGACTGCTGAGCCGTGTATCTGATCCTCTCCTGTGTGATACTGACTGCTGAGCCGTGTATCTAATCCTATCCTGTGTGATACTGTCTGCTGAGTTGTGTATCTAATGCTATCCTGTGTGATACTGACTGCTGAGCTGTGTATCTAATCCTATCCTGTGTGATACTGACTGCTGAGCCGTGTATCTAATCCTCTCTTGTGTGATACAGTCTGCTGAGCTGTGTATCTAATCCTATCCTGTGTGATACTGACTGCTGAGCCGTGTATCTAATCCTCTCTTGTGTGATACAGTCTGCTGAGTTGTGTATCTAATGCTATCCTGTGTGATACTGACTGCTGAGCCGTGTATCTAATCCTATCCTGTGTGATACTGTCTGCTGAGCTGTGTATCTAATGCTATCCTGTGTGATACTGACTGCTGAGCCATGTATCTAATCCTATCCTGTGTGATACTGTCTGCTGAGTTGTGTATCTAATGCTATCCTGTGTGATACTGACTGCTGAGCCGTGTATCTAATCCTATCCTGTGTGATACTGTCTGCTGAGTTGTGTATCTAATGCTATCCTGTGTGATACTGACTGCTGAGCCGTGTATCTAATCCTATCCTGTGTGATACTGACTGCTGAGCCGTGTATCTAATCCTATCCTGTGTGATACTGTCTGCTGAGTTGTGTATCTAATGCTATCCTGTGTGATACTGACTGCTGAGCCGTGTATCTAATGCTATCCTGTGTGATACTGACTGCTGAGCCGTGTATCTAATCCTATCCTGTGTGATACTGTCTGCTGAGTTGTGTATCTAATCCTATCCTGTGTGATACTGACTGCTGAGCCGTGTATCTAATCCTATCCTGTGTGATACTGACTGCTGAGCCGTGTATCTAATCCTATCCTGTGTGATACTGACTGCTGAGCCGTGTATCTAATCCTATCCTGTGTGATACTGTCTGCTGAGTTGTGTATCTAATGCTATCCTGTGTGATACTGACTGCTGAGCCGTGTATCTAATGCTATCCTGTGTGATACTGACTGCTGAGCCGTGTATCTAATCCTATCCTGTGTGATACTGTCTGCTGAGTTGTGTATCTAATCCTATCCTGTGTGATACTGACTGCTGAGCCGTGTATCTCATCCTATCCTGTGTGATACTGTCTGCTGAGCCGTGTATCTAATCCTGTCCTGTATGATACTGTCTGCTGAGCTGTGTATCTAATCCTCTCCTGTGTGATACTGACTGCTGAGCTGTGTATCTAATCCTCTCCTGTGTGATACTGACTGCTGAGCCGTGCATCTAATCATATCCTGTGTGATACTGTCTGCTGAGCTGTGTATCTAATCCTATCCTGTGTGATACTGACTGCTGAGCCATGTATCTAATCATATCCTGTGTGATACTGTCTGCAGAGCCGTGTATCTAATCCTATCCTGTGTGATACTGACTGCTGAGCCATGTATCTAATCATATCCTGTGTGATACTGTCTGCAGAGCCGTGTATCTAATCCTCTCCTGTGTGATACTGACTGCTGAGCCGTGCATCTAATCATATCCTGTGTGATACTGACTGCTGAGCTGTGTATCTAATCCTATCCTGTGTGATACTGACTGCTGAGCCATGTATCTAATCATATCCTGTGTGATACTGTCTGCAGAGCCGTGTATCTAATCCTATCCTGTGTGATACTGACTGCTGAGCCATGTATCTAATCATATCCTGTGTGATACTGTCTGCAGAGCCGTGTATCTAATCCTCTCCTGTGTGATACTGACTGCTGAGCCGTGTATCTAATCCTATCCTGTGTGATACTGTCTGCTGAGTCGTGTATCTAGTCTGGTAGGTGATACTGACTGCTGAGCCGTGTATCTAATCCTATCCTGTGTGATACTGTCTGCTGAGTCGTGTATCTAGTCTGGTAGGTGATACTGTCTGCTGAGTCGTGTATCTAGTCTGGTAGGTGATACTGACTGCTGAGCCGTGTATCTAATCCTATCCTGTGTGATACTGTCTGCTGAGTCGTGTATCTAGTCTGGTAGGTGATACTGTCTGCAGAGCCGTGTATCTAATCCTATCCTGTGTGATACTGTCTGCTGAGTCGTGTATCTAGTCTGGTAGGTGATACGTGGCCCTACATGTTCAGGATGTTACACCTGCACCCTCTTGTGATTTGCAACCAGTAACCGTCGGTGGCCATAAGTGTCAGTCGATGGCTGTCAGTGTAGTAGCCCTCAGTATCCATCAGTATCTGTCAGTAGCAGTCATTGGCTGTCAGTGGCCGTCATTGGCTGTCAGTAGCCGTCATTGGCTGTGAGTATCCGTGAGTGGCTGTCAGTGGCCGTCAGTGGCTGTTAGTAGCCGTGAGTGGCTGTCAGTGGCCGTCAGTGGCTGTTAGTAGCCGTCAGTATCCGTGAGTGGCTGTCAGTATCCGTCAGTGGCTGTTAGTAGCCGTCAGTGGCTGTTAGTAGCCGTCAGTGCCCGTCACTGGCTGTGAGTAGCTGTCAGTGTCAGTCGGTAGCTGTCAGTATCCGTCAGTGCCCGTCACTGGCTGTCAGTGTCAGTCAGTATCTGTCAGTATCCGTCAGTGGCTTTTCACATCTGACAGTAGCCGTCAGTGGCGGTCGGCGCAGCCGGCGCTGCTGACACACTTCCCCATCTGCTGGGATGGAGAGCGGCCAGCTCTGTGGTTGTTGGATCTCCTCCATACGTCAGTGATAACGAGAGGGGGAAGCCCTCGCACGAGCCGGGCCTGGAGCCCATCCAAGGTTCACACAGAGGACGTGCGAGTCCTGAGGCGGCTTCTCGTGTCCCTTATTGTCAGCTCTTCGATGACATAAACCGGTGTAACACGCGGCGCCGGCAGCACGGGAACCCCGACTGCATCACAGGCATGGGGTATAAACACCGCACATGCCAAAACACCGCACACGCCAAAACACCGCACACGCCGGGCCCAGGGGAACCACTGACGGGTCACTAAATAATCCTAGACCAGGAAGCCTAAGATGAGGTCGGAAGGAAAAGATTTGTGGGATTGGGGTGTGTGGGAAGGCCCCTGGGGGCTGCACTGTCAGAAGTGGCCCTGTACATGGGTGCTTACATCAGACCCCGGCTTCTCGGGAGACCTCACATGTGATCCTCTACATCACAGTGAATTATTAATAACGTGTCACTTCCTGAGGAGATGTGGTCAGGCCGTCACTTCTCGTCTCACTGGCTGCTAAATAATGTAGGGTTAACCATCTCAGTGCCAGGGACGTGCAGCTGCATATGTACGACGATGGTCCACTCCTTCACTGGACATACGCACTGGGGGTATCAGTACCAGAATCATTGGTATCTAGTGTCCCCGGTACTAAAGCTGGAGATCCCTGATCCACCCCACACCGAACACTAAGGCCTTGGCATCAACATAAGTCTCCTTTTATTTTTTCACCACTCGGATCACGCTGCCTCCTAGTTTTAGAAACCTGTTTCTGCAACATCATGTACAACTAATTAAATTTTGTCTTGAGTTGAGTGAAACTTCGAAATAGCTCCTGAATCTTACGACTCAATCTGGATGACAACATTTTGCAATTTCTGCACTTGAGAAATAAAACATTTTAGAATTCCGAAAGTAACATCTGAATCTCAGCACTCAAGAAAAACATCTTAATCTTAGGACTCGAAAAGAAATATCTGAATCTCAGGACTCAAAAAGAAACATCTGAATCCAAGGACTCAAAAAGAAATATCTGAATCCAAGGACTCAAAAAGAAATATCTGAATCCAAGGACTCAAAAAGAAATATCTTAGTCTAAGGACTCGGGAAGAAACATCCAAATCTCAGGAATTATGAAAAACATGTTAATGTTTTGACTTGAAAACAAACCTCTAAATCTCAGGACTCAAGAAAAAAAACTTCTGAATCTCAGGATTTGAGAAACAACATCTGAATCTCAGGACTCAAGAAAAGTCTTCTGAATATCAGGACTCGAAAATAAACATTCAAATGTCAGGAATAAAGATAAAAATGTTAATGTTTGGACTCGGAAAGAAACATCTGAATCTCCAGACTTGAGAGAAAAAAAACATCTGAATCTCAGTACTCGAGATGAAACATCTGAATCCCAGGACTCAAAATGAAACATCTGAATCCCAGGACTTGGTAAGAAATATCTGCATCCCAGGACTTGGGAAGAAATATCTGAATCCCAGAACTTGGGAAGAAACATCAGGACTGGGGATGGAACATCTGAGTCTCAGGACTGGGGATGGAACATCTGAGTCTCAGGACTGGGGATGGAACATCTGAGTCTCAGGACTGGGGATGGAACATCTGAGTCTCAGGATTGGGGATGGAACATCTGAGTTTAAGGACTGGGGATGGAACATCTGAGTTTAAAGACTGGGGATGGAACATCTGAGTCTCAGAACTGGGGACGGAACATCTCAGTCTCAGGACTGGGGACGGAACATCTCAGTCTCAGGACTGGGGACGGAACATCTGAGTCTCAGAACGAGACATGTGAATCTCAGGACTCAAGAAAAACATCTGAATCTTTGAACTCTGAAAGAAATGTCTGAATCTCAGTGTTCAGGAAGTACCATTTGAATCTCGGAATCCGAGAAGCAAAATCTGAATGTGAGGAATCAAGAAACAAAACATCCGAATCTCAAAACATGAGAAGATTAATCTAGATCACTAGAATCAAGACAACATGTGAATCTGAAAACTTGAGAAAAATAACTTAATCTCAGCACTCAGAAAGATACGGATGAATCACAAGATTCTAGAAAACATCTGAATCTCAGGACTCAAAGACCTGACTCTTAAGTCCTGAGAAGAAGCATCTAAATCTCAGGACTCGGAAGTAACATTTGAATCTCAGGACTCGTAAAGAAATACCTGACTCTCAGGATTCAAGAAGAAACCTCTAAATCTCATAACTCAACAAAAAAAAAACTGAATTTCAAGATTCAGAAAAAAACAGCTAGATCTCAGGATCTGAGAAGAAGCATCTGAATGTCAAGATTTGAGAAGAAACATCTGCATCTCTGGACTTTAGAATCTAAGTTTCAGGAAACATTTACATCTGATAACTCAAGAAGAAATATCTATATCTCAGGACTACCTACAAAAATTTTGAATCTGCTTACTCAGATGTGAGAGAAAAAAATACTTAAAATTTAAGGAATCCAAAAAGAAATACCTGAAGCTCAGGACTCAAGAACTGATGTCTAAATCTTAGGACTTGAGATGTGACATCTGAATTTCAAGATTTGAAGAGTAACAGCAGACTCTAGAAACTAGACAAGAAATAACGGAATTTTACAACTCCGAGAGAAACAGTTGAATCTCAGAATATGAGAGGAAACATCTAAATCTTAGGAACAGAAAATAAATATCCAAATTTCACAACAGGAGAAGAAAAATCCAAATCTTACTACTTGACTGGAAATTCAGGGCTAAAAAAGCCATTTCTGATTCTAAGACATGAAAAGAAAGAATTGACTTGCAGGACTCAAGAAGAAACATCTGTATGTCGGGGCTCCGGCATTTTACCATCAGCTATTGTGTTCAGTATGACTTATGGAGTGAAAGGAAACCCATAGGAAACCTACACAAACATGGTGAGACTATACAAGCTCGAGGAGAAACCTCTGAATCCTAGGACTCAAAAATAAACATCTAAATCTCAGGACTCGAGAAATACATTTGAATGTTAGGACTTGAGAAGAATCCTTGGACTCAAAGAGAAACATCTGAATTACTGATTCAAGAAGTAAGAGCTGAAACTCAAGATTCTGAAATACACATCTGCATCTCAGAAGAAATATCTGAATCTCAAGACTGTAGAACAGATAACTGAATTTCAGTACTCCAAAAAGAAACATCTGAAATGTAAGACTCGACAAAAAAGTCTGAATCTTTGGACCCAAAGAGTAACATCTGAACCTGAGGACTCGAGAAGAAATGTCTGAATCATAGGACATGAGAACAATCCCCTGAATCCTAGGACTCAAGAAGAAATATTTGAATTCTATCACTTGAGAATATAAGTCTGAATCCTAGGACTTGAGAAGAAACATATAAATTCTAGGACTTTAGAAAATCTCTGTCCCAGGACTCGAGAAGCAACATCTCAAAACTAGGACTCAATATGAAACATCCGAATCCTAGGGCTCGAGAAAAACATCTCAGTCCTAGGACTCAAGAAGAGAAGTCTGAATTCTACAACTCAAGAAGAAATATATAAACCACAAGATGGTGGCCCGATTCCAACGCATCGGGTATTCTAGAATATGTATGTATGTATATAGCAGCCACATAGTATATAGCACAGGCCACGTAGTATATAGGAGCCATGTAGTATATAGCAGACAAATACTACGTGGCCTGTGCTATATACTATGTGGCTGCTATATACATACATACATATTGTAGAATACCTGATGCGTTAATACAGGCCACGCAGTATATAACAGTGGCCACGCAGTATATAACACAGCCCAAACAGCATATAATACTGCCCACGCAGTATATAACACAGCCCACGTAGTATTTAGCAGTGTGGGCATCATATCCCTGTTAAAAAAATAATTAAAATAAAAAATAGTTATATACTCACCCGCCGGGATCCAGCAAAGCTGTGCCGATGCGCGCGCGGCTGCCGCCATCTTCCGTTCCCAGGATGCATTGCAAAACTACCCAGATGACTTAGCGGTCTCGCGTGGGCGGACTACGGAAGGTGAGAATAGCAGGTTTTTTGTTTTTTTTATTATTTTTAACATGACATCTTTTTACTATTGATGCTGCATAGGCAGCATCAATAATAAAAAGTTGAGGACACACAGGGTTAATAGCGGCGGTAACGGAGTGCGTTACCGGTCCGTTAACGGTGGCATTAACCCTGTGTGAGCGCTGACTGGAGGGGAGTATGGAGCGGTCGCCGGGCACTGACTGCAGGGGAGTAGGGAGGGACTAATTCTCAGCCGGACTGTGCCCGTCGCTGATTGGTCGTGGCAGCCAGGACAGGCAGCTGGCGAGACCAATCAGCGACGCGGGATTTCCGTGATGGAAGTTGTCGACAGAAAGACGGAAGTACCCCTTAGACAATGATATAGTAGATAGGACTCAACTTAATCCTAGGTGTCGAGAAGAAATCTCTCAGTCCCAGGACTTGAGAAGAAGTATCTCAGTCCTAGGGCATGATAAGAGACGTCAATATCTTTGGACTTAAGAGTAAACTGCTCAATCCTAGAACTCGAGAAGAAACATCTGAATCCTAGGATTTGAAAGGAAACTTCTCAATCCGGCGACTTGGGAATAAATATCTGAATCCTAACACTCGATAAATAACGTCTGAATCCTAGGACTTGAGAAGAAATGTCTGAATCTTACGGATTGAGAAGAAACATGTCAAAAGTACAACTCAAGAAGAAACGTCTCCGACCTTAGACTTGAAAATAAACATTTCAATCCTAGAATGCAAGAAGAAACCTCTTAATCTCAGGACTCAAGAAGAAACACTTGAATCTCTGGGCTTGAGAAATAATGTCTGAATTTTAGAACATGAGATTTGCTTGGATTTCTGAGGACAATACTTTTGCTCTCTTAGAGATTGCCAGAGGAGTCGAGCACGCATGTGTATAGAAAAGACAGGTTGAGCAAGTAGAGCTTTGCTGAATATTCTTTCAATAGAACAAGGGAGATAAGCGGCTACCAGGTACCTCTATCCTCACATCAGAAGGAAACAAATAAGGAAAGTCTGTCTTGTCAGATCTTAGGATCCTCAATAACAGGCCTCATCCAAAGGTTTGTTGGTCCTTATACTATGGCATTTGGGTAATGATGGCTCAAATCCTAAAGTTCATGTCCAGCTGGAGCCATAACCTCCCAAAACCAGAGCAGAATCCCAGGTAGCAGGTGCACATTTAGCCTACAGACTCAACGCAGTAAAGAACCAGTCTTCTCTGATCTCATGTCCTCCACTTCCTACACATATCTTGAATTGATGGGATAGTTGTCATTGAGCCACTGTGTATTATCACTTAACCAGAAAACCTATAAACATTGCGGAGAAATGTCTTATGTGGGGAAGAGGAGGAGAAGCAAAGAGGAAAGGGGGAGGGAGACACCAGGAAGGAATTTTAACAGCTGTCCCAACAAGGCTGAAAGGAGTCGGTTGTAAATAAGCTATTTTATTCCTGAAATGAGAGCTGTAAATTGTGGTTTCAGCATGAGGAGGGGGAGGAGATGGCTGGAGAAGGGAAGTATTCATCCCTAAGCCATATAAAAACTATCAGGACATTAGAAGATATGGAGGCCAGATCAATAAGAGGCTGCCACCCAACAATCGAGCAAACGCAACTGCCTAGACATCAATTGGGTGTCCTTTACACCTCACCGCACAGTACATTAATACCACACCCGTCACTAATCTTGGTGCCTCCAGTTGGGTGTAGTATCGTGTTAGCCAGTATATAAAAAAATATTGAACATTGAGAGTCCTCGGTGGTTGATACTTTATAATGGTGAACTGAAAAGATGGTAACAAATTGCAGGCTTTCACTATGACTGAAGAAGAGACTGGAGCTTTCACTCTGCCTGAAGAAGAGGCGGGAACTTTGACTATGCCTGAAGAAGAGACCAAAGCTTTCACTATACCTGAGGAAGAGACCTGAGCTTTCACTAAGCCTGAAGAAGAGACCAGAGCTTTCACTAAGCCTGAAGAAGAGACCAGAGCTTTCACCAAGCCTGAAGAAGAGACCAGAGCTTTCACTAAGCCTGAAGAAGAGACTAGAGCTTTCACTAAGCCTGAAGAAGAGACCAGAGCTTTCACTAATCCTGGAGGAGAAACCAGAGCTTTCACTAAGCCTGAAGAAGAGACCAGAGCTTTCACTAAGCCTGAAGAAGAGACTAGAGCTTTCACTAAGCCTGAAGAGACCAGAGCTTTCACTAAGTATGAAGAAGAGACCAGAGCTTTCACTAAGCCTGAAGAAGAGACCAGAGCTTTCACTAAGCCTCAAGAAGAGACGAGAGCTTTCACTAAGCCTGAAGAAGAGACCAGAGCTTTCACTAAGCCTGAAGAAGAGACTAGAGCTTTCACTAAGCCTGAAGAAAAGACTAGAGCTTTCACTAAGCCTGAAGAAGAGACTAGAGCTTTCACTATGCCTGAAGAAGAGACTAGAGCTTTCACTAAGCCTGAAGGAGAGACCAGAGCTTCCACTAATCCTGAAGGAGAGACCAGAGCTTCCACTAAGCCTGAAGAAGAGACCAGAGCTTTCACTAAGCCTGAAGAAGAGACCAGAGCTTTCACTAAGCCTGAAGAAGAGACCAGAGCTTTCACTAAGCCTGAAGAAGAGACCAGAGCTTTCACTAAGCCTGAAGAAGAGACCAGAGCTTTCACTAAGCCTGAAGAAGAGACCAGAGCTTTCACTAAGCCTGAAGAAGAGACTAGAGGAGTCTTTAAAAGTTTGCAATTTTTTACCACCTTTTCTGAAAGTTATCAACCACCGAGGACAGTTGATGTTGGATATGTTTCCATTTGGTTATGGAGTGAAGTTGGTGGGTTGGAGACACAGTGAGGCAGCAGCATTTTCTTTCTTCTTTTCTCTGGGAATAATGGAGACCCCATTGTTCTACAATACTTCAAACCATCTATATATTATTATTATTATTATTATTATACATTTTTATAGCGCCATTTATTCCATGGCGCTTTACATGTGAATACGGGGCAAATATAGACAAATATATATCACTGAATGCACAAATCTGTGTGACTGCCCGTCCCTCAAAATAGTCTGCTCCACCAGCAGACTTCATACTGCACTCCCATTGTAGGCATAAGAGAAGGAGAAGTTTTGTTGACCAGTTGTTCCTGGACATCTATGAGCCAGGCCCTGGAGATTCTCCTATCTCATGGTCGGTGCTACCCTTGTCTCGCAGCCCCCCACCCCCGGCAGTTAGAGGTTTAAACTCTCCTGGTAGTGGCCAGTCTTACTAAGCCTCCTTGAATTTCCTGTTCAGTGTCCATATCAATTTCTAAAGGAAATTGCCATGCAAAGGCGGCTGTTGACGTCATGCGGCCTCCGGTCAGGGCCATGGTGGATACCTGCTTTTCATATTGGGCCGCCCGATGTCTGCTTGGACCTGCACGCATGCCGCTGCGGTGAACACTCTCTGTAAACAGACAAGCAAATGAGGATGACCAATCCAGTGACCAGAACCTTGGAAGTGGCTCTCATCATCTGGGAGGGCCCTCATGGGTCAATGTCAGTTCACCCGTCTCTGGGAAAAAGCATAGCACCTGTTATAGATCTTGAACTGTGCACCCTGGAGTCATGGTTGTGCTCCAGTGTGAGGCAAGATTGTCAGCTCTTAGGTCAAGACCGTCCATGTGGTTGTCTCTAGTCATCGTCTACCTCTCAATATTAACCTTTTTCGTTTTGGGATTCCTGTGACTTCATCAACTTTCCAACCATCTTGCCCACAAGGGGCCAAGGAAGAAGGTGGCCACGGTGCCATGCCTGTCCCATAGGTAGCCCCGTGTTCACTTCTATGGGGTTCCCCTGCACATGCTCCCTGGTTCCACGTGTTGACGATGGTTGGGCCTCATCCACATGTAGATTACATAGACGTCATATTTAGACCAGTCTCACATGGTCCTATCCGTGGCTGCCTGTGTAATCGTGGACTCCCTATCGGGCGTCCTGATCACATGGCCTGCAGGGGTGTCACTATGTACCCCACCATTGATATATACGTATTTCTGCTGTCCTGTGGGTGGATATTCTGGAGGATACAGATTCCTTTTTAATGTTGTTGAACCAGCAGATATTTGATTTGCAAATCCTAATAATTACCCTCGGCATCCGGGCTTTTTCTGCTTCTCCAATTTGACTGCATTCAAATGAATTCCATCCTAATCCTGCGCACCATCTGCAGCTTCCATCAGGGCGAAGACATCGTGGCCTTTTCACAGTGTCCCTCTTCCTTCCCTTAGGGGGAGCAATGCCAGATACTCTGTACACAGAAGACGAGATAGCGGTTACTACGTGACTATCCTTTACGCATTTCTTTCCTCCAACCAAGAGTTGGTGGGTTTCTGTGCGGATATCCTCTTCGTACATTTCTTCTATCCTACTGGAACTTTAGTGGTGAAATGTGGCTAACCTCTTGATAATTTATTTAATTGGATTGAGAGCTACAGGCTTCTTCTGAGTCTATCCTCTGTGCTTTCCGTTCTTAGACTGGGAGGTAGTAGATTTGTATGTGGCTATCCTCTCAGTACATTTCTTTACTCCAGAGTGGAGGCTAGTGGGTTTCTGTGAGGATATCCTATCTTGACATTTCTTGCTTCAGACTAGAATTTGACGGATTTCTGTCTGGCTATCCTTTACAATTGTGCTCAAACGTTTTCATACCACAGCAGAATTTTTGCTTTCTTGGCCTTTTTTCAGAGAATATGAATGATAACACCAAAACCTTTTCTCCACTCATGGTTAGTGGTTGGGTAAAGCCATTTATTGTCAAACTACTGTGTTTTCTCTTTTTAAATCATAATGACAACCCAAAACATCCAAATGACCCTGATCAAAAGTTCACATGCCCCGTTTCTTAATACCGTGTATGGCCCCCTCTAACATCAATGACAGCTTGAAGTCTTTTGTGGTAGTTGTAGATGAGGTTCTTCATTTTCTCAGATAGTAAAGCTGCCCACTCTTCTTGGCAAAAAGCCTCAAGTTCCTGTAAGTTCCTGGGCTGTCTAGTATGAACTGTGCACTTGAGTTCTCCCCAGAGTGGCTCAATGATATTGAGGTCAGGAGACTGAGATGGCCACTCCAGAACCTTCACTTTGTTCTGCTGTAGCCAATGACAGGTCGACTTGGCCTTGTGTTCTGGATCATTGTCATGTTGGAACATCCAAGTATGTCCCATGCGCAGCTTCTGGGCTGATGATTGCAAATTTTCCTCCAGTATTTGCTGATAACGTGCTACTTTCATCTTTCCTTCAACTTTGACCAAGTTTCCTGTGCCTCTGTAGCTCACACATCCCCAAAACATCAGCGATTCACCTCCGTGCTTTGCAGTAGGAATGGTGTTCCTTTCATCATACGCCTTGTTGACTTCTCTCCAAATGTATCGTTTATGGTTGTGGCCAAAAAGTTCAATTTTGGTCTCATCACTCCAAATTACCTTGTTCCAGAAGTTTTGAGGCTTGTCTCTGCTGTTTTGCGTATTGTAGGTGAGATACTATGTGGCATTTGCGCAGGAATGGCTTTCTTCTGGTGACTCGACCATGCTGCCAATTTTTCTTCAGGTGCCTCCTTATTGTTCATCTTGAAACAGCCACACCGCTAGTTTTCCACGAGTCCTGTATTTCAGCTGATGTTATTTGTGGGTTTTTCTTTGCATCCTGAACAATTTTCCTGGCAGTTGTGGATGACATTTTTGTTGGTCTACCTGACCGTGGTTTTGTTTTTACAGACCCCCTGATTTTCCATTTGTTAATCACAGTGTGAACGCTGCTGACTGGCATTATCAATTCCTTGGATATCTTTTTGTATCCCTTTCCTGTTTTATGCAGTTCAACTACCTTTTCCCGTAGATCTGTTGACAATTCTTTTTCTTTCCCCATGACTCACAATCCAGAAACGTCAGTGGCTGGATGAAAGATGCAAGAGTCTGTCTGGATCCCAGAAACTCCCTCAGCTTTTATGCACACACTGATTACAGGCAAACAGGTCACAGATGAGGTTGTTACTGTACCTGTAGCAGCCATTCACACCCATTTGTGTCAACTTCTGTGCATGTTCTCAGGCCAAATCACCAGGGTATGTAAACTTTTGATCAGGGTCATTTGGATGTTTTGGGTTGTCATTATGACTTAAAAAGAGAAAACACAGTAGTCTGACAATAAATGCTTCACCCAACCACTAACCATGAGTGGAGAAAAAGTTTTGGTGTTATCATTCATATTCTCTGAAATAAGGCCAAGAAAGCAAAAATTCTGCCGGGGTATGTAAACTTTTAAGCACAACTGTCATATCTGCACTTTATTTTTTCCAGACTGGAAGTTCATGGCTATCCTAGTCACATTTCTTTCCTCGTACTAGGAGTTAGTGAGTTACTGTGAGCTTATCCTACCTGTTCTTTCCTCGTTCATGGTTATCCTCTTCTCATTTATTTTTCCTCATCATAGGAGTTAGTGAATTATTGTTAGTCTATTCTATCTGTCTTTTCATCTATCAGGCTTGGAGTTCATTTAGGCTATCCTCTTCACATTTCTTTTTTCAGGCTAGGAATTAGGATAGACTCACAGTAACTCACTATACGCCCCTTCCTTTTTCATGCTGGGAGTTCATGACTATCCTTTTTACATTTATTTTCTGGTGGGAGTAGTTAGTGATTAGCTGTGAGTCTATTCTGTCTTTTTGTCTCTCAGGCTTGAGGTTCTTTGAGGATATCCTTCCTGCACACATCGTTCCTCGGACTAAGTTAGTGAGTTAAAGTGAGTCTAACCTAACTGTGTTTTCATCTGTCAAGCTTGGAGTTCTTTAGGCTATCCTGTTCACATTTCTTTCCTCGTTGTAGAATTGCTGTGGGTCTGTTTCGTATTGTGATCTGTCAGGCTTGAGGTTCTTTTAGGCTATCCTCCCTGCATATTTCTTTCTTCAGACGAGGCTTTAGTGGGTTTCAGTGAGGCTATCCTATCTATACTTTCTTTTTTCATGCTGGTAGTTTATGACTATCCTCCCTGCACATTTCTTTCCTTAGACTAGACATTAGTGGGTTTCAGTGAGGCTATCCTATCTATACTTTCCTTTTTTATGCTGGCAGTCTATGCCTATCATTCCTTGCACATTTTTTTCCCTAGACTAGGCTTTGGGATAGCCTCACCGAAACTCACTAACGCCTAGTCTAGGGAAAGAAATGTGCAGGGAGGATAGCCATAGACTGCCAGCATGAAAAAGGAAAGTATAGATAGGATAGCCTCACCAAAACACACTAATGCCTAATCTAGGGACAGACATGTGCAGGGAGGATAGCCATAGACTGCCAGCATGAAAAAGGAAAGTATAGATAGGATAGCCTCACCGAAACCCACTAATTTCTAGTCTAAGGAAAGAAATGTGCAGGGAGGATAGCCAAAAACTACCAGCATGAAAAAGGAAAGTATAGATAGGATAGCCTCGCCGAAACTCACTATCTATATTCTCCTTTTTCATGCTGGCAGTCTGTGCCTCCCTGCACATTTCTGTCCTCAGGCTAGGCGTTAGTGAGTTTCGGTGAGGTTATCCTATGTATACTTTCCTTTTCCTTGCTGTTAGTTTATGGCTATACTCCCTGCACATTTCTGTCCTTGGGCTAGGCATTATTTAGTTTCGTGAGGCTATCCTCTTTCTCAATATTAATGACGCGGGGCTCTATTAAAGGAGACAAGGCTTGTTATCGTTATTGGCAAATCTTCATCCACGAAGTTCAAGTCCAAGTCCCAGGAATAGAGCAATCTCCTGTCCACGTCGGCGGCTGATCGTGCCTCTTGCCCGTCCGCGCCTCCTCAGTGCGCGCCTCCCCGGTCCGGATCATCTGTCCTTATTGATCTGTATGTCTCAGTTATTAGAGAAATCGAAGGGCCTCTTGACCCGGCAATTATTGTTCTGGCAGCCGCTGCTCACTTATATAACCTCATTATGTTTGGGAAGTCGTCTGTGTGGCCGGAGCGGCGATCGTTACCGCCAGTCACACCTGCTTTATATGATCTGATAATCGCGGTGGGCGACCTGACGAGGAGGACGGTTTGTTACTCTGCACTCGCGGCACAACGGCGGAGGAGGCGAAGGACCATGTGCCGCGTCCGCAGCTCCATAGTCACTTATCACAGGCAGGGGGTCGAAAACTTGTGCAAATGGTCTGGTGCACATTCCGGGGATGAAAGAGGGGGAAGATCTCCACTAGTCGCCCCATTTATACTGAGCCCTCGTATTGCTCTACCTATACCATAAAGGGGCTCATTCCCATCACCTGGTCATGTGACCTGTCAATCACAACTTTAAATGACATTTGCACCTTTAAGGGGAAAGTTTGTTTTTTGATTTTCTTTTAATTCATTCCGAAAACAGATATGGAGCTTACTGACTGATTTTTAGTTAACTCCTTCTGCAGATAGAAGAGCCTGTCAAACCTAAACGGTGCAAATTTTTTAACTGGACCCAATTGCAAATATAATTTTGAGCCTAAAATAAATGGAGTTAAGCAAAATAACTAAATAAATAAAGGCGCCCTGATTGTTGTTCTTCCCCTTTAAATCTCGGCTTGTTGTGTATTTAACGCTCTGATAATGGAATCGTTCCCCGGCCGAGGACAATAAATAGGGGAGACTTCATGAGCTGCAGAATACATTACAGGCCTGTCGGTAGCGGGCGGCCGGGCTCCCCGGGGCCCCCCGAGCTCTCATGTTATGTCATGTCTTAACCACGTAATGACCTCGGGCTCCGCCACCATGTGCGGGAATCCCCATTAGTAATGACGGAGCCCCCAACGTACCACCAGGGACCTGAGCCCCTTACCAATCATTGGCCTGTGCCCACCCATACACAATAAGTGGTCTGAGACCTCCATCCTGAGGACGTCTCATGCTTAGTGCTTACCAAAGGGGTCCTCCACCCACAGCGGGGGTCTCTATCGTCCCGCACACCCACCCCCTCATAGACACCAGTGTTATTGGTGACGCCATCTTTGTGATGTGAATATCCTCCTCTGCGCACTCACCTGTCAGACGGTCTGTGAGATCTGAGTCCTATAAGTTATGGACGACGGGGTAAAAAAGGACCGGACGGGGGTCAGTCTGAGGATCGCCTCATGTCAGGTGAGATACTAATGCTGAATCTCTGCCTTATCTTACAGTTGTACGAGCTGGATGAAGACCCCAAGAGGAAGGAATTCCTGGATGATCTGTTCAGCTTCATGCAGAAGAGAGGTGAGTGACACGAGACGGCTCCATACTGTGCAAATCACCCCAGAGCTGCACTCACTATTCTGCTGGTGCAGTCACTGTGTACATACATTACATTACTGATCCTTATTTACATCCTGTATTATACTCCAGAGCTGCACTCACTATTCTGCTGGTGCAGTCACTGTGTACATACATTAGATTACTGATCCTGAGTTACATCCTGTATTATACCCCAGAGCTGCACTCACTATTCTGCTGGTGCAGTCACTGTGTACATACATTACATTACTGATCCTGAGTTACATCCTGTATTATACTCCAGAGCTGCACTCACTATTCTGCTGGTGCAGTCACTGTGTACATACATTACATTACTGATCCTGAGTTACATCCTGTATTATACTCCAGAGCTGCACTCACTATTCTGCTGGTGCAGTCACTGTGTACATACATTACATTACTGATCCTGAGTTACCTCCTGTATTATACTCCAGAGCTGCACTCACTATTCTGCTGGTGCAGTCACTGTGTACATACATTACATTACTGATCCTGAGTTACATCCTGTATTATACTCCACTGCTGCACTCACTATTCTGCTGGTGCAGTCACTGTGTACATACATTACTGATCCTGAGTTACATCCTGTATTATACTCCAGAGCTGCACTCACTATTCTGCTGGTGCAGTCACTGTGTACATACATTACATTACTGATCCTGAGTTACATCCTGTATTATACCCCAGAACTGCACTCACTATTCTGCTGGTGCAGTCACTGTGTACATACATTACATTACTGATCCTGAGTTACCTCCTGTATTATAGCCCAGAGCTGCACTCACTATTCTGCTGGTGCAGTCACTGTGTACATACATTACATTACTGATCCTGAGTTACATCCTGTATTATACCCCAGAACTGCACTCACTATTCTGCTGGTGCAGTCACTGTGTACATACATTACATTACTGATCCTGAGTTACATCCTGTATTATACCCCAGAACTGCACTCACTATTCTGCTGGTGCATTACATTACTGATCCTGAGTTACCTCCTGTATTATAGCCCAGAGCTGCACTCACTATTCTGCTGGTGCAGTCACTGTGTACATACATTACATTACTGATCCTGAGTTACCTCCTGTATTATACCCCAGAACTGCACTCACTATTCTGCTGGTGCATTACATTACTGATCCTGAGTTACATCCTGTATTATACTCCAGAGCTGCACTCACTATTCTGCTGGTGCAGTCACTGTGTACATACATTACATTACTGATCCTGAGTTACATCCTGTATTATACTCCAGAGCTGCACTCACTATTCTGCTGGTGCAGTCACTGTGTACATACATTACATTACTGATCCTGAGTTACCTCCTGTATTATACTCCAGAGCTGCACTCACTATTCTGCTGGTGCAGTCACTGTGTACATACATTACATTACTGATCCTGAGTTACATCCTGTATTATACCCCAGAGCTGCACTCACTATTCTGCTGGTGCAGTCACTGTGTACATACATTACATTACTGATCCTGAGTTACATCCTGTATTATACTCCAGAGCTGCACTCACTATTCTGCTGGTGCAGTCACTGTATACATACATTACATTACTGATCCTTATTTACATCCTGTATTATACCCCAGAGCTGCACTCACTGTTCTGCTGGTGCAGTCACTGTGTACATACATTACATTACTGACCCTGAGTTACATCCTGTATTATACTGCAGAGCTGCACTCACTATTCTGCTGGTGCAGTCACTGTGTACATACATTACATTACTGATCCTGAGTTACATCCTGTATTATACCCCAGAGCTGCACTCAATATTCTGCTGGTGCAGTCACTGTGTACATACATTACATTACTGATCCTGAATTACATCCTGTATTATACTCCACTGCTGCACTCACTATTCTGCTGGTGCAGTCACTGTGTACATACATTACTGATCCTGAGTTACATCCTGTATTATACTCCAGAGCTGCACTCACTATTCTGCTGGTGCAGTCACTGTGTACATACATTACATTACTGATCCTGAGTTACATCCTGTATTATACCCCAGAACTGCACTCACTATTCTGCTGGTGCAGTCACTGTGTACATACATTACATTACTGATCCTGAGTTACCTCCTGTATTATAGCCCAGAGCTGCACTCACTATTCTGCTGGTGCAGTCACTGTGTACATACATTACATTACTGATCCTGAGTTACATCCTGTATTATACCCCAGAACTGCACTCACTATTCTGCTGGTGCAGTCACTGTGTACATACATTACATTACTGATCCTGAGTTACATCCTGTATTATACCCCAGAACTGCACTCACTATTCTGCTGGTGCATTACATTACTGATCCTGAGTTACCTCCTGTATTATACTCCAGAGCTGCACTCACTATTCTGCTGGTGCAGTCACTGTGTACATACATTACATTACTGATCCTGAGTTACATCCTGTATTATACCCCAGAGCTGCACTCACTATTCTGCTGGTGCAGTCACTGTGTACTTACATTACTGATCCTGAATTACATCCTGTATTATACTCCACTACTGCACTCACTATTCTGCTGGTGCAGTCACTGTGTACATACATTACTGATCCTGAGTTACATCCTGTATTATACTCCAGAGCTGCACACACTATTCTGCTGGTGCAGTCACTGTGTACATACATTACATTACTGATCCTGAGTTACCTCCTGTATTATAGCCCAGAGCTGCACTCACTATTATGCTGGTGCAGTCACTGTGTACATACATTACATTACTGATCCTGAGTTACATCCTGTATTATACCCCAGAGCTGCACTCACTATTCTGCTGGTGCAGTCACTGTGTACATACATTACATTACAGATCCTGAGTTACATCCTGTATTATACCTCAGAACTGCACTCACTATTCTGCTGGTGCAGTCACTGTGTACATACATTACATTACTGATCCTGAGTTACCTCCTGTATTATACTCCAGAGCTGCACTCACTATTCTGCTGGTGCAGTCACTGTGTACATACATTACTGATCCTGAGTTACCTCCTGTATTATACTCCAGAGCTGCACTCACTATTCTGCTGGTGCAGTCACAGTGTACATACATTACATTACTGATCCTGAATTACATTCTGTATTATACCCCAGAGCTGCACTCACTATTCTGCTGGTGCAGTCACTGTGTACATACATTACTGATCCTGAGTTACCTCCTGTATTATACTCCAGAGCTGCACTCACTATTCTGCTGGTGCAGTCACTGTGTACATACATTACTGATCCTGAGTTACCTCCTGTATTATACTCCAGAGCTGCACTCACTATTCTGCTGGTGCAGTCACTGTGTACATACATTACATTACTGATCCTGTGTTACATCCTGTATTATACCCCAGAGCTGCACTCACTATTCTGCTGGTGCAGTCACTGTGTACATACATTACTGATCCTGAGTTACCTCCTGTATTATACTCCAGAGCTGCACTCACTATTCTGCTGGTGCAGTCACTGTGTACATACATTACATTACTGATCCTGTGTTACATCCTGTATTATACCCCAGAGCTGCACTCACTATTCTGCTGGTGCAGTCACTGTGTACATACATTACATTACTGATCCTGAGTTACATCCTGTATTATACCCCAGAGCTGCACTCAATATTCTGCTGGTGCAGTCACTGTGTACATACATTACTGATCCTGAGTTACATCCTGTATTATACTCCAGAGCTGCACTCACTATTCTGCTGGTGCAGTCACTGTGTACATACATTACATTACTGATCCTGAGTTACATCCTGTATTATACCCCAGAGCTGCACTCACTATTCTGCTGGTGCAGTCACTGTGTACATACATTACATTACAGATCCTGAGTTACATCCTGTATTATACCTCAGAACTGCACTCACTATTCTGCTGGTGCAGTCACTGTGTACATACATTACATTACTGATCCTGAGTTACCTCCTGTATTATACTCCAGAGCTGCACTCACTATTCTGCTGGTGCAGTCACTGTGTACATACATTACATTACTGATCCTGAATTACATCCTGTATTATACTCCACTGCTGCACTCACTATTCTGCTGGTGCAGTCACTGTGTACATACATTACATTACTGATCCTGAATTACATCCTGTATTATACCCCAGAGCTGCACTCACTATTCTGCTGGTGCAGTCACTGTGTACATACATTACTGATCCTGAGTTACATCCTGTATTATACTCCAGAGCTGCACTCACTATTCTGCTGGTGCAGTCACTGTGTACATACATTACATTACTGATCCTGAGTTACATCCTGTATTATACCCCAGAGCTGCACTCACTATTCTGCTGGTGCAGTCACTGTGTACATACATTACATTACAGATCCTGAGTTACATCCTGTATTATACTCCAGAGCTGCACTCACTATTCTGCTGGTGCAGTCACTGTGTACATACATTACATTACTGATCCTCAGTTACCTCCTGTATTATACTCCAGAGCTGAACTCACTATTCTGCTGGTGCAGTCACTGTGTACATACATTACATTACTGATCCTGTGTTACATCCTGTATTATACCCCAGAGCTGCACTCACTATTCTGCTGGTGCAGTCACTGTGTACATACATTACATTCCTCTTTCCTGAGTTACATCCTGTATTATACTCCAGAGCTGCGCTCACTATTCTGCTGGTGCAGTCACTGTGTACATACATTACATTACTGATCCTGAGTTACATCTTGTATTATACTCCAGAGCTACACTCACTATTCTGCTGGTGCAGTCACTGTGTACATACATTACTGATCCTGAGTTACATCCTGTATTATACCCCAGAGCTGCACTCACTATTCTGCTGGTGCAGTCACTGTGTACATACATTACATTACTGATCCTGAGTTACCTCCTGTATTATACTCCAGAGCTGCACTCACTATTCTGCTGGTGCAGTCACTGTGTACATACATTATATTACTGATCCTCAGTTACATCCTGTATTATACCCCAGAGCTGCACTCACTATTCTGCTGGTGCAGTCACTGTTTACATACATTACATTACTGATCCTGAGTTACATCATGTATTATACCCCAGAGCTGCACTCACTATTCTGCTGGTGCAGTCACTGTGTACATACATTACATTACTGATCCTGAGTTACATCCTGTATTATACCCCAGAACTGCACTCACTATTCTGCTGGTGCATTACATTACTGATCCTGAGTTACATCCTGTATTATACTCCAGAGCTGCACTCACTATTCTGCTGGTGCAGTCACTGTGTACATACATTACATTACTGATCCTGAGTTACATCCTGTATTATACTCCAGAGCTGCACTCACTATTCTGCTGGTGCAGTCACTGTGTACATACATTACATTACTGATCCTGAGTTACCTCCTGTATTATACTCCAGAGCTGCACTCACTATTCTGCTGGTGCAGTCACTGTGTACATACATTACATTACTGATCCTGAGTTACATCCTGTATTATACCCCAGAGCTGCACTCACTATTCTGCTGGTGCAGTCACTGTGTACATACATTACATTACTGATCCTGAGTTACATCCTGTATTATACTCCAGAGCTGCACTCACTATTCTGCTGGTGCAGTCACTGTATACATACATTACATTACTGATCCTTATTTACATCCTGTATTATACCCCAGAGCTGCACTCACTGTTCTGCTGGTGCAGTCACTGTGTACATACATTACATTACTGACCCTGAGTTACATCCTGTATTATACTGCAGAGCTGCACTCACTATTCTGCTGGTGCAGTCACTGTGTACATACATTACATTACTGATCCTGAGTTACATCCTGTATTATACCCCAGAGCTGCACTCAATATTCTGCTGGTGCAGTCCCTGTGTACATACATTACATTACTGATCCTGAATTACATCCTGTATTATACTCCACTGCTGCACTCACTATTCTGCTGGTGCAGTCACTGTGTACATACATTACTGATCCTGAGTTACATCCTGTATTATACTCCAGAGCTGCACTCACTATTCTGCTGGTGCAGTCACTGTGTACATACATTACATTACTGATCCTGAGTTACATCCTGTATTATACCCCAGAACTGCACTCACTATTCTGCTGGTGCAGTCACTGTGTACATACATTACATTACTGATCCTGAGTTACCTCCTGTATTATAGCCCAGAGCTGCACTCACTATTCTGCTGGTGCAGTCACTGTGTACATACATTACATTACTGATCCTGAGTTACATCCTGTATTATACCCCAGAACTGCACTCACTATTCTGCTGGTGCAGTCACTGTGTACATACATTACATTACTGATCCTGAGTTACATCCTGTATTATACCCCAGAACTGCACTCACTATTCTGCTGGTGCATTACATTACTGATCCTGAGTTACCTCCTGTATTATACTCCAGAGCTGCACTCACTATTCTGCTGGTGCAGTCACTGTGTACATACATTACATTACTGATCCTGAGTTACATCCTGTATTATACCCCAGAGCTGCACTCACTATTCTGCTGGTGCAGTCACTGTGTACTTACATTACTGATCCTGAATTACATCCTGTATTATACTCCACTACTGCACTCACTATTCTGCTGGTGCAGTCACTGTGTACATACATTACTGATCCTGAGTTACATCCTGTATTATACTCCAGAGCTGCACTCACTATTCTGCTGGTGCAGTCACTGTGTACATACATTACATTACTGATCCTGAGTTACCTCCTGTATTATAGCCCAGAGCTGCACTCACTATTATGCTGGTGCAGTCACTGTGTACATACATTACATTACTGATCCTGAGTTACATCCTGTATTATACCCCAGAGCTGCACTCACTATTCTGCTGGTGCAGTCACTGTGTACATACATTACATTACAGATCCTGAGTTACATCCTGTATTATACCTCAGAACTGCACTCACTATTCTGCTGGTGCAGTCACTGTGTACATACATTACATTACTGATCCTGAGTTACCTCCTGTATTATACTCCAGAGCTGCACTCACTATTCTGCTGGTGCAGTCACTGTGTACATACATTACTGATCCTGAGTTACCTCCTGTATTATACTCCAGAGCTGCACTCACTATTCTGCTGGTGCAGTCACAGTGTACATACATTACATTACTGATCCTGAATTACATTCTGTATTATACCCCAGAGCTGCACTCACTATTCTGCTGGTGCAGTCACTGTGTACATACATTACTGATCCTGAGTTACCTCCTGTATTATACTCCAGAGCTGCACTCACTATTCTGCTGGTGCAGTCACTGTGTACATACATTACTGATCCTGAGTTACCTCCTGTATTATACTCCAGAGCTGCACTCACTATTCTGCTGGTGCAGTCACTGTGTACATACATTACATTACTGATCCTGTGTTACATCCTGTATTATACCCCAGAGCTGCACTCACTATTCTGCTGGTGCAGTCACTGTGTACATACATTACTGATCCTGAGTTACCTCCTGTATTATACTCCAGAGCTGCACTCACTATTCTGCTGGTGCAGTCACTGTGTACATACATTACATTACTGATCCTGTGTTACATCCTGTATTATACCCCAGAGCTGCACTCACTATTCTGCTGGTGCAGTCACTGTGTACATACATTACATTACTGATCCTGAGTTACATCCTGTATTATACCCCAGAGCTGCACTCAATATTCTGCTGGTGCAGTCACTGTGTACATACATTACTGATCCTGAGTTACATCCTGTATTATACTCCAGAGCTGCACTCACTATTCTGCTGGTGCAGTCACTGTGTACATACATTACATTACTGATCCTGAGTTACATCCTGTATTATACCCCAGAGCTGCACTCACTATTCTGCTGGTGCAGTCACTGTGTACATACATTACATTACAGATCCTGAGTTACATCCTGTATTATACCTCAGAACTGCACTCACTATTCTGCTGGTGCAGTCACTGTGTACATACATTACATTACTGATCCTGAGTTACCTCCTGTATTATACTCCAGAGCTGCACTCACTATTCTGCTGGTGCAGTCACTGTGTACATACATTACATTACTGATCCTGAATTACATCCTGTATTATACTCCACTGCTGCACTCACTATTCTGCTGGTGCAGTCACTGTGTACATACATTACATTACTGATCCTGAATTACATCCTGTATTATACCCCAGAGCTGCACTCACTATTCTGCTGGTGCAGTCACTGTGTACATACATTACTGATCCTGAGTTACATCCTGTATTATACTCCAGAGCTGCACTCACTATTCTGCTGGTGCAGTCACTGTGTACATACATTACATTACTGATCCTGAGTTACATCCTGTATTATACCCCAGAGCTGCACTCACTATTCTGCTGGTGCAGTCACTGTGTACATACATTACATTACAGATCCTGAGTTACATCCTGTATTATACTCCAGAGCTGCACTCACTATTCTGCTGGTGCAGTCACTGTGTACATACATTACATTACTGATCCTCAGTTACCTCCTGTATTATACTCCAGAGCTGAACTCACTATTCTGCTGGTGCAGTCACTGTGTACATACATTACATTACTGATCCTGTGTTACATCCTGTATTATACCCCAGAGCTGCACTCACTATTCTGCTGGTGCAGTCACTGTGTACATACATTACATTCCTCTTTCCTGAGTTACATCCTGTATTATACTCCAGAGCTGCGCTCACTATTCTGCTGGTGCAGTCACTGTGTACATACATTACATTACTGATCCTGAGTTACATCCTGTATTATACTCCAGAGCTACACTCACTATTCTGCTGGTGCAGTCACTGTGTACATACATTACTGATCCTGAGTTACATCCTGTATTATACCCCAGAGCTGCACTCACTATTCTGCTGGTGCAGTCACTGTGTACATACATTACATTACTGATCCTGAGTTACCTCCTGTATTATACTCCAGAGCTGCACTCACTATTCTGCTGGTGCAGTCACTGTGTACATACATTATATTACTGATCCTCAGTTACATCCTGTATTATACCCCAGAGCTGCACTCACTATTCTGCTGGTGCAGTCACTGTTTACATACATTACATTACTGATCCTGAGTTACATCATGTATTATACCCCAGAGCTGCACTCACTATTCTGCTGGTGCAGTCACTGTGTACATACATTACATTACTGATCCTGAGTTACATCCTGTATTATACCTCAGAACTGCACTCACTATTCTGCTGGTGCAGTCACTGTGTACATACATTACATTACTGATCCTGAGTTACCTCCTGTATTATACCCCAGAGCTGCACTCACTATTCTGCTGGTGCAGTCACTGTGTACATACATTACATTACTGATCCTGAGTTACCTCCTGTATTATACTCCAGAGCTGCACTCACTATTCTGCTGGTGCAGTCACTGTGTACATACATTACATTACTGATCCTGTGTTACATCCTGTATTATACCCCAGAGCTGCACTCACTATTCTGCTGGTGCAGTCACTGTGTACATACATTACATTACTGATCCTGAGTTACCTCCTGTATTATACTCCAGAGCTGCACTCACTATTCTGCTGGTGCAGTCACTGTGTACATACATTACATTACTGATCCTGAGTTACACCCTGTATTATACTCCAGAGCTGCACTCACTGTTCTGCTGGTGCAGTCACTGTGTACATACATTACTGATCCTGAGTTACATCCTGTATTATACCCCAGAGCTGCACTCACTATTCTGCTGGTGCAGTCACTGTGTACATACATTACATTACTGATCCTGAGTTACCTCCTGTATTATCCTCCAGAGCTGCACTCACTATTCTGCTGGTGCAGTCACTGTTTACATACAGGGGCTTCTCACTAAATTAGAATATCATCAAAAAGTTAATTTATTTCAGTTCTTCAATACAAAAAGTGAATCTCATATATTCTATAGAGTCATTACACACAGAGTGCTCTATTTCACGTTTTTATTTCTGTTAATGTTAATGGAGGGAAAAATGATAATGGAGGGAAAAATGGTAAAAAAATTCTCATTGGGGTCTGTTACAAACCCCCAAATATAACAGAAAGCATGGAAAGTCTACTTCTAAAGCAGATAGATGAAGCTGCAACCCATAATGAGGTCCTGGTTATGGGGGACTTTAACTACCCGGATATTAACTGGGAAACAGAAACCTGTGAAACCCATAAAGGCAACAGGTTTCTGCTAATAACCAAGAAAAATTATCTTTCACAATTGGTGCAGAATCCAACCAGAGGAGCAGCACTTTTAGACCTAATACTATCTAATAGACCTGACAGAATAACAAATCTGCAGGTGGTTGGGCATCTAGGAAATAGCGACCACAATATTGTGCAGTTTCACCTGTCTTTCACTAGGGGGACTTGTCAGGGAGTCACAAAAACATTCAACTTTAGGAAGGCAAAGTTTGAACAGCTTAGAGATGCCCTTAATCTGGTAGACTGGGACAATATCCTCAGAAATGAGAATACAGATAATAAATGGGAAATGTTTAAGAACATCCTAAATAGGCAGTGTAAGCGGTTTATACCTTGTGGGAATAAAAGGACTAGAAATAGGAAAAACCCAATGTGGCTAAACAAAGAAGTAAGACAGGCAATTAACAGTAAAAAGAAAGCATTTGCACTACTAAAGCAGGATGGCACCATTGAAGCTCTAAAAAACTATAGGGAGAAAAATACTTTATCTAAAAAACTAATTAAAGCTGCCAAAAAGGAAACAGAGAAGCACATTGCTAAGGAGAGTAAAACTAATCCCAAACTGTTCTTCAACTATATCAATAGTAAAAGAATAAAAACTGAAAATGTAGGCCCCTTAAAAAATAGTGAGGAAAGAATGGTTGTAGATGACGAGGAAAAAGCTAACATATTAAACACCTTCTTCTCCACGGTATTCACGGTGGAAAATGAAATGCTAGGTGAAATCCCAAGAAACAACGAAAACCCTATATTAAGGGTCACCAATCTAACCCAAGAAGAGGTGCGAAACCGGCTAAATAAGATTAAAATAGATAAATCTCCGGGTCCGGATGGCATACACCCACGAGTACTAAGAGAACTAAGTAATGTAATAGATAAACCATTATTTCTTATTTTTAGTGACTCTATAGCGACAGGGTCTGTTCCGCAGGACTGGCGCATAGCAAATGTGGTGCCAATATTCAAAAAGGGCTCTAAAAGTGAACCTGGAAATTATAGGCCAGTAAGTCTAACCTCTATTGTTGGTAAAATATTTGAAGGGTTTCTGAGGGATGTTATTCTGGATTATCTCAATGAGAATAACTGTTTAACTCCATATCAACATGGGTTTATGAGAAATCGCTCCTGTCAAACCAATCTAATCAGTTTTTATGAAGAGGTAAGCTATAGGCTGGACCACGGTGAGTCATTGGACGTGGTATATCTCGATTTTTCCAAAGCGTTTGATACCGTGCCGCACAAGAGGTTGGTACACAAAATGAGAATGCTTGGTCTGGGGGAAAATGTGTGTAAATGGGTTAGTAACTGGCTAAGTGATAGAAAGCAGAGGGTGGTTATAAATGGTATAGTCTCTAACTGGGTCGCTGTGACCAGTGGGGTACCGCAGGGGTCAGTATTGGGACCTGTTCTCTTCAACATATTCATTAATGATCTGGTAGAAGGTTTACACAGTAAAATATCGATATTTGCAGATGATACAAAGCTATGTAAAGCAGTTAATACAAGAGAAGATAGTATTCTGCTACAGATGGATCTGGATAAGTTGGAAACTTGGGCTGAAAGGTGGCAGATGAGGTTTAACAATGATAAATGTAAGGTTATACACATGGGAAGAGGGAATCAATATCACCATTACACACTGAACGGGAAACCACTGGGTAAATCTGACAGGGAGAAGGACTTGGGGATCCTAGTTAATGATAAACTTACCTGGAGCAGCCAGTGCCAGGCAGCAGCTGCCAAGGCAAACAGGATCATGGGGTGCATTAAAAGAGGTCTGGATACACATGATGAGAGCATTATACTGCCTCTGTACAAATCCCTAGTTAGACCGCACATGGAGTACTGTGTCCAGTTTTGGGCACCGGTGCTCAGGAAGGATATAATGGAACTAGAGAGAGTACAAAGGAGGGCAACAAAATTAATAAAGGGGATGGGAGAACTACAATACCCAGATAGATTAGCGAAATTAGGATTATTTAGTCTAGAAAAAAGACGACTGAGGGGCGATCTAATAACCATGTATAAGTATATAAGGGGACAATACAAATATCTCGCTGAGGATCTGTTTATACCAAGGAAGGTGACGGGCACAAGGGGGCATTCTTTGCGTCTGGAGGAGAGAAGGTTTTTCCACCAACATAGAAGAGGATTCTTTACTGTTATGGCAGTGAGAATCTGGAATTGCTTGCCTGAGGAGGTGGTGATGGCGAACACAGTCGAGGGGTTCAAGAGAGGCCTGGATGTCTTCCTGGAGCAGAACAATATTGTATCATACAATTATTAGGTTCTGTAAAAGGACGTAGATCTGGGGATTTATTATGATGGAATATAGGCTGAACTGGATGGACAAATGTCTTTTTTCGGCCTTACTAACTATGTTACTATGTTACTATGTAATGTTGATGATTATGGCTTACAGCCAATGAAAACTCAAAAGTCATTATCTCAGTAAATAGAATACTTCATATCACCAGCTTGAAAAGTGATTTTAAAATCCGAAATGTTTCCTACTGAAATGTATGTTCAGAAAATGCTCTCAGTACTTGGTCCTTTGGCCTCCATGCCACGCCACATTAATACAAAAGGAGCCCGACCAAGTATTGAGGGCATTTACTGAACATACATTTCAGTAGGACGACATTTCAGATTCTAAAATCATTTTTCAAACTGATGATATACATTATTCTAATTTACTGAGATAATGACTTTTGGGTTTTCATTGGCTGTAAGCCATAATCATCAACATTAACAGAAATAAACCCTTGGAATAGATCCCTCTGTGTGTAATGACTCTATATATGAGTGTCACTTTTTGTATTGAAGAACTGAAATAAATTCACTTGTTGATGATATTCTAATTTTTGTGTGCTGCACCTGTACATTACATTACTGATCCTGAGAGACAGAAGATACAGTGAGTAGTGTGAGATTTCAGCTCTGGAGGCTGCAGCATTTCTCTTGGTAGCAGAGGAGGCAGTGGTGATTATTGGGGTACTTGGCGGGATCACGCTTGGTAGACATGGCACAATGTCCCTGCCGTCTGTAGTGGCGGTGCGCTCGTCCTCGGTTGCCGAGCAGGATCTCATCTATTGTCTCCTCTGTCATCTCTGGTGTCAGCAGTGATGGCCACCCCTGCTGCTCGCTCTTCTCACCTCCTCTGTTCGCCGCCCTCAGAGGGGCCGACATGCAGCTCATCAGAGGATGGCCCATAGAGACATGTGACCTCACCGCTCAGCTCCCACAATGCACTTGTCCTGGCACATGGGCATGGAGCACGGGATCCTGGCAGTGCCCGCTGCTCACAAGCCTGGAGAAAAGCTAATAATGGAAAAAGTAATGAGCAAATCCCTACAGAAGGAAAGTCAATATACACATTGGGAGGGGGTCGTCCATGTGAGTTTACCATGTCTTCTGCCCCGCAGAGCGGAAGCAGACAGGGAAACGGAGGGGGTCGGATTACCCTGCGCTCCACGCTCCTTGTGGACTTCTATTCCAGCCCTTTGGCATTTCTAATTTAAATAGAGGTTCTTTCTGTAACTTGAGTGACACCTCGACCTGAAACCCAGAGCCGCCGGAAGCAAATCAGCATTCATGTACTAAGTGCAGCCCGGTCCAAGAGCAGCTACGGATATGTATTACCGTATACAGTGAGAGTATCAGTGACCGCAACATGTCACCCTGTGCGCACAATCCTAGAGACTAGAAATATACAGAACCAAGGCTGGAAACATAGGTAATACACAAAATATAGGCAATATAATACCGCCCCTACGTACAAGAATATAACTACTATAATACTGCTCCCATGTACAAGAAAATAACTACTATAATACTGCCCCCTATGTACAAGAATATAACTACTATAATACTGCTCCTATGTACAGTAATATAACTACCATAATACTGCTCCTATGTACAAGAATATAACTAATATAATACTGCTCCTATGTACAAGAATATAACTACTATAATACTGCCCCTTTGTACAAGAATATAACTACTATAATACTGCTCCTATAAACAATAATATAACTACTATAATACTGCTCCTATGTACAAGAATATAACTACTATAATACTGCCCCTATGTACAAGAATATAACTACTATAATACTGCTCCTATGTACAAGAAAATAACCACTATAATACTGCCCCTATGTACAAGAATATAACTACTATAATACTGCCCCTATGCACAAGAATATAACTACTATAATACTGCTCCTATGTGCAAGAATATAACTTCTATAATACTGCTCCTATGTACAAGAATATAACTACTTTAATACTGCTCCTATGTACAAGAATATAACTACTATAATACTGCTCCTATGTACAAGAATATAACTACTATAATACTGCTCCCTATGTACAAGAATATAGCTACTATAATACTGCCCCTATGTACAAGAATATAACTACTATAATACTGCTCCTATGTACAAGAATATAACTACTATAATACTGCTCCTATGTACAAGAATATAACTTCTATAATACTGCCCCTATGTACAAGAATATAACTACTGTAATACTGCTCTATGTACAAGAATATAACTACTATAATACTGCTCCTATATATGAGAATATAACTACTATAATACTGCTCCCTATGTACAAGAATATAACTACTATAATACTGCTCCCTATGTACAAGAATATAACTACTATAATACTGCCCCTATGTACAAGAATATAACTACTATAATACTGCTCCTATGTACAAGAATATAGCTACTATTATACTGCTCATATGTACAAGAATATAACTACTATAATACTGCTCCTATGTACAAGAATATAACTATTATAATACTGCTCCTATGTACAAGAATATAACTACAATAATACTACCCCTATGTACAAGAATATAACTACTATAATACTGCCCCTATGTACAAGAATATAACTACTATAATACTGCTCCTATATATAAGAATATAACTACTATAATACTGCCCCTATACACAAGAATATAACTACTATAATACTGCCCCTATGTACAAGAATATAACTACTATAATACTGCCCCTATATACAAGAATATAACTACTATAATACTGCTCCTATATATAAGAATATAACTACTATAATACTGCCCCTATACACAAGAATATAACTACTATAATACTGCCCCTATGTACTAGAATATAACTACTATAATACTGCCCCTATGTACAAGAATATAACTACTATAATACTGCCCCTATGTACAAGAATATAACTACTATAATACTGTCCCTATGTACAAGAATATAACTACTATAATACTGCTCCTATGTACAAGAATATAACTACTACTATAATACTGCCCCCTATGTACAAGAATATAACTGCTATAATACTGCTCCTATGTGCAAGAATATAACTACTATAATACTGCCCCTATGTACAAGAATATAACTATTATAATACTGCTCCTATGTACAAGAATATAACTACTATAATACTGCCCCTATGTATAAGAATATAACTACTATAATACTGCTCCTATGTACAAGAATATAACTACTATAATACTGCCCCCTATATACAAGAATATAACTACTATAATACTGCTCCTATGTACAAGAATATAACTATTATAATACTGCTCCTATGTACAAGAATATAACTACAATAATACTACCCCTATGTACAAGAATATAACTACTATAATACTGCCCCTATGTACAAGAATATAACTACTATAATACTGCCCCCTATGTACAAGAATATAACTACTATAATACTGCCCCTATGTACAAGAATATAACTACTATAATACTGCTCCTATGTACAAGAATATAACTACTACTATAATACTGCCCCCTATGTACAAGAATATAACTGCTATAATACTGCTCCTATGTGCAAGAATATAACTACTATAATACTGCCCCTATGTACAAGAATATAACTATTATAATACTGCTCCTATGTACAAGAATATAACTACTATAATACTGCCCCTATGTATAAGAATATAACTACTATAATACTGCTCCTATGTACAAGAATATAACTACTATAATACTGCCCCCTATATACAAGAATATAACTACTATAATACTGCTCCTATGTACAAGAATATAACTACTATAATACTGCTCCTATGTACAAGAATATAACTACTATAATACTGCCCCCTATGTACAAGAATATAACTACTATAATACTGCCCCCTATGTACAAGAATATAACTACTATAATACTGCCCCTATGTACAAGAATATAACTACTATAATACTGCTCCTATAAACAATAATATAACTACTATAATACTGCTCCTATGTACAAGAATATAACTACTATAATACTGCCCCTATGTACAAGAATATAACTACTATAATACTGCTCCTATGTACAAGAATATAACCACTATAATACTGCCCCTATGTACAAGAATATAACTACTATAATACTGCCCCTATGTATAAGAATATAACTACTATAATACTGCTCCTATGTGCAAGAATATAACTACTATAATACTGCCCCTATGTACAAGAATATAACTATTATAATACTGCTCCTATGTACAAGAATATAACTACTATAATACTGCCCCCTATGTACAAGAATATAACTACTATAATACTGCCCCCTATGTACAAGAATATAACTACTATAATACTGCTCCTATGTACAAGAATATAACTACTATAATACTGCCCCTATGTACAAGAATATAACTGCTATAATACTGCCCCTATGTACAAGAATATAACTACTATAATACTGCTCCTATGTACAAGAATATAACTACTATAATACTGCCCATATGTACAAGAATATAGCTACCATAATACTGCTCCTATGTACAAGAATATAACTACTATAATACTGCTCCTATGTACAAGAATATAGCTACTATAATACTGCCCCCTATGTACAAGAATATAACTACTATAATACTGCCCCCTATGTACAAGAATATAACTACTATAATACTGCCCATATGTACAAGAATATAGCTACCATAATACTGCTCCTATGTACAAGAATATAACTACTATAATACTGCTCCTATGTACAAGAATATAACTACTATAATACTGCTCCTATGTACAAGAATATAACTACTATAATACTGCTCCTATGTACAAGAATATAACTGATATAATACTGCTCCTATGTACAAGAATATAACTACTATAATACTGCCCCCTATGTACAAGAATATAACTAATATAATACTGCCCCTATGTACAAGAATATAACTACTATAATACTGCTCCTATGTACAAGAATATAACTGCTATAATACTGCTCCTATGTACAAGAATATAACTACTATAATACTGCTCCTATGTACAAGAATATAACTATTATAATACTGCTCCTATGTGCAAGAATATAACTGCTATAATACTGCTCCTATGTACAAGAATATAACTACTATAATACTGCCCCCTATGTACAAGAATATAACTACTATAATACTGCCCCTATGTACAAGAATATAACTATTATAATACTGCTCCTATGTACAAGAATATAACTACTATAATACTGCCCCCTATGTACAAGAATATAACTACTATAATACTGCCCCCTATGTACAAGAATATAACTACTATAATACTGCTCCTATGTACAAGAATATAACTACTATAATACTGCCCCTATGTACAAGAATATAACTGCTATAATACTGCCCCTATGTACAAGAATATAACTACTATAATACTGCTCCTATGTACAAGAATATAACTACTATAATACTGCCCATATGTACAAGAATATAGCTACCATAATACTGCTCCTATGTACAAGAATATAACTACTATAATACTGCTCCTATGTACAAGAATATAGCTACTATAATACTGCCCCCTATGTACAAGAATATAACTACTATAATACTGCCCCCTATGTACAAGAATATAACTACTATAATACTGCCCATATGTACAAGAATATAGCTACCATAATACTGCTCCTATGTACAAGAATATAACTACTATAATACTGCTCCTATGTACAAGAATATAACTACTATAATACTGCTCCTATGTACAAGAATATAACTACTATAATACTGCTCCTATGTACAAGAATATAACTGATATAATACTGCTCCTATGTACAAGAATATAACTACTATAATACTGCCCCCTATGTACAAGAATATAACTAATATAATACTGCCCCTATGTACAAGAATATAACTACTATAATACTGCTCCTATGTACAAGAATATAACTGCTATAATACTGCTCCTATGTACAAGAATATAACTACTATAATACTGCTCCTATGTACAAGAATATAACTATTATAATACTGCTCCTATGTGCAAGAATATAACTGCTATAATACTGCTCCTATGTACAAGAATATAACTACTATAATACTGCCCCCTATGTACAAGAATATAACTACTATAATACTGCCTCTATGTACAAGAATATAACTACTATAATACTGCCCCTATGTACAAGAATATAACTGCTATAATACTGCCCCTATGTACAAGAATATAACTACTATAATACTGCTCCTATGTACAAGAATATAACTACTATAATACTGCCCATATGTACAAGAATATAGCTACCATAATACTGCTCCTATGTACAAGAATATAACTACTATAATACTGCTCCTATGTACAAGAATATAACTACTATAATACTGCCCCTATGTACAAGAATATAACTACTATAATACTGCTCATATGTACAAGAATATAACTACTATAATACTGCCCCTATGTACAAGAATATAACTACTATAATACTGCCTCTATGTACAAGAATATAACTACTATAATACTGCCCCTATGTACAAGAATATAACTGCTATAATACTGCCCCTATGTACAAGAATATAACTACTATAATACTGCCCCTATGTACAAGAATATAACTACTATAATACTGCCCCCTATGTGCAAGAATATAACTACTATAATACTGCCCCTATGTGCAAGAATATAACTACTATAATACTGCTCCTATGTACAAGAATATAACTACTACTATAATACTGCCCCCTATGTACAAGAATGTAACTGCTATAATACTGCTCCTATGTGCAAGAATATAACTACTATAATACTGCCCCTATGTACAAGAATATAACTATTATAATACTGCTCCTATGTACAAGAATATAACTACTATAATACTGCCCCCTATGTACAAGAATATAACTACTATAATACTGCCCCCTATGTACAAGAATATAACTACTATAATACTGCTCCTATGTACAAGAATATAACTACTATAATACTGCTCCTATGTACAAGAATATAACTACTATAATACTGCTCCTATGTACAAGAATATAACTACTATAATACTGCTCCTATGTACAAGAATATAACTACTATAATACTGCTCCTATGTACAAGAATATAACTACTATAATACTGTCCCCTATGTACAAGAATATAACTACTATAATACTGCCCCTATGTACAAGAATATAACTACTATAATACTGCTCCTATGTACAAGAATATAACTGCTATAATACTGCTCCTATGTACAAGAATATAACTACTATAATACTGCCCCCTATGTACAAGAATATAACTACTATAATACTGCCTCTATGTACAAGAATATAACTACTATAATACTGCCCATATGTACAAGAATATAGCTACCATAATACTGCTCCTATGTACAAGAATATAACTACTATAATACTGCTCCTATGTACAAGAATATAGCTACTATAATACTGCCCCCTATGTACAAGAATATAACTACTATAATACTGCCTCTATGTACAAGAATATAACTACTATAATACTGCCCCTATGTACAAGAATATAACTGCTATAATACTGCCCCTATGTACAAGAATATAACTACTATAATACTGCTCCTATGTACAAGAATATAACTACTATAATACTGCCCATATGTACAAGAATATAGCTACCATAATACTGCTCCTATGTACAAGAATATAACTACTATAATACTGCTCCTATGTACAAGAATATAACTACTATAATACTGCCCCTATGTACAAGAATATAACTACTATAATACTGCTCATATGTACAAGAATATAACTACTATAATACTGCCCCTATGTACAAGAATATAACTACTATAATACTGCTCCTATGTACAAGAATATAACTACTATAATACTGCTCCTATGTACAAGAATATAACTATTATAATACTGCTCCTATGTACAAGAATATAACTGCTATAATACTGCTCCTATGTACAAGAATATAACTACTATAATACTGCCCCCTATGTACAAGAATATAACTACTATAATACTGCCTCTATGTACAAGAATATAACTACTATAATACTGCCCCTATGTACAAGAATATAACTGCTATAATACTGCCCCTATGTACAAGAATATAACTACTATAATACTGCTCCTATGTACAAGAATATAACTACTATAATACTGCCCATATGTACAAGAATATAGCTACCATAACACTGCTCCTATGTACAAGAATATAACTACTATAATACTGCTCCTATGTACAAGAATATAACTACTATAATACTGCCCCTATGTACAAGAATATAACTACTATAATACTGCTCATATGTACAAGAATATAACTACTATAATACTGCCCCCTATGTACAAGAATATAACTACTATAATACTGCCCATATGTACAAGAATATAGCTACCATAATACTGCTCCTATGTACAAGAATATAACTACTATAATACTGCTCCTATGTACAAGAATATAACTACTATAATACTGCTCCTATGTACAAGAATATAACTGCTATAATACTGCTCCTATGTACAAGAATATAACTGCTATAATACTGCTCCTATGTACAAGAATATAACTACTATAATACTGCCCCTATGTACAAGAATATAACTACTATAATACTGCCCCTATGTACAAGAATATAACTACTATAATACTGCTCCTATGTACAAGAATATAACTGCTATAATACTGCTCCTATGTACAAGAATATAACTGCTATAATACTGCTCTTATGTACAAGAATATAACTACTATAATACTGCCCCCTATGTACAAGAATATAACTACTATAATACTGCTCTTATGTACAAGAATATAACTACTATAATACTGCCCCCTATGTACAAGAATATAACTACTATAATACTGCCCCTATGTACAAGAATATAACTACTATAATACTGCCCCTATGTACAAGAATATAACTATTATAATACTGCCCCTATGTACAAGAATATAACTACTATAATACTGCTCCCATGTACAAGAATATAACTACTATAATACTGCTCCTATGTACAAGAATATAACTATTATAATACTGCTCCTATGTACAAGAATATAACTACTATAATACTGCCCCCTATGTACAAGAATATAACTACTATAATACTGCCTCTATGTACAAGAATATAACTACTATAATACTGCCCCTATGTATAAGAATATAACCAATATAATACTGCTCCTATGTATAAGAATATAACCAATATAATACTGCTCCCAGCTTGTTGCGGTCAACTTTGGTTGGTTGATGACATTTACGTTGTGCATTAATCCATTCTATGATTTTTTCTTTGCTGTTGCCTCTTTCTTACTATATTTGCTAAGCAAACTTGCATGCAAAGATTCCCACGTCAGCGGCTCAGACTCGTTCCTGGACTCCTCCTGGGGGGCACAGATTTATTGGGGCACGTATCACATTCCGGCTCCGCTCCATATACAGCGAGGAGCGATATAAATAATGCGCACGTTGTGCTGGGTGATATGAAGCAGTGCGGCTCCCAGGATTCGCACCTGTTCACATCTGGCCTGATGGAGTTTTCGCTGAGATTCTGATACATTGTTTTCTGCACTTTGTTCCATTTATTGGAATGGGTGAAAACGAATAAAAGCAATAACGGAGACAATCGGCAGCACGTGCTGGAGACTGCAGGCGCCTCGCTCGCTCTGCGGGGGCTGTACAATCCTGCAGTTGCTCCATATATGAACAAACCCTTAGCTTAGTTTTTGTATGGAAAGGATAGATACCCAGCTAAGCAGTATCCCATGATGAGCTTAGATACAGGGGCTCAGCAGATGTTATTGATTAGATACAATATCTCAGCAGCATGTTTGAGAAGTCAGGTAATTGTGCTGCGCACACCGGGTATTATTATGTAGGAGGTGATGTGAAGCTGTTTTCGGGGCAGCTTGCGGTGTGAGTGGTGCGGTACGGTACACGCAGGATTGTTTCCGGTCTCGCTGGTTTCCATCATTTGACTTTCGCAGACAAATATTTACTGATGTCAAATACCGAAACAAATCCTTGTTATTGTTTAAAAATCCCCTCTACCTGTTCAATGTGGGGGAGGGGAAGCGAGGTGTCACCGTCACTTACCCCGGCCGCCCACAGGGGGCGCTGTGTCACTGATGGCTGCCCATTATATGTATCACAGTGCCCCAGATACCCCCATGTGACTGATAGGGGGAGCACTGTAACTGCACTACTTATGGGGGAGCACTGTGACTATCCTTATTATGGGGGAGCACTGTGACTATCTTTATTATGGGGTATTGTGTCTGATACTGATACGGGGAGCACTGTGATTATCCTTATTATGGGGTATTGTGTCTGGCACTGATAGGGGGAGCACTGTGACTATCCTTATTATGGGGTATTGTGTCTGGCACTGATAGGGGGAGCACTGTGACTATCCTTATTATGGGGTATTGTGTCTGGCACTGATAGGGGGAGCACTGTAACTATCCTTATTATGGGGTATTGTGTCTGACACTGAAACGGGGAGCACTGTAACTATCCTTATTATGGTGTATTGTGTCTGGCACTGATAGGAGGAGCACTGTGACTATCCTTATTATGGGGTATTGTGTCTGGCACTGATAGTTGAGCACTGTGACTATCCTTATTATGGGGTGTTGTGTCTGGCACTGATAGGATGAGCACTGTGACTATCCTTATTATGGGGTATTGTGTCTGGCACTGATAGGAGGAGCACTGTGACTCCTTAATATGGGGTATTGTGTCTGGCACTGATAGGAGAAGCGCTGTGACTATCCTTATTATGGGGTATTGTGTCTGGCACTGATAGGAGGAGCACTGTGACTATCCTTATTATGGGGTATTGTGTCTGGCACTGATAGGGAGAGCACTGTCACTATCCTTATTATGGGGTATTGTGTCTGGCACTGATAGGATGAGCACTGTAACTATCCTTATTATGGGGTATTGTGTCTGGCACTGATAGGGAGAGCACTGTCACTATCCTTATTATGGGGTATTATGTCTGGCACTGATAGGATGAGCACTGTAACTATCCTTATTATGGTGTATTGTGTCTGGCACTCATAGGGGGAGCACTGTGACTATCCTTATTATGGGGTATTGTGTCTGGCACTGATAGGAGGAGCACTGTGACTATCCTTATTATGAGGTATTGTGTCTGGCACTGATAGGAGGAGCACTGTGACTATCCTTATTATGGGGTATTGTGTCTGGCACTGATAGGAGGAGCACTGTGACTATCCTTATTATGGGGTCTTGTGTCTGGCACTGATAGGAGGAGCACTGTGACTATCCTTATTATGGGGTATTGTGTCTGGCACTGATAGGAGGAGCACTGTGACTATCCTTATTATGGGGTATTGTGTCTGGCACTGATAGGGGGAGCACTGTCGCTATCCTTATTATGGGGTCTTGTGTCTGGCACTGATAGCAGGAGCACTGTGACTATCCTTATTATGGGGGTATTGTGTCTGGCACTGATAGGAGGAGCACTGTGACTATCCTTATTATGGGGTCTTGTGTCTGACACTGATAGGAGGAGCACTGTGACTATCCTTATTATGGGTTATTGTGTCTGGCTCTGATAGGAGGAGCACTGTGACTATCCTTATTATGGGGTATTGTGTCTGGCACTGATAGGAGGAGCACTGTGACTCCTTATTATGGGGTCTTGTATCTGCCACTGATAGGAGGAGCACTGTGACTATCCTTATTATGGGGTATTGTGTCTGGCACTGATAGGGGAGCACTGTGACTATCCTTATTATGGGGTATTGTGTCTGGCACTGATAGGAGGAGCACTGTGACTATCCTTATTATGGGGTATTGTGTCTGGCACTGATAAGAGGAGCACTGTGACTCCTTATTATGGGGTATTGTGTCTGGCACTGATAGTTGAGCACTGTGACTATCCTTATTATGGGGTGTTGTGTCTGGCACTGATAGGATGAGCACTGTGACTATCCTTATTATGGGGTATTGTGTCTGGCACTGATAGGAGGAGCACTGTGACTATCCTTATTATGGGGTATTGTGTCTGGCACTGATAGGGGGAGCACTGTGACCATCCTTATTATGGGGTCTTGTGTCTGGCACTGATAGGGGGAGCACTGTCACTATCCTTATTATGGGGTATTGTGTCTGGCACTGATAGGATGAGCACTGTAACTATCCTTATTATGGTGTATTGTGTCTGGCACTGATAGGAGGAGCACTGTGACTATCCTTATTATGGGGTATTGTGTCTGGCACTGATAGGGAGAGCACTGTCACTATCCTTATTATGGGGTATTATGTCTGGCACTGATAGGATGAGCACTGTAACTATCCTTATTATGGTGTATTGTGTCTGGCACTCATAGGGGGAGCACTGTGACTATCCTTATTATGGGGTATTGTGTCTGGCACTGATAGGAGGAGCACTGTGACTATCCTTATTATGAGGTATTGTGTCTGGCACTGATAGGAGGAGCACTGTGACTATCCTTATTATGGGGTATTGTGTCTGGCACTGATAGGAGGAGCACTGTGACTATCCTTATTATGGGGTCTTGTGTCTGGCACTGATAGGAGGAGCACTGTGACTATCCTTATTATGGGGTATTGTGTCTGGCACTGATAGGAGGAGCACTGTGACTATCCTTATTATGGGGAATTGTGTCTGGCACTGATAGGGGGAGCACTGTCGCTATCCTTATTATGGGGTTTTGTGTCTGGCACTGATAGCAGGAGCACTGTGACTATCCTTATTATGGGGGTATTGTGTCTGGCACTGATAGGAGGAGCACTGTGACTATCCTTATTATGGGGTCTTGTGTCTGACACTGATAGGAGGAGCACTGTGACTATCCTTATTATGGGTTATTGTGTCTGGCTCTGATAGGAGGAGCACTGTGACTATCCTTATTATGGGGTATTGTGTCTGGCACTGATAGGAGGAGCACTGTGACTCCTTATTATGGGGTCTTGTATCTGCCACTGATAGGAGGAGCACTGTGACTATCCTTATTATGGGGTATTGTGTCTGGCACTGATAGGGGAGCACTGTGACTATCCTTATTATGGGGTATTGTGTCTGGCACTGATAGGGAGAGCACTGTCACTATCCTTATTATGGGGTATTATGTCTGGCACTGATAGGATGAGCACTGTAACTATCCTTATTATGGTGTATTGTGTCTGGCACTCATAGGGGGAGCACTGTGACTATCCTTATTATGGGGTATTGTGTCTGGCACTGATAGGAGGAGCACTGTGACTATCCTTATTATGAGGTATTGTGTCTGGCACTGATAGGAGGAGCACTGTGACTATCCTTATTATGGGGTATTGTGTCTGGCACTGATAGGAGGAGCACTGTGACTATCCTTATTATGGGGTCTTGTGTCTGGCACTGATAGGAGGAGCACTGTGACTATCCTTATTATGGGGTATTGTGTCTGGCACTGATAGGAGGAGCACTGTGACTATCCTTATTATGGGGTATTGTGTCTGGCACTGATAGGGGGAGCACTGTCGCTATCCTTATTATGGGGTTTTGTGTCTGGCACTGATAGCAGGAGCACTGTGACTATCCTTATTATGGGGGTATTGTGTCTGGCACTGATAGGAGGAGCACTGTGACTATCCTTATTATGGGGTCTTGTGTCTGACACTGATAGGAGGAGCACTGTGACTATCCTTATTATGGGTTATTGTGTCTGGCTCTGATAGGAGGAGCACTGTGACTATCCTTATTATGGGTTATTGTGTCTGGCTCTGATAGGAGGAGCACTGTGACTCCTTATTATGGGGTCTTGTATCTGCCACTGATAGGAGGAGCACTGTGACTATCCTTATTATGGGGTATTGTGTCTGGCTCTGATAGGAGGAGCACTGTGACTATCCTTATTATGGGGTATTGTGTCTGGCACTGATAGGAGGAGCACTGTGACTCCTTATTATGGGGTCTTGTATCTGCCACTGATAGGAGGAGCACTGTGACTATCCTTATTATGGGGTATTGTGTCTGGCACTGATAGGGGAGCACTGTGACTATCCTTATTATGGGGTATTGTGTCTGGCACTGATAGGAGGAGCACTGTGACTATCCTTATTATGGGGTATTGTGTCTGGCACTGATAAGAGGAGCACTGTGACTCCTTATTATGGGGTATTGTGTCTGGCACTGATAGTTGAGCACTGTGACTATCCTTATTATGGGGTGTTGTGTCTGGCACTGATAGGATGAGCACTGTGACTATCCTTATTATGGGGTATTGTGTCTGGCACTGATAGGAGGAGCACTGTGACTATCCTTATTATGGGGTATTGTGTCTGGCACTGATAGGGGGAGCACTGTGACCATCCTTATTATGGGGTCTTGTGTCTGGCACTGATAGGGGGAGCACTGTCACTATCCTTATTATGGGGTATTGTGTCTGGCACTGATAGGATGAGCACTGTAACTATCCTTATTATGGTGTATTGTGTCTGTCACTGATAGGAGGAGCACTGTGACTATCCTTATTATGGGGTATTGTGTCTGGCACTGATAGGGAGAGCACTGTCACTATCCTTATTATGGGGTATTATGTCTGGCACTGATAGGATGAGCACTGTAACTATCCTTATTATGGTGTATTGTGTCTGGCACTCATAGGGGGAGCACTGTGACTATCCTTATTATGGGGTATTGTGTCTGGCACTGATAGGAGGAGCACTGTGACTATCCTTATTATGGGGTATTGTGTCTGGCACTGATAGGAGGAGCACTGTGACTATCCTTATTATGGGGTCTTGTGTCTGGCACTGATAGGAGGAGCACTGTGACTATCCTTATTATGGGGTATTGTGTCTGGCACTGATAGGAGGAGCACTGTGACTATCCTTATTATGGGGAATTGTGTCTGGCACTGATAGGGGGAGCACTGTCGCTATCCTTATTATGGGGTTTTGTGTCTGGCACTGATAGCAGGAGCACTGTGACTATCCTTATTATGGGGGTATTGTGTCTGGCACTGATAGGAGGAGCACTGTGACTATCCTTATTATGGGGTCTTGTGTCTGACACTGATAGGAGGAGCACTGTGACTATCCTTATTATGGGTTATTGTGTCTGGCTCTGATAGGAGGAGCACTGTGACTATCCTTATTATGGGGTATTGTGTCTGGCACTGATAGGAGGAGCACTGTGACTCCTTATTATGGGGTCTTGTATCTGCCACTGATAGGAGGAGCACTGTGACTATCCTTATTATGGGGTATTGTGTCTGGCACTGATAGGGGAGCACTGTGACTATCCTTATTATGGGGTATTGTGTCTGGCACTGATAGGGAGAGCACTGTCACTATCCTTATTATGGGGTATTATGTCTGGCACTGATAGGATGAGCACTGTAACTATCCTTATTATGGTGTATTGTGTCTGGCACTCATAGGGGGAGCACTGTGACTATCCTTATTATGGGGTATTGTGTCTGGCACTGATAGGAGGAGCACTGTGACTATGCTTATTATGAGGTATTGTGTCTGGCACTGATAGGAGGAGCACTGTGACTATCCTTATTATGGGGTAATGTGTCTGGCACTGATAGGAGGAGCACTGTGACTATCCTTATTATGGGGTCTTGTGTCTGGCACTGATAGGAGGAGCACTGTGACTATCCTTATTATGGGGTATTGTGTCTGGCACTGATAGGAGGAGCACTGTGACTATCCTTATTATGGGGTATTGTGTCTGGCACTGATAGGGGGAGCACTGTCGCTATCCTTATTATGGGGTTTTGTGTCTGGCACTGATAGCAGGAGCACTGTGACTATCCTTATTATGGGGGTATTGTGTCTGGCACTGATAGGAGGAGCACTGTGACTATCCTTATTATGGGGTCTTGTGTCTGACACTGATAGGAGGAGCACTGTGACTATCCTTATTATGGGTTATTGTGTCTGGCTCTGATAGGAGGAGCACTGTGACTATCCTTATTATGGGTTATTGTGTCTGGCTCTGATAGGAGGAGCACTGTGACTCCTTATTATGGGGTCTTGTATCTGCCACTGATAGGAGGAGCACTGTGACTATCCTTATTATGGGGTATTGTGTCTGGCACTGATAGGGGAGCACTGTGACTATCCTTATTATTGGGTATTGTGGCTGGCACTGATAGGAGGAGCACTGTGACTATCCTTATTATGGGGTATTGTGTCTGGCACTGATAAGAGGAGCACTGTGACTCCTTATTATGGGGTATTGTGTCTGGCACTGATAGTTGAGCACTGTGACTATCCTTATTATGGGGTGTTGTGTCTGGCACTGATAGGATGAGCACTGTGACTATCCTTATTATGGGGTATTGTGTCTGGCACTGATAGGAGGAGCACTGTGACTATCCTTATTATGGGGTATTGTGTCTGGCACTGATAGGGGGAGCACTGTGACCATCCTTATTATGGGGTCTTGTGTCTGGCACTGATAGGGGGAGCACTGTGACTGTCCTTATTATGGGGTCTTGTGTCTGGCACTGATAGGGGGAGCACTGTGACTATCCTTATGGGGTATTGTGTCTGGCACTGATTGGAGGAGCACTGTGACTATCCTTATTATGGGGTATTGTGTCTGGCACTGATAGGGGGTGCACTGTGACTATCCTTATTATGGGGTATTGTGTCTGGCACTGATAGGAGGAGCACTGTGACTATCCTTATTATGGGGTATTGTGTCTGGCACTGATAGGGGGAGCACTGTGACTATCCTTATTATGGGGTATTGTGTCTGACACTGATAGGAGGAGCACTGTGACTATCCTTATTATGGGATATTGTGTCTGGCACTGATAGGGGGAGCACTGTGACTGTCCTTATTATGGGGTCTTGTGTCTGGCACTGATAGGGGGAGCACTGTGACTATCCTTATTATGGGGTATTGTGTCTGGCACTGATAGGGAGAGCACTGTGACTATCCTTATTATGGGGTATTGTGTCTGGCACTGATAGGTGGAGCACTGTGACTATCCTTATTATGGGGTCTTGTGTCTGGCACTGATAGGAGGAGCACTGTGACTATCCTTGTTATGGGGTATTGTGTCTGGCACTGATAGGAGGAGCACTTTCACTATCCTTATTATGGGGTATTGTGTCTGGCACTGATAGGGGGAGCACTGTGACTATCCTTATTATGGGGTCTTGTGTCAGGCACTGATAGGAGGAGCACTGTGACTATCCTTATTATGGTGGTATTGTGTCTGGCACTGATAGGGGGAGCACTGTGACTATCCTTATTATGGGGTCTTCTGTCTGAAACTGATAGGAGGAGCACTGTGACTATCCTTATTATGGGTTATTGTGTCTGGCACTGATAGGAGGAGCACTGCGACTATCCTTATTATGGGGTATTGTGTCTGGCACTGATAGGAGGAGCACTGTGACTCCTTATTATGGGGTCTTGTGTCTGGCACTGATAGGAGGAGCACTGTGACTATCCTTATTATGGGGTCTTGTGTCTGGCACTGATAGGGGGAGCACTATGACTATCCTTATTATGGGGTATTGTGTCTGGCACTGATAGGGAGAGCACTGTGACTATCCTTATTATGGGGTATTGTGTCTGGCACTGATAGGTGGAGCACTGTGACTATCCTTATTATGGGGTCTTGTGTCTGGCACTGATAGGAGTAGCACTGTGACTATCCTTGTTATGGGGTATTGTGTCTGGCACTGATCGGAGGAGCACTTTCACTATCCTTATTATGGGGTATTGTGTCTGGCACTGATAGGGGGAGCACTGTGACTATCCTTATTATGGGGTCTTGTGTCTGGCACTGATAGGGGGAGCACTGTGACTATCCTTATTATGGGGTCTTCTGTCTGACACTGATAGGAGGAGCACTGTGACTATCCTTATTATGGGGTATTGTGTCTGGCACTGATAGGAGGAGCACTGTGACTCCTTATTATGGGGTCTTGTGTCTGGCACTGATAGGAGGAGCACTGTGACTATCCTTATTATGGGGTCTTGTGTCTGACACTGATAGGAGGAGCACTGTGACTATCCTTATTATTAGGTATTGTGTCTGGCACTGATAGGGGGAGCACTGTGACTATCCTTATTATGGGGGTATTATGTCTGGCACTGATAGGGGGAGCAGTGTGACTATCCTTATTATGGGGTCTTGTGTCTGACACTGATAGGAGGAGCACTGTGACTATCCTTATTATGGGTTATTGTGTCTGGCACTGATAGGAGGAGCACTGTGACTATCCTTATTATGGGGTATTGTGTCTGGCACTGATAGGAGGAGCACTGTGACTCCTTATTATGGGGTCTTGTGTCTGGCACTGATAGGAGGAGCACTGTGACTATCCTTATTATGGGGTCCTGTGTCTGGCACTGATAGGAGGAGCACTGTGACTATCCTTATTATGGTGTCTTGTGTCTGGCACTGATAGGAGGAGCACTGTGACTATCATTATGGGGTCTTGTGTCTGGCACTGATAGGGGGAGCACTGTGACTATCCTTATTATGGGGTCTTGTGTCTGGCACTGATAGGAGGAGCATTGTGACTATCCTTATTATGGGGTCTTGTGTCTGGCACTGATAGGAGGAGCATTGTGACTGTCCTTATTATGGGGTATTGTGTCTAGCACTGATAGGGGGAGCACTGTCACTATCCTTATTATGGGGTATTATGTCTGGCACTGATAGGAGGAGCACTGTGACTATCCTTATTATGGGGTATTGTGTCTGGCACTTATAGGGGGAGCACTGTGACTATCCTTATTATGGGGGTATTGTGTCTGGCACTGATAGGGGGAGCACTGTGACTATCCTTATTATGGTTGTATTGTGTCTGGCACGGATAGGAGGAGCACTGTGACTGTCCTTATTATGGGTGTATTGTGTCTGGCACTGATAGGGGGAGCACTGTGACTATCCTTATTATGGGGTATTGTGTCTGGCACTGATAGGAGGAGCACTGTGACTATCCTTATTATGGGGGTATTGTGTCTGGCACTGATAGGGGGAGCACTGTGACTATCCTTATTATGGGGTATTATGTCTGGCACTGATAGGAGGAGCACTGTGACTATCCTTATTATGGGGGTATTGTGTCTGGCACTGATAGGAGGAGCACTGTGACTATCCCTATGGGGTATTGTGTCTGGCACTGACAGGAGGAGCACTGTGACTATCCTTATTATGAGGTATTGTGTCTGGCACTGATAGGGGTGCACTGTGACTATCCTTATTATGGGGTATTGTGTCTGGCACTGATAGTGGGAGCACTGTGACTATCCTTATTATGGGGGTATTGTGTCTGGCACTGATAGGAGGAGCACTGTGACTATCCTTATTATGGGATATTGTGTCTGGCAATGACAGGAGGAGCACTGTGACTATCCTTATTATGGGGTATTGTGTCTGGCACTGATAGGAGGAGCACTGTGACTATCCTTATGGGGTATTGTGTCTGGCACTGACAGGAGGAGCACTGTGACTATCCTTATTATGAAGTATTGTGTCTGGCAGTGATAGGGGGAGCACTGTGACTATCCTTATTATGGGGGTATTGTGTCTGGCACTGATAGGGGGAGCACTGTGACTATCCTTATTATGGGGGTATTGTGTCTGGCACTGATAGGAGGAGCACTGTGACTGTCCTTATTATGGGGGTATTGTGTCTGGCACTGATAGGGGGAGCACTGTGACTATCCTTATTATGGGGTATTGTGTCTGGCACTGATAGGGGGAGCACTGTGACTATCCTTATTATGGGGTCTTGTGTCTGGCACTGATAGGAGGAGCACTGTGACTATCCTTATTATGAAGTATTGTGTCTGGCACTGATAGGGGGAGCACTGTGACTATCCTTATTTTGGGGGTATTGTGTCTGGCACTGATAGGGGGAGCACTGTGACTATCCTTATTATGGGGGTATTGTGTCTGGCACGGATAGGAGGAGCACTGTGACTGTCCTTATTATGGGGGTATTGTGTCTGGCACTGATAGGGGGAGCACTGTGACTATCCTTATTATGGGGTATTGTGTCTGGCACTGATAGGAGGAGCACTGTGACTATCCTTATTATGGGTTATTGTGTCTGGCACTGATAGGGGGAGCACTGTGACTATCCTTATTATGGGGTATTGTGTCTGGCACTGATAGGAGGAGCACTGTGACTATCCTTATTATGAAGTATTGTGTCTGGCACTGATAGGGGGAGCACTGTGACTATCCTTATTTTGGGGGTATTGTGTCTGGCACTGATAGGGGGAGCACTGTGACTATCCTTATTATGGGGGTATTGTGTCTGGCACGGATAGGAGGAGCACTGTGACTGTCCTTATTATGGGGGTATTGTGTCTGGCACTGATAGGGGGAGCACTGTGACTGTCCTTATTATGGGGTCTTGTGTCTGGCACTGATAGGGGGAGCACTGTGACTATCCTTATTATGGGGTATTGTGTCTGGCACTGATAGGGAGAGTACTGTGACTATCCTTATTATGGGGTATTGTGTCTGGCACTGATAGGTGGAGCACTGTGACTATCCTTATTATGGGGTCTTGTGTCTGGCACTGATAGGAGTAGCACTGTGACTATCCTTGTTATGGGGTATTGTGTCTGGCACTGATCGGAGGAGCACTTTCACTATCCTTATTATGGGGTATTGTGTCTGGCATTGATAGGGGGAGCACTGTGACTATCCTTATTATGGGGTCTTGTGTCTGGCACTGATAGGAGGAGCACTGTGACTATCCTTATTATGGTGGTATTGTGTCTGGCACTGATAGGGGGAGCACTGTGACTATCCTTATTATGGGGTCTTCTGTCTGACACTGATAGGAGGAGCACTGTGACTATCCTTATTATGGGGTATTGTGTCTGGCACTGATAGGAGGAGCACTGTGACTCCTTATTATGGGGTCTTGTGTCTGGCACTGATAGGAGGAGCACTGTGACTATCCTTATTATGGGGTCTTGTGTCTGACACTGATAGGAGGAGCACTGTGACTATCCTTATTATGAGGTATTGTGTCTGGCACTGATAGGGGGAGCACTGTGACTATCCTTATTATGGGGGTATTATGTCTGGCACTGATAGGGGGAGCAGTGTGACTATCCTTATTATGGGGTCTTGTGTCTGACACTGATAGGAGGAGCACTGTGACTATCCTTATTATGGGTTATTGTGTCTGGCACTGATAGGAGGAGCACTGTGACTATCCTTATTATGGGGTATTGTGTCTGGCACTGATAGGAGGAGCACTGTGACTCCTTATTATGGGGTCTTGTGTCTGGCACTGATAGGAGGAGCACTGTGACTATCCTTATTATGGGGTGCTGTGTCTGGCACTGATAGGAGGAGCACTGTGACTATCCTTATTATGGTGTCTTGTGTCTGGCACTGATAGGAGGAGCACTGTGACTATCATTATGGGGTCTTGTGTCTGGCACTGATAGGGGGAGCACTGTGACTATCCTTATTATGGGGTCTTGTGTCTGGCACTGATAGGAGGAGCATTGTGACTATCCTTATTATGGGGTCTTGTGTCTGGCACTGATAGGAGGAGCATTGTGACTGTCCTTATTATGGGGTATTGTGTCTAGCACTGATAGGGGGAGCACTGTCACTATCCTTATTATGGGGTATTATGTCAGGCACTGATAGGAGGAGCACTGTGACTATCCTTATTATGGGGTATTGTGTCTGGCACTGATAGGGGGAGCACTGTGACTATCCTTATTATGGGGGTATTGTGTCTGGCACTGATAGGGGGAGCACTGTGACTATCCTTATTATGGTTGTATTGTGTCTGGCACGGATAGGAGGAGCACTGTGACTGTCCTTATTATGGGTGTATTGTGTCTGGCACTGATAGGGGGAGCACTGTGACTATCCTTATTATGGGGTATTGTGTCTGGCACTGATAGGAGGAGCACTGTGACTATCCTTATTATGGGGGTATTGTGTCTGGCACTGATAGGGGGAGCACTGTGACTATCCTTATTATGGGGTATTATGTCTGGCACTGATAGGAGGAGCACTGTGACTATCCTTATTATGGGGGTATTGTGTCTGGCACTGATAGGAGGAGCACTGTGACTATCCTTATGGGGTATTGTGTCTGGCACTGACAGGAGGAGCACTGTGACTATCCTTATTATGAGGTATTGTGTCTGGCACTGATAGGGGTGCACTGTGACTATCCTTATTATGGGGTATTGTGTCTGGCACTGATAGTGGGAGCACTGTGACTATCCTTATTATGGGGGTATTGTGTCTGGCACTGATAGGGGGAGCACTGTGACTATCCTTATTATGGGGGTATTGTGTCTGGCACTGATAGGAGGAGCACTGTGACTGTCCTTATTATGGGGGTATTGTGTCTGGCACTGATAGGGGGAGCACTGTGACTATCCTTATTATGGGGTATTGTGTCTGGCACTGATAGGGGGAGCACTGTGACTATCCTTATTATGGGGTCTTGTGTCTGGCACTGATAGGAGGAGCACTGTGACTATCCTTATTATGAAGTATTGTGTCTGGCACTGATAGGGGGAGCACTGTGACTATCCTTATTTTGGGGGTATTGTGTCTGGCACTGATAGGGGGAGCACTGTGACTATCCTTATTATGGGGGTATTGTGTCTGGCACGGATAGGAGGAGCACTGTGACTGTCCTTATTATGGGGGTATTGTGTCTGGCACTGATAGGGGGAGCACTGTGACTATCCTTATTATGGGGTATTGTGTCTGGCACTGATAGGAGGAGCACTGTGACTATCCTTATTATGGGTTATTGTGTCTGGCACTGATAGGGGGAGCACTGTGACTATCCTTATTATGGGGTATTGTGTCTGGCACTGATAGGAGGAGCACTGTGACTATCCTTATTATGAAGTATTGTGTCTGGCACTGATAGGGGGAGCACTGTGACTATCCTTATTTTGGGGGTATTGTGTCTGGCACTGATAGGGGGAGCACTGTGACTATCCTTATTATGGGGGTATTGTGTCTGGCACGGATAGGAGGAGCACTGTGACTGTCCTTATTATGGGGGTATTGTGTCTGGCACTGATAGGGGGAGCACTGTGACTGTCCTTATTATGGGGTCTTGTGTCTGGCACTGATAGGGGGAGCACTGTGACTATCCTTATTATGGGGTATTGTGTCTGGCACTGATAGGGAGAGTACTGTGACTATCCTTATTATGGGGTATTGTGTCTGGCACTGATAGGTGGAGCACTGTGACTATCCTTATTATGGGGTCTTGTGTCTGGCACTGATAGGAGTAGCACTGTGACTATCCTTGTTATGGGGTATTGTGTCTGGCACTGATCGGAGGAGCACTTTCACTATCCTTATTATGGGGTATTGTGTCTGGCACTGATAGGGGGAGCACTGTGACTATCCTTATTATGGGGTCTTGTGTCTGGCACTGATAGGAGGAGCACTGTGACTATCCTTATTATGGTGGTATTGTGTCTGGCACTGATAGGGGGAGCACTGTGACTATCCTTATTATGGGGTCTTCTGTCTGACACTGATAGGAGGAGCACTGTGACTATCCTTATTATGGGGTATTGTGTCTGACACTGATAGGAGGAGCACTGTGACTCCTTATTATGGGGTCTTGTGTCTGGCACTGATAGGAGGAGCACTGTGACTATCCTTATTATGGGGTCTTGTGTCTGACACTGATAGGAGGAGCACTGTGACTATCCTTATTATGAGGTATTGTGTCTGGCACTGATAGGGGGAGCACTGTGACTATCCTTATTATGGGGGTATTATGTCTGGCACTGATAGGGGGAGCAGTGTGACTATCCTTATTATGGGGTCTTGTGTCTGACACTGATAGGAGGAGCACTGTGACTATCCTTATTATGGGTTATTGTGTCTGGCACTGATAGGAGGAGCACTGTGACTATCCTTATTATGGGGTATTGTGTCTGGCACTGATAGGAGGAGCACTGTGACTCCTTATTATGGGGTCTTGTGTCTGGCACTGATAGGAGGAGCACTGTGACTATCCTTATTATGGGGTGCTGTGTCTGGCACTGATAGGAGGAGCACTGTGACTATCCTTATTATGGTGTCTTGTGTCTGGCACTGATAGGAGGAGCACTGTGACTATCATTATGGGGTCTTGTGTCTGGCACTGATAGGGGGAGCACTGTGACTATCCTTATTATGGGGTCTTGTGTCTGGCACTGATAGGAGGAGCATTGTGACTATCCTTATTATGGGGTCTTGTGTCTGGCACTGATAGGAGGAGCATTGTGACTGTCCTTATTATGGGGTATTGTGTCTAGCACTGATAGGGGGAGCACTGTCACTATCCTTATTATGGGGTATTATGTCTGGCACTGATAGGAGGAGCACTGTGACTATCCTTATTATGGGGTATTGTGTCTGGCACTGATAGGGGGAGCACTGTGACTATCCTTATTATGGGGGTATTGTGTCTGGCACTGATAGGGGGAGCACTGTGACTATCCTTATTATGGTTGTATTGTGTCTGGCACGGATAGGAGGAGCACTGTGACTGTCCTTATTATGGGTGTATTGTGTCTGGCACTGATAGGGGGAGCACTGTGACTATCCTTATTATGGGGTATTGTGTCTGGCACTGATAGGAGGAGCACTGTGACTATCCTTATTATGGGGGTATTGTGTCTGGCACTGATAGGGGGAGCACTGTGACTATCCTTATTATGGGGTATTATGTCTGGCACTGATAGGAGGAGCACTGTGACTATCCTTATTATGGGGGTATTGTGTCTGGCACTGATAGGAGGAGCACTGTGACTATCCTTATGGGGTATTGTGTCTGGCACTGACAGGAGGAGCACTGTGACTATCCTTATTATGAGGTATTGTGTCTGGCACTGATAGGGGTGCACTGTGACTATCCTTATTATGGGGTATTGTGTCTGGCACTGATAGTGGGAGCACTGTGACTATCCTTATTATGGGGGTATTGTGTCTGGCACTGATAGGAGGAGCACTGTGACTATCCTTATTATGGGATATTGTGTCTGGCAATGACAGGAGGAGCACTGTGACTATCCTTATTATGGGGTATTGTGTCTGGCACTGATAGGAGGAGCACTGTGACTATCCTTATGGGGTATTGTGTCTGGCACTGACAGGAGGAGCACTGTGACTATCCTTATTATGAAGTATTGTGTCTGGCAGTGATAGGGGGAGCACTGTGACTATCCTTATTATGGGGGTATTGTGTCTGGCACTGATAGGGGGAGCACTGTGACTATCCTTATTATGGGGGTATTGTGTCTGGCACTGATAGGAGGAGCACTGTGACTGTCCTTATTATGGGGGTATTGTGTCTGGCACTGATAGGGGGAGCACTGTGACTATCCTTATTATGGGGTATTGTGTCTGGCACTGATAGGGGGAGCACTGTGACTATCCTTATTATGGGGTCTTGTGTCTGGCACTGATAGGAGGAGCACTGTGACTATCCTTATTATGAAGTATTGTGTCTGGCACTGATAGGGGGAGCACTGTGACTATCCTTATTTTGGGGGTATTGTGTCTGGCACTGATAGGGGGAGCACTGTGACTATCCTTATTATGGGGGTATTGTGTCTGGCACGGATAGGAGGAGCACTGTGACTGTCCTTATTATGGGGGTATTGTGTCTGGCACTGATAGGGGGAGCACTGTGACTATCCTTATTATGGGGTATTGTGTCTGGCACTGATAGGAGGAGCACTGTGACTATCCTTATTATGGGTTATTGTGTCTGGCACTGATAGGGGGAGCACTGTGACTATCCTTATTATGGGGTATTGTGTCTGGCACTGATAGGAGGAGCACTGTGACTATCCTTATTATGAAGTATTGTGTCTGGCACTGATAGGGGGAGCACTGTGACTATCCTTATTTTGGGGGTATTGTGTCTGGCACTGATAGGGGGAGCACTGTGACTATCCTTATTATGGGGGTATTGTGTCTGGCACGGATAGGAGGAGCACTGTGACTATCCTTATTATGGGGTATTGTGTCTGGCACTGATAGGGGGAGCACTGTGACTATCCTTATTATGGGGTATTGTGTCTGGCACTGATAGGGGGAGCACTGTGACTATCCTTATTATGGGGTATTGTGTCTGGCACTGATAGGAGGAGCACTGTGACTGTCCTTATTATGGGGTCTTGTGTCTGGCACTGATAGGAGGAGCACTGTGACTGTCCTTATTATGGGGGTATTGTGTCTGGCACTGATAGGAGGAGCACTGTGACTGTCCTTATTATGGGGGTATTGTGTCTGGCACTGATAGGGGGAGCACTGTGACTATCCTTATTATGGGGTATTGTGTCTGGCACTGATAGGGGGAGCACTGTGACTGTCCTTATTATGGGGTCTTGTGTCTGGCACTGATAGGAGGAGCACTGTGACTATCCTTATTATGAGGTATTGTGTCTGGCACTGATAGGGGGAGCACTGTGACTATCCTTATTATGGGGTATTGTGTCTGGCACTGATAGGAGGAGCACTGTGACTATCCTTATTATGGGGTCTTGTGTCTGGCACTGATAGGAGGAGCACTGTGACTATCCTTATTATGGGGGTATTGTGTCTGGCACTGATAGGGGGAGCACTGTGACTGTCCTTATTATGGGGGTATTGTGTCTGGCACTGATAGGGGGAGCACTGTGACTATCCTTATTATGGGGTATTGTGTCTGGCACTGATAGGGGGAGCACTGTGACTGTCCTTATTATGGGGTCTTGTGTCTGGCACTGATAGGAGGAGCACTGTGACTATCCTTATTATGAGGTATTGTGTCTGGCACTGATAGGGGGAGCACTGTGACTATCCTTATTATGGGGTATTGTGTCTGGCACTGATAGGGGGAGCACTGTGACTGTCCTTATTATGGGGTCTTGTATCTGGCACTGATAGGAGGAGCACTGTGACTATCCTTATTATGGGGTATTGTGTCTGGCACTGATAGCAGGAGCACTGTGACTCTTTATTATGGGGTCTTGTATCTGGCACTGATAGGAGGAGCACTGTCACTATCCTTATTATGGGGTATTGTGTCTGGCACTGATAGGAGGAGCACTGTGACTATCCTTATTATGGGGTATTGTGTCTGGCACTGATAGGGGGAGCACTGTGACTGTCCTTATTATGGGGTCTTGTGTCTGGCACTGTTTCTGGGGTCCCATATTGTCCCTCTGGGTTATGGCTGGTTTTGCCTCCAGGTTCGGTCCCATGGATCCTTCTGTACCTGTAGTCCGCTCAGTGTCGCCCGTTTCTGGGGTGACCTGATGAGACTGAGTCTTGTACGGTGGGAGCTGAGCATATAGCTGCCCCTCCGGACCCCCGCACAGGCTTTGTACGGCCGGGGTCCCATTCCCGGCTTTTTATTCCCCATTCTTTTCTTACAGGAAGAAGTCGGGAACGAGATGTTTTCAGGGAAAGCTTTTAATTCTGAGGGTCTGGATCTCACGTGATGTATCCCAGTAGTGCGGTCTGTAAATGTACGGACTCACCAGTGTCTGGGGGGATTCTGGATTATCGGATATTCTGGATTATCGAATATTCTGGATTATCTTCCATAAGTAATAAATCCTCCTCCTGTTAACTCCCCATTATTGTTCAGTTCTGCCGGATTATCAGATGTCGGAATATTGAAGTCTCCCTTCGCCTGTTACCCCCTTCACCCCGGATGATGATCCAATGATCCGGGGTTTTTACATCTATTGATCGGGATTCATTTGCAGATTTTTGTAACGAGCTGCAGGTGAATAATGAGAAGGACGCCGCAGTCGATAAATGTTTTAACCTGCGACCTCCCGCGCCCCCGGTCCCCAGCGTCTCCCCTCCCCCGCCCCACGTTGCCAAGAACAATTAGGCTCTTCCTGAGATGCGGGCCCGCTGCGGAGAGCCCATTCATTACACATGCCGGTAGCGGGATTAATGAGCGAGCAGCTCGATACCTGTATAAATCCGGCCAGAGGTTAATGTTCTGCTAATTAACAGAAAAATGGAAGCCTGCCCATTATCGGAAGCTGCGCTGTCACTGCGGTGAGCACCCAGCGGCCTGGGGGGTGCAATACTGGAAACGGTGGGAGTACCTATAATGTCACCTGCCAAGTGACCCCCTCACCTAGGGGGTACAAATATATACACAAACTGCTGCATTACTCTTATCTTCTACTCCAGTCACATCCAAAGCGGCGCCCATGTCTCTGCTGTTAACACTTCTGCTCACCGTCGATCTGTCTGATTTTCTTCAAGGCCCTCGGGGAGAAAGCCAGCACAGTAGTGAATGCAGCTTGGGAGGGAACTTGAGTGTAAGATATCAAACAAGTACGCCACTAGGGGGAGCTCCCTGTATACAGAGATGCATAAGATTCTGTCTGCAGTCACCACTAGGGGGAGCTCCCTGTATACAGGGATACAAGATAAGATCCTGTCTGCAGCCACCACTAGGGGGAGCTCCCTGTATACAGGGATACATGATAAGATCCTGTCTCCAGCCACCACTAGGGGGAGCTCCCTGTATACAGAGATACATGATAAGATCCTGTCTGCAGCCACCACTAGGGGGAGCTCCCTGTACAAAGAGACACATGATAAGATCCTGTCTGCAGCCACCACTAGGGGGAGCTCCCTGTATACAGAGATACTTGATAAGATCCTGTCTGCAGTCACCACTAGGGGGAGCTCCCTGTATACAGAGATACATGATAAGATTCTGTCTGCAGCCACCACTAGGGGGAGCTCCCTGTATACAGGGATACATGATAAGATCCTGTCTGCAGCCACCACTAGGGGGAGCTCCCTGTATACAGGGATACATGATAAGATCCTGTCTGCAGCCACCACTAGGGGGAGCTCCCTGTATACAGAGATACATGATAAGATCCTGTCTGCGGCCACCACTTGGGGGAGCTCCCTGTATACAGAGATACATGATAAGATCCTGTCTGCGGTCACCACTAGGGGGAGCTCCCTGTATACAGAGATACATGATAAGATCCTGTCTGCAGCCACCACTAGGGGGAGCTCCCTGTATACAGAGATACATGATAAGATTCTGTCTGCAGCCACCACTAGGGGGAGCTCCCTGTGTACAGAGATGCATGATAAGATCCTGCGTGCAGTCACCACTAGGGGGAGCTCCCTGTATACAGAGACACATGATAAGATTCTGTCTGCAGCCACCACTAGGGGGAGCTCCCTGTATACAGAGATACATGATAAGATTCTGTCTGCAGCCACCACTAGGGGGAGCTCTCTGTATACAGAGATACATGGTAAGATTCTGTCTGCAGCCACCACTAGGGGGAGCTCCCTGTATACAGAGATACATGATAAGATTCTGTCTGCAGTCACCACTAGGGGGAGCTCCCTGTATACAGAGATACATAAGATTCTGTCTGCAGCCACCACTAGGGGGAGCTCCCTGTATACAGAGATACATAATAAGATCCTGTCTGCAGCCACCACTAGGGGGAGCTCCCTGTATACAGAGATACATAATAAGATCCTGTCTGCAGCTACCACTAGGGGGAGCTCCCTGTATACAGAGATACATGATAAGATCCTGTCTGCAGCCACCACTAGGGGGAGCTCCCTGTATACAGAGATACATGATAAGATTCTGTCTGCGGCCACCACTAGGGGGAGCTCCCTGTATACAGAGATACATGATATGATCCTGTCTGCGGCCACCACTAGGGGGAGCTCCCTGTATACAGAGATACATGATAATATCCTGTCTGCAGTCACCACTAGGGGGAGCTCCCTGTATACACAGCTACATGATAAGATCCTGTCTGCAGCCACCACTAGGGGGAGCTCCCTGTATACAGAGATACATGATAAGATCCTGTCTGCGGTCACCACTAGGGGGAGCTCCCTGTATACAGAGATACATGATAAGATCCTGTCTGCGGTCACCACTAGAGGGAGCTCCCTGTATACAGAGATACATGATAAGATTGTGTCTGCAGCCACCACTAGGGGGAGCTCCCTGTATATAGAGATACATGATAAGATCCTGTCTGCAGTCACCACTAGGGGGAGCTCCCTGTATACAGAGATACATGATAAGATCCTGTCTGCGGTCACCACTAGGGGGAGCTCCCTGTATACAGAGATACATGATAAGATCCTGTCTGCAGCCACCACTAGGGGGAGCTCCCTGTATACAGAGATACATGATAAGATCCTGTCTGCAGTCACCACTAGGAGGAGCCCCCTGTATACAGAGATACATGATAAGATCCTGTCTGCAGCCACCACTAGGGGGAGCTCCCTGTATACAGAGATACATGATAAGATTCTGTCTGCAGCCACCACTAGGGGGAGCTCCCTGTATACAGAGATACATAATAAGATCCTGTCTGCAGCCACCACTAGGAGGAGCCCCCTGTATACAGAGATACATGATAAGATCCTGTCTGCAGCCACCACTAGGGGGAGCTCCCTGTATACAGAGATACATGATAAGATCCTGTCTGCAGCCACCACTAGGGGGAGCCCCCTGTATACAGAGATACATGATAAGATCCTGTCTGCAGCCACCACTAGGGGGAGCTCCCTGTATACAGAGATACATAATAAGATCCTGTCTGCAGCCACCACTAGGAGGAGCCCCCTGTATACAGAGATACATGATAAGATCCTGTCTGCAGCCACCACTAGGGGGAGCTCCCTGTATACAGAGATACATGATAAGATTCTGTCTGCAGCCACCACTAGGGGGAGCTCCCTGTATACAGAGATACATAATAAGATCCTGTCTGCAGTCACCACTAGGAGGAGCCCCCTGTATACAGAGATACATGATAAGATCCTGTCTGCAGCCACCACTAGGGGGAGCTCCCTGTATACAGAGATACATGATAAGATTCTGTCTGCAGCCACCACTAGGGGGAGCTCCCTGTATACAGAGATACATAATAAGATCCTGTCTGCAGCCACCACTAGGAGGAGCCCCCTGTATACAGAGATACATGATAAGATCCTGTCTGCAGCCACCACTAGGGGGAGCTCCCTGTATACAGAGATACATGATAAGATTCTGTCTGCAGCCACCACTAGGGGGAGCTCCCTGTATACAGAGATACATGATAAGATCCTGTCTGCAGCCACCACTAGGAGGAGCCCCCTGTATACAGAGATACATGATAAGATTCTGTCTGCAGCCACCACTAGGGGGAGCTCCCTGTATACAGAGATACATGATAAGATCCTGTCTGCAGCCACCACTAGGAGGAGCCCCCTGTATACAGAGATACATGATAAGATTCTGTCTGCAGTCACCACTAGGGGGAGCTCCCTGTATACAGAGATACATGATAAGATCCTGTCTGCAGTCACCACTAGGAGGAGCCCCCTGTATACAGAGATACATGATAAGATCCTGTCTGCAGCCACCACTAGGGGGAGCTCCTTGTATACAGAGATACATGATAATATTCTGTCTGCAGTCACCACTAGGGGGAGCTCCCTGTATACAGAGATACATAAGATTCTGTCTGCAGCCACCACTAGGGGGAGCTCCCTGTATACAGAGATACATAATAAGATCCTGTCTGCAGCCACCACTAGGGGGAGCTCCCTGTATACAGAGATACATAATAAGATCCTGTCTGCAGCTACCACTAGGGGGAGCTCCCTGTGTACAGAGATACATGATAAGATCCTGTCTGCAGCCACCACTAGGGGGAGCTCCCTGTATACAGAGATACATAATAAGATCCTGTCTGCAGCCACCACTAGGGGGAGCTCCCTGTATACAGAGATACATAATAAGATCCTGTCTGCAGCCACCACTAGGGGGAGCTCCCTGTATACAGAGATACATGATAAGATTCTGTCTGCAGCCACCACTAGGGGGAGCTCCCTGTATACAGAGATACATGATAAGATCCTGTCTGCAGCCACCACTAGGAGGAGCTCCCTGTATACAGAGATACATGATAAGATCCTGTCTGCAGCCACCACTAGGGGGAGCTCCCTGTATACAGAGATACATAATAAGATCCTGTCTGCAGCTACCACTAGGGGGAGCTCCCTGTATACAGAGATACATGATAAGATCCTGTCTGCAGCCACCACTAGGGGGAGCTCCCTGTATACAGAGATACATGATAAGATTCTGTCTGCAGCCACCACTAGGGGGAGCTCCCTGTATACAGAGATACATAACTGCAGATATAGATATATGAGACACGCGCGTTGGGGTCCTTCCATGCAGCTCTTGGTCATCCATTCACCCTTGGTAAGCTCTGCCCCTCTCCTACACCTACTGGCCATTACTTGGTTACACTTTTTCTATTATGGACTGGGACAGGGCTGACCAGGGGGCAGTAACTGACATCTTTGCACACTTTTTGCCTCACTTCCCATGGGGTCTGATCTCTATTCATGACTTCCCATGATGCATGGCATTGCTGTATGTGTTTTTCTTGTATCTCATCACTTTACTTTATTGTCATTTTTATTACTTTAGTGTTCGTGTTCTTACTATAATAATCGGATATTCTTTCTTCGCCTATTTTTCATGTATTTTGGCCTTGGTCTTTTGTAGGGTCGGTCACACTTGTGTCACCACCGTGGCATCTGGAGTGTAACTGGGATTTTTGCATTTACGGATATATCTCTGTGTGACCGTAGATATTCCCCGTTCAGAGCTCTCATACGGTTTGTCACCCAGCTTTCCTTGGCTCCTGACCAGCATGGCCGCCTGCATCTGTCACATCGCCGCTTCCTTTGTGTGATTATTACGCGTCTTCCGTGCCAGTAATGAAGTAACTGTCAGCGCTGATTTCCCCGTCTCCAGCCACAATTCACGTTACATCTGCAGTAAAATCAGTCGCTCATTGATTTCCATTGTGTTTTCTTATTTGTTTTCTTCTCCGGCCCAAATCTGCGCTCAGCAGCCGCCGCGTGCGAAGTATCAACTAATGGCTGGAGAAGTAGGGCAGGCGCGGTGCGGAGCGTGTACCCTGCGCCGCCACCCAAGGGAACATTTATATAATAAGTCTGATTATCGAGCATCCCTTACGTGAGCCTGCGTGTCCCTTACATGAGCCTGCACGTCCCTTACATAGTAACATAGTAACATAGTTAGTAAGGCCGAAAAAAGACATTTGTCCATCCAGTTCAGCCTATATTCCATCATAATAAATCCCCAGATCTACGTCCTTCTACAGAACCTAATAATTGTATGATACAATATTGTTCTGCTCCAGGAAGACATCCAGGCCTCTCTTGAACCCCTCGACTGAGTTCGCCATCACCACCTCCTCAGGCAAGCAATTCCAGATTCTCACTGCCCTAACAGTAAAGAATCCTCTTCTATGTTGGTGGAAAAACCTTCTCTCCTCCAGACGCAAAGAATGCCCCCTTGTGCCCGTCACCTTCCTTGGTATAAACAGATCCTCAGCGAGATATTTGTATTGTCCCCTTATATACTTATACATGGTTATTAGATCGCCCCTCAGTCGTCTTTTTTCTAGACTAAATAATCCTAATTTCGCTAATCTATCTGGGTATTGTAGTTCTCCCATCCCCTTTATTAATTTTGTTGCCCTCCTTTGTACTCTCTCTAGTTCCATTATATCCTTCCTGAGCACCGGTGCCCAAAACATGAGCCTGCATATCCCTAACGTGAGCCTGAGCGTCCCTTACATGAGCCTGCATATCCCTAACGTGAGCCTGAGCGTCCCTTACATGAGCCTGCATATCCCTAACGTGAGCCTGAGCGTCCCTTACATGAGCCTGCACGTCCCTTACATGAGCCTGCACGTCCCTTACATGAGCCTGCACGTCCCTTACATGAGCTTGCATGTCCCTAACGTGAGCCTGAACATCCCTTACATGAGCCTGCACGTCCCTTACATGAGCCTGCACGTCCCTTACATGAGCCTGCACGTCCCTTACATGAGCCTGCACGTCCCTTACATGAGCCTGCACGTCCCTTACATGAGCCTGCACGTCCCTTACATGAGCCTGCACGTCCCTTACATGAGCCTGCACGTCCCTTACATGAGCTTGCATGTCCCTAACGTGAGCCTGAACATCCCTTACATGAGCCTGCATGCCCCTTACATGAGCCTGCACATCCCTTACATGAGCCTGCACGTCCCTTACATGAGCCTGCACGTCCCTTACATGAGGCTGCACGTCCCTAACATGAGCCTGCACATCCCTTACATGAGCCTGCATGTTCCTAACATGAGCCTGAGCGTCTCTTACATGAGCCTGAGCGTCCCTTACATGAGCCTGCATGTCCCTAACGTTAGCCTGAGCGTCCCTTACATGAGCCTGCACATCCCTTACATGAGCCTGCATGTCCTTAACATGAGCCTGCGCGTCCCTTACATGAGCCTGCACGTCCCTTACATGAGCCTGCATGTCGCTAACATGAGCCTGAGCGTCCCTTACATAAGCCTGCATGTCCCTAACATGATCCTAAGCGTCCTTACATGAGCCTGCACATTCCTTACATGAGCCTACAGGTCCCTAACATGAGCCTGAGCGTCCCTTACATGACCCTGAGCCTGCATGGCCCTTACATGAGCCTGCGCATCCCTTACATGAGCCTTCGCCTCCCTTACATGAGCCTGCATGTCCCTTACATGAGCCTGAGCCTGCATGGCCCCTACATGAGCCTGCGCGTCCCTTACATAAGCCTGCACGTCCCTTACATGAGCCTACACGTCCCTAACATGAGTCTGAGCCTGCATGGCCCTTACATGAGCCTGCGCGTCCCTTACATGAGCCTGCAGTCCCTTACATGAGCCTGCGCGTCCCTTACATGAGCCGAGCCTGCGCGTCCCTTACATGAACCTGCATGTCCCTTACATGAGCCTACACGTCCCTAACATGAGTCTGAGCCTGCATGGCCCTTACATGAGCCTGCGGGTCCCTTACATGAACCTGCACGTCCCTTACATGAGCCTGCGCATCCCTTACATGAGCCTGCGCGTCCCTTACATGAGGCTGCACGTTCCTTACATGAGCCTGCGCGTCCCTTACATGAGCCTGCGCGTCCCTTACATGAGCCTACGCGTCCCTTACATGAGCCTGCACGTCCCTTACATGAGCCTGCGCGTCCCTTACATGAGCCGAGCCTGCGCGTCCCTTACATGAACCTGCATGTCCCTTACATGAGCCTACACGTCCCTAACATGAGTCTGAGCCTGCATGGCCCTTACATGAGCCTGCGGGTCCCTTACATGAGCCTGCACGTCCCTTACATGAGCCTGCGCATCCCTTACATGAGCCTGCGCGTCCCTTACATGAGCCTGTGCGTCCCTTACATGAGCCTGCACGTCCCTTACATGAGCCTGCGCGTCCCTTACATGAGCCTGCACGTCCCTTACATGAGCCTGCACATCCCTTACATGAGCCTGCGCATCCTTTACATGAGTCTGCGCGTCCCTTACATGAGTCTGCATGTCCCTTACATAAACCTACACGTCCCTATGAGTCTGAACCTGCATGTCCCTTACATGAGCCTGCACGTCCCTTACATGAGCCTACACGTCCCTAACATGAGCCTGAGCCTGCATGGCCCTTACATGAGCCTGCGCGTCCCTTACATGAGCCTGCACGTCCCTTACATGAGCCTGCGCGTCCCTTATATGAGCCTGCACGTCCCTTACATGAGCCTGCACGTCCATTACATGAGCCTGCGCGTCCCTTACATGAGCCGAGCCTGCGCGTCCCTTACATGAGCCTGCATGTTCCTTACATGAGCCTACACGTCCCTAACATGAGTCTGAGCCTGCATGGCCCTTACATGAGCCTGCGCGTCCCTTACATGAGCCTGCATGTCCCTTACATGAGCCTACACGTCCCTATGAGTCTGAGCCTGCATGTCCCTTACATGAGCCTGCACGTCCCTTACATGAGCCTACACGTCCCTAACATGAGCCTGAGCCTGCATGGCCCCTACATGAGCCTGTGCGTCCCTTACATGAGCCTGCACGTCCCTTACATGAGGCTGCATGTCCCTTACATGAGCCTACACGTCCCTAACATGAGTCTGAGCCTGCATGGCCCTTACATGAGCCTGCGCGTCCCTTACATGAGCCTGCAGTCCCTTACATGAGCCTGCGCGTCCCTTACATGAGCCGAGCCTGCGCGTCCCTTACATGAACCTGCATGTCCCTTACATGAGCCTACACGTCCCTAACATGAGTCTGAGCCTGCATGGCCCTTACATGAGCCTGCGGGTCCCTTACATGAACCTGCACGTCCCTTACATGAGCCTGCGCATCCCTTACATGAGCCTGCGCGTCCCTTACATGAGGCTGCACGTTCCTTACATGAGCCTGCGCGTCCCTTACATGAGCCTGCGCGTCCCTTACATGAGCCTACGCGTCCCTTACATGAGCCTGCACGTCCCTTACATGAGCCTGCGCGTCCCTTACATGAGCCGAGCCTGCGCGTCCCTTACATGAACCTGCATGTCCCTTACATGAGCCTACACGTCCCTAACATGAGTCTGAGCCTGCATGGCCCTTACATGAGCCTGCGGGTCCCTTACATGAGCCTGCACGTCCCTTACATGAGCCTGCGCATCCCTTACATGAGCCTGCGCGTCCCTTACATGAGCCTGTGCGTCCCTTACATGAGCCTGCACGTCCCTTACATGAGCCTGCGCGTCCCTTACATGAGCCTGCACGTCCCTTACATGAGCCTGCACATCCCTTACATGAGCCTGCGCATCCTTTACATGAGTCTGCGCGTCCCTTACATGAGTCTGCATGTCCCTTACATAAACCTACACGTCCCTATGAGTCTGAACCTGCATGTCCCTTACATGAGCCTGCACGTCCCTTACATGAGCCTACACGTCCCTAACATGAGCCTGAGCCTGCATGGCCCTTACATGAGCCTGCGCGTCCCTTACATGAGCCTGCACGTCCCTTACATGAGCCTGCGCGTCCCTTATATGAGCCTGCACGTCCCTTACATGAGCCTGCACGTCCATTACATGAGCCTGCGCGTCCCTTACATGAGCCGAGCCTGCGCGTCCCTTACATGAGCCTGCATGTTCCTTACATGAGCCTACACGTCCCTAACATGAGTCTGAGCCTGCATGGCCCTTACATGAGCCTGCGCGTCCCTTACATGAGCCTGCATGTCCCTTACATGAGCCTACACGTCCCTATGAGTCTGAGCCTGCATGTCCCTTACATGAGCCTGCACGTCCCTTACATGAGCCTACACGTCCCTAACATGAGCCTGAGCCTGCATGGCCCCTACATGAGCCTGTGCGTCCCTTACATGAGCCTGCACGTCCCTTACATGAGGCTGCATGTCCCTTACATGAGCCTACACGTCCCTAACATGAGTCTGAGCCTGCATGGCCCTTACATGAGCCTGCGCGTCCCTTACATGAGCCTGCAGTCCCTTACATGAGCCTGCGCGTCCCTTACATGAGCCGAGCCTGCGCGTCCCTTACATGAACCTGCATGTCCCTTACATGAGCCTACACGTCCCTAACATGAGTCTGAGCCTGCATGGCCCTTACATGAGCCTGCGCGTCCCTTACATGAGCCTGCACGTCCCTTACATGAGCCTGCGCATCCCTTACATGAGCCTGCGCGTCCCTTACATGAGCCTGCGCGTCCCTTACATGAACCTGCGCGTCCCTTACATGAGCCTGCGCGTCCCTTACATGAGCCTGCACGTCCCTTACATGAGCCTGCACGTCCCTTACATGAGCCTGCGTGTCCCTTACATGAGCCTGCACGGCCCTTACATGAGCCTGCACGGCCCTTACATGAGCCTGCACGTCCCTTACATGAGCCTGCACGTCCCTTACATGAGCCTGCGCGCCGCGTTACTGCAGCGTCTATTACACTTGTCAGAGTCGTTTTGCTGTCAGTGATGGCCGCACTCGCTGCTCGCACGCTGAAGACCTGTCCTGACCTCGACCTGCGGGTTGTCACAATGTATCAGTGTAGACAATCCTGGCAAGTGCAGCTCATACCACACTGCAACAAAGTGTGAGCTGTGTGAGCAATATAGATATGAAGATTTTTTTTTCCTGTTCACTGACTGCAAGCAGAAATGTGAGATCCAGGGTTTGGTCCTTGAAGTCCCCAGAATCTGTCCTGTCCTTGATGGAGGGTGACCGGTGTCAGGGACCCCAGGACAGTCCTGGCCGCTGTACAGGAATCGGTGGCGGATTGTGTCACACGACCGCTGTCCCTGGTGTCACACGACGTATGTGATAGGGAGAGAAGGAATCTCCCACCATTCTCCCAGATTCCGGAGTGCCTGATTGGTCGGCTGCAGCCGCGGACACAGCAGAATAATCCTGAGCGACCGGATCGGTCATTATTACATATCGGAATCTGACGCGTTTCAGCCTCTATGCCGTCCAGAGACTCTTATTGGTGTGAGTACAGGCGCGGTGTCATTCAACTGCTGGAGAGATTAGAAATTCAGGAGCCTGGGAAAGATGGGTGACGACTCTTGATTGTTATAAGGGCGGTAAGCTTTTACATGGCTGAACAGATGAGGGTGACTTTCTTTAGTTCTTCTTTCATATCTGTAACCCACGCGTTTCAGGACCGTGCTGTGTGACGTCGATCTCAGTTTTGGTATCTAACGCGTTTCAGGACTCGTAGTCCTGCAATCTACAACCTACCACTAGCGTAGCTTCTCAGCGAGACCCCTCCATTCCGCTCCGTAACCAACGCGTTTTGGAAACGTATTGTCTCTCATAGTAAACATCTGAGATTTACAGCCTCCGGCGCTCCAGCCTCTTGGAAACTACAAGTCCCAGAATGTCCTCGCAGCCTCTATATGATGGCACACAGGGTCGGCACAACCCTCGGCGGAGCCGGAGGACGCGGCCGCAGTGAAAGGGTTAATGTGTCAGGACTCCCAAGATTCATGGAGCTGTTGTGATCACTTCATTATCTCTCTCTCCAGAGCTAATTAACTCAATCTCCATTCACACACAGCAGATAAGGGCACTAATTAAACCTCGCAGCCTAATTTTCCTGCTTCTGTCTCAGCTCCACTTTCCTTGCAGAAAATAAATCACATCTGGTTCCCCCTCGCCCGCGGGGCTGACAGTCAATGGATGGATGCAGCCGCAGGAGATAGCGCTGGCTTGGCTGCTTGATGGCATCGATCGCTCAACACTTTCTCCACGACTTCAAGTTCTCTTCTCCAAGTCCCCAAGAAGGAGGTGACGGCGGCCGGTGGTCCACAGTCGTCACGGGCCGTAATAGGGCAATGTCCATCATAGTGGTGGAAAAGACGACTCTGGGGGCAAAGGGGCTGAAGTTGTCAGAGGGCAAGTGACAGCCGCGGGTGAATGCTACATGGAGGCGTTGTGCTACAGTGGGCACACGGAGGATCAGCACAAAGGCCCATCAGGCTATGAACTCCCATAAAACTTCTGAGGAAAACCATCAACCTATCATTAGAAGATACTAATCACTATATATACTCATCCTGTGTATATACTGATCACATGACCGGCCATGTATCAGGAACAGTCTACGAGACCTGCTGTATTCCGGGAGCACTCCACAAGATCCGCCGTATACCAGGAGCACCCCAGAAGACCTGTTGTATACCAGGAACACCCTAGAAGACCTGCAGTATACCGGAAACACCCCAGAAGACCTGCCGTATACCAGGAACACTCCAGAAGACCTGCCAAATACCAGGAACACCCCAGAAGACCTGCCGTATACCAGAGACACCCCAGAAGACCCGCCGTAAACCGGGAACACCCCAGAAGACCCACCATATACCAGGAACACCCCACAAGACCTGCAGTATACCGGAAACAGCCCAGAAGACCTGCCGTATACCAGGAACACCCCACAAGACCTGCCGTATACCGGGAACACCCCAGAAGACTTGCCAAATACCAGGAACACCCCAGAAGACCTGCCATATACCAGGAACACCCCAGAAGACCTGCCATATACCAGGAACACCCCACAAGACCTGCCGTATACCGGGAACACCCCAGAAGACCTGCCAAATACCAGGAACACCCCAGAAGACCTGCCATATACCAGGAACACCCCAGAAGACCCGCCGTAAACCGGGAACACCCCAGAAGACCCACCATATACCAGGAACACCTCACAAGACCTGCAGTATACCGGAAACAGCCCAGAAGACCTGCCGTATACCATGAACACCCCAGAAGACCTGCCATATACCGGGAACACCCCAGAAGACCCGCTTTATACCAGGAACACCCCAGAAGACCTGCCGTATACCAGAGACACCCCAGAAGACCTGCCGTATACCAGAGACACCCCAGAAGACCTACCGTATACCAGGAGCACCACACGAGACCTGCAGTATACCGGAAACACCCCTGAAGACCTGCCATATACCAGGAACACCCCAGAAGACCCGCTTTATACGAGGAACACCCCAGAAGACCCGCCGTAAACCGGGAACACCCCAGAAGACCCACCATATACCAGGTACACCCCAGAAGACCTGCCGTATACCAGGGACACCCCAGAAGACCCGCCGTATACCAGGAGCACCACACGAGACCTGCAGTATACCGGAAACACCCCTGAAGACCTGCCGTATACCGGGAACACCCCAGAAGACCTGCTGTATACCGGGAACACCCCACAAGACCTGCCGTATACCGGGAACACCCCAGAAGACCTGCTGTATACCGGGAACCCCCCCACAAGACCTGCCGTATACTGGGAACACCCCAGAAGACCTGCTGTATACAGGGAACCCCCCCACAAGACCTGCCGTATACCGAAAACACCCCAGAAGACCTGCCGTATACCAGGAACACCCCAGAAGACAAGCTGTATACCGGGAACACCCCAGAAGACCCGCTGTATACCGGGAACACCCCAGAAGACCAGCCGTATAACGGAAACACCCCAGAAGACCTGCCATATATCAGAAACACCCCAGAAGACCCACCGTGTACCAGAACACCCCAGAATACCCGCCGCATATCAGAGACACCCCAGAAGACCCGCCGTATACCGGAGACACCCCAGAATACCCGCCTTATACCGGGAACACCCCAGAAGACCCACCATATACCGGAGACACCCCAGAAGACCTGCCGTATACCGGAAACACCCCAGAAGACCTGCCATATACCGTAAACATCCCAGAAGATCCGCAGTATACCGGAGACACCCCAGAAGACCCGCCGTATACCGGGAACCCCCCACAAGACCTGCCGTATACTGGGAACACCCCAGAAGACCTGCTGTATACAGGGAACCCCCCGACAAGACCTGCCGTATACCGAAAACACCCCAGAAGACCTGCCGTGTACCAGGAACACCCCAGAAGACCCGCTGTATACCGGGAACACCCCCAGAAGACCCGCTGTATACCGGGAACTCCCCAGAAGACCAGCCGTATAACGGAAACACCCCAGAAGACCTGCCATATATCAGAAACGCCCCAGAAGACCCACCGTGTACCAGAACACCCCAGAATACCCGCCGCATATCAGAGACACCTCAGAAGACCCGCCGTATACCGGAGACACCCCAGAATACCCGCCTTATACCGGGAACACCCCAGAAGACCCGCCATATACCGGAGACACCCCAGAAGACCTGCCATATACCGGAAACACCCCAGAAGACCTGCCATACACCGTAAACATCCCAGAAGATCCGCAGTATACCGGAGACACCCCAGAAGACCCGCCGTATACCGGGGACACCCCAGAAGACCTGCCGTATACCGGAGACACCCCAGAAGACCCGCTTTATGCCAGGAACACCCCAGAAGACCCGCTTTATACTTGGAACACCCCAGAAGACCCGCCGTATACCGGGGACACCCCAGAAGACCTGCTTTATACTGGGAACACCCCAGAAGACCCGCCGTATACCGGGAACACCCCAGAAGACCCGCCGTATACCGGGAACACCCCAGAAGACCCGCTTTATACTGGGAACACCCCAGAAGACCCGCCATATACCAGGAACACCCCAGGAGACCTGCCATATACCGGGGACACCCCAGAAGACCTGCTTTATACTGGGAACACCCCAGAAGACCCGCCGTATACCGGGAACACCCCAGAAGACCCGTCGTATACCGGGGACACTCCAGAAGGCCCGCCATATACCGGGGACACTCCAGAAGGCCTGCGTATACCGGGGACACCCCAGAAGTCCCGCTGTCTTGGAGATGCTTTGATACAGGCAAAGTCTTGCCTGCTGTGCTACTTTTGGCACCCCCTCGTAGAAAGCTGTTTGTGGTGGGTTTTGCCAGCACGTGGCACCGCAATTTGTGAACTTGCCCTTAATAGAATGGCCGTGTAGTGTATATTGTGTAACACTCTCTTGTGTTGCTTGTTGTCCCCACCATCAGACCAGGGAGGCGGTAACTGGTGTGGATGGGCTTTATTTGTCTGGGATTTATTTTTGGGGGGCTTTATCTGTCAGGGCTTTATTTGTCGGGGCTTTCTTTGCCGATATTGCTCCCAACCTTTCGCCCCTGTACCACATCATTGCCTGTCAGACATTGACATTTTATAGTTGTCTGTGATCGTAATGAGTGTCCGCCGGCTCGGGCCCAGTCTGAGGGGGCTTCCTGTGAGACCCGTCTAGTCAGCAGCTGTAACATGAAGAGCGAGTGATGGAAAATGCTGTAAATGAGATAAGTGAGGCCATCACTGCAGAATGTGGCACAGAGGAGAGCGGCCGGGGAACTGTCGGGTGCTATCCCCTTCCCATATACGCGGCCGCCATATGACATGTTGGTGAACAGTATTTCTTTGTCCTAATGTAAGAAACCTGATATTGGTCAGAAATTCATGTCCAGGCTTCATGCCCCATAAAACCAGGGGGAGGAGGAGAAAATAGCAAGTTCTTGCAAACCCATAAAGGGGCCCCATCAGTGGCTCAAGATGCCGTGTTATCTGGCACAGCTAGGATCTCAGGCCCATGTGAAGTGATCACGCCATCTTACGTGTACGTGTGACCAGCCTGTGAGGAGCATAGGAAGGCACGGCATGGTGGTGGGAGGATGGGATGTATGTGAACGGCACCCGACATGAGCCAATGACCAAATATTAGGGGACTGTCCCCCCTATGAGGTAGAAAAGACAAAACCATTCAAGGAATACATGATGTCTCCATGCATGGTAGAGCTCGTTAACATGTTTTCTGTCTGATGTGGACGTAGTAAAATAGTGCAGAAAGAGAAGCTACCAACACCACTTACATCACTATCACCACTATTGTCAAAATTATCACCACAGCAACACTACCATCAGTACAGGCAACAGTACCATCAGTACAGGCAACAGTACCATCACTGCAGGCAACACTACCATCACTGCAGGCAGCACAACCATCACTACAGATAACACTACCATCAGTACAGGCAACACTACTATCACTACAGGCAACAGTACCATCACTAGAGGCAACAGTACCACCACTACTGCCAACACTACCATCAGTATAGGCAACACTATCATCACTGCAGTCAACAGTACCACCACTACAGGTACCACCATAACTACAGGTAGCAGGATCATCAATACAGGCAACAGTACCATCACTACAGGCAACAGTACCATCACTACTGCCAACACAACCATCACTACAGGCAACAGTACCATCACTACTGCCAACACAACCATCACTACAGGCAACAGTACCATCACTTCTGCCAACACTACCGTCAGTACAGTCAACACTATCATCCGTACAGGAAACAGTACCATCACTACCATAGCTACAGGCAACAGTACCATTAGTACAGACAACACAACCATCACTACAGGCAACTCAACCATCATTAGAGTTAACTCTACTGGCAACAGTACCATCACTACTGCCAACACTACCATCAGTACAGGCAACACAACCATCACTACAGGCAACACTACTACCATGACGGTCAGTATGGCCATCTGTACAGGCGACACTACCACCATGATTGTCAATACAGCCATCACTACTATCAACACTACCACCATTACAATCACCACTATTGCCAGCTCAACTACTACTATTGCCAAAACTGCCATGTCTACTGCCAAGCATCATCACTACAGCCCTCACAGCTATCATTTACTGCCACTGCTGCCAACAGGAAGACTTGTACAGTGAACACCACTATGACTGTCAACACTACCACCACCACTACTGTCAGTAATGCCGACATTACCGGCACTACTACAAACACTACCACCACTATTGCCATCACTAGTTCGAGAACTACTGCCAATAATACCACATCTAGCATAAAAACTGCCACCATGACTAAAAACAACACCACCACCAGCACTGATAAGGATGCCATTACTACAGCCAACACCACCACCACTATGGCCAACACTACCACCATTATGGCCAACACTACCACCATTATGGCCAACACTACCACCACTATGGCCAACACTACCATCACTATGGCCAACACTACCACCACTATGGCCAACACTACCATCACTATGGCCAACACTACCACCACTATGGCCAACACTACCACCACTATGGCCAACACTACCGCCACTATGGCCAACACTACCATCACTATGGCCAACACTACCACCACTATGGCCAACACTACCACCACTATGGCCAACACTACCGCCACTCCTGACATCATTATCATCACTGCAGCCAAAACTAATTCTACTACCATCATAATTACTACTACTGCTAAAACTAGCACAACTGTCAACACTACCACCAAGACAGCCATCATTGCCCACACATACTGCCAACATTACTAGTGCCGACATTATCCCCACCACTATGAATACCACCCCACAACTAAATGCTACACCATCACCATTACGGCGGTCACTGCCACTACAAGCACTGCTGCCAACACTACGACCACTGCTGCCAACACTACCACCACTGCTGCCAATACTACGACCACTGCTGACATCACTGCGTTCATCTCCGATGTGTGATTTCAGCATAGACCAGTAATTATGGCAGAGGACCCCCTGAATTATGTTTCCCCTTCTGGGGTCCTATTCCTCACTCAGTGAAGCTCTATGCGAGGACTGGGGCAGCGTCCATGATTCTGGTCCAGTGCTGCCATTTGCTTTGCATTTTCCATTTAGTAATGTGAGGATCCGACTGTGGCTTTGTGGGGGACCCTCATCAGAGATCTTTGAACCCCCAGAATTCTTGGTTGTGTTGTGAAACGGTGGAACAGACAGGAAATAACAAGGACACAACACGCAGGAGAATGGCCGCTGGTTACGAATCATCTTTGTGTCATCATCAACCATTATATCAGCGATAAAGTAACGAGTTGTCGCTGATCACAGGATCGCCGCATCAGACAAGGATGGGAACAACCATCTTTATTCAGTAGTGACAGTGTTAATTGTGGGGGCACATGAAGCCGGCACTGGGCCCGTCCGGCACTGGGCCCGTCCGGCACTGGACCCGTCCGGCACTGGACCCGTCCGGCACTGGACCCATCCGGCACTGGACCCATCTGGCACTGGACCCGTCTGGCACTGGACCCGTCTGGCACTGGACCCCTCTGGCACTGGACCCATCTGGCACTGGACCCCTCTGGCACTGGACCCGTCCGGCACTGGACCCATCTGGCACTGGACCCATCTGGCACTGGACCCGTCTGGCACTGGACCCCTCTGGCACTGGACCCATCTGGCACTGGACCCCTCTGGCACTGGACCCGTCCGGCACTGGACCCATCTGGCACTGGACCCCTCTGGCACTGGACCCTTCTGGCACTGGACCCATCTGGCACTGGACCATCCTCGATCTGCAGTCGCTTCCTGTTGTGTTGCAGTTCTGGGAAGATGGCAGCTGTAAAGCGAGTGTCCCTTAGGCTACGTTCAGACTAGCGTTGTGCGCCGCTGCGTCGGCGACGCAACGCACAACGCATGCAAAAACGCGGCAAAACGCACGCAAAAACGCTGCGTTTTGCGACGCGTGCGTCGTTTTTTGCTGAAAATCGGACGCAAGAAAAATGCAACTTGTTGCGTTTTCTTGGTCCGACGCTTGCGGCAAAAAAGACGCATGCATCGCAAAACGCAACAAACAAAAATGCATGCGTCCCCCATGTTAAACATAGGGGCGCATGACGCGTGCGTCGCCGCTGCGTCGCCCGACGCTAACCCGACGCACACTAGCACAACGCTAGTCTGAACGTAGCCTCACTGAGCTCATCCTCCATGATCCAGGATAGGCAGCAGCTCAGTGATACATTCCTGTAACCCCCCGGGGTGCTGTACAACTGCAGCCGGCTGCACTCCAAACAGATGGTGCACAGATCAGGGGATGCCACGTAGAGCCGACTACCTGGAGGTCCAGTCCTGGGGCCCAAGAGTGTATGTCAGAACCGACAGACCATCCCCATCACCGACACCCTGGTACCGGGAGACAGAGCAGAACCGACAGACCGTCCTCATCACGAACACCCTGGTACCGGGAGACAGCAGAACCAACAGACCGTCCTCATCACCTACAACCTGGTACCGGGAGACAGAGCAGAACCGACAGACCGTCCTCATCACCTACAGCCTGGTACCGGGAGACAGAGCAGAACCGACAGACCGTCCTCATCACCGACACCCTGGTACCGGGAGACAGCAGAACCAACAGACGGTCCTCATCACCTACAACCTGGTACCGGGAGACAGGGCAGAATCGACAGACCGTCCTCATCACCTACAGCCTGGTACCGGGGGACGCAGAGCAGAACCGACAGACCGTCCTCATCACCTACAGCCTGGTACCGGGAGACAGGGCAGAATCGACAGACCATCCTCATCACAGCCTGGTACCGGGAGACAGGGCAGAACCGACAGACCGTCCTCATCACCTACAGCCTGGTACCGGAGACAGAGCAGAACCGACAGACCGTTCTCATCACCTACAGCCTGGTACCGGGAGACAGGGCAGAATCGACAGACTGTCCCCATCACCTACAACCTGGTACCGGGAGACAGGGCAGAATCGACAGACCGTCCTCATCACCTACAACCTGGTACCGGGGGACGCAGAGCTGGGTCAGCACAATGCTCTGCAGCTCCTGCACTTGGTCCATTTCTCGGGTCCGGGAGTTACATGGAGATGAGACTGGACCAGGACCGTCCTAATGCTACCGCAGTACAGATGGTGGAGCTGGACCAGAACCATCTCTGCCGTCTGTTCCACCTTCCTGGAAGCTTCCCGAACAGGATGATGGGAGTGCTGATCCCCTCCTGGGATTTCTTCACTCAGATTTATTGATTTTTTTCCTGTAAATTGACCACAAATCACAAACAGAAAGTGAAGATTAGAAGGATATAATGTGCGAGTGTGAGCTACTGAGCCGCGTATCTAATCCTGCCTGTGTATCTAATCTGCATGTGTGATACTGACTGCTGAGCCGTGTATCTAATCCTCTCCTATGTGATACAGTCTGCTGAGCTGTGTATCTAATCCTCTCCTGTGTGATACTGACTGCTGAGCCGTGTATCTAATCCTCTCCTGTGTGATACTGACTGCTGAGCTGTGTATCTAATCCTATCCTGTGTGATACTGACTGCTGAGCCGTGTATCTAATCCTACCCTGTGTGATACTGACTGCTGAGCTGTGTATCTAATCCTCTCCTGTGTGATACTGACTGCTAAGCTGTGTATCTAATCCTCTCCTGTGTGATACTGACTGCTGAGCTGTGTATCTAATCCTATCCTGTGTGATACTGACTGCTGAGCCATGTATCTAATCCTGCATGTGTGATACTGACTGCTGAGCCGCTTATCTAATCCTCTCCTGTGTGATACAGTCTGCTGAGCCGTGTATCTAATCCTCTCCTATGTGATACAGTCTGCTGAGCTGTGTATCTAATCCTCTCCTGTGTGATACTGACTGCTGAGCCGTGTATCTAATCCTCTCCTGTGTGATACTGACTGCTGAGCTGTGTATCTAATCCTATCCTGTGTGATACTGACTGCTGAGCCATGTATCTAATCCTTTCCTGTGTGATACTGAATGCTGAGCCATGTATCTAATCCTGCATGTGTGATACTGACTGCTGAGCCGCGTATCTAATCCTCTCCTATGTAATACAGTCTGCTGAGCTGTGTATCTAATCCTATCCTGTGTGATACTGACTGCTGAGCCGCGTATCTAATCCTGTCCTGTGTGATACAGTCTGCTGAGCCGTGTATCTAATCCTATCCTGTGTGATACTGACTGCTGAGCCGTGTATCTAATCCTCTCCTGTGTGATACTGACTGCTGAGCTGTGTATCTAATCCTCTCCTGTGTGATACTGTCTACTGAGCCGTGTATCTAATCCTGTCCTGTGTGATACTGTCTGCTGAGCCGTGTATCTAATCCTGTCCTGTGTGATACTGTCTGCTGAGCCGTGTATCTAATCCTCTCCTGTGTGATACTGACTGCTGAGCTGTGTATCTAATCCTATCCTGTGTGATACTGACTGCTGAGCCGTGTATCTAATCCTGCATGTGTGATACTGACTGCTGAGCCGCTTATCTAATCCTCTCCTGTGTGATACAGTCTGCTGAGCCGTGTATCTAATCCTGCATGTGTGATACTGACTGCTGAGCCGCGTATAATCCTCTCCTATGTGATACAGTCTGCTGAGCTGTGTATCTAATCCTATCCTGTGTGATACTGACTGCTGAGCCGCGTATCTAGTCCTATCCTGTGTGATACTGACTGCTGAGCCGTGTATCTAATCCTATCCTGTGTGATACTGACTGCTGAGCCGCGTATCTAGTCCTCTCCTGTGTGATACAGTCTGCTGAGCCGTGTATCTAATCCTATCCTGTGTGATACTGTCTGCTGAGCTGTGTATCTAATCCTATTCTGTGTGATACTGTCTGCTGAGCCGTGTATCTAATCCTATCCTGTGTGATACTGACTGCTGAGCCGCGTATCTAATCCTATCCTGTGTGATACTGACTGCTGAGCCGTGTATCTAATCCTATCATGTGTGATACTGACTGCTGAGCCGCGTATCTAGTCCTCTCCTGTGTGATACAGTCTGCTGAGCCGTGTATCTAATCCTATCCTGTGTGATACTGTCTGCTGAGCTGTGTATCTAATCCTATTCTGTGTGATACTGTCTCCTGAGCCGTGTATCTAATCCTATCCTGTCTGATACTGTCTGCTGAGCCGTGTATCTAATCCTATCCTTTGTAATACTGTTTGCTGAGCTGCGTGTCTAATCCTGCCTGTTATACCGTCTGCTGAGCCGCATTTCTAATCATATCCTGTGTGATACTGACTGCTTAGCCGCGTATCTAATCCTATCCTGTGTGATACTGTCTGCTGAGCTGCGTATCTTATCCTATCTTGCGTGATACTGACTGCTGAGCTGCGTATCTAATCTTATCCTGTGTGGTACCGCCTGCTGTAGCTCATCCTGTGATGAGTTTCACGATTCACTGAAAGGATACCTTTATCATCCCCACCTCTCACACCAATTTGTCATGAACCGGGGTTGTTTGGTTGCCCCTGGTTCTTTCTGAAGGGGATTTATCTATATCCCACTTCCCAGTTCCGGTTTGGAACTTGCAGCTCTCTGGCGCCCCCGTTACCCTCAGGTCAGTCGGGGTACTGCACCTAGGGTAATTAGTCGCCAGAAAGGCTGCCTGCTATGTACTGGCTATTGGGCACACTGCAGTGAGAGCGATATAACCACTCCCACTCAAGGAACAATAATTATCAACGCCGCCGGTCACTTCAAAGCCTCCCAATTGCACAGGACAAATTTGCTGCCAACAGCTCCGATTTCTTAAGTATTAACGGGTCCGGAGCCAACCTAGATTAGTAGCATAATTCAGAGGACGTGACCGTACGTTGTAGAGCAAGGAGAGAGAGAAGCTAGTAATTTTATATTTTACTCCAAAAAAGGTAGGCAGTGTTTCCAGAGGTATAAAAAGATATTATAAAGAAGACAAATATCATATGTACAGTACAATTACAAATAAAATGGGATTAAAATTGAAAAGCACACTTACATTTCTTTATGTCATAGCATCTGATGGCTGACTGTGTGCTCAACAAAGACCAAGACACATGAAGACAGCTGCTTCACTCACTTATTCCCTAGCCTAAAACCAAAGCCCTCCCCCTGTGGTGACCTCACTTAGAGGCTGGATACTCCCCTGTCTTAGCATTATGAAAAATCATCATCCCACATATCTTGGCGTAGGAACCTCGTAGAAAGACGACACCCGTGTCGTTATGCTCAGCATGCCATAGGGATTCGTTTAATTATAGACATGGGGTGATTGGGTGACCCAGTTCCGTAGTAATCCGTTTCTCAATGGTGCTGGTTCTGGAACCTAGAAAACTCACTGGCTGATAGTTCTGCCGAAGCACATGTCAAAAATGTATTTGTCAAACTTCTATCATTAATCAATGCTATGATATTTACATTAGCAAAGACAAAGAAACCTGTGGTTTTTTCCCATGTGCTTCTACTTGTACTTTCACTTTGAAGCCATATAAATTCTTGAGGGAGGGGGAGATGAGGGGTTTAGGGTTACACACACAGGCAGAGGGAGAAGAGAGGGGTCGGAATGGCCCACAGCGTGTGTCTGAAAAGCCTGGGAACTTTTAGGCAGATACTCAAAGATGGCATAGTCACATTATCGTGACAATGAGTGGTACCGCCTGCTGTATCTCCTCCTCTGATGTGTGGCACCACCTTCTGTATCTCCTCCTGTGATGTCTGGTACTGCCTGCTGTATCTCCTCCTCTGATGTGTGGCACCACCTTCTGTATCTCCTCCTGTGATGTGTGGTACTGCCTGCCTTATGTCCTCCTGTGATGAGTGGTACCGCCTGCTGTATCTCCTCCTGTGATGAGTGGTACTGCCTCCTGTATCTCCTCCTGTGATGAGTGGTACCGCCTGCTGTATCTCCTCCTGTGATGTCTGGTACTGCTTGCTGTATCTCCTCCTGTGATGAGTGGTACCGCCTGCTGTATCTTCTCCTGTGATGTCTGGTACTGCCTGCTGTATCTCCTCCTGTGATGAGTGGTACCGCCTGCTGTATCTCCTCCTGTGATGAGTGGTACCGCCTGCTGTATCTCCTCCTGTGATGAGTGGTACCGCCTGCTGTTTCTTCTCCTGTGATGTCTGGTACTGCCTGCTGTATCTCCTCCTGTGATGTCTGGTACCGCCTGCTGTTTCTCCTCCTGTGATGTGTGGTACCGCCTGCTGTATCTCCTCCTGTGATGAGTGGTACCGCCTGCTGTATCTCCTCCTGTGATGTCTGGTACTGCCTGCTGTATCTCCTCCTGTGATGAGTGGTACCGCCTGCTGTATCTTCTCCTGTGATGTCTGGTACTGCCTGCTGTATCTCCTCCTGTGATGAGTGGTACCGCCTGCTGTATCTCCTCCTGTGATGAGTGGTACCGCCTGCTGTATCTCCTCCTGTGATGAGTGGTACCGCCTGCTGTATCTCCTCCTGTGATGAGTGGTACCGCCTGCTGTATCTCCTCCTGTGATGTCTGGTACTGCCTGCTGTTTCTCCTCCTGTGATGAGTGCTACCGCCTGCTGTATCTCCTCCTGTGATGAGTGGTACCGCCTGCTGTATCTCCTCCTGTGATGAGTGGTACCGCCTGCTGTATCTCCTCCTATGATGAGTGGTACCGCCTGCTGTTTCTCCACCTGTGATGTGTGGTACCGCCTGCTGTATCTCCTCCTGTGATGAGTGGTACCGCCTGCTGTATCTCCTCCTGTGATGAGTGGTACCACCTGCTGTATCTCCTCCTGTGATGTCTGGTACCGCCTGCTGTATCTCCTCCTGTGATGTGTGGTACCGCCTGCTGTATCTCCGCCTCTGATGTCTGGTACCGCCTGCTGTATCTCCTCCTGTGATGAGTGGTACCGCCTGCTGTATCTCCTCCTGTGATGAGTGGTACCGCCTGCTGTATCTCCTCCTGTGATGTCTGGTAACGCCTGCTGTATCTTCTCCTGTGATGAGTGGTACCGCCTGCTGTATCTTCTCCTGTGATGAGTGGTACTGCCTGCTGTATCTTCTCCTGTGATGTCTGGTACTGCCTGCTGTATCTCCTCCTGTGATGTCTGGTACTGCCTGCTGTATCTCCTCCTGTGATGTGTGGTACCGCCTGCTGTATCTCCTCCTCTGATGTCTGGTACCGCCTGCTGTATCTCCTCCTGTGATGAGTGGTACCGCCTGCTGTATCTCCTCCTGTGATGTCTGGTACTGCCTGCTGTATCTCCTCCTGTGATGTCTGGTACCACCTGCTGTTTCTCCTCCTGTGATGTGTGGTACCGCCTGCTGTATCTCCTCCTGTGATGAGTGGTACCGCCTGCTGTATCTCCTCCTGTGATGCCTGGTACTGCCTGCTGTATCTCCTCCTGTGATGTGTGGTACCGCCTGCTGTATCTCCTCCTCTGATGTCTGGTACCGCCTGCTGTATCCCCTCCTGTGATGAGTGGTACCGCCTGCTGTATCTCCTCCTGTGATGAGTGGTACCGCCTGCTGTATCTCCTCCTGTGATGTCTGGTAACGCCTGCTGTATCTTCTCCTGTGATGAGTGGTACTGCCTGCTGTATCTTCTCCTGTGATGTCTGGTACTGCCTGCTGTATCTCCTCCTGTGATGAGTGGTACCGCCTGCTGTATCTCCTCCTGTGATGAGTGGTACCGCCTGCTTTATCTCCTCCTGTGATGAGTGGTAACGCCTGCTGTTTCTCCTCCTGTGATGTGTGGCACCACCTGCTGTATCTCCTGCTGTGATGTCTGGTACCGCCTGCTGTTTCTCCTCCTGTGATGAGTGGTACCGCCTGCTGTATCTCCTCCTGTGATGATTGGTATAGCCTGCTATATCTCCTCCTGTGATGTCTGGTACCGCCTGCTGTTTCTCCTCCTGTGATGAGTGGTACCGCCTGCTGTATCTCCTCCTGTGATGATTGGTATAGCCTGCTATATCTCCTCCTGTGATGTCTGGTACCGCCTGCTGTATCTCCTCCTGTGATGAGTGGTACCGCCTGCTGTATCTCCTCCTGTGATGAGTGGTACCGCCTGCTTTATCTCCTCCTGTGATGAGTGGTAACGCCTGCTGTTTCTCCTCCTGTGATGTGTGGCACCACCTGCTGTATCTCCTCCTGTGATGTGTTGTACTGCCTGCTGTATCTCCTCCTCTGATGTATGGTACCGCCTGCTGTATCTCCTGCTGTGATGTCTGGTACCGCCTGCTGTTTCTCCTCCTGTGATGAGTGGTACCGCCTGCTGTATCTCCTCCTGTGATGATTGGTATAGCCTGCTATATCTCCTCCTGTGATGTCTGGTACCGCCTGCTGTTTCTCCTCCTGTGATGAGTGGTACCGCCTGCTGTATCTCCTCCTGTGATGAGTGGTACCGCCTGCTGTATCTCCTCCTGTGATGATTGGTATAGCCTGCTATATCTCCTCCTGTGATGTCTGGTACCGCCTGCTGTATCCCCTCCTGTGATGAGTGGTACCGCCTGCTGTATCTCCTCCTGTGATGAGTGGTACCGCCTGCTGTATCTCCTCCTGTGATATGTGGTACCGCCTGCTGTATCTCATCCTGTTTTGGGGGGTGTCACCAGTAGTGCAAACAGTGATGCTCTGGGGATCGCACATCTATAAATCTCACATTTCTACCTTGGGGCCGGTAATAGTAATAGGATCTGTGGTCTGAGCCCCTCAGAAGCCGCACAGCCCCCTATAGAGACTGACAGGGGGCAGAGGTCAGCAGTCAGCACCGCGACCCCCGACCCACCATCATCAATCTCCACTGACACTGGTCCCAATTTCCCCCACTGTATGGTCTTAAAAATTAGATTCTTTACTGATGCGTTTAAAATAATCCAAAACTCCAAACTCCGTACAAAGAAACAAAGACATAAAGGCAGAAACATATAAAGACACAAGGATACAAATATATAAAGATACAAAGACACAAAGATATAAAATAAATATATAAGGACACAAATATACAAAGACAGAAACATATAAAGACACAAAGATTCAAATATATAAAGATAAAAAGACACAAAGATATCAAATAAAGATACAAAGACACAAATATACAAAGACACAAAGATATAAAGACAGAAACATATAAAAACACAAAGATATAAAATAAAGATACAAAGGCACAAACCTATCCAGACACTTGTGCTGTTTGTATGGTGTCAGGATGGGAGATGCTCGCGGCCCCTCGTCTGCCCCTAATGCTGCTGCCAGCGGAGGTGGACATCCTAAGATATGAGTGGCGGTCTCTATATTTTTTTGAGGGGGTGGGTGGGTGCGGTCCATTATTTCTGGGGACGGTCTGTATGATTTCGAGGGGGCAGTCTGTAGGATTTCGGGGGCGATCTGTATAATTTTTTGGGGGGCAGTCTCTTTGACTCGGGGGGCTGTCTCCTTGATTTTGGAGGGGGTAATCTCCTCGTGTGTGTCTCCATCCATGAACTGACCCTCCGGAGAGAAGCATCCGGCTGATGACATCAGTGCTCCCCGCTGCTCCCCGCGGTCCGGACCGCTGCTTGCTGTCAGTGAATGGGAACGTTGCTCTTTACTTCTGTCCTACTTCGCTGCTATGTTGACATGGCACTAGTGCCAGTCGCCCCCGTCCCGATACTTCGTTACACTGTATCAGCGCCAGGACCAGTGCCCCCCCCACACAGCGGCTGTCACCCTATAATGGATGGCAGCGCGAGTTCCGGCTGTTGCGCGTCCAAACAATTACCGTCTCCTCCATTCGTCAGCAGGACAGGAATATTAGGCACCGTGAGCAATGGCCTCCTGCAGAAAAAGCAGTTTCTTCAACGCTCAACTAATTGTTATAAATGAACGACTGCAGAACACGGAGCAGAAAGCTTCACTGCAGAGCGGAGAGCAGAGCCTGGACCGGCCACTGACGCCGGACATATGGCAGTCAGCAGGGCGTGCACCCTCATTGTCCAAAGAGCTTACACTCCATCACACTCACCCCCTGCGACCCTGAAAAATATATTGGCGAGAAAATTGGTGACTGCAGACAGGATCTTATCATGTATCTCTGTATACAGGGAGCTCCCCCTAGTGGTGGCTGCAGACAGGATCTTATCATGTATCTTTGTATACAGGGAGCTCCCCCTAGTGGTGGCTGCAGACAGGATCTGATCATATATCTCTGTATACAGGGAGCTCCCCCTAGTGGTGGCTGCAGACAGGATCATATCATGTATCTTTGTATACAGGGAGCTCCCCCTAGTGGTGGCTGCAGACAGGATCTGATCATATATCTCTGTATACAGGGAGCTCCCCCTAGTGGTGACTGCAGACAGGATCTTATCATATATCTCTGTATACAGGGAGCTCCCCCTAGTGGTGGCTGCAGACAGGATCTTATCATGTACCTCTGTATACAGGAAGCTCCCCCTAGTGGTGGCTGCAGACAGGATCTTATCATGTACCTCTGTATACAGGAAGCTCCCCCTAGTGGTGGCTGCAGACAGGATCTTATCATATATCTCTGTATACAGGGAGCTCCCCCTAGTGGTGGCTGCAGACAGGATCTTATCATGTACCTCTGTATACAGGGAGCTCCCCCTAGTGGTGGCTGCAGACAGGATCTTATCATGTACCTCTGTATACAGGAAGCTCCCCCTAGTGGTGGCTGCAGACAGGATCTTATCATGTATCTCTGTATACAGGGAGCTCCACCTAGTGGTGGCTGCAGACAGGATCTTATCATGTATCTCTGTATACAGGGAGCTCCCTCTAGTGGTGGCTGCAGACAGGATCTTATCATGTATCTTTGTATACAGGGAGCTCCCCCTAGTGGTGGCTGCAGACAGGATCTGATCATATATCTCTGTATACAGGGAGCTCCCCCTAGTGGTGGCTGCAGACAGGATCATATCATGTATCTTTGTATACAGGGAGCTCCCCCTAGTGGTGGCTGCAGACAGGATCTGATCATATATCTCTGTATACAGGGAGCTCCCCCTAGTGGTGGCTGCAGACAGGATCATATCATGTATCTTTGTATACAGGGAGCTCCCCCTAGTGGTGGCTGCAGACAGGATCTGATCATATATCTCTGTATACAGGGAGCTCCCCCTAGTGGTGACTGCAGACAGGATCTTATCATATATCTCTGTATACAGGGAGCTCCCCCTAGTGGTGGCTGCAGACAGGATCTTATCATGTACCTCTGTATACAGGAAGCTCCCCCTAGTGGTGGCTGCAGACAGGATCTTATCATGTACCTCTGTATACAGGAAGCTCCCCCTAGTGGTGGCTGCAGACAGGATCTTATCATATATCTCTGTATACAGGGAGCTCCCCCTAGTGGTGGCTGCAGACAGGATCTTATCATGTACCTCTGTATACAGGGAGCTCCCCCTAGTGGTGGCTGCAGACAGGATCTTATCATGTACCTCTGTATACAGGAAGCTCCCCCTAGTGGTGGCTGCAGACAGGATCTTATCATGTATCTCTGTATACAGGGAGCTCCACCTAGTGGTGGCTGCAGACAGGATCTTATCATGTATCTCTGTATACAGGGAGCTCCCTCTAGTGGTGACTGCAGACAGGATCTTATCATGTATCTCTGTATACAGGGAGCTCCCCCTAGTGGTGGCTGCAGGCAGGATCTTATCATGTATCTCTGTATACAGGGAGCTCCCCCTAGTGGTGGCTGCAGACAGGATCTTATCATGTATCTCTGTATACAGGGAGCTCCCCCTAGTGGTGACTGCAGACAGGATCTTATCATGTATCTTTGTATACAGGGAGCTCCCCCTAGTGGTGGCTGCAGACAGGATCTTATCATGTATCTCTGTATACAGGGAGCTCCACCTAGTGGTGGCTGCAGACAGGATCTTATCATGTATCTCTGTATACAGGGAGCTCCCCCTAGTGGTGGCTGCAGACAGGATCTTATCATGTATCTCTGTAAACAGGGAGCTCCCTCTAGTAATGACTGCAGACAGGATCTTATCATGTATCTCTGTATACAGGGAGCTCCACCTAGTGGTGGCTGCAGACAGGATCTTATCATCTACCTCTGTATACAGGGAGCTCCCCCTAGTGGTGGCTGCAGACAGGATCTTATCATGTATCTCTGTATACAGGGAGCTCCCCCTAGTGGTGGCTGCAGACAGGATCTTATCATGTATCTCTGTATACAGGGAGCTCCCTCTAGTGGTGGCTGCAGACAGGATCTTATCATGTATCTCTGTATACAGGGAGCTCCCTCTAGTGGTGACTGCAGACAGGATCTTATCATGCATCTCTGTATACAGGGAGCTCCCCCTAGTGGTGACTGCAGACAGGATCTTATCATATATCTCTGTATACAGGGAGCTCCCCCTAGTGGTGGCTGCAGACAGGATCTTATCATGTACCTCTGTATACAGGAAGCTCCCCCTAGTGGTGGCTGCAGACAGGATCTTATCATGTACCTCTGTATACAGGAAGCTCCCCCTAGTGGTGGCTGCAGACAGGATCTTATCATATATCTCTGTATACAGGGAGCTCCCCCTAGTGGTGGCTGCAGACAGGATCTTATCATGTACCTCTGTATACAGGGAGCTCCCCCTAGTGGTGGCTGCAGACAGGATCTTATCATGTACCTCTGTATACAGGAAGCTCCCCCTAGTGGTGGCTGCAGACAGGATCTTATCATGTATCTCTGTATACAGGGAGCTCCACCTAGTGGTGGCTGCAGACAGGATCTTATCATGTATCTCTGTATACAGGGAGCTCCCTCTAGTGGTGACTGCAGACAGGATCTTATCATGTATCTCTGTATACAGGGAGCTCCCCCTAGTGGTGGCTGCAGGCAGGATCTTATCATGTATCTCTGTATACAGGGAGCTCCCCCTAGTGGTGGCTGCAGACAGGATCTTATCATGTATCTCTGTATACAGGGAGCTCCCCCTAGTGGTGACTGCAGACAGGATCTTATCATGTATCTTTGTATACAGGGAGCTCCCCCTAGTGGTGGCTGCAGACAGGATCTTATCATGTATCTCTGTATACAGGGAGCTCCACCTAGTGGTGGCTGCAGACAGGATCTTATCATGTATCTCTGTATACAGGGAGCTCCCCCTAGTGGTGGCTGCAGACAGGATCTTATCATGTATCTCTGTAAACAGGGAGCTCCCTCTAGTAATGACTGCAGACAGGATCTTATCATGTATCTCTGTATACAGGGAGCTCCACCTAGTGGTGGCTGCAGACAGGATCTTATCATCTACCTCTGTATACAGGGAGCTCCCCCTAGTGGTGGCTGCAGACAGGATCTTATCATGTATCTCTGTATACAGGGAGCTCCCCCTAGTGGTGGCTGCAGACAGGATCTTATCATGTATCTCTGTATACAGGGAGCTCCCTCTAGTGGTGGCTGCAGACAGGATCTTATCATGTATCTCTGTATACAGGGAGCTCCCTCTAGTGGTGACTGCAGACAGGATCTTATCATGCATCTCTGTATACAGGGAGCTCCCCCTAGTGGTGGCTGCAGACAGGATCTTATCATGTATCTCTGTATACAGGGAGCTCCCCCTAGTGGTGACTGCAGACAGGATCTTATCATGTATCTCTGTATACAGGTAGCTCCCCCTAGTGGTGACTGCAGACAGGATCTTATCATGTATCCCTGTATACAGGGAGCTCCCCCTAGTGGTGGCTGCAGACAGGATCTTATCATGTATCTCTGTATACAGGGAGCTCCCCCTAGTGGTGACTGCAGACAGGATCTTATCATGTATCTTTCTATACAGGGAGCTCCCCCTAGTGGTGGCTGCAGACAGGATCTTATCATGTATCTCTGTATACAGGGAGCTCCCCCTAGTGGTGGCTGCAGACAGGATCTTATCATGTATCTCTGTATACAGGGAGCTCCCCCTAGTGGTGACTGCAGACAGGATCTTATCATGTATCTTTGTATACAGGGAGCTCCCCCTAGTGGTGGCTGCAGACAGGATCTTATCATATATCTCTGTATACAGGGAGCTCCCCCTAGTGGTGGCTGCAGACAGGATCTTATCATGTATCTCTGTATACAGGGAGCTCCCCCTAGTGGTGACTGCAGACAGGATCTTATCATGTATCTCTGTACACAGGGAGCTCCCCCTAGTGGTGGCTGCAGACAGGATCTTATCATGTATCTCTGTACACAGGGAGCTCCCCCTAGTGGTGACTGCAGACAGGATCTTATCATGTATCTCTGTATACAGGGAGCTCCCCCTAGTGGTGGCTGCAGACAGGATCTTATCATATATCTCTGTATACAGGGGGCTCCCTCTAGTGGTGGCTGCAGACAGGATCTTATCATGTATCTCTGTATACAGGGAGCTCCCCCTAATGGTGGCTGCAGACAGGATCTTATCATGTATCTCTGTATACAGGGGGCTCCCCCTAGTGGTGGCTGCAGACAGGATCTTATCATGTATCTCTGTATACAGGGAGCTCCCCCTCGTGGTGGCTGCAGACAGGATCTTATCATGTATCTCTGTATACAGGGAGCTCCCCCTAGTGGTGACTGCAGACAGAATCTTATCATGTATCTCTGTATACAGGGAGCTCCCCCTAGTGTTGGCTGCAGACGGGATCTTATCATATATCTCTGTATACAGGGAGCTCCCCCTAGTGGTGACTGCAGACAGAATCTTATCATGTATCTCTGTATACAGGGAGCTCCCCCTAGTGGTGGCTGCAGACAGAATCTTATCATGTATCTCTGTGTACAGGGAGCTCCCCCTAGTGGTGGCTGCAGACAGGATCTTATCATGTATCTCTGTATACAGGGAGCTCCCCCTAGTGGTGGCTGCAGACAGGATCTTATCATTTATCTCTGTATACAGGGAGCTCCCCCTAGTGGTGGCTGCAGACAGAATCTTATCATGTATCTCTGTATACAGGGATCTCCCTTTAGTGGTGGCTGCAGACAGGATCTTATCATGTATATCTGTATAAAGGGAGCTCCCCCTAGTGGTGGCTGCAGACAGGATCTTATTATGTATCTCTGTATACAGGGAGCTCCCCCTAGTGGTGGCTGCAGACAGGATCCTATCATGTATCTCTGTATACAGGGAGCTCCCCCTAGTGGTGACTGCAGACAGGATCTTATCATGTATCTCTGTATACAGGGAGCTCCCCCTAGTGGTGACTGCAGACAGGATCTTATCGTGTATCTCTGTATACAGGGAGCTCCCCCTAGTGGTGGCTGCAGACAGGATCTTATCATGTATCTCTGTATACAGGGAGCTCCCCCTAGTGGTGGCTGCAGACAGGATCTTATCATGTATCTCTGTATACAGGGAGCTCCCCCTAGTGGTGGCTGCAGACAGGATCTTATCGTGTATCTCTGTATACAGGGGGCTCCCCCTAGTGGTGGCTGCAGACAGGATCTTATCGTGTATCTCTGTATACAGGGAGCTCCCCCTAGTGGTGGCTGCAGACAGGATCTTATCATTTATCTCTGTATACAGGGAGCTCCCCCTAGTGGTGGCTGCAGACAGAATCTTATCATGTATCTCTGTATACAGGGATCTCCCTTTAGTGGTGGCTGCAGACAGGATCTTATCATGTATATCTGTATAAAGGGAGCTCCCCCTAGTGGTGACTGCAGACAGGATCTTATCATGTATCTCTGTATACAGGGAGCTCCCCCTAGTGGTGGCTGCAGACAGGATCTTATCATGTATCTCTGTATACAGGGAGCTCCCCCTAGTGGTGGCTGCAGACAGGATCTTATTATGTATCTCTGTATACAGGGAGCTCCCCTTAGTGGTGGCTGCAGACAGGATCCTATCATGTATCTCTGTATACAGGGAGCTCCCCCTAGTGGTGACTGCAGACAGGATCTTATCATGTATCTCTGTATACAGGGAGCTCCCCCTAGTGGTGGCTGCAGACAGGATCTTATCATGTATCTCTGTATACAGGGAGTTCCCCCTAGTGGTGACTGCAGACAGGATCTTATCATGTATCTCTGTATACAGGGAGCTCCCCCTAGTGGTGGCTGCAGACAGGATCTTATCATGTATCTCTGTATACAGGGAGCTCCCCCTAGTGGTGACTGCAGACAGGATCTTATCGTGTATCTCTGTATACAGGGAGCTCCCCCTAGTGGTGGCTGCAGACAGGATCTTATCATGTATCTCTGTATACAGGGAGCTCCCCCTAGTGGTGGCTGCAGACAGGATCTTATCATGTATCTCTGTATACAGGGAGCTCCCCCTAGTGGTGGCTGCAGACAGGATCTTATCATATATCTCTGTATACAGGGAGCGCCCTCTAGTGGTGGCTGCAGATAGACAGGCAGCGGTAGCTTTGACACTGTGGCTGTACAGAGGCCCCTCAGGTAACCGGCCACTCCGAGGACTGCCGAGGTTGCTGGTAGACGCAATAGAAGTAACAATCACTCATACATTTCTGAGTTGCTTTATTTTATTTTTGATTTGATATTAACTTTGCACTTTGCAATCTTAACCATTTAAGAACTTAAATCAAGGTATAGAGAAAACTTGTGTAACTTTCTAAGAGTTGTCTGTTTCTTGTCTGTGATTGGAAACCTCTTTGTCACCTCGTCCTTCTCACTGCTGAGAGTTTGTTACAATTGTGTAATCATATCTCTGCACATTAGTCGCCGGATGTGACTCCTGTTCTGATAGTTTGTGACAATGTATCGGTGCAGGGAGCTTGTATCAGTCTGGGGTCCAGGATTTAAGTGTGTGGGGGCTGTGAGAGACCTGTCTTTATAGTCAGGAGGGCGATGGCGGCTGATAAATCCCCTCATTAATCAGTTTCCAGCCCATTGTGAGCAGACAATGGCCGCCCGCTATCATAGGAGCTTTGTGGCCAAAGTGCAGCGCCTCATCACTCTCCTCCATGAGACAGCAGCCATTGTCTGCACCCCGGAATCTCAGGACCATCCGTCTTCAGTGCCCCCCGGTCACCTAGGACGAGGCGACACAATGGCCGGCCCGGGGGTCAGCCCATGTTATCGTGTTAGCTACAAATAGGCTGCATTGTAACATGGGACCCCGAGACCCCAAATCAGTCCGTCATCCCTGACTGACAGACCGTAGACTGGGGCTGACCATTGCCGGACCCTCGAAGGAGACATTTATAGGGTATAGGGGCCGACAACCTCTGTGGGGGACGGAGTGTTGAGGTTGCACTGGTTGTCACCAGCCTGTTAGTGTCCCCGTCTCGTACCTGGATGGATGTAGTCAGGACTGTCTGACAACCAGTGTGCACATGGAGTGGCGGTGCAGGTTGTCACCAGCCGGTTAGTGTTCCCGTCTCGTACCTGGATGGATGTAGTCAGGACTGTCTGACAACCAGTGTGCACATGGAGTGGCGGTGTGCAGGTTGTCACCAGCCTGTTAGTGCCCCGTCTCGTACCTGGATGGATGCAGTCAGGACTGTCTGACAACCAGTGTGCACATGGAGCGGCGGTGTGCAGGTTGTCACCAGCCTGTTAGTGTTCCCGTCTTGTACCTGGATGGATGCAGTCAGGACTGTCTGACAACCAGTGTGCACATGGAGTGGTGGTGTGTAGGTTGTCACCAGCCTGTTAGTGTTCCCGTCTCGTACCTGGATGGATGCAGTCAGGACTGTCTGACAACCAGTGTGCACATGGAGTGGTGGTGTGCAGGTTGTCACCAGCCTGTTAGTGCCCCGTCTCGTACCTGGATGGATGCAGTCAGGACTGTCTGACAACCAGTGTGCACATGGAGCGGCGGTGTGCAGGTTGTCACCAGCCTGTTAGTGTTCCCGTCTTGTACCTGGATGGATGCAGTCAGAACTGTCTGACAACCAGTGTGCACATGGAGTGGTGGTGTGTAGGTTGTCACCAGCCTGTTAGTGTCCCCATCTTGTACCTGGATGGATGCAGTCAGGACTGTCTGACAACCGGTGTGCACATGGAGTGGCGGTGTGTAGGTTGTCACCAGCCTGTTAGTGTTCCCATCTTGTACCTGGATGGATGCAGTCAGAACTGTCTGACAACCAGTGTGCACATGGAGTGGTGGTGTGTAGGTTGTCACCAGCCTGTTAGTGTCCCCATCTTGTACCTGGATGGATGCAGTCAGGACTGTCTGACAACCGGTGTGCACATGGAGCGGTGGTGTGTAGGTTGTCACCAGCCTGTTAGTGTTCCCGTCTTGTACCTGGATGGATGCAGTCAGGACTGTCTGACAACCGGTGTGCACATGGAGCGGCGGTGTGCAGGTTGTCACCCAGCCTCTTACTGCCCCGTCTCGTACCTGGATGGATGTAGTCAGGACTGTCTGACAACCAGTGTGCACATGGAGTGGCGGTGTGCAGGTTGTCACCAGCCTGTTAGTGTCCCCGTCTTGTACCTGGATGGATGCAGTCAGGACTGTCTGACAACCGGTGTGCACATGGAGTGGCGGTGTGCAGGTTGTCACCCAGCCTCTTACTGCCCCGTCTCGTACCTGGATGGATGCAATCAGGACTGTCTGACAACCAGTGTGCACATGGAGCGGCGGTGTGCAGGTTGTCACCCAGCCTGTTAGTGCCCCGTTTCGTACCTGGATGGATGCAGTCAGGACTGTCTGACAACCAGTGTGCACATGGAGTGGCGGTGTGTAGGTTGTCACCAGCCTGTTAGTGTCCCTGTCTCGTACCTGGATGGATGCAGTCAGGACTGTCTGACAACCAGTGTGCACATGGAGTGGCGGTGTGCAGGTTGTCACCCAGCCTGTTAGTGCCCCGTTTCGTACCTGTATGGATGTAGTCAGGACTGTCTGACAACCAGTGTGCACATGGAGCGGCGGTGTGTAGGTTGTCACCAGCCTGTTAGTGTCTCCGTCTCGTACCTGGATGGATGCAGTCAGGACTGTCTGACAACCAGTGTGCACATGGAGTGGCGGTGTGTAGGTTGTCACCAGCCTGTTAGTGCCCCGTCTTGTACCTGGATGGATGCAGTCAGGACTGTCTGACAACCAGTGTGCACATGGAGTGGCGGTGTGCAGGTTGTCACCAGCCTGTTAGTGTCCCCGTCTCGTACCTGTATGGATGCAGTCAGGACTGTCTGACAACCAGTGTGCACATGGAGTGGCGGTGTGCAGGTTGTCACCCAGCAGTTTTTACCGCTTTTTTGTACTTTTTTATAGTTACAGCCGCGGCGTCAGGAGAGAAGCGATAGCAGCGAAACTTCCCGTGGCGCAGTGTGGGGGCATCCATCATGTGCGGGCGCGGGATGAGGCCTCATCTCCCGCCATTCTCCTCCCAATCTTTATGGTATCACAGGCTGCTCCTCGCTCTCCTCAGAGCCGCCATCTATAAATCACATCCACAATGGAAATCAATATATCGACCAGCGGGGGAGGGGGAGTACAAGGCGATCATTACCAGATAACAGGCGAAAATCACTGCGCAGACGAGGACAAGGAGGAGGAGGATGAGGACGATGGGGAGGAGGACGAGGATGAACAGTACGAGGATGAGGAGGGAAACGATAAGGAGGAGGACAAGGATGAGGAGGGAAACGATGATGAGGAGGAGTACGAGGAGGAGGAGTTCGATGAGGAGGACAAGGAGGAGGACGATGAGGAGGTGGAGGACGAGGAGGAGGACGATGAGGACAATGAGGAGGAGGACGATGAGGATGAGGAGGACAAGGAAGAGGAGGACGATGAGGAGGACAATGGAGGAGGAGGAGGACAAGAAGGATGAGGAGGAGGAGGAAAAGGAGGACGAGGAGGTGGATAAGGAGGAGGAGGAGAACGATGAGGTTGACAAGCAGGACGTGGAGGAGGAGGACAATGATGATGAGGTGGAGGACGTGGATCAGCCCGACTGTCGCTGAAGTTACATAGTTGCGCCCTTTGTCGTTACCTGGTGTCGCAATTTGCAGATTTGCTGTTAGGGACGTCGGGGTCCTTCCTATATCACAGTATGGGGTCCCCCTGACCCCCCTTATCAGCTATTGTCCTATACACGCGCCTTGTTCTTGTCGAAGATGTCATCAGCCGCAGCCAATGATCTGGGTGTGGGGGCAGGAAGTGAACCCCCGGGAAACGGAGCTACCAATGGCTTCTGGGAAGTGTCCGCAGATTGTGAGGGACCGACGTCACTGCGACGTCTGCGGCTCCCGGCCAAAACCGCAGCATATCGGCATCACTGTCCTGAGCTGGACTGTATCACACATCTCAGGATTAGATGCACGGCTCAGCAGTCAGTATCACACATCTCAGGATTAGATACACGGCTCAGCAGTCAGTATCACACATCTCAGGATTAGATACACAGTTCAGCAGTAAGTATCACACATCTCAGGATTAGATGCATAACTCAGCAGACAGTATCACACATCTCAGGATTAGATACACAGCTCAGCAGTCAGTATCACACATCTCAGGATTAGATACATAACTCAGCAGTCAGTATCACACATCTCAGGATTAGATGCACGGCTCAGCAGTCAGTATCACACAGGATAGGATTAGATACACGGCTCAGCAGTCAGTATCACACAGGATAGGATTAGATACACGGCTCAGCAGACAGTATCACACAGGATAGGATTACATACACGGCTCAGCAGTCAGTATCACACAGGATGGGATTAGATACACGGCTCAGCAGACAGTATCACACAGGATATAGATTAGATACAGTTTCTTCAAAAACTCTTCATACCCCAAGACTTTTCTCACATTTATCACGTTACAGCCACAAACTTAAATGTATTTATTGGGATTTTCTGTGATATAACACAAAGTGACAAGTATTTGTGATTGTAAAGGAAATTATACGAGGCGTCCTAAATATCGTAAAAATATAAATGTGATAATTGTTCTGTGCATTAGTATTCAGCCCCTTAGTCCGATGGCCCTAAATCCTGAGTGACGATTCCATACATAAGTCCCATCATTAGTACCCTGCGCCCCCCCCCCCCCCAGGTGGGATTCTGTTATGATCAGGTGACCTTGGAGCAGCATGAAAACTTTCACCGGAGTAGGTGGTAACTATACTGACCGCAAACCCTGATCTTAACACCGCAACTAGAAGTAGCCGTGGGGTGTGCCTAACAAAACCTAGACACCTCGTCACAGCCGGAGGACTAAATACCCCTATAGATGGAAATAGGAATTTCTACCTTGCCTCAGGGCAGAACCCCAAAGGATAGGCAGTCCCCCACAAATATTTACTGTGAGTAGTAGAGGAAAAGACACACGCAGGCAGGAAACAGGATTTAGCAAATGAGGCACACACTAGCTAAATAGGAAAGGATAGGACAGGATACTAAGCGGTCAGTATTAAAAATCCTTCCAAAAATATTCACAGCAGAAAATACAAAAACTCCACCATCTAAATAAAGATGTGGAACGTATATCTGCAACTCCAGAGAATCCAACAAGACTGAGAAAACACCGACACAGTCTAAGCTGGACAAGAGAAAAACAAATGAATAGCACAGAATATAAGCACACTGCATGTGTGCCACAGAAAAAGAAACAGGCACTTATCTTTGCTGAATTGGCAGCTAAGCAGGAGAAGCCAGAAAGTGATCCAACACTTCACAAGAAACATTGACAACTGGCAAGGACTAATGAACCCTGCACACCTAAATATCCCAGTCAGAACTGCAATCAGCAGATACACCTGGCCAGGACTGCGACTCAGAGACAACTGCATTCCCACCTACAACCACTGGAGGGAACCCAAGAGCAGAATTCACAACAGTATCCCCCCCCCCCCTTGAGGAGGGGTCATCGAACCCTCACCAGGGCCCCCAGGACGATCAGGATGAGCCAGATGAAAGGCACGGACCAAATCAGCAGCATGGACATCAGAGGCAAAAACCCAAGAATTATCCTCCTGGCCATAACCCTTCCATTTGACAAGGTACTGAAGCCTCCGCCTCGAAAAACGAGAATCCAAAATCTTCTCAACCACATACTCCAACTCTCCATCAACCAACACAGGGGCCGGAGGATCAACAGAGGGAACAACGGGCTCCACATATTTCCGCAATAAAGATCTATGGAAGACATTATGGATAGCAAAAGAGGCCGGAAGCGCCAAACAAAAAGACACCGGATTAATAATCTCAGAAATCTTATAAGGACAATTAAACCGAGGCTTAAACTTAGGGGAAGAAACCTTCATAGGAACATGACGGGAAGACAACCAGACCAGATCCCCAACCCGAAGCTGGGAACCAACACACCGACGACGGTTAGCAAAACGTTGAGCCTCCTCCTGAGACAACACCAAATTGTCCACCACATGAGCCCAAATCTGCTGCAACCTGTCAACCACAGAATCCACACCAGGACAGTCAGAAGGCTCAACCTGCCCAGAAGAAAAACGAGGATGAAAACCAAAATTACAAAAGAAAGGCGAAACCAAAGTAGCCGAACTAGCCCGATTATTAAGGGCAAACTCGGCCAATGGCAAGAAGGCCACCCAATCATCCTGATCAGCAGACACAAAGCATCTCAAATAAGTCTCCAAAGTCTGATTAGTTTGCTCGGTCTGGCCATTTATCTGAGGATGAAATGCAGAAGAAAAAGACAAATCAATGCCCATCCTAGCACAAAAGGCCCGCCAAAACCTAGAAACAAACTGGGAACCTCTGTCGCACAAAATATTCTCCGGAATACCATGCAAACGAACCACATGCTGAAAAAACAACGGAACCAAATCTGAAGAGGAAGGCAATTTAGGCAAAGGCACCAAATGAACCATCTTAGAGAACCGGTCACAAACAACCCAGATAACAGACATTTTCTGGGAGACCGGAAGATCAGAAATAACATCCATCGAAATATGCGTCCAGTGCCTCTCAGGGACTGGCAATGGCAAAAGCAACCCACTAGCACGGGAACACCAAGGCTTGGCCCGCGCACAAGTCCCACAGGACTGCACAAAAAAACGCACATCACGCGACAAAGAAGGCCACCAAAAGGACCTACCAACCAAGTCTCTGGTACCAAAAATGCCAGGATGACCAGCCAACACGGAACAGTGAACCTCAGAAATCACTCTACTAGTCCATCTGTCAGGAACAAACAGTTTCCCCACAGGACAGCGGTCAGGTTTGTCAGCCTGAAATTCCTGAAGAACCCGTCGTAAATCAGGGGAAATGGCAGAAAGGACCACCCCTTCTTTCAGAATACCGACCGGTTCTAAGACTTCAGGAGAATCAGGCAAAAAACTCCTAGAGAGGGCATCAGCCTTAATATTCTTAGAACCCGGAAGGTACGAGACCACGAAATCAAAACAGGAAAAAAACAAGGACCATCGAGCCTGTCTAGGATTCAGCCGTTTGGCAGACTCGAGGTAAATCAGATTTTTATGATCGGTCAAGACCACAATACGGTGCTTAGCTCCCACAAGCCAATGTCGCCATTCCTCAACGCCCACTTCATAGCCAACAACTCCCGATTGCCGACATCATAATTGCGTTCAGCAGGTGAAAATTTACAGGAAAAGAAGGCACACGGTTTCATTAAGGAACCAACAGGATCCCTCTGAGACAAAACGGCCCATGCCCCAATCTCAGAAGCGTCAACCTCAACCTGAAACGGAAGAGAAACATCCGGTTGGCGCAACACCGGAGCAGAAGTAAATCGACGTTTAAGCTCCTGAAAGGCAGAGACAGACGCAGAGGACCAATTCGCCACATCAGCGCCTTTCTTCATCAAATCGGTCAAGAGTTTAACCACACTGGAAAAATTAGCAATGAAACGGCGATAAAAATTTGCAAAACCCCAAAATTTCTGAAGGCTCTTCACGGATGTGGGCTGAATCCAATCATGAATGGCCTGAACCTTAACCGGATCCATCTTTATAGACGAGGGAGAAAAAATAAAGCCCAAAAAAGAAACCTGCACCCCAAAGAGACACTTAGACCCTTTCACAAACAAAGCATTGTCACGAAGGATCTGAAATACCATCCTGACCTGTTGCACATGAGACTCCCAATCATCGGAAAAAATCAAAATATCATCCAAATATACAATCAAGAATTTATCAAGATAAGTCCGGAAGATATCATGCATGAAGGACTGAAAAACAGATGGAGCAGTAGAGAGTCCGAATGGCATCACAAGGTATTCAAAATGGCCTTCGGGCGTATTAAACGCAGTTTTCCATTCATCACCCTGCTTAATACGAACAAGATTATATGCCCCCCGAAGGTCAATCTTGGTAAACCAACTAGCTCCCTTAATTCTAGCAAACAAATCAGAAAGCAAAGGTAAAGGGTATTGAAACTTGACCGTGATCTTATTCAAGAGGCGATAATCAATACAGGGTCTCAAGGAACCATCTTTTTTAGCAACAAAAAAGAACCCCGCTCCCAACGGTGAAGAAGATGGCCGAATATGCCCTTTCTCCAAAGACTCCTTAATATAGCTCCGCATGGCGGTATGTTCAGGCACAGACAGGTTGAAAAGTCGACCCTTAGGAAACTTACAGCCTGGAATTAAGTCAATAGCACAATCGCAGTCCCTGTGCGGTGGAAGGAAACTGGACTTGGGCTCATCGAATACATCCTGAAAATCAGACAAAAACTCTGGAATTTCAGAAGAGGAAGAAGAGGAGATTGACATCAAAGGAACATCATTATGAACCCCCTGACAACCCCAACTAGTCACAGACATGGACTTCCAATCCAACACAGGATTATGTACCTGCAACCACGGAAAACCCAGCACGATAGCATCATGGAAATTATGCAACTCCAGAAATCGACAATCTTCCTGATGGACTGGCGCCATGCGCATGGTCACCTGTGTCCAAAACTGGGGCTTATTTTTAGCCAAGGGTGTAGCATCAATGCCTCTTAAAGGAATAGGATTCTGCAAAGGCTGCAAGGGAAAACCACAACGCCTGGCAAACTCAAAGTCCATTAAGTTCAAGGCGGTGCCTGAATCCACAAACGCCATGACAGAAAATGATGACAATGAGCAGATCAAGGACACAGATAACAGAAATTTAGGTTGTACAGTACTGATGGTAATTGAACTGGCGATCCTCTTTGTCCGCTTAGGGCAGACAGAAATGATATGAGAAGCGTCGCCACAATAATAACAACCTATTTTGACGTCTGAAACCATGTCGTTCCGTTCTAGACAGAATCCTATCACACTGCATAGGGTCAGGAATTTGCTCTGAGGATAACGCCACTGCGCGCACAGTTCTGCGCTCCCGCAAGCGCCGGTCAATCTGAATGGCCAGAGACATAGAATCACTCAGACCGGAAGGTGTGGGAAACCCCACCATAACATCTTTAACGGATTCAGAAAGACCTTTTCTGAAAATTGCCGCCAAAGCATCATTATTCCATTTAGTCAACACCGACCATTTTCTGAATTTCTGACAATACAATTCTGCCGCCTCTTGACCCTGAGACAGGGCCAACAAGGTCTTCTCAGCTTGATCCACAGAACTAGGTTCATCATATAACAATCCCAAAGCCTTAAAAAAAGGAGTCTACATCAAGCAAAGCCGGATTCCCAGATTCCAGGGAAAATGCCCAATCCTGCGGGTCGCCACGCAGCAGGGAGATGACAATTTTAACCTGCTGAATGGAATCACCGAAGGATCGAGGTCTCAAAGCAAAAAACAGTTTACAGTTGTTTTTAAAACTCAAAAATTTAGACCTGTCACCAAAAAACAAATCAGGAGTAGGAATCTTCGGTTCTAAAACAGGAGTCTGAACAATATAATCAGAAATACCCTGTACCCTAGCAGCAAGCTGGTCTACACGAGAAGCTAATTCCTGAAAATTCATGCTAGCATAAGGCTCTTCAGCCACCCAGAGATAAAGAGGGAGGAGAAGACAAAGTAGACTGAAGAAAAAAAAAATGGCTCAAGGCCTTTCTTCCCTTCTTCTGAGATGCATTTAACTCATTATTGGTCAGTTGTACTGTTATGATCAGGTGACCTTGGAGCAGCATGAAAACTTTCACTGGAGTAGGTGGTAACTATACTGACCGCAAACCCTGATCTTAACACCGCAACTAGAAGTAGCCGTGGGGTGTGCCTAACAAAACCTAGATACCTCGACACAGCCGGAGGACTAAATACCCCTATAGATGGAAATAGGAATTTCTACCTTGCCTCAGAGCAGAACCCCAAAGGATAGGCAGCCCCCCACAAATATTTACTGTGAGTAGTAGAGGAAAAGACACACGCAGGCAGGAAACAGGATTTAGCAAATGAGGCACACACTAGCTAAATAGGAAAGGATAGGACAGGATACTAAGCGATCAGTATTAAAAATCCTTCCAAAAATATCCACAGCAGAAAATACAAAAACTCCACCATCTAACTAAAGATGTGGAGCGTATATCTGCAACTCCAGAGAATCCAACAAGACTGAGAAAACACCGACACAGTCTAAGCTGGACAAGAGAAAAACAAATGAATAGCACAGAATATAAGCACACTGCATGTGTGCCACAGAAAAAGAAACAGGCACTTATCATTGCTGATTTGGCAGCTAAGCAGGAGAAGCCAGAAAGTGATCCAACACTTCACAAGAAACATTGACAACTGGAAAGGACTAATGAATCCTGCACACCTAAATATCCCAGTCAGAACTGCAATCAGTAGATACACCTGGCCAGGACTGCGACTCAGAGACAACTGCATTCCCACCTACAACCACTGGAGGGAACCCAAGAGCAGAATTCACAACAGGATTCATCCTCAGTATAACTACGGCTGTTCTGTGGAGGCCTCAGAGGTTTGTGTGAGGACATTAGAGACCACCATGGAGCTCACCAGATAGGTCAGGGATAAAGCTGTGGAGACCTCAGAGGTTTGTGTGAGGACATTAGAGACCACCATGGAGCTCACCAGACAGGTCAGGGATAAAGCTGTGGAGGCCTCAGAGGTTTGTGTGAGGACATTAGAGACCACCATGGAGCTCACCAGACAGGTCAGGGATAAAGCTGCCGAGAAGATGGAAGAATAAATGTTCGTTATCGTTTCCTTTACAGTCACAAATACTTGTTACTTTACATAACATCCCAATAAAACACATTTATGGGGGGTGTAAGGTAAAAATGTGGAAGAGGTCGCAGGGTATGAATAGTTAGCAGACACTATGATAGGATTAGATAAAGGGGTAAGAGATTATGACGCATGATGGGATTAGGTACATTATCTGATTAGATACATGATAGGATTAGATACATGATTGGATTAGATATTTGATGGGATTAGTTACATAATAGGATTAGATACATAATAGAATTAGATATGTGATAGGAGTAGATACGTGATGGGGTTAGATACATGATGGGATTAGATACATGGTGGAATTAGATACATGATTGGATTAAATACATGATGGGATTAGATACATGATTGGATTAGATATATGATGGGATTACATACATAATAGGATTAGATACATAATAGAATTAGATATGTGTTAGGAGTAGATATGTGATGGGATTAGATACATGACAGGATTAGATACATAATAGAATTAGGTACATGATGGGATTAGATACATGATGGGATTAGATACATGATGGGATTAGATACATGATTAGAATAGATACATGATGAGATTAGATACATGATGTTATTAGGTACACGATGAGATTAGATATATGATGAAATTAGATACATGATGAAATTAGATACATGATGGTATTAGATACATGATGGGATTAGATACATGATGGGATTAGATACATGATGAGATTAGATATATGATGGGATTAGATATATGATGAGATTAGATATATGATGGGATTAGATACATGATGAGATTAGATATATGATAGGATCAGATATATGATAGGATTAGATACATGATGGTATTAGATACATGATGGTATTAGATACATGATGGGATTAGATACGTGATGGGATTAGATACATGATGAGATTAGATATATGATGGGATTAGATATATGATGAGATTAGATATATGATGGGATTAGATACATGATGGGATTAGATACATGATGAGATTAGATATATGATAGGATCAGATATATGATAGGATTAGATACATGATGGGATTAGATACATGATGGTATTAGATACATGATAGGATCAGATACATGATGGGATTAGATACATGATGGGATTAGATACATGATAGGCCACTTTGTTTTATCCCATCTTGTGGGGGCAGCGGCCATGGACGCTGTCATCCTCGGTGCCCATCGGGTCTCGTTGACACCTCTTCTATAGTCGTCTCCTGTTTGTCTTTTCCGCCCCCGGTAGCAGAGGTCAGATCAGCGGTTACAGGAGCGATTGTGCCCCGTTATTGTCCTCTGGTGTCTGCCCGGAGGGGCTCACCCTCTAGATCTGCACAGGTTAATTATCACAGATCAAACGCCTACGGAGACGAGAATCGGTTAGACGGAGACGGACGGTTAACCCTTCATGTTATTACAGGGGGTTTATGAAAACCGTCACTGTACCGAGATCGGCACAAATGGCGCCGTCTGCAGGTTACTGAGTGCTGCATGGAGGGACGGGGGGCTTTATAAGGGGGTCCGCACCTGGATACTGAGGCCTGGGCGACAACCAGTGCTCCTGAGCGGTCCCCTGCGGTGACCGGACAGACCACAAAATCCGATCACTAAAGCTGAAGGATTGGTATGATGCAGGCTGGTGGCGAGGGTCTCGCTGCCGGACCACCACACTTGTTACAGCATGGGCCGATGTCCCTCAGATATTGGGGGCTTCCCTGTAGTAATCAGATGGATGGAGATCCCCTTTCAGGATGTAATGCTGCCGCTTTTGTCTTCTCGCCCCCTGCGCCTCATTAATCTCATCCCTTCTGTTTCGCCCGCAGGGACCCCCGTGAATCGCATCCCCATAATGGCGAAACAAGTGCTGGACCTGTACACACTGTACAGACTGGTGACGGAGAAGGGCGGACTGGTGGATGTCATCAACAAGAAGATCTGGAGGGAGATCACCAAGGGCCTGAGCCTCCCCACGTCCATCACCAGCGCGGCCTTCACGCTGAGAACGCAGTGAGTCGCCCCAGGAGCTGACCGTTCACCACTCACCATGCGACTGTAGTCAGGTCCGCAGTCCCCCCAGAGCTGCGCTGATACATTGTAACGATAAGGAGAGCCCACCGCAGCGTCTCTACCCATCATTTATCTCGGTCCCTGACAGCAAGCAGAGATTGTGAAAATGGCGAAGCATTAGCAAACATAAGAGGAATTTAGTGTTTTCATTGTCTGGTGATCGAGGTGGTTCATCGGGGTCTTCTCTGGTTGATAACAGTGGGTGTAGTCCTGGGGGTCGCCGCACAGATACTAAGACTCTCCCCTCCTTCTGCTTAGATACATGAAATACCTGTACCCCTATGAATGTGAGAAGCGGGGTCTCAGCTCCCCCGGAGAACTGCAGGCCGCCATCGATAGTAACAGGAGAGAAGGACGGCGACAAAGCTTCGGCTCGGGGCTCTTCACCTACTCACCCGTGGGGACCCCAAATGTCCTGACGTCCCCAAAGATGAACATGCCTGCCCTGGCAGTCCCATCCCACAACGGACCACCAATCAGCCAGATGCCAATCATAAAGAAAGGTGCATGCCAGTCGTCTGTGCCAGCCGCCACCCCCAGCATTGTCTTATATCCCATGTGTCCTCCTGGCAGTCGTCTTGTTGCCCGTGTGTCCTCCTGGCATTCGTCCTGTTGCCCGTGTGTCCTCCTGGCATTCGTCCTGTTGCCCGTGTGTCCTCCTGGCAGTCGTCTTGTTGCCCGTGTGTCCTCCTGGCATTCGTCCTGTTGCCCGTGTGTCCTCCTGGCAGTCGTCTTGTTGTCTTGTTGCCCGTGTGTCCTCCTCGCAGTCGTCTTGTTGACCGTGTGTCCTCCTGGCAGTCGTCTTGTTGCCCGTGTGTCCTCCTGGCAGTCGTCTTGTTGCCCGTGTGTCCTCCTGGCAGTCGTCTTGTTGCCCGTGTGTCCTCCTGGCAGTCGTCTTGTTGCCCGTGTGTCCTCCTAGCAGTCGTCTTGTTGTCTTGTTGCCCGTGTGTCCTCCTCGCAGTCGTCTTGTTGACCGTGTGTCCTCCTGGCATTCGTCCTGTTGCCCGTGTGTCCTCCTGGCAGTCGTCTTGTTGTCTTGTTGCCCGTGTGTCCTCCTGGCAGTCGTCTTGTTGCCCGTGTGTCCTCCTGGCAGTCGTCTTGTTGCCCGTGTGTCCTCCTGGCAGTCGTCTTGTTGCCCGTGTGTCCTCCTGGCAGTCGTCTTGTTGCCCGTGTGTCCTCCTGGCAGTCATCTTGTTGCCTGTTTATCCTCCTAGCAGTCGTCCTGTTGCCCTTGTGTCCTCCTGGCAGTCACGCTGTTGCCCTTGTGTCCTCATGGCAGTCGTCTTGTTGCCCGTGTGTCCTCCTGACAGTCGTCCTGTTGCCTGTCTGTCCTTCTGGTAGTTGTCCTGTTGCTCATGTGTCCTCCTGGCAGTCGTCTTGTTGCTTGTCTGTCCTTCAGGTAGTTGTCCTGTTGCCCATGTGTCCTCCTGGTAGTCGTCCTGTTACATTTATGTCCTCCTGGCAGTCGTCTTGTTGCCCGTGTGTCCTCCTGACAGTCGTCCTGTTGCCTGTCTGTCCTTCTGGTAGTTGTCCTGTTGCCCGTGTGTCCTCCTGGTAGTTGTCCTGTTGCATTTATGTCCTCCTGGCAGTCGTCTTGTTGCCCGCGTGTCCTCCTGGCAGTCATCCTGTTCCTCGTGTGACCTCCTGGCAGTCGTCCTGTTGCCCGCGTGTCCTCCTGGCAGTCATCCTGTTGCCCGTGTGTCCTCCTGGCAGTCGTCCTGTTGCCCGCGTGTCCTCCTGGCAGTCATCCTGTTGCCTGTGTGTCCTCCTGACAGTCGTCTTGTTGCCCGTGTGTCCTCCTGGCAGTCGTCCTGTTGCCCGTGTGTCCTCCTGGCAGTCGTCCTGTTGTCTGTGTGTTTTCCTGGCAGTTGTCTTGTTGCCTCTGTGTCCTCCTTACAGTCATCCTGTTGCCCATTTGTCTCTCTGTCAGTCAGTCGTCGGTTGTCCATGTCCCATTGCTGTGATAGTTGTTGTAGTCTGCATGTCACTTGCTTGGCCTTATCTTACTGATCGATGTCCCCCTGATTGCAGAGGACGGCCTTCACCCAGCTGTCCCCCCGCACCGGATCAGCATCCCGGTAGCCCTGCCCGGCCACCACGCAGCGGCACAGGCCGTACACGTCATGCAGGCCGCAGCTCTGGAACAACTGCGGGAGAAGCTGGAATCTGGGGAACCGCCTGAGAAGAAGATGGCGATGATGGCGGAGGAACAGCAGAGGTTAATGCAGCACGCGCTACAGCACAACCTGCTGGCGATGGCGGCACAGATGCCCATGAAGATAAAGATCAACAACCGAGGTAAAGACGCCCCCAGCACATACTCCATCACACATCTCATTACACATCTTATATACTAAGAGACACACCATAGTTCCTCCAACACCAGCGGCTCATGCGAACAGCCACACACAAGGTCTCACCAGATGGTTTTCTTTGTCCTCCTCGCCTGTGTGATGCTATTTCTCTTGGTCTCGTCGCACCAGAATACAGAGTCCCAGGGTCTCCATAGTTTTCAGCCAGGGCTCCTGTTTAGGTGGTGCCTTCTATGGTCGCTGGACGTCTCTGAGATGCTGCACTTCCATCTTTCTTACATTTTCTATCACTTTTGCTCCAGTATTTGACTGATCCGTAAAGCTTCACTGATCTTCACCTTTTTTGGTCTTGTGACATTTCTCTTCCATGTGGTGCCATTGCTGACAATGTGAAATGGGCAGCGGTTTTCTGTGTTAGGTATCGCCCTCGTAAAGTCGCCCGTCTGCTGGACACCGGTGTAATGAAGAATTAGACTGATCGGGGGGTGAATTCTTGTTATTAACATTTTTTAGTATAACTTTAGCTTTGCTACTAAGACTTTCATTGGGGTGTACTCATTTTTCCAATATGATCTTGAATGAATTTCTTAGAAAAATTTCTCTTTTGGGATCATCTTGTTTTCAGTCAATGGCTGACATTTGTGGGAGTATTTAATGGTATGGTGTCCCATAAATAACATGGACTCTGGAAGGAAACTAAAAGTTTTGTAACTAATCTGTTGGGGTGTACTCATCTATGCTGAGCACTGTATGTATACTATCCCACAATCACACATACGTCTACCATCCCAGGCTTAGGACAGACATACACCAAATAATCACATATAATCACAGGTGCACAGCCCCCGGCACCATAATCACACATATCAGTGGTGCATACCCTTAACTACACATATCCAGACGCACACCCCCGCCACCATAATCACACATATCACAGGCCACACCCCCGCCACCATAATCACACATATCACAGGCCACACCCCCGCCACCATAATCACACATATCACAGGCCACACCCCCGCCACCATAATCACACATATCACAGGCCACACCCCCGCCACCATAATCACACATATCACAGGCCACACCCCCGCCACCATAATCACACATATCACAGGCCACACCCCCGCCACCATAATCACACATATCACAGGCCACACACCCCGCCACCATAATCACACATATCACAGGCCACACACCCCGCCACAATAATCACACATATCACAGGCCACACACCCCGCCACCATAATCACACATATCACAGGCCACACCCCCGCCACCATAATCACACATATCAGTGGTGCATACCCATAACTACACATATCCAGGTGCACACACCCTGCCACCATAATCACACACATCACAGGAGCACACCCCCCCACCATAATCACACATATCACAGGCCACACCCCCCGCCACCATAATCACACATATCAGTGGTGCATACCCTTAACTACACATATCCAGACGCACACCCCCGCCACCATAATCACACATATCACAGGCCACACCCCCGCCACCATAATCACACATATCACAGGAGCACACCCCCTGCCACCATAATCACACATATCACAGGCCACACCCCCCGCCACCATAATCACACATATCACAGGCCACACCCCCGCCACCATAATCACACATATCACAGGCCACACCCCCGCCACCATAATCACACATATCACAGGCGCACACACCCCCTGCCACCATAATCACACATATCCAGACGCACACCCCCGCCACCATAATCACACACATCAAGACGCACACCCCCCGCCACCATAATCACACATATCACAGGCCACACCCCCAGCCACCATAATCACACATATCACAGGCCACACACCCCGCCACCATAATCACACATATCACAGGCCACACACCCCGCCACCATAATCACACATATCACAGGCCACACACCCCGCCACCATAATCACACATATCACAGGCGCACACACCCCCTGCCACCATAATCACACATATCACAGGCCACACCCCCGCCACCATAATCACACATATCACAGGCCACACCCCCCGCCACCATAATCACACATGTCACAGGCGCGCACACACCCCGCCACCATAATCACACATATCACAGGCGCGCACACACCCCGCCACCATAATCACACACATCAAGACGCACACCCCCCGCCACCATAATCACACATATCACAGGCGCACACACCCCCTGCCACCATAATCACACATATCACAGGCCACACACCCCGCCACCATAATCACACATATCACAGGCCACACCCCCCGCCACCATAATCACACATATCACAGGCGCGCACACACCCCGCCACCATAATCACACATATCACAGGCCACACACACCGCCACCATAATCACACATATCACAGGCCACACACCCCGCCACCATAATCACACATATCACAGGTGCACACACCGCCACCATAATCACACATATCACAGGCGCGCACACACCCCGCCACCATAATCACACATATCACAGGCCACACACCCCGCCACCATAATCACACATATCACAGGCCACACACCCCGCCACCATAAACACACATATCACAGGCCACACACCCCGCCACCATAATCACACATATCACAGGTGCACACACCGCCACCATAATCACACATATCACAGGCCACACACCCCGCCACCATAATCACACATATCACAGGCCACACACACCGCCACCATAATCACACATATCACAGGCGCACACACCCCGCCACCATAATCACACACATCAAGACGCACACACCCCGCCACCATAATCACACATATCACAGGCCACACACCCCGCCACCATAATCACACATATCACAGGCCACACACCCCGCCACCATAATCACACATATCACAGGTGCACACACCCCGCCACCATAATCACACATATCACAGGCGCACACACCCCCTGCCACCATAATCACACATATCACAGGCCACACACCCCGCCACCATAATCACACATATCACAGGCCACACACCCCGCCACCATAATCACACATATCACAGGCCACACACCCCGCCACCATAATCACACATATTACAGGCGCACACACCCCCTGCCACCATAATCATACACATCACAAGAGCACACCCCCGCCACCATAATCACACATATCACTGGCGCACATCCTGGCACCATAATCACACATATTACAGGCACACACACCCCCGCCACCATAATCACACATATCACAGGAGCACATCCCGGCACCGTAATCACACATATCACAGGAGCACACCCCCTGCCACCATAATCACACATATCATGGACACACACACACACCCTGCCACCATAATCACACATATCATGGACACACACCCCCCTGCCACCATAATCACACATATCATGGACACACACACCCCCTGCCACCATAATCACACATATCATGGACACACACACCCCCTGCCACCATAATCACACATATCATGGACACACACACCCCCGCCACCATAATCACACATATCACAGGAGCACACCCCCCGCCACCATAATCACACATATCATGGACACACACACGCCCTGCCACCATAATCACACATATCATGGACACACACACCCCCTGCACCATAATCACACATATCATGGGCGCACCTCCCGCCACCATAATCACACATATCATGGACACACACCCCCCCGCCACCATAATCACACATATCATGGACACACACACCCCCGGCACCATAATCACACATATCATGGACACACACACCCCCTGCCACCATAATCACACATATCATGGACACACACACCCCCGCCACCATAATCACACATATCATGGACACACACACCCCCTGTCACCATAATCACACATATCATGGACACACACCCCCGCCACCATAATCACACATATCACAGGAGCACACTCCCCGCCACCATAATCACACATATCATGGACACACACACCCCCTGCCACCATAATCACACATATCATGAACACACACAGCCCCGCCACCATAATCACACATATCATGGACACACACACCCCCGGCACCATAATCACACATATCATGGACACACACACCCGCCACCATAATCACACATATCACAGGAGCACACCCCCCGCCACCATAATCACACATATCATGGACACACACACCCCCTGCCACCATAATCACACATATCATGGACACACACACACCCCCGCCACCATAATCACACATATCACAGGAGCACACCCCCCGCCACCATAATCACACATATCATGGACACACACACCCCCTGCACCATAATCACACATATCATGGGCGCACCTCCCGCCACCATAATCACACATATCACGGGCACACACCCCCGGCACCATAATCACACATATCATGGACACACACACCTCCTGCACCATAATCACACATATCATGGACACACACACACCCTGCACCATAATCACACATATCATGGACACACACCCCCTGCACCATAATCACACATATCATGGGCGCACCTCCCGCCACCATAATCACACATATCATGGACACACACACCCCGCCACCATAATCACACATATCATGGGCGCACCTCCCGCCACCATAATCACATATATCATGGACACACACACCCCCGGCACCATAATCACACATATCATGGACACACACACCCCCTGCACCATAATCACACATATCAGGGGCACACACCCCCGGCACCATAATCACACATATCATGGGCGCACCTCCCGGCACCATAATCACACATATCATGGACACACACCCCCCGCCACCATAATCACACATATCACGGGCACACACCCCCGGCACCATAATCACACATATCATGGGCGCACCTCCCGGCACCATAATCACACATATCATGGACACACACCCCCCGCCACCATAATCACACATATCACGGGCACACACCCCCGGCACCATAATCACACATATCATGGGCGCACCTCCCGCCACCATAATCACACATATCATGGACACACACACCCCCGTCCCCCGGCACCATAATCACACATATCATGGGCGCACCTCCCGGCACCCTTCATTGCTGAGTTCTCTCTCACTTCTCTCGTGTTTTCCTCCAGACGACAGACAAGAGACAGCGATGAACCTGTCTGCCTCCACCATTAGCAGCATCAACATGTCGATGGAAATAAATGGAGTTGTATACGCAGGTAAGCAGCCGCCTCACCGGTCGCTTTCAGGAAATCCAATAAGTTCCAGCTAGTGCCGGAGCGAGCGATAAAATCCATTGTAATGAACACAAGAAGCGGGTGTCTGGATAGCCGGTTCCTTAACCCATGGGAGGTCGCGGCAGACCACCAACACTAACACGGCGGTCTCCACACTACAACTCCCAGCATGCAGGGAGCCATAAGCTGGAGACCACTAACACATCCAGCAGCTGTAGAGCCACCTCCAGACGCTGAGCCGTCGCACTGTCATTCGTAGACTCCACCGTTAATTCTGCCCTGGCTGCAAATAAGTCAATGCAGTGACTGGCTGATAAAGAGTTAATGCTCTGTGCACAGATGCCCCCCAGCCTTCTATATATATGGGGTCGGATCACAGCTTTGATTGATGCAGTCCCATGTAACCAGGGCATAAATCCACAGTCCTGGGCAGGAATCCTCCTAATCAGATTGGAGATCCTTCGGCCTTTGTAAAGTTTCATGAGTGATGGATCTGATACAAATCTCCAATTTTTATTAATTTCAATGCAATATATTTTTATTTTTTTTATTAAATTACTTTTTTTTTTCTTTAGTTAGGTTTTAGTTGTACACTTTACATTTGAAGTTAAATTTTGCAATTTTTTCCACACGTTTCATGCCCTTTTCCTTGTAACAGTAATTAGTCTGATCTTCGTTTTTTATTTGTACTTTATAAATCACGTTATAATTGTTTTTTGCCTATTGGGTAATGTATGTGCTGCCGTACTCGCGTCACGAGCTGGTCCGTACATACACGGCGAGTACACGGCTCCACCACAGATTCACTCCAGATCCTCAATATTACTTTTGGGTCACTCTGTCCCGAGGAACCCTCTTGTCTAACAAGGCGGAGATACGTCCTCTCACGTGTGACCCATTCAGAAGAAAGCACCATAACCATATTGTCCCCCCAACCTGAGCAGTATGGTGCACTCCTTACGTTATGGGGGCAATTCTGTGCTTTGCTTGCGTTACATGTGTTTCTCTTCTTCTGCCCTCAGGCGTGTTATTTGCTCACAGAGCAACGTCGACTCCGGGGTCAAGCACGAGCTCGGTCAAAAACAATGAGCGCTCCAGTCCATCCACGGCACAGATCCCTCCACAGTCATCTTCATCGCAAGGACACACTCCACCCAGTTCTTCCCCATGAGTTTACGGAGACCCTCGTCCAGAGCCCCTCAGACACACATCTCACGTCCTCATCCAAGGAGGGTGGGCTTCTCCAGAAGTGAGGAGGACTCTTCTTGCGGGTTACTGATACAGACCAGTCAGGTGTGGAGTAGAACGATGCAGCCAGACTTCTGTTTCTACCCTACAATCTGGAGGTTTCCAGTCATCAGCAGATCTTGGTTCCACAACGTTCAGTCCATCACTTGCTTCAACCACCCTACCTCTAACCGAGCCACCCGGAGTATGTCATACCAAAGACTGAGCCAGGTGCACTTACCTCTGTACAGTAACCCAGATACCCGTCGTCTCCCTCTGGCCCCAGGGAGCGCCTCCTTCTTCTGGGCATGAGGCATTACCATCATTGCTTTTCAACAGGTCACGTCCAGCAATCAGACAGTGGAAGAGATGAGCTCTTAACGTGTAGCTTTTACCAAAGATATCAAACAAAGAGTTAATTTATTCCGTGCTAACATTTGGCGTAGAGTAGACACAAGTGGGTTTTTTATCGTTCTTTTTAATCTGTGTTTGTGGAATTATCATCCTCCGAGCCGCGGCCTCTGATTTATTACGAAACCTTCCAGTGGAGATCTGGTGTGACAGCCATGAAGATGAAGTCACATCTAGGAAACATTGGAGACAACCAAAGATCGAACGCTGCCTTCTCAGAGACAAAAAGGGGGTCGGTGCAGAGACCCTCAACTCAACGGGATAAGAGGTCCACTGCAGTTATTATCAGTGTGACCTCTGACATACCATGGAGGAATATTGTGGAGAACTGTAATGCCCCACCTCGTGTTGTCCTCCTGCGGAGCCTTCATGTATTAAGGGGACAATGCCAGGATAAAGTGGAGGATGGGTGGATAGGAAAGAAAATTTGCTTTCACTGTATACATTAGTTATATACTCTGGAACCAGGTGCTGTGGCAATGATGATTTCTATATTTTGGACTTTTTGTGTTCTACAAGGACAGGATGTAAGAGTGACAAGGTCCGATCACACGGGAAAAGTCTGAATCCAACATGTCCAATCTGTGTTTCATTGACTGCAGATGTTGGTGAACATAGATCTCATTGTCAGAGCAATTCACCAAAAATTATCTACACTGGTACAGAATTGAAAGCTGTAAAAATGACCGGTCCTTGGAGACTACATAGCTGAAACTGGCAAAAAGACAAGTCCTAGACAAGGCCCCACGTAAAGACAAGCTCTTATGAGACCGAACTGTAGAAAAGGCTAATCCATAGACTCTACGAGACCGAACTATAGAAAAGGCCAATCCATAGACTCTGAGACCAAACTATAGAAAAGGCCAATCCATAGACTCTACGAGACCGAACTATAGAAAAGGCCAATCCATAGACTCTACGAGATCGAACTATAGAAAAGGCCAATCCATAGCCTCTGAGACCGAACTATAGAAAAGGCCAATCCATAGACTATACGAGACCGAACTATAGAAAAGGCCAATCCATAGCCTCTGAGACCGAACTATAGAAAAGGCCAATCCATAGACTCTACGAGACCGAACTATAGAAAAGGCCAATCCATAGCCTCTGAGACCGAACTATAGAAAAGGCCAATCCATAGAGTCTACGAGACTGAACTAAAGAAAAGGTCAATCCATAGACTCTACGAGGTCGAACTATAGAAAAGGCCAATCCAGAGCCTTTGAGACCGAACTATAGAAAAGACCAATCCATAGACTCTGAGCCTGAACTGTAGAAAAGGCCAATCCATAGACTCTACGAGACCAAACTATAGAAAAGGCCAATCCATAGACTCTACGAGACCGAACTATAGAAAAGACCAATCCATAGACTGAGACCGAACTATAGAAAAGGCCAATCCATAGATTCTACGAGACGGAACTATAGAAAAGACCAATCCATAGACTCTGAGACTGAACTGTAGAAAAGACCAATCCATAGACTCTACGAGACCGAACTATAAAAAAGGCCAATCCATAGCCTCTGAGACCAAACTATAGAAAAGGCCAATCCATAGACTCTACAAGACCGAACTATAGAAAAGGCCAATCCATAGACTCTACGTGACCGAACTATAGAAAAGGCCAATCCATAGCCTCTGAGACCAAACTATAGAAAAGGCCAATCCATAGACTATACGAGACCGAACTATAGAATAATAATAATAATAATAATAATTTTATTTATATAGCGCCAACATATTCCGCAGCGCTTTACAAATTATAGAGGGGACTTGTACAGACAATAAACATTACAGCATAACAGAAATACAGTTCAAAACAGATACCAGGAGGAGTGAGGGCCCTGCTCGCAAGCTTACAAACTATGGGGAAAAGGGGAGACACGAGAGGTGGATGGTAACAATTGCTTTAGTTATTCGGACCAGCTATAGTGTAAGGCTCAGGTGTTCATGTAAAGCTGCATGAACCAGTATGTAGCAGTACAGACACAGAGGGCTAATACTGCATAAAGTGTATGAGAACATGATGCGAGGAACCTTTTTTTTTGTTTTTTATTATAAATAGGCCACACAGGGATCGTTAGGTTAATGCATTGAGGCGGTAGGCCAGTCTGAACAAATGAGTTTTTAGGGCACGCTTAAAACTGTGGGGATTGGGGATTAATCGTATTAACCTAGGTAGTGCATTCCAAAGAATCGGCGCAGCACGTGTAAAGTCTTGGAGACGGGAGTGGGAGGTTCTGATTATTGAGGATGCTAACCTGAGGTCATTAGCGGAGCGGAGGGCACGGGTAGGGTGGTAGACTGATACCAGGGAGGAGATGTAGGGTGGTGCTGAGCCATGGAGTGCTTTGTGGATGAGGGTAGTAGTTTTGTACTGGATTCTGGAGTGGATAGAAAAGACCAATCCATATACTCTACGTGACCGAACTATAGAAAAGGCCAATCCATAGACTCTACGAGACTGAACTATAGAAAAGGCCAATCCATAGATTCTACGAGACCGAACTATAGAAAAGGCCAATCCATAGACTCTACGAGACCGAACTATAGAAAAGGCCAATCCATAGACTCTACGAGACCGAACTATAGAAAAGGCCAATCCATAGCCTCTACAAGACCGAACTATAGAAAAGGCCAATCCATAGCCTCTGAGACCGAACTATAGAAAAGGCCAATCCATAGATTCTACGAGACCGAACTATAGAAAAGACCAATCCATAGACTCTGAGACCGAACTATAGAAAAGACCAATCCATAGACTCTGAGACCGAACTTTAGAAAAGGCCAATCCATAGCCTCTGAGACCGAACCATAGAAAAGGCCAATCCATAGACTCTACGAGACCGAACTATAGAAAAGGCCAATCCATAGCCTCTGAGACCGAACTATAGAAAAGGCCAATCCATAGCCTCTGAGACCAAACTATAGAAAAGGCCAATCCATAGACTATACGAGACCGAACTATAGAAAAGACCAATCCATATACTCTACGTGACCGAACTATAGAAAAGGCCAATCCATAGACTCTACGAGACCAAACTATAGAAAAGGCCAATCCATAGACTCTACGAGACCGAACTATAGAAAAGACCAATCCATAGACTGAGACCGAACTATAGAAAAGGCCAATCCATAGATTCTACGAGACCGAACTATAGAAAAGACCAATCCATAGACTCTGAGACTGAACTGTAGAAAAGACCAATCCATAGACTCTACGAGACCGAACTATAAAAAAGGCCAATCCATAGCCTCGGAGACCAAACTATAGAAAAGGCCAATCCATAGACTCTACAAGACCGAACTATAGAAAAGGCCAATCCATAGACTCTACGTGACCGAACTATAGAAAAGGCCAATCCATAGCCTCTGAGACCAAACTATAGAAAAGGCCAATCCATAGACTATACGAGACCGAACTATAGAAAAGACCAATCCATATACTCTACGTGACCGAACTATAGAAAAGGCCAATCCATAGACTCTACGAGACTGAACTATAGAAAAGGCCAATCCATAGATTCTACGAGACCGAACTATAGAAAAGGCCAATCCATAGACTCTACGAGACCGAACTATAGAAAAGGCCAATCCATAGACTCTACGAGACCGAACTATAGAAAAGGCCAATCCATAGACTCTACGAAACCGAACTATAGAAAAGACCAATCCATAGACTCTGAGACCGAACTATAGAAAAGACCAATCCATAGCCTCTGAGACCGAACTATAGAAAAGACCAATCCATAGACTCTACGAGACCGAACTATAGAAAAGACCAATCCATAGCCTATACGAGACCGAACTATAGAAAAGACCAATCCATAGCCTATACGAGACCGAACTATAGAAAAGGACAATCCATAGCCTCTGAGACTGAACTATAGAAAAGGCCAATCCATAGCCTCTACGAGACCGAACTATAGAAAAGGCCAATCCATAGCCTCTACGAGACCGAACTATAGAAAAGGCCAATCCATAGCCTCTGAGACCGAACTATAGAAATGGCCAATCCATAGACTCTACGAGACCCATGTGCAGAGAAGTCCAGTCCTTACACTGTACGAGACCTATCTGTAGTAAACACCAGTCTCTAGATTGTAGAAGACCCAACTGTAGTAGCCAGTCTGTAGAATCTCAGATCCAGTGTGAGACTTCATGAGGCTCAAATGTCCTTAGACTCTAGGAGACTTAACTGTAGGAAAAAACAGTTCCTAGACTCTACATGACCTAACTATATTAATAACCAGTCTCTTTTTACACTTTGAGACCCAATATAGGAAAGATTAGTTCTTAGACTATGAGGTCAAACTGCAGCAAAGAACAGTGGTAAGACTCTGAGACACAAGTGTAAGGAAGATTACGTTTAGGGAAGAGCAGACGGTGAATGAACTACATTGATGCTACTGATGTAATGACGGTAGTGATAAAATATTTCTATGATCCTTGTGGGATATTTTGCTCCTACCCTCATCACTTCTCCTGGGAGATGAGTAGAGTATTCTGTCAGCCACTTCTTCCTCCTGCTGTCATAGAGCTGTAGATTTGGCCGTACATGTTAGATACCAATGTTTAAATTGGAACAGGTGCCAAGAAAAATTGTGCAGCCTTTGCCTACAGCCGTCCATCAGATTCTGGGTCTCGTGGTGGATCTCCATTTTCAGAAGCCCAATATTAATGACAATAGTAACTGACTGCCACAGCCTCGGAGATGAGCGAATGCAACAGGCGGGAGCCCTTCCAGTTGTCTTGTTGCATCTTGACCTTTCGCCTGGTCCTGAGCGAGTCCTAATCAGCGCGGTCACCTCGTACCATCAGATTAAGGGATTCTGTGTTTGCATTGAACGCCCTATTTTTTTATTGTCATCTAAATCATCCCTTTAGTTCAATTGCTCCATGTAGACCCCCGAGCACCCGACCTGCCTCGTGGCCGCTGACCTTTTCACAGCTCGGTAAAGAGAAAATCAATGCATGTGTCAGACTGTTCTCTCTTAATCACTGGTGATACAGAGCGCTCTGTGATGATGCTGCTTCTCGCCAGCACTTTATCCGGCACAGCCTCCCGCTGAGCCTCGCACCTCTGGGCAGAGCTGCAATTGTCATGTATCTGATGAGAGTGATAGTATGAGCCATGCGGCTCATCTACCTCCAACTTATCACCAGCTCCAAGCATTTTTTCTTAAAAAATGGTCACCATATTGCAATTTGTTAAAGAGTTTGTCCAAAGAGGCCACTTGGTAGTTCTCCGAGCCTTATCTGATCACAAGGGGTCTTGACTGAGTTATCATTTGGGTGGGAGATTGAGTGAAGCATTTCTCCATGACCAGTAGATCATTGGCCACCAACTTTGATCCAGACTAAGAGAAGCTCTGTACCGGGGGCTGATCCGGTGTCTCCCTCCCTAGAAGATAGTGACGTTCTTGCTTCGTATCTCCTATCATTACCGTAGACTGACTGGGCCATGAACCGTTCTGTGCATTGTTGGGATTCTGCTTCTCCTTTCCCGGGTTTACTCTACCACCCGTCCGTATCGGTGCCGTGTCATAACATCGTGACCGTCATCCGACATGCCAACCCCATCCCCCAAACTGACCCTTTTCTCATTTTATTTGGAGCACATTTCAGCATCTTATCTTTGTACCACCCATTCATACCCATCCACTAGGGTGGGCTTTGTCCAATGCATCGTACCCCACTGGGGTAGTGTCGTCATTGCCGAATCACCATGTCCGCCCCATCCTGCCTCTTATCATTTGGACTGAGTCACTGGATTTCTGTAACTTATCTAAATACCAAAGAAGGGAATATTCGAGACGACGTCTACCTCATTCTTATATATTTATATGACGTTCTATTGGGAAGGAAGGTGTCGATGAGATGTGAAGGCCGTGGCATCACGATGACTCCCATCCTGCCCTCTCCATATCGATCAGAGGACTTGTAAGCCGTCCACTGTCATCGAGGACAGAGCTAAAGAGTGAGGAGCCGGCCTGCCGTCCGGGATGGCACTGTCTTCTCATGGTCTTCTTGGAGCTGTTGATGGACACCGTTCTAGATACGGGTTACGTCGGTAGGAGTTGGCACAGGCTTTGTGACTGGGACTTACCGGCCTCTATCATATTACCACGGCCACGGTACCCCGACCTCCCATGGACTTGTACGTTCTGGACTCTCGTGAGTCATGTCCCAGACAAGGCAGCGGCAGAGACTTCGGGACTGCTGTGTAATTATGGTTTTTGTATGGTTTTTTTTCTACTTCAGCCGTTTTACTTCTTTTCCTTTTTTTGCTGTTTTGCTTGTAGCATTTAGTCTCTATCTAGAAGGCTCAGCTCATCCACGTCGCAGGATACCACCACGTTTCATTTACCTCGATTTACAGACATTCTTGGTAGGGGAGACGTTAATTATCAATGGTTTGTAGCCTCCTCCAAGCAAACAGGCTGGTCACCATCTGTCCCATTGATTGACCCTCATAACAGTGATGGCTCTGCACTACGACACGAAACTTACCTCTTTGGTCACTCCCAGAGCTGCATTCATACTTCTGGAACTAATGGCACACCCTTCTGCATCAGTGGCTGTGTAGTGAGCATGCTCTGTAGTGGTGCATGGTGGGAGATGTAGTGTTCCCACCGGGCATCAGAGCGCAGTGCATTATGGGAACCACGCTGAGTTTTCAGCCCAATGCAATATTCCTGCACAGGTCAGAACCTGCAATGTGGATCTGAGCTTCACTTTTCCTTCGTCTGCCTCCATCTTTTTCTTTGATCCAGTATAATAGGTGAATGCTGGATTGTGGTGCTCAGGGGAATAGAGAAACCAAAAAAAATATGACAATAAATGATTACATATTCTTGGTGTCGCTGTGTCGTCTTTGTCTGGGTATTCTCATCATCTGAAAGATTCAGAAATTCTCACCCTACAAATCCAATAGACGTAACACTGTGGGCAGACATGGAGGCAGCGACACGCCCAAGGTCACATGGATATGTAAGGGGGACAGTGGGGAAGGCGAAGCGACAACCACAGAACAAATGGGCCCTGAGCAGTTGTCAGATCCCATCCCCGACTTCATTCACACGTACTCAAAATAGTTGCAAGAGCCGAATCAGTAACGAGAAAGAAGGATCAAATGCACAATAAAAAGTCAGAAAATTGGGAACATTCCGGGACAAAAGAATAAATATAAATGTTGACAATTCTGCAAAGACGTCAAATCACAAAGCAGTGGATAAAGTAAGGAGCGTGGGGTAAAGTGAGGAATGTGGGGTATATAGAGGAGCGTGGGGTATAGTGAGTGTGGGGTATAGAGAGGAGTGTGGGGTATAGTGAGGAGCGTGGGGTATAGAGAGGAGCGTGGGGTATAGAGAGGAGCGTGGGGTATAGTGGGGTATAGTGAGGAGCGTGGGGTATAGAGAGGAGCGTGGGGTATAGAGAGGAGCGTGGGGTATAGTGAGGAGCGTGGGGTATAGAGAGGAGCGTGGGGTATAGTGAGGAGCGCGGGGTATAGTGTGTGGGGTATAGAGAGGAGCGTGGGGTATAGTGAGGAGCGCGGGGTATAGTGAGGAGCGCGGGGTATAGTGAGGAGCGTGGGGTATAGTGAGGAGCGTGGGATATAGTGAGGAGTCTGGGGAAGAGTGGGGTATAGTGAAGAGCGTGGGGTATAGTGAGCACCGTGGGATATAGCAGAGGTGGGGAACCTCAGGCCCTAAGGCCATTTACGGCCCTCGATGACCTTTTATCAGGCCCCCGAGCAGATTCTCAGGGACCGCATTCTTGGGCTAGGAGCTGTATTTTGATTACAACCAGCTCATTAATTTCTTCTTCCTCTGTTAGCACACACACAGTGTTCACTACTGAACACTGAAGGGCATGCAATTAAAGATTACATCCTGACACCAGTGCCAGAGTCAGGATGTACTTTGTGGGCAGAGCGTGTACGGCCCAGAAGGATGGTATAAATATCCAAATGGCCCTTGGCAGAAAAAAGATTCCCCACCCCTGGGTTACAGTGAGGAGAGTGGGATATAGTGAGCAGCGTTGGATATAGTGAGGAGTGCAGGGTATAGTGGGGTATAGTGAGCAGTGTGGGGTATAGTGAGCACAGGGTATATTGAGGAGCTTGGGGTATAGTGAAGAGCGTGGGGTATAGTGAGGAGCGCGGGGTATAGTGAGGAGTGCGGGGTATAGTGAGGAGTGCGGGGTATAGTGAGGAGTGTGGGGTATAGTGAGGAGTGCGGGGTATAGTGAGGAGTGCGGGGTATAGTGAGGAGAGTGGGATATAGTGAGGAGCGCGGGATATAGTGAGGAGCGCGGGATATAGTGAGCAGGGTGGGATATAGTGAGGAGCGCGGGGTATAGTGAGGAGCGTGGGGTATAGTGAGGAGCGCGGGGTATAGTGAGGAGAGTGGGATATAGTGAGCAGGGTGGGATATAGTGAGGAGCGCTGGGTATAGTGAGGAGTGTGGGGTATAGTGAGCACGGGGTATAGTGAGGAGCATGGGGTATAGTGAGGAGTGTGGGGTATAGTGAGGAGTGTGGGGTATAGTGTGGAGCGCGGGGTATAGTGAGGAGCGCGAGGTATAGTGAGGAGCGTGAGGTATAGTGAGGAGCGCGGGGTATATTGAGGTGCATGGAGTATAGTGAGGAGCGCGGGGTATAGTGAGGAGTTTGGGGTAAAGTGAGTAGCATGGGATATAGTGAGGAGCGCGGGATATAATGAGCGCGGTGTATAGTGAGGAGCACGGGGTATATTGAGGGGCGCGGGGTATAGTGAGGAGCGCAAGGTATAGTGAAGAGCGTAGGGTATAGTGAGGAGTTCGGGGTATAGTGAGTAGCATGGGATATAGTGAGGAGCGCGAAGTATAGTTAGGAACGCGGGGTATAGTGAGGATGGCGGGGTATAGTGAGGAGCGGGGGGTATAGTGAGGAGCGCAGGGTATAGTGAGGAGCGCGGAGTATAGTGAGGAGCGCAGGGTATAGTGAGGATGGCGGGGTATAGTGAGGAGGGCGGGGTATAGTGAGGATGGCCGGGTATAGTGAGGATGGCCGGGTATAGTGAGGATGGCGGGGTATAGTGAGGAGCGAGGGATATAGCAGAGGTGGGGAACCTCAGGGCCATTTACGGCCCTCGTCGACCTTTTATCAGGCCCCCGAGCAGATTCTCAGGGACCGCATTCTTGGGCTAGGAGCTGTATTTTGATTACAACCAGCTCATTAATTTCTTCTTCCTCTGTTAGCACACACACAGTGTTCACTACTGAACACTGAAGGGCATGCAATTAAAGATTACATCCTGACACCAGTGCCAGAGTCAGGATGTACTTTGTGGGCAGAGCGTGTACGGCCCAGAAGGATGGTATAAATATCCAAATGGCCCTTGGCAGAAAAAAGATTCCCCACCCCTGGGTTACAGTGAGGAGAGTGGGATATAGTGAGCAGCGTTGGATATAGTGAGGAGTGCAGGGTATAGTGGGGTATAGTGAGCAGTGTGGGGTATAGTGAGCACAGGGTATATTGAGGAGTGTGGGGTATAGTGAGGAGCGCGGGGTATAGTGAGGAGCGCGGGGTATAGTGAGGATGGCGGGGCATAGTGAGGAGCTTGGGGTATAGTGAAGAGCGTGGGGTATAGTGAGGAGCGCGGGATATAGTGAGGAGTTCGGGGTATAGTGAGGAGCGCGGGATATAGTGAGGAGTGCGGGGTATAGTGAGGAGTGCGGGGTATAGTGAGGATGGCGGGGTATAGTGAAGAGCTTGGGGTATAGTGAAGAGCGTGGGGTATAGTGAGGAGCGCGGGGTATAGTGAGGAGTGCGGGGTATAGTGAGGAGTGCGGGGTATAGTGAGGAGAGTGGGATATAGTGAGCAGGGTGGGATATAGTGAGGAGCGCTGGGTATAGTGAGGAGTGTGGGGTATAGTGAGCACGGGGTATAGTGAGGAGCATGGGGTATAGTGAGGAGTGTGGGGTATAGTGAGGAGCGCGGGGTATAGTGAGGAGCGCGGGGTATAGTGAGGAGCGCGAGGTATAGTGAGGAGCGCGAGGTATAGTGAGGAGCGCGGGGTATATTGAGGAGCATGGAGTATAGTGAGGAGCGCGGGGTATAGTGAGGAGTTTGGGGTAAAGTGAGTAGCATGGGATATAGAGAGCAGGGTGGGATATAGTGAGGAGCGCTGGGTATAGTGAGGAGTGTGGGGTATAGTGAGCACGGGGTATAGTGAGGAGCATGGGGTATAGTGAGGAGCACGGGGTATAGTGAGGAGAGTGGGATATAGTGAGCAGGGTGGGATATAGTGAGGAGCGCTGGGTATAGTGAGGAGTGTGGGGTATAGTGAGCACGGGGTATAGTGAGGAGCGCGGGGTATAGTGAGGAGCGCGAGGTATAGTGAGGAGCGCGAGGTATAGTGAGGAGCGCGGGGTATATTGAGGAGCATGGAGTATAGTGAGGAGCGCGGGGTATAGTGAGGAGTTTGGGGTAAAGTGAGTAGCATGGGTGGGATATAGTGAGGAGCGCTGGGTATAGTGAGGAGTGTGGGGTATAGTGAGCACGGGGTATAGTGAGGAGCATGGGGTATAGCGAGGAGTGTGGGGTATAGTGAGGAGCGCGGGGTATAGGGAGGAGCGCGAGGTATAATGAGGAGCGCGGTGTATAGTGAGGAGCATGGAGTATAGTGAGGAGCGCGGGGTATAGTGAGGAGTTTGGGGTAAAGTGAGTAGCATGGGTGGGATATAGTGAGGAGCGCTGGGTATAGTGAGGAGTGTGGGGTATAGTGAGCACGGGGTATAGTGAGGAGCATGGGGTATAGCGAGGAGTGTGGGGTATAGTGAGGAGTTTGGGGTAAAGTGAGTAGCATGGGTGGGATATAGTGAGGAGCGCTGGGTATAGTGAGGAGTGTGGGGTATAGTGAGCACGGGGTATAGTGAGGAGCATGGGGTATAGTGAGGAGCACGGGGTATAGTGAGGAGAGTGGGATATAGTGAGCAGGGTGGGATATAGTGAGGAGCGCTGGGTATAGTGAGGAGTGTGGGGTATAGTGAGCACGGGGTATAGTGAGGAGCGCGGGGTATAGTGAGGAGCGCGAGGTATAGTGAGGAGCGCGAGGTATAGTGAGGAGCGCGGGGTATATTGAGGAGCATGGAGTATAGTGAGGAGCGCGGGGTATAGTGAGGAGTTTGGGGTAAAGTGAGTAGCATGGGTGGGATATAGTGAGGAGCGCTGGGTATAGTGAGGAGTGTGGGGTATAGTGAGCACGGGGTATAGTGAGGAGCATGGGGTATAGCGAGGAGTGTGGGGTATAGTGAGGAGCGCGGGGTATAGGGAGGAGCGCGAGGTATAATGAGGAGCGCGGTGTATAGTGAGGAGCACGGGGTATATTGAGGGGCGCGGGGTATAGTGAGGAGCGCAAGGTATAGTGAAGAGCGTAGGGTATAGTGAGGAGTTCGGGGTATAGTGAGTAGCATGGGATATAGTGAGGGGCGCGAAGTATAGTTAGGAACGCGGGGTATAGTGAGGAGTGTGGGGTATAGTGAGGAGCGGGGGTATAGTGAGGATGGCGGCATATAGTGAGGATGGCGGGGTATAGTGAGGAGCGCAGGGTATAGTGAGGAGCGCAGAGTATAGTGAGGATGGCGGGGTATAGTGAGGAGCGTGGGGTATAGTGAGGATGGCGGGGTATAGTGAGGATGGTGGGGTATAGTGAGGATGGCGGGGTATAGTGAGGAGCGCGGGGTATAGTGAGGAACGCGGGGTATAGTGAGGATGGCGGGGTATAGTGAGGAGCGCGGGGTATAGTGAGGATGGCGGGGTATAGTGAGGATGGCGGGGTATAGTGAGAAGCTCGGGGTATAGTGAGGAGCGTGGGGTATAGTGAGGAGCGCAGGGTATAGTGAGGACCGTGGGGTATAGAGAGGACGGCGGGGTACAGTGAGGATGGCGGAGTATAGTGAGGATGGCGGGGTATAGTGAGGAGCGTGGGGTATAGTGAGGAGCGCGGGGGTATAGTGAGGATGGCGGGGTATAGTGAGGACCGCGGGATATAGTGAGGATGGCGGGGTATAGTGAGGAGCATGGGGTATAGTGAGGAGCGCGGGGTATAGTGAGGATGGCGGGGTATAGTGAGGAGCGTGGGGTTTAGTGAGGATGGCGGGGTTTAGTGAGGACCGCGGGATATAGTGAGGATGGCGGGGTATAGTGAGGATGGCGGGATATAGTGAGGATGGCGGGATATAGTGAGGATGGCGGGGTATAGTGAGGACCGCGGGATATAGTGAGGATGGCGGGATATAGTGAGGATGGCGGGGTATAGTGAGGACCGCGGGATATAGTGAGGATGGCGGGATATAGTGAGGACGGCGGGGTATAGTGAGGATGGCGGGGTATAGTGAGGACGGCGGGGTATAGTGAGGATGGCGGGGTATAGTGAGGAGCGCGGGATATAGTGAGGATGGCGGGATATAGTGAGGAGCGTGGGGTATAGTGAGGATGGCGGGATATAGTGAGGACTGCGGGATATAGTGAGGACGGCGGGATATAGTGAGGACGGCGGGGTATAGTGAGGAGCGCGGGATATAGTGAGGATGGCGGGATATAGTGAGGAGCGTGGGGTATAGTGAGGATGGCGGAATATAGTGAGGACCGCGGGATATAGTGAGGACAGCGGGATATAGTGAGGACGGCGAGGTATAGTGAGGAGAGCGGGATATAGTGAGGATGGCGGGGTATAGTGAGGAGCGTGGGGTATAGTGAGGATAGCGGGATATAGTGAGGACCGTGGGATATAGTGAGGAGCGCGGGATATAGTGAGGATGGCGGGGTATAGCGAGGACCGCAGGATATAGTGAGGATGGCGTGGTATAGCGAGGACCGCAGGATATAGTGAGGATGGCGGGATATAGTGAGGATGGCGGGATATAGTGAGGATGGCGGGTATAGTGAGGAGCGTGGGGTATAGTGAGGATGGCGGGGTATAGTGAGGACGGTGGGGTATAGTGATGAGCGCGGGGTATAGTGAGGAGCGCGGGGTATAGTGAGGAGCGTGGGGTATAGTGAGGAGCGCGGGATATAGTGAGGAGCGCGGGGTATAGTGAGGAGTGCGGGGTATAGTGATTATTTCCGGTCTCCTGGGTAAGGCTACTTTCACACATCAGGTTTTTTGTTTCAGGCTAAATCCAGCTCTTTGGAGAAAAACCGGAACCGGAAAAAATTTAAACCGGAACCAGTTTTTCCCCCATTGACTTGTATTAGCGCCGGATTGTGCCGGATGGCCCAGCGTTTCTTCCATTTTTTTCGATTCCGGCGTCTGGAAAAAACGTCTACTGTAACGTTTTTTTGCCACCGGCGAAAAAGCCTGAAGCACCAGATCCGGCGCTTCCGGCTGTTTGCTAGAATGGAAGCCTATGGGAGCCGGAAGGTGTCGGATCCAGAAAAAGGCGGATTCGGCGGCCTGATCCGGTTTTTTAAACTGAGCATGCTCCAATTTTTTTTTTTATCTAATAATAATCTAGATAGGCTAGCCGGATCCGTTGCATCAGTTTTTCACAATCTGCGCCGGATCTAATTTTTCCAACATTCGCCGGATTTAGCCTGAAACAAAAAACCTGATGTGTGAATGTAGCCTTATTACTCTGTGCTTTTCCAGCGCTTTTTCTCTTACAGTTTTGGAGGGTCGAGGATGTGGATGCATCGGGTAGATTGCCGCCGGCCGCACTTTTGGGGGCAGATTTCTTTCTCGGCTCCTTTTCTGGGACATTTAATTATGATGTCACCTGTCAGCGCTGAGCTGTGACAATGATGGGTGTTGTGGTTTCTGTGACAATGAGAGGGGTTGTGATTTCTTGTTATCGCTGTCTCAGCTGAACACGTTGATGATGAGAGTGATGACCCCCCTCCCCCGGAGCCTGTAACACTGCATAACCCTGTAATCCGCAGCTAATTTCTGGCAGCCACTCGATAGCAGGCCTTGTATTGATGAGGACGGGCTGTGATTAAGGCTCCGCTCAATAGAGAGCTCTCCGGCTGATAACTGCGGCCATTGAGCGCAGCCCGAGGGTCGATATCTGTTTATAAGGATATGATTAGGATGCTGCCAGATACTCAGGGACTCTCCGCCGCCACTCGCCACCCGCATGTCATTCCTAGACTGAGCCATCAGCACCGGCCATGAGGACTGGCACTCTGGAGGCAGAGATGGAGGACCGTCCTGTCCTCTGCCGGGTATCATACTACTCCAAGATAGAGAACCGCTCACCTATCACATACACACGTGTGGTCAAACTTGTTGATCCCCCTCGTTTAGTGAGAGAAAAACACACAATGGTCACAGGAATAACTTGAATCTGACAAAAGTAATAAGTAAAAGATCTACGAAAATGATCAGATGAAAGTCAGACCTTGCGTCCACAGAATTAAAAAAATAAATCGGCCTGGACAGAAATGATGGCACCCCTGAAAATAAAGGGACATGTTACATGGCGGTGTGTCCACTAAGTATCATCACAGGGGTCTACAATCCTGGAATCAGTGAGTGGGCCGGTATATAGGGGTACCGATACTCACTGTGCTGTGTGGTGACACGGTGAGTATCACACTCAACATGGACCAGAGGGAGCGAAGGGAAGAGTTGTCTCAGGAGATTAGAAAGAACATTATAGACAAACATGTTACAGGTAAAAGTTATAAGACCATCTCCAAGCAGCTTGATGTTCCTGTGACTACAGCTGCACATATTATCCAGAAATGTAAGATCCATGGACTGTAGCCGACCTCCCTGGATGTGGCCGCAGGAGGAACATTGATTACAAATCAAAGAGACGGATAATACGAATGGTAACAAAAGAGCCAGAAAAACTTCTAAACAGATTAAAGGTGAACTTCAAGCTCAAGTAACATCAGTGTCAGATCGCACCATCCATCGTTGTCTGAGCCAAAGCGGACTTCATGGGAGACGACCAAGGAGGACACTATTGTTAAAAAAAAAATAATGAAAAAGCCAGACTGGAATTTGCCAAACTACATGTTGATGAGCCACAAACCTTCTCGGAGAATGTCCTATGGACAGATGAGACAACAATGGAACTTTTTGGCAAGGCACATCAGCTCTATGTTCACAGATGGAAAAATTAAGCACATCAAGAAAAGAACACTGTCCCTACTGTGAAACATGGAGGAGGCTCTGTTATGTTCTGGGGCTGCTTTGCTGCATCGGCACGGGGTGTCTAGAATCTGTACAGGGTGCAATGAAATCTCAAGACTATCAAGGGATTCTAGGAAGAATTATGCTGCCCAGTGTCAGAAAGCTTGGTCTCAGTCGCAGGTCATGGGTCTTGCCACAGGATAATGACCCAAAACACACAGATACAAACACCCAAGAACGGCTAAGAGGAAACATTGGAGTATTCTGAAGTGGCCTTCTGTGAGCCCTGACCTAAATCCTATTGAGCATCTTTGGAAAGAGCTAAAGCATGCTGTCTGGAAAAGGCAACTTTCACACACGAGACAATGGAGCAGTTTACTCTGGAGGAGCTGCCAAAATACCTGTCAAGAGGCGCAAAAGTCTCACTGACAGTAACAGAAATCGTCTGATTGCCTCTAAAGGTTGTGCAACAAAATACTAAATTAAGGGAACCATCATTTCTGTCCAGGCCAATTTCATGAGGTTTATTTTTTTGTATTCTGTGGAAGCATGGCTGAAAAGCAACGTCTGACTTTCATTTGTTCATTTTCATAGATCTTTTATTTCTTATTACTTTTGTCAGATTCACGTTATTTCTGTGACCATTGCGGGTTTTTCTGTCATTAAGTGAGGGGTAGCAACAATTTTGACCACGTGTCTAGCTAGTAATAGTCAGTGCGCAGAATGATACACGCAATAATACTCCTCTATGCTGTGATACTCCCTATAATACTCATCTATCCACGGTGATACTCGCTGTAATACTCCTCTATGCAGTGAAACTTCCTGTAATACTCCTCTATGCTGTGATGCTCCCTATAATACTTATCTATGCAGTTATAGTCCCTGTAATACTCCCTTCTAGAAAGTGATACTACCTGTAATACTCCTCTGTGCTGTTAAACTTCCTGTAATACTCATCTATGCACACTGATAATCCCTGTAATACTCTTCTATGCAGTGATACTCCCTGTAATACTCTTCTATGCAGTGATACTCCCTGTGATACTCTTCTATGCAGTGATACTCCCTATAATACTCCTCTGTAGATAGTGATATTCCCTGTAATACTCATATGCACAGTGATACTCCCTGTCATACTCTTCTGTAGATAGTGATAATCCATGTAATACTCCCCTATGCACAGTGATACTCCACTGTAGATAGTGATACTCTCTGTAATACTCCTCTATTCAATGATACTCCTTATAGTACTCCTCTATGCATAGTGATACTCCCTGTAATACTCACTTAGATTGTGCTACACACTGTAATACTCCACTATGCAGTGATAATCCCTGTAATACTCCTCTGTAGATAGTGATACTCCCTGTAATACTCCTCTATGCACAGTGATACTCCCTGTAATACTCCTCTATGCAGTGATAGTCCCTGTAATATTGCTCTATGCACACTGATACACCCTTTAATACTCCTCTCTAGATAGTGATACTCCCTGTAATGCTCCTCTCTAGTGATGCTTCCTGTACTGTAAAACGTCCTGTAATACTCATCTATGCACACTTATACTCACTGTAATACTATTCTATGCAGTGATACTTCCTGTAATAATCCTCTGTAGATAGTGATACTCCCTGTAATACTCCTCTATGCACAGTGATACTCCCTGTAATATTCTTCTGTAGATAGTGATACTTCATGTAATACTCCTCTATTCTATGCACAGTGATACTCCCTGTAATACTCCTCTATGCAGTTATACTCCCTGTAATACTCCTCTCTAGATAGCGATACTCCATGAAATTCTCCTCTATGCACAGTGATACTCCCTATAATACTCATCTAGATAGTGCTGCTCCCTGTAATACTCCTCAATGCACACTCCTCTACAATGATACCCCAGGTAATAGTCATCTACAATAACAGACAACTATTAGAAAAACATGCTCCCAGTAATACTTGTCTATAGACAATGATGCTCCCAGTAATACTTCTCTATAGACAATGATGCTTCCAGTAATACTTCTCTGTAGACAATGATACTCCCAGTAATACTTCTCTATAGACAATGATGCTCCCAGTAATACTTCTCTATAGATAATGATGCTCCCAGCAATACTTCTCTATAGACAATGATGCTCCCAGTAATACTTCTCTATAGATAATGATACTCCCAGTAATACTTCTCTATAGACAATGATACTCCCAGTAATACTTCACTATAGACAATGATACTCCCAGTAATACTTCTCTATAGACAATGATGCTCCCAGTAATATTTCTCTATAGACAATTATGCTCCCAGTAATACTTCTCTATAGACAATGATACTCCCAGTAATACTTCTCTATAGACAATGATGCTCCCAGTAATACTTCTCTATAGATAATGATGCTTACAGTAATACTTCTCTATAGACAATGATACTCCCAGTAATACTTCTCTATAGACAATGATGCTCCCAGTAATACTTCTCAATAGACAATGGTACTCCCAGTAATACTTCTCTATAGACAATGATGCTCCCAGTAATACTTCTCTATAGACAATGATACTCCCAGTAATACTTCTCTATAGACAATGATGCTCCCAGTAATATTTCTCTATAGACAATGATGCTCCCAGTAATGCTTCTCTATAGACAATGATACTCCCAGTAATACTTCTCTATAGACAATGATGCTCCCAGTAATACTTCTCTATAGACAATGATACTCCCAGTAATACTTCTCTATAGACAATGATACTCCCAGTAATACTTCTCTATAGACAATGATGCTCCCAGTAACACTTCTCTATAGATAATGATGCTCCCAGTAACACTTCTCTATAGACAACGATACTCCCAGTAATACTTCTCTATAGACAATGATGCTTCCAGTAATACTTCTCTGTAGACAATGATACTCCCAGTAATACTTCTCTGTAGACAATGATACTCCCAGTAATACTTCTCTATAGACAATGATACTCAAAGTAATATTTCTCTATAGACAATGATGCTCCCAGTAATACTTCTCTATAGACAATGATGCTCCCAGTAATACTTCTCTATAGACAATGATGGTCCCAGTAATACTTCTCTATAGGCAATGATGCTCCCAGTAATACTTCTCTATAGACAATGATGCTCCCAGTAATATTTCTCTATAGACAATTATGCTCCCAGTAATACTTCTCTATAGACAATGATACTCCCAGTAATACTTCTCTATAGACAATGATGCTCCCAGTAATACTTCTCTATAGACAATGATGCTCCCAGTAATACTTCTCTATAGATAATGATGCTTACAGTAATACTTCTCTATAGACAATGATACTCCCAGTAATACTTCTCTATAGACAATGATGCTCCCAGTAATACTTCTCAATAGACAATGGTACTCCCAGTAATACTTCTCTATAGACAATGATGCTCCCAGAAATACTTCTCTATAGACAATGATACTCCCAGTAATACTTCTCTATAGACAATGATGCTCCCAGTAATATTTCTCTATAGACAATGATATTCCCAGTAATACTTCTCTATAGACAGTGATGCTCCCAGTAATACTTCTCTATAGATAATGATGCTCCCAGTAATATTTCTCTATAGACAATGATGCTTCCAGTAATACTTCTCTATAGACAATGATGCTCCCAGTAATACTTCTCTATAGACAATGATGCTCCCAGTAATACTTCTCTATAGACAATGAGGCTCCCAGTAATACTTCTCTATAGACAATGGTACTCCCAGTAATACTTCTCTATAGACAATGATGCTCCCAGTAATACTTCTCTATAGACAATGATACTCCCAGTAATACTTCTCTATAGACAATGATGCTCCCAGTAATACTTCTCTATAGACAATGATGCTCCCAGTAATACTTCTCTATAGACAATGATGTTCCCAGTAATACTTCTCTATAGACAATGATACTCCCAGTAATACTTCTCTATAGACAATGATACTCCCAGTAATACTTCTCTATAGACAATGATGCTCCCAGTAATACTTCTCTATAGACAATGATGTTCCCAGTAATACTTCTCTATAGACAATGATACTCCCAGTAATACTTCTCTATAGACAATGATACTCCCAGTAATACTTCTCTATAAACAATGATGCTCCCAGTAATACTTCTCTATAGACAATGATGCTCCCAGTAATACTTCTCTATAGACAATGATGCTCCCAGTAATACTTCTCTATAGACAATGATGCTTCCAGTAATACTTCTCTATAGACAATGATACTCCCAGTAATACTACTCTATAGACAAAGATACTCCCAGTAATACTTCTCTATAGACAATTATGCTCCCAGTAATACTTCTCTATAGACAATGATGCTCCCAGTAATACTTCTCTATAGACAATGGTACTCCCAGTAATACTTCTCTATAGACAATGATGCTCCCAGTAATACTTCTCTATAGATAATGATGCTCCCAGTAATACTTCTCTATAGACAATGATGCTCCCAGTAATACTTCTCTATAGATAATGATGCTCCCAGTAATATTTCTCTATAGACAATGATGCTCCCAGTAATACTTCTCTATAGACAATGATACTCCCAGTAATACTTCTCTATAGACAATGATGCTCCCAGTAATACTTCTCTATAGACAATGATGCTCCCAGTAATACTTCTCTATAGACAATGGTGCTCCCAGTAATACTTCTCTATAGACAATGATGCTCCCAGTAATACTTCTCTATAGACAATGATGCTCCCAGTAATACTTCTCTATAGACAATGATGCTCCCAGTAATACTTCTCTATAGATAATGATGCTCCCAGTAATATTTCTCTATAGACAATGATGCTCCCAGTAATACTTCTCTATAGACAATGATGCTCCCAGTAACACTTCTCTATAGATAATGATACTCCCAGTAATATTTCTCTATAGACAATGATGCTCCCAGTAATATTTCTCTATAGACAATGATGCTCCCAGTAATACTTCTCTATAGACAATGATACTCCCAGTAATACTTCTCTATAGACAATGATGCTCCCAGTAATACTTCTCTATAGACAATGATACTCCCAGTAATATTTCTCTATAGACAATGATACTCCCAGTAATACTTCTCTATAGACAATGATGCTCCCAGTAACACTTCTCTATAGACAATGATGCTCCCAGTAATACTTCTCTATAGACAATGATGCTCCCAGTAATACTTCTCTATAGACAATGATGCTCCCAGTAATACTTCTCTATAGATAATGATGGTCCCAGTAATACCTCTCTATAGACAATGATGCTCCCAGTAATATTTCTCTATAGACAATGATACTCAAAGTAATATTTCTCTATACACAATGATGCTCCCAGTAATACTTCTCTATAGACAATGATGCTCCCAGTAACACTTCTCTATAGACAATGATGGTCCCAGTAATACTTCTCTATAGGCAATGATGCTCCCAGTAATACTTCTCTATAGACAATGATGCTCCCAGTAATACTTCTCTATAGATAATGATACTCCCAGTAATATTTCTCTATAGACAATGATGCTCCCAGTAACACTTCTCTATAGACAATGATGCTCCCAGTAATACTTCTCTATAGACAATGATGCTCCCAGTAATACGTCTCTATAGACAATGATGCTCCCAGTAATACTTCTCTATAGACAATGATACTCCCAGTAATACTTCTCTATAGACAATGATGCTCCCAGTAATACTTCTCAATAGACAATGGTACTCCCAGTAATACTTCTCTATAGACAATGATGCTCCCAGTAATATTTCTCTATAGACAATGATGCTCCCAGTAACACTTCTCTATAGACAATGATGCTCCCAGTAATACTTCTCTATAGATAATGATGCTCCCAGTAATACTTCTCTATAGACAATGATGCTCCCAGTAATACTTCTCTATAGACAATGATGCTCCCAGTAATACTTCTCTATAGATAATGATGGTCCCAGTAACACTTCTCTATAGACAATGATGCTCCCAGTAATACTTCTCTATAGATAATGATGCTCCCAGTAATATTTCTCTATAGACAATGATGCTCCCAGTAATACTTCTCTATAGACAATGATGCTCCCAGTAATACTTCTCTATAGACAATGATGCTCCCAGTAATACTTCTCTATAGACAATGATGCTCCCAGTAATACTTCTCTATAGATAATGATGGTCCCAGTAATACTTCTCTATAGACAATGATGCTCCCAGTAATATTTCTCTATAGACAATGATGCTCCCAGTAATACTTCTCTATAGACAATGATGCTCCCAGTAATATTTCTCTATAGACAATGATGCTCCCAGTAATACTTCTCTATAGACAATGATGCTCCCAGTAATACTTCTCTATAGATAATGATGGTCCCAGTAATACTTCTCTATAGACAATGATGCTCCCAGTAATATTTCTCTATAGATAATGATGCTCCCAGTAACACTTCTCTATAGACAATGATGCTCCCAGTAACACTTCTCTATAGACAATGATGCTCCCAGTAACACTTCTCTATAGACAATGATGCTCCCAGTTATACTTCTCTATAGACAATGATGCTCCCAGTAATACTTCTCTATAGACAATGATGCTCCCAGTAATACTTCTCTATAGACAATGATGCTCCCAGTAATACTTCTCTATAGACAATGATGCTCCCAGTAACACTTCTCTATAGACAATGATGCTCCCAGTAATACTTCTCTATAGACAATGATGCTCCCAGTAATACTTCTCTATAGACAATGATGCTCCCAGTAACACTTCTCTATAGACAATGATGCTCCCAGTAATACTTCTCTATAGACAATGATGCTCCCAGTAACACTTCTCTATAGACAATGATGCTCCCAGTAACACTTCTCTATAGACAATGATGCTCCCAGTAATACTTCTCTATAGATAATGATGGTCCCAGTAATACTTCTCTATAGACAATGATGCTCCCAGTAATATTTCTCTATAGACAATGATGCTCCCAGTAATACTTCTCTATAGTCAATGATGCTCCCAGTAACACTTCTCTATAGACAATGATACTCCCAGTAATACTTCTCTATAGACAATGATGCTCCCAGTAATACTTCTCTATAGACAATGATGCTCCCAGTAATACTTCTCTATAGACAATGATACTCCCAGTAATACTTCTCTATAGACAATGATGCTCCCAGTAATACTTCTCTATAGACAATGATGCTCCCAGTAATACTTCTCTATAGACAATGATGCTCCCAGTAATACTTCTCTATAGACAATGATGCTCCCAGTAATACTTCTCTATAGACAATGATACTCCCAGTAATACTACTATAGACAATGATGCTCCCAGTAATACTTCTCTATAGACAATGGTACTCCCAGTAATACTTCTCTATAGACAATGATACTCCCAGTAATACTTCTCTATAGACAATGATGCTCCCAATAATACTTCTCTATAGACAATGGTACTCCCAGTAATACTTCTCTATAGACAATGATACTCCCAGTAATACTTCTCTGTAGACAATGATACTCCCAGTAATACTTCTCTATAGACAATGATACTCCCAGTAATACTTCTCTATAGACAATGATGCTCTCAGTAATACTTCTCTATAGACAATGGTACTCCCAGTAATACTTCTCTATAGACAATGATGCTCCCAGTAATACTTCTCTATAGACAATGATGCTCCCAGTAATACTTCTCTATAGACAATGATACTCCCAGTAATACTTCTCTATAGACAATGATACTCCCAGTAATACTTCTCTATAGACAATGATGCTCTCAGTAATACTTCTCTATAGACAATGGTACTCCCAGTAATACTTCTCTATAGACAATGATGCTCCCAGTAATACTTCTCTATAGACAATGATGCTCCCAGTAATACTTCTCTATAGACAATGATGCTCCCAGTAATACTTCTCTATAGACAATGATACTCCCAGTAATATTTCTCTATAGACAATGATGCTCCCAGTAATACTTCTCTATAGACAATGATGCTTCCAGTAATACTTCTCTATAGACAATGATACTCCCAGTAATACTTCTCTATAGACAATGATGCTCCCAGTAATACTTCTCTATAGACAATGATACTCCCAGTAATACTTCTATAGACAATGATGCTCCCAGTAATACTTCTCTATAGACAATGGTACTCCCAGTAATACTTCTCTATAGACAATGATACTCCCAGTAATACTTCTCTATAGACAATGATGCTCCCAATAATACTTCTCTATAGACAATGGTGCTCCCAGTAATACTTCTCTATAGACAATGATACTCCCAGTAATACTTCTCTGTAGACAATGATACTCCCAGTAATACTTCTCTATAGACAATGATACTCCCAGTAATACTTCTCTATAGACAATGATGCTCCCAGTAATACTTCTCTATAGACAATGGTACTCCCAGTAATACTTCTCTATAGACAATGATGCTCCCAGTAATACTTCTCTATAGACAATGATACTCCCAGTAATACTTCTCTATAGACAATGATGCTCCCAGTAATACTTCTCTATAGACAATGATGCTCCCAGTAATACTTCTCTATAGACAATGATACTCCCAGTAATACTTCTCTATAGATAATGATGCTCCCAGTAATATTTCTCTATAGACAATGATGCTCCCAGTAATACTTCTCTATAGACAATGATGCTCCCAGTAATACTTCTCTATAGTCAATGATGCTCCCAGTAACACTTCTCTATAGATAATGATACTCCCAGTAATATTTCTCTATAGACAATGATGCTCCCAGTAATATTTCTCTATAGACAATGATGCTCCCAGTAATACTTCTCTATAGACAATGATACTCCCAGTAATACTTCTCTATAGACAATGATGCTCCCAGTAATACTTCTCTATAGACAATGATACTCCCAGTAATATTTCTCTATAGACAATGATACTCCCAGTAATACTTCTCTATAGACAATGATGCTCCCAGTAACACTTCTCTATAGACAATGATGCTCCCAGTAATACTTCTCTATAGACAATGATGCTCCCAGTAATACTTCTCTATAGATAATGATGGTCCCAGTAATACTTCTCTATAGACAATGATGCTCCCAGTAATATTTCTCTATAGACAATGATACTCCCAGTAATACTTCTCTATAGACAATGATGCTCCCAGTAATACTTCTCTATAGATAATGATACTCCCAGTAATACTTCTCTATAGACAATGATGCTCCCAGTAACACTTCTCTATAGACAATGATGCTCCCAGTAATACTTCTCTATAGACAATGATGCTCCCAGTAATACTTCTCTATAGACAATGATGCTCCCAGCAATACTTCTCAATAGACAATGGTACTCCCAGTAATACTTCTCTATAGACAATGATGCTCCCAGTAATACTTCTCTATAGATAATGATACTCCCAGTAATACTTCTCTATAGACAATGATGCTCCCAGTAACACTTCTCTATAGACAATGATGCTCCCAGTAATACTTCTCTATAGACAATGATGCTCCCAGTAATACTTCTCTATAGACAATGATGCTCCCAGCAATACTTCTCAATAGACAATGGTACTCCCAGTAATACTTCTCTATAGACAATGATGCTCCCAGTAATACTTCTCAATAGACAATGGTACTCCCAGTAATACTTCTCTATAGACAATGATGCTCCCAGTAATATTTCTCTATAGACAATGATGCTCCCAGTAACACTTCTCTATAGACAATGATGCTCCCAGTAATACTTCTCTATAGATAATGATGCTCCCAGTAATATTTCTCTATAGACAATGATGCTCCCAGTAATACTTCTCTATAGACAATGATGCTCCCAGTAACACTTCTCTATAGACAATGATGCTCCCAGTAATACTTCTCTATAGACAATGATGCTCCCAGTAATACTTCTCTATAGACAATGATGCTCCCAGTAATACTTCTCTATAGATAATGATGGTCCCAGTAATACTTCTCTATAGACAATGATGCTCCCAGTAATATTTCTCTATAGATAATGATGCTCCCAGTAATACTTCTCTATAGAGAATGATGTTCCCAGTAATACTTCTCTATAGACAATGATGCTCCCAGTAATACTTCTCTATAGACAATGATGCTCCCAGTAATATTTCTCTATAGACAATGATGCTCCCAGTAATACTTCTCTATAGACAATGATGCTCCCAGTAATACTTCTCTATAGACAATGATGCTCCCAGTAATACTTCTCTATAGACAATGATGCTCCCAGTAATATTTCTCTATAGATAATGATGCTCCCAGTAATACTTCTCTATAGATAATGATGCTCCCAGTAACACTTCTCTATAGACAATGATGCTCCCAGTAACACTTCTCTATAGACAATGATGCTCCCAGTAACACTTCTCTATAGACAATGATGCTCCCAGTAATACTTCTCTATAGACAATGATGCTCCCAGTAATACTTCTCTATAGACAATGATGCTCCCAGTAATACTTCTCTATAGACAATGATGCTCCCAGTAACACTTCTCTATAGACAATGATGCTCCCAGTAATACTTCTCTATAGACAATGATGCTCCCAGTAATACTTCTCTATAGACAATGATGCTCCCAGTAACACTTCTCTATAGACAATGATGCTCCCAGTAATACTTCTCTATAGATAATGATGGTCCCAGTAATACTTCTCTATAGACAATGATGCTCCCAGTAATATTTCTCTATAGATAATGATGCTCCCAGTAATACTTCTCTATAGATAATGATGCTCCCAGTAACACTTCTCTATAGACAATGATGCTCCCAGTAATACTTCTCTATAGACAATGATGCTCCCAGTAATATTTCTCTATAGACAATGATGCTCCCAGTAATACTTCTCTATAGACAATGATGCTCCCAGTAATACTTCTCTATAGATAATGATGGTCCCAGTAATACTTCTCTATAGACAATGATGCTCCCAGTAATATTTCTCTATAGATAATGATGCTCCCAGTAATACTTCTCTATAGATAATGATGCTCCCAGTAACACTTCTCTATAGACAATGATGCTCCCAGTAACACTTCTCTATAGACAATGATGCTCCCAGTAACACTTCTCTATAGACAATGATGCTCCCAGTAACACTTCTCTATAGACAATGATGCTCCCAGTAATACTTCTCTATAGACAATGATGCTCCCAGTAATACTTCTCTATAGACAATGATGCTCCCAGTAATACTTCTCTATAGACAATGATGCTCCCAGTAATACTTCTCTATAGACAATGATGCTCCCAGTAACACTTCTCTATAGACAATGATGCTCCCAGTAATACTTCTCTATAGACAATGATGCTCCCAGTAATACTTCTCTATAGACAATGATGCTCCCAGTAACACTTCTCTATAGACAATGATGCTCCCAGTAACACTTCTCTATAGATAATGATGGTCCCAGTAATACTTCTCTATAGACAATGATGCTCCCAGTAATATTTCTCTATAGACAATGATGCTCCCAGTAATACTTCTCTATAGTCAATGATGCTCCCAGTAACACTTCTCTATAGACAATGATACTCCCAGTAATACTTCTCTATAGACAATGATGCTCCCAGTAATACTACTCTATAGACAATGATGCTCCCAGTAATACTTCTCTATAGACAATGATACTCCCAGTAATACTTCTCTATAGACAATGATACTCCCAGTAATACTTCTCTATAGACAATGATGCTCCCAGTAATACTTCTCTATAGACAATGATACTCCCAGTAATACTTCTCTATAGACAATGATGCTCCCAGTAATACTTCTCTATAGACAATGATACTCCCAGTAATACTACTATAGACAATGATGCTCCCAGTAATACTTCTCTATAGACAATGGTGCTCCCAGTAATACTTCTCTATAGACAATGATACTCCCAGTAACACTTCTCTATAGACAATGATGCTCCCAGTAACACTTCTCTATAGACAATGATGCTCCCAGTAATACTTCTCTATAGACAATGATGCTCCCAGTAATACTTCTCTATAGACAATGATGCTCCCAGTAATACTTCTCTATAGACAATGATGCTCCCAGTAATACTTCTCTATAGACAATGATGCTCCCAGTAACACTTCTCTATAGACAATGATGCTCCCAGTAATACTTCTCTATAGACAATGATGCTCCCAGTAATACTTCTCTATAGACAATGATGCTCCCAGTAACACTTCTCTATAGACAATGATGCTCCCAGTAACACTTCTCTATAGATAATGATGGTCCCAGTAATACTTCTCTATAGACAATGATGCTCCCAGTAATATTTCTCTATAGACAATGATGCTCCCAGTAATACTTCTCTATAGTCAATGATGCTCCCAGTAACACTTCTCTATAGACAATGATACTCCCAGTAATACTTCTCTATAGACAATGATGCTCCCAGTAATACTACTCTATAGACAATGATGCTCCCAGTAATACTTCTCTATAGACAATGATACTCCCAGTAATACTTCTCTATAGACAATGATACTCCCAGTAATACTTCTCTATAGACAATGATGCTCCCAGTAATACTTCTCTATAGACAATGATACTCCCAGTAATACTTCTCTATAGACAATGATGCTCCCAGTAATACTTCTCTATAGACAATGATACTCCCAGTAATACTACTATAGACAATGATGCTCCCAGTAATACTTCTCTATAGACAATGGTACTCCCAGTAATACTTCTCTATAGACAATGATACTCCCAGTAATACTTCTCTATAGACAATGATGCTCCCAATAATACTTCTCTATAGACAATGGTACTCCCAGTAATACTTCTCTATAGACAATGATACTCCCAGTAATACTTCTCTGTAGACAATGATACTCCCAGTAATACTTCTCTATAGACAATGGTACTCCCAGTAATACTTCTCTATAGACAATGATGCTCCCAGTAATACTTCTCTATAGACAATGATGCTCCCAGTAATACTTCTCTATAGACAATGATACTCCCAGTAATACTTCTCTATAGACAATGATACTCCCAGTAATATTTCTCTATAGACAATGATGCTCCCAGTAATACTTCTCTATAGACAATGATGCTTCCAGTAATACTTCTCTATAGACAATGATACTCCCAGTAATACTTCTCTATAGACAATGATGCTCCCAGTAATACTTCTCTATAGACAATGATACTCCCAGTAATACTTCTATAGACAATGATGCTCCCAGTAATACTTCTCTATAGACAATGGTACTCCCAGTAATACTTCTCTATAGACAATGATACTCCCAGTAATACTTCTCTATAGACAATGATGCTCCCAATAATACTTCTCTATAGACAATGGTACTCCCAGTAATACTTCTCTATAGACAATGATACTCCCAGTAATACTTCTCTGTAGACAATGATACTCCCAGTAATACTTCTCTATAGACAATGATACTCCCAGTAATACTTCTCTATAGACAATGATGCTCCCAGTAATACTTCTCTATAGACAATGGTACTCCCAGTAATACTTCTCTATAGACAATGATGCTCCCAGTAATACTTCTCTATAGACAATGATACTCCCAGTAATACTTCTCTATAGACAATGATGCTCCCAGTAATACTTCTCTATAGACAATGATGCTCCCAGTAATACTTCTCTATAGACAATGATACTCCCAGTAATACTTCTCTATAGATAATGATGCTCCCAGTAATATTTCTCTATAGACAATGATGCTCCCAGTAACACTTCTCTATAGACAATGATGCTCCCAGTAATACTTCTCTATAGACAATGATACTCCCAGTAATACTTCTCTATAGACAATGATACTCCCAGTAATACTTCTCTATAGACAATGATGCTCCCAGTAATACTTCTCTATAGACAATGATGCTCCCAGTAATACTTCTCTATAGATAATGATGCTTACAGTAATACTTCTCTATAGACAATGATGCTTCCAGTAATACTTCTCTATAGACAATGATACTCCCAGTAATACTTCTCTATAGACAATGATGCTCCCAGTAATACTTCTCTATAGACAATGATACTCCCAGTAATACTTCTATAGACAATGATGCTCCCAGTAATACTTCTCTATAGACAATGGTACTCCCAGTAATACTTCTCTATAGACAATGATACTCCCGGTAATACTTCTCTATAGACAATGATGCTTCCAGTAATACTTCTCTATAGACAATGGTACTCCCAGTAATACTTCTCTATAGACAATGATGCTCCCAGTAATACTTCTCTATAGACAATGGTACTCCCAGTAATACTTCTCTATAGACAATGATGCTCCCAGTAATACTTCTCTATAGACAATGATACTCCCAGTAATACTTCTCTATAGACAATGATGCTCCCAGTAATACTTCTCTATAGACAATGATGCTCCCAGTAACATTTCTCTATAGACAATGATGCTCCCAGTAACACTTCTCTATAGACAATGATGCTCCCAGTAATACTTCTCTATAGACAATGATGCTCCCAGTAATATTTCTCTATAGACAATGATGCTCCCAGTAATACTTCTCTATAGATAATGATGCTCCCAGTAATATTTCTCTATAGACAATGATGCTCCCAGTAATACTTCTCTATAGACAATGGTACTCCCAGTAATATTTCTCTATAGACAATGATACTCCCAGTAATATTTCTCTATACACAATGATACTCCCAGTAATATTTCTCTATAGACAATGATACTCCCAGTAATATTTTTCTATAGACAATGATACACCCAGTAATACTTCTCTATAGACAATGATGCTCCCAGTAATACTTCTCTATAGACAATGATGCTCCCAGTAATACTTCTCTATAGACAATGATGCTCCCAGTAATACTTCTCTATAGACAATGATGCTCCCAGTAATACTTCTCTATAGACAATGATACTCCCAGTAATATTTCTCTATAGACAATGATGCTCCCAGTAATACTTCTCTATAGACAATGATACTCCCAGTAATATTTCTCTATAGACAATGATACTCCCAGTAATACTTCTCTATAGACAATGATGCTCCCAGTAATACTTCTCTATAGACAATGATACTCCCAGTAATACTACTATAGACAATGATGCTCCCAGTAATACTTCTCTATAGACAATGGTACTCCCAGTAATACTTCTCTATAGACAATGATACTCCCAGTAATACTTCTCTATAGACAATGATGCTCCCAATAATACTTCTCTATAGACAATGGTACTCCCAGTAATACTTCTCTATAGACAATGATACTCCCAGTAATACTTCTCTGTAGACAATGATACTCCCAGTAATACTTCTCTATAGACAATGATACTCCCAGTAATACTTCTCTATAGACAATGATGCTCTCAGTAATACTTCTCTATAGACAATGGTACTCCCAGTAATACTTCTCTATAGACAATGATGCTCCCAGTAATACTTCTCTATAGACAATGATGCTCCCAGTAATACTTCTCTATAGACAATGATACTCCCAGTAATACTTCTCTATAGACAATGATACTCCCAGTAATACTTCTCTATAGACAATGATGCTCTCAGTAATACTTCTCTATAGACAATGGTACTCCCAGTAATACTTCTCTATAGACAATGATGCTCCCAGTAATACTTCTCTATAGACAATGATGCTCCCAGTAATACTTCTCTATAGACAATGATGCTCCCAGTAATACTTCTCTATAGACAATGATACTCCCAGTAATATTTCTCTATAGACAATGATGCTCCCAGTAATACTTCTCTATAGACAATGATGCTTCCAGTAATACTTCTCTATAGACAATGATACTCCCAGTAATACTTCTCTATAGACAATGATGCTCCCAGTAATACTTCTCTATAGACAATGATACTCCCAGTAATACTTCTATAGACAATGATGCTCCCAGTAATACTTCTCTATAGACAATGGTACTCCCAGTAATACTTCTCTATAGACAATGATACTCCCAGTAATACTTCTCTATAGACAATGATGCTCCCAATAATACTTCTCTATAGACAATGGTACTCCCAGTAATACTTCTCTATAGACAATGATACTCCCAGTAATACTTCTCTGTAGACAATGATACTCCCAGTAATACTTCTCTATAGACAATGATACTCCCAGTAATACTTCTCTATAGACAATGATGCTCCCAGTAATACTTCTCTATAGACAATGGTACTCCCAGTAATACTTCTCTATAGACAATGATGCTCCCAGTAATACTTCTCTATAGACAATGATACTCCCAGTAATACTTCTCTATAGACAATGATGCTCCCAGTAATACTTCTCTATAGACAATGATGCTCCCAGTAATACTTCTCTATAGACAATGATACTCCCAGTAATACTTCTCTATAGATAATGATGCTCCCAGTAATATTTCTCTATAGACAATGATGCTCCCAGTAACACTTCTCTATAGACAATGATGCTCCCAGTAATACTTCTCTATAGACAATGATACTCCCAGTAATACTTCTCTATAGACAATGATACTCCCAGTAATACTTCTCTATAGACAATGATGCTCCCAGTAATACTTCTCTATAGACAATGATGCTCCCAGTAATACTTCTCTATAGATAATGATGCTTACAGTAATACTTCTCTATAGACAATGATGCTTCCAGTAATACTTCTCTATAGACAATGATACTCCCAGTAATACTTCTCTATAGACAATGATGCTCCCAGTAATACTTCTCTATAGACAATGATACTCCCAGTAATACTTCTATAGACAATGATGCTCCCAGTAATACTTCTCTATAGACAATGGTACTCCCAGTAATACTTCTCTATAGACAATGATACTCCCGGTAATACTTCTCTATAGACAATGATGCTTCCAGTAATACTTCTCTATAGACAATGGTACTCCCAGTAATACTTCTCTATAGACAATGATGCTCCCAGTAATACTTCTCTATAGACAATGGTACTCCCAGTAATACTTCTCTATAGACAATGATGCTCCCAGTAATACTTCTCTATAGACAATGATACTCCCAGTAATACTTCTCTATAGACAATGATGCTCCCAGTAATACTTCTCTATAGATAATGATGCTCCCAGTAACATTTCTCTATAGACAATGATGCTCCCAGTAACACTTCTCTATAGACAATGATGCTCCCAGTAATACTTCTCTATAGACAATGATGCTCCCAGTAATATTTCTCTATAGACAATGATGCTCCCAGTAATACTTCTCTATAGATAATGATGCTCCCAGTAATATTTCTCTATAGACAATGATGCTCCCAGTAATACTTCTCTATAGACAATGGTACTCCCAGTAATATTTCTCTATAGACAATGATACTCCCAGTAATATTTCTCTATACACAATGATACTCCCAGTAATATTTCTCTATAGACAATGATACTCCCAGTAATATTTTTCTATAGACAATGATACACCCAGTAATACTTCTCTATAGACAATGATGCTCCCAGTAATACTTCTCTATAGACAATGATGCTCCCAGTAATACTTCTCTATAGACAATGATGCTCCCAGTAATACTTCTCTATAGACAATGATGCTCCCAGTAATACTTCTCTATAGACAATGATACTCCCAGTAATATTTCTCTATAGACAATGATGCTCCCAGTAATACTTCTCTATAGACAATGATACTCCCAGTAATATTTCTCTATAGACAATGATACTCCCAGTAATACTTCTCTATAGACAATGATGCTCCCAGTAATACTTCTCTATAGACAATGATACTCCCAGTAATACTACTATAGACAATGATGCTCCCAGTAATACTTCTCTATAGACAATGGTACTCCCAGTAATACTTCTCTATAGACAATGATACTCCCAGTAATACTTCTCTATAGACAATGATGCTCCCAATAATACTTCTCTATAGACAATGGTACTCCCAGTAATACTTCTCTATAGACAATGATACTCCCAGTAATACTTCTCTGTAGACAATGATACTCCCAGTAATACTTCTCTATAGACAATGATACTCCCAGTAATACTTCTCTATAGACAATGATGCTCTCAGTAATACTTCTCTATAGACAATGGTACTCCCAGTAATACTTCTCTATAGACAATGATGCTCCCAGTAATACTTCTCTATAGACAATGATGCTCCCAGTAATACTTCTCTATAGACAATGATACTCCCAGTAATACTTCTCTATAGACAATGATACTCCCAGTAATACTTCTCTATAGACAATGATGCTCTCAGTAATACTTCTCTATAGACAATGGTACTCCCAGTAATACTTCTCTATAGACAATGATGCTCCCAGTAATACTTCTCTATAGACATTGATGCTCCCAGTAATACTTCTCTATAGACAATGATGCTCCCAGTAATACTTCTCTATAGACAATGATACTCCCAGTAATATTTCTCCATAGACAATGATGCTCCCAGTAATACTTCTCTATAGACAATGATGCTTCCAGTAATACTTCTCTATAGACAATGATACTCCCAGTAATACTTCTCTATAGACAATGATGCTCCCAGTAATACTTCTCTATAGACAATGATACTCCCAGTAATACTTCTATAGACAATGATGCTCCCAGTAATACTTCTCTATAGACAATGGTACTCCCAGTAATACTTCTCTATAGACAATGATACTCCCAGTAATACTTCTCTATAGACAATGATGCTCCCAATAATACTTCTCTATAGACAATGGTACTCCCAGTAATACTTCTCTATAGACAATGATACTCCCAGTAATACTTCTCTGTAGACAATGATACTCCCAGTAATACTTCTCTATAGACAATGATACTCCCAGTAATACTTCTCTATAGACAATGATGCTCCCAGTAATACTTCTCTATAGACAATGGTACTCCCAGTAATACTTCTCTATAGACAATGATGCTCCCAGTAATACTTCTCTATAGACAATGATACTCCCAGTAATACTTCTCTATAGACAATGATGCTCCCAGTAATACTTCTCTATAGACAATGATGCTCCCAGTAATACTTCTCTATAGACAATGATACTCCCAGTAATACTTCTCTATAGATAATGATGCTCCCAGTAATATTTCTCTATAGACAATGATGCTCCCAGTAATACTTCTCTATAGACAATGATGCTCCCAGTAATACTTCTCTATAGTCAATGATGCTCCCAGTAACACTTCTCTATAGATAATGATACTCCCAGTAATATTTCTCTATAGACAATGATGCTCCCAGTAATATTTCTCTATAGACAATGATGCTCCCAGTAATACTTCTCTATAGACAATGATACTCCCAGTAATACTTCTCTATAGACAATGATGCTCCCAGTAATACTTCTCTATAGACAATGATACTCCCAGTAATATTTCTCTATAGACAATGATACTCCCAGTAATACTTCTCTATAGACAATGATGCTCCCAGTAACACTTCTCTATAGACAATGATGCTCCCAGTAATACTTCTCTATAGACAATGATGCTCCCAGTAATACTTCTCTATAGATAATGATGGTCCCAGTAATACTTCTCTATAGACAATGATGCTCCCAGTAATATTTCTCTATAGACAATGATACTCCCAGTAATACTTCTCTATAGACAATGATGCTCCCAGTAATACTTCTCTATAGATAATGATACTCCCAGTAATACTTCTCTATAGACAATGATGCTCCCAGTAACACTTCTCTATAGACAATGATGCTCCCAGTAATACTTCTCTATAGACAATGATGCTCCCAGTAATACTTCTCTATAGACAATGATGCTCCCAGCAATACTTCTCAATAGACAATGGTACTCCCAGTAATACTTCTCTATAGACAATGATGCTCCCAGTAATACTTCTCTATAGATAATGATACTCCCAGTAATACTTCTCTATAGACAATGATGCTCCCAGTAACACTTCTCTATAGACAATGATGCTCCCAGTAATACTTCTCTATAGACAATGATGCTCCCAGTAATACTTCTCTATAGACAATGATGCTCCCAGCAATACTTCTCAATAGACAATGGTACTCCCAGTAATACTTCTCTATAGACAATGATGCTCCCAGTAATACTTCTCAATAGACAATGGTACTCCCAGTAATACTTCTCTATAGACAATGATGCTCCCAGTAATATTTCTCTATAGACAATGATGCTCCCAGTAACACTTCTCTATAGACAATGATGCTCCCAGTAATACTTCTCTATAGACAATGATGCTCCCAGTAATACTTCTCTATAGATAATGATGGTCCCAGTAATACTTCTCTATAGACAATGATGCTCCCAGTAATATTTCTCTATAGATAATGATGCTCCCAGTAATACTTCTCTAAAGATAATGATGCTCCCAGTAACACTTCTCTATAGACAATGATGCTCCCAGTAATACTTCTCTATAGACAATGATGCTCCCAGTAATATTTCTCTATAGACAATGATGCTCCCAGTAATACTTCTCTATAGACAATGATGCTCCCAGTAATACTTCTCTATAGACAATGATGCTCCCAGTAATACTTCTCTATAGACAATGATGCTCCCAGTAATATTTCTCTATAGATAATGATGCTCCCAGTAATACTTCTCTATAGATAATGATGCTCCCAGTAACACTTCTCTATAGACAATGATGCTCCCAGTAACACTTCTCTATAGACAATGATGCTCCCAGTAACACTTCTCTATAGACAATGATGCTCCCAGTAATACTTCTCTATAGACAATGATGCTCCCAGTAATACTTCTCTATAGACAATGATGCTCCCAGTAATACTTCTCTATAGACAATGATGCTCCCAGTAACACTTCTCTATAGACAATGATGCTCCCAGTAATACTTCTCTATAGACAATGATGCTCCCAGTAATACTTCTCTATAGACAATGATGCTCCCAGTAACACTTCTCTATAGACAATGATGCTCCCAGTAATACTTCTCTATAGATAATGATGGTCCCAGTAATACTTCTCTATAGACAATGATGCTCCCAGTAATATTTCTCTATAGATAATGATGCTCCCAGTAATACTTCTCTATAGATAATGATGCTCCCAGTAACACTTCTCTATAGACAATGATGCTCCCAGTAATACTTCTCTATAGACAATGATGCTCCCAGTAATATTTCTCTATAGACAATGATGCTCCCAGTAATACTTCTCTATAGACAATGATGCTCCCAGTAATACTTCTCTATAGATAATGATGGTCCCAGTAATACTTCTCTATAGACAATGATGCTCCCAGTAATATTTCTCTATAGATAATGATGCTCCCAGTAATACTTCTCTATAGATAATGATGCTCCCAGTAACACTTCTCTATAGACAATGATGCTCCCAGTAACACTTCTCTATAGACAATGATGCTCCCAGTAACACTTCTCTATAGACAATGATGCTCCCAGTAACACTTCTCTATAGACAATGATGCTCCCAGTAATACTTCTCTATAGACAATGATGCTCCCAGTAATACTTCTCTATAGACAATGATGCTCCCAGTAATACTTCTCTATAGACAATGATACTCCCAGTAATATTTCTCTATAGACAATGATGCTCCCAGTAATACTTCTCTATAGACAATGATACTCCCAGTAATATTTCTCTATAGACAATGATACTCCCAGTAATACTTCTCTATAGACAATGATGCTCCCAGTAATACTTCTCTATAGACAATGATACTCCCAGTAATACTACTATAGACAATGATGCTCCCAGTAATACTTCTCTATAGACAATGGTACTCCCAGTAATACTTCTCTATAGACAATGATACTCCCAGTAATACTTCTCTATAGACAATGATGCTCCCAATAATACTTCTCTATAGACAATGGTACTCCCAGTAATACTTCTCTATAGACAATGATACTCCCAGTAATACTTCTCTGTAGACAATGATACTCCCAGTAATACTTCTCTATAGACAATGATACTCCCAGTAATACTTCTCTATAGACAATGATGCTCTCAGTAATACTTCTCTATAGACAATGGTACTCCCAGTAATACTTCTCTATAGACAATGATGCTCCCAGTAATACTTCTCTATAGACAATGATGCTCCCAGTAATACTTCTCTATAGACAATGATACTCCCAGTAATACTTCTCTATAGACAATGATACTCCCAGTAATACTTCTCTATAGACAATGATGCTCTCAGTAATACTTCTCTATAGACAATGGTACTCCCAGTAATACTTCTCTATAGACAATGATGCTCCCAGTAATACTTCTCTATAGACAATGATGCTCCCAGTAATACTTCTCTATAGACAATGATGCTCCCAGTAATACTTCTCTATAGACAATGATACTCCCAGTAATATTTCTCTATAGACAATGATGCTCCCAGTAATACTTCTCTATAGACAATGATGCTTCCAGTAATACTTCTCTATAGACAATGATACTCCCAGTAATACTTCTCTATAGACAATGATGCTCCCAGTAATACTTCTCTATAGACAATGATACTCCCAGTAATACTTCTATAGACAATGATGCTCCCAGTAATACTTCTCTATAGACAATGGTACTCCCAGTAATACTTCTCTATAGACAATGATACTCCCAGTAATACTTCTCTATAGACAATGATGCTCCCAATAATACTTCTCTATAGACAATGGTACTCCCAGTAATACTTCTCTATAGACAATGATACTCCCAGTAATACTTCTCTGTAGACAATGATACTCCCAGTAATACTTCTCTATAGACAATGATACTCCCAGTAATACTTCTCTATAGACAATGATGCTCCCAGTAATACTTCTCTATAGACAATGGTACTCCCAGTAATACTTCTCTATAGACAATGATGCTCCCAGTAATACTTCTCTATAGACAATGATACTCCCAGTAATACTTCTCTATAGACAATGATGCTCCCAGTAATACTTCTCTATAGACAATGATGCTCCCAGTAATACTTCTCTATAGACAATGATACTCCCAGTAATACTTCTCTATAGATAATGATGCTCCCAGTAATATTTCTCTATAGACAATGATGCTCCCAGTAATACTTCTCTATAGACAATGATGCTCCCAGTAATACTTCTCTATAGTCAATGATGCTCCCAGTAACACTTCTCTATAGATAATGATACTCCCAGTAATATTTCTCTATAGACAATGATGCTCCCAGTAATATTTCTCTATAGACAATGATGCTCCCAGTAATACTTCTCTATAGACAATGATACTCCCAGTAATACTTCTCTATAGACAATGATGCTCCCAGTAATACTTCTCTATAGACAATGATACTCCCAGTAATATTTCTCTATAGACAATGATACTCCCAGTAACACTTCTCTATAGACAATGATGCTCCCAGTAATACTTCTCTATAGACAATGATGCTCCCAGTAATACTTCTCTATAGACAATGATGCTCCCAGTAATATTTCTCTATAGACAATGATGGTCCCAGTAATACTTCTCTATAGACAATGATGCTCCCAGTAATATTTCTCTATAGACAATGATACTCCCAGTAACACTTCTCTATAGACAATGATGCTCCCAGTAATACTTCTCTATAGACAATGATACTCCCAGTAACACTTCTCTATAGACAATGATGCTCCCAGTAATACTTCTCTATAGATAATGATGGTCCCAGTAATACTTCTCTATAGACAATGATGCTCCCAGTAATATTTCTCTATAGACAATGATACTCCCAGTAATACTTCTCTATAGACAATGATGCTCCCAGTAATACTTCTCTATAGATAATGATACTCCCAGTAATACTTCTCTATAGACAATGATGCTCCCAGTAACACTTCTCTATAGACAATGATGCTCCCAGTAATACTTCTCTATAGACAATGATGCTCCCAGTAATACTTCTCTATAGACAATGATGCTCCCAGCAATACTTCTCAATAGACAATGGTACTCCCAGTAATACTTCTCTATAGACAATGATGCTCCCAGTAATACTTCTCTATAGATAATGATACTCCCAGTAATACTTCTCTATAGACAATGATGCTCCCAGTAACACTTCTCTATAGACAATGATGCTCCCAGTAATACTTCTCTATAGACAATGATGCTCCCAGTAATACTTCTCTATAGACAATGATGCTCCCAGCAATACTTCTCAATAGACAATGGTACTCCCAGTAATACTTCTCTATAGACAATGATGCTCCCAGTAATACTTCTCAATAGACAATGGTACTCCCAGTAATACTTCTCTATAGACAATGATGCTCCCAGTAATATTTCTCTATAGACAATGATGCTCCCAGTAACACTTCTCTATAGACAATGATGCTCCCAGTAATACTTCTCTATAGACAATGATGCTCCCAGTAATACTTCTCTATAGATAATGATGGTCCCAGTAATACTTCTCTATAGACAATGATGCTCCCAGTAATATTTCTCTATAGATAATGATGCTCCCAGTAATACTTCTCTATAGATAATGATGCTCCCAGTAACACTTCTCTATAGACAATGATGCTCCCAGTAATACTTCTCTATAGACAATGATGCTCCCAGTAATATTTCTCTATAGACAATGATGCTCCCAGTAATACTTCTCTATAGACAATGATGCTCCCAGTAATACTTCTCTATAGACAATGATGCTCCCAGTAATACTTCTCTATAGACAATGATGCTCCCAGTAATATTTCTCTATAGATAATGATGCTCCCAGTAATACTTCTCTATAGATAATGATGCTCCCAGTAACACTTCTCTATAGACAATGATGCTCCCAGTAACACTTCTCTATAGACAATGATGCTCCCAGTAACACTTCTCTATAGACAATGATGCTCCCAGTAATACTTCTCTATAGACAATGATGCTCCCAGTAATACTTCTCTATAGACAATGATGCTCCCAGTAATACTTCTCTATAGACAATGATGCTCCCAGTAACACTTCTCTATAGACAATGATGCTCCCAGTAATACTTCTCTATAGACAATGATGCTCCCAGTAATACTTCTCTATAGACAATGATGCTCCCAGTAACACTTCTCTATAGACAATGATGCTCCCAGTAATACTTCTCTATAGATAATGATGGTCCCAGTAATACTTCTCTATAGACAATGATGCTCCCAGTAATATTTCTCTATAGATAATGATGCTCCCAGTAATACTTCTCTATAGATAATGATGCTCCCAGTAACACTTCTCTATAGACAATGATGCTCCCAGTAATACTTCTCTATAGACAATGATGCTCCCAGTAATATTTCTCTATAGACAATGATGCTCCCAGTAATACTTCTCTATAGACAATGATGCTCCCAGTAATACTTCTCTATAGATAATGATGGTCCCAGTAATACTTCTCTATAGACAATGATGCTCCCAGTAATATTTCTCTATAGATAATGATGCTCCCAGTAATACTTCTCTATAGATAATGATGCTCCCAGTAACACTTCTCTATAGACAATGATGCTCCCAGTAACACTTCTCTATAGACAATGATGCTCCCAGTAACACTTCTCTATAGACAATGATGCTCCCAGTAACACTTCTCTATAGACAATGATGCTCCCAGTAATACTTCTCTATAGACAATGATGCTCCCAGTAATACTTCTCTATAGACAATGATGCTCCCAGTAATACTTCTCTATAGACAATGATGCTCCCAGTAATACTTCTCTATAGACAATGATGCTCCCAGTAATACTTCTCTATAGACAATGATGCTCCCAGTAATACTTCTCTATAGACAATGATGCTCCCAGTAATATTTCTCTATAGATAATGATGCTCCCAGTAATACTTCTCTATAGATAATGATGCTCCCAGTAACACTTCTCTATAGACAATGATGCTCCCAGTAACACTTCTCTATAGACAATGATGCTCCCAGTAACACTTCTCTATAGACAATGATGCTCCCAGTAATACTTCTCTATAGACAATGATGCTCCCAGTAATACTTCTCTATAGACAATGATGCTCCCAGTAATACTTCTCTATAGACAATGATGCTCCCAGTAACACTTCTCTATAGACAATGATGCTCCCAGTAATACTTCTCTATAGACAATGATGCTCCCAGTAATACTTCTCTATAGACAATGATGCTCCCAGTAACACTTCTCTATAGACAATGATGCTCCCAGTAATACTTCTCTATAGATAATGATGGTCCCAGTAATACTTCTCTATAGACAATGATGCTCCCAGTAATATTTCTCTATAGATAATGATGCTCCCAGTAATACTTCTCTATAGATAATGATGCTCCCAGTAACACTTCTCTATAGACAATGATGCTCCCAGTAATACTTCTCTATAGACAATGATGCTCCCAGTAATATTTCTCTATAGACAATGATGCTCCCAGTAATACTTCTCTATAGACAATGATGCTCCCAGTAATACTTCTCTATAGATAATGATGGTCCCAGTAATACTTCTCTATAGACAATGATGCTCCCAGTAATATTTCTCTATAGATAATGATGCTCCCAGTAATACTTCTCTATAGATAATGATGCTCCCAGTAACACTTCTCTATAGACAATGATGCTCCCAGTAACACTTCTCTATAGACAATGATGCTCCCAGTAACACTTCTCTATAGACAATGATGCTCCCAGTAACACTTCTCTATAGACAATGATGCTCCCAGTAATACTTCTCTATAGACAATGATGCTCCCAGTAATACTTCTCTATAGACAATGATGCTCCCAGTAATACTTCTCTGTAGACAATGATACTCCCAGTAATACTTCTCTATAGACAATGATACTCCCAGTAATACTTCTCTATAGACAATGATGCTCCCAGTAATACTTCTCTATAGACAATGGTACTCCCAGTAATACTTCTCTATAGACAATGATGCTCCCAGTAATACTTCTCTATAGACAATGATACTCCCAGTAATACTTCTCTATAGACAATGATGCTCCCAGTAATACTTCTCTAAAGACAATGATGCTCCCAGTAATACTTCTCTATAGACAATGATACTCCCAGTAATACTTCTCTATAGATAATGATGCTCCCAGTAACATTTCTCTATAGACAATGATGCTCCCAGTAACACTTCTCTATAGACAATGATGCTCCCAGTAATACTTCTCTATAGACAATGATACTCCCAGTAATACTTCTCTATAGACAATGATACTCCCAGTAATACTTCTCTATAGACAATGATGCTCCCAGTAATACTTCTCTATAGACAATGATGCTCCCAGTAATACTTCTCTATAGATAATGATGCTTACAGTAATACTTCTCTATAGACAATGATGCTTCCAGTAATACTTCTCTATAGACAATGATACTCCCAGTAATACTTCTCTATAGACAATGATGCTCCCAGTAATACTTCTCTATAGACAATGATATTCCCAGTAATACTTCTATAGACAATGATGCTCCCAGTAATACTTCTCTATAGACAATGGTACTCCCAGTAATACTTCTCTATAGACAATGATACTCCCGGTAATACTTCTCTATAGACAATGATGCTCCCAATAATACTTCTCTATAGACAATGGTACTCCCAGTAATACTTCTCTATAGACAATGATGCTCCCAGTAATACTTCTCTATAGACAATGGTACTCCCAGTAATACTTCTCTATAGACAATGATGCTCCCAGTAATACTTCTCTATAGACAATGATACTCCCAGTAATACTTCTCTATAGACAATGATGCTCCCAGTAATACTTCTCTATAGATAATGATGCTCCCAGTAACATTTCTCTATAGACAATGATGCTCCCAGTAACACTTCTCTATAGACAATGATGCTCCCAGTAATACTTCTCTATAGACAATGATGCTCCCAGTAATATTTCTCTATAGACAATGATGCTCCCAGTAATACTTCTCTATAGATAATGATGCTCCCAGTAATATTTCTCTATAGACAATGATGCTCCCAGTAATACTTCTCTATAGACAATGGTACTCCCAGTAATATTTCTCTATAGACAATGATACTCCCAGTAATATTTCTCTATATACAATGATACTCCCAGTAATATTTCTCTATAGACAATGATACTCCCAGTAATATTTTTCTATAGACAATGATACACCCAGTAATACTTCTCTATAGACAATGATGCTCCCAGTAATACTTCTCTATAGACAATGATGCTCCCAGTAATACTTCTCTATAGACAATGATGCTCCCAGTAATACTTCTCTATAGACAATGATGCTCCCAGTAATACTTCTCTATAGACAATGATACTCCCAGTAATATTTCTCTATAGACAATGATGCTCCCAGTAATACTTCTCTATAGACAATGATACTCCCAGTAATATTTCTCTATAGACAATGATACTCCCAGTAATACTTCTCTATAGACAATGATGCTCCCAGTAATACTTCTCTATAGACAATGATACTCCCAGTAATACTACTATAGACAATGATGCTCCCAGTAATACTTCTCTATAGACAATGGTACTCCCAGTAATACTTCTCTATAGACAATGATACTCCCAGTAATACTTCTCTATAGACAATGATGCTCCCAATAATACTTCTCTATATACAATGATACTCCCAGTAATATTTCTCTATAGACAATGATACACCCAGTAATACTTCTCTATAGACAATGATGCTCCCAGTAATACTTCTCTATAGACAATGATGCTCCCAGTAATACTTCGCTATAGATAATGATGCTCCCAGTAATACTTCTCTATAGACAATGATGCTCCCAGTAATACTTCTCTATAGACAATGATGCTCCCAGTAATACTTCTCTATAGACAATGATACTCCCAGTAATACTTCTCTATAGACAATGATACTCCCAGTAATACTTCTCTATAGACAATGATACTCCCAGTAATACTTCTCTATAGACAATGATGCTCCCAGTAATACTTCTCTATAGACAATGATGCTCCCAGTAATACTTCTCTATAGACAATGATACTCCCAGTAATATTTCTCTATAGACAATGATACTCCCAGTAATACTTCTCTATAGACAATGATGCTCCCAGTAATACTTCTCTATAGACAATGGTACTCCCAGTAATACTTCTCTATAGACAATGATACTCCCAGTAATACTTCTCTATAGACAATGATGCTCCCAATAATACTTCTCTATATACAATGATACTCCCAGTAATATTTCTCTATAGACAATGATACACCCAGTAATACTTCTCTATAGACAATGATGCTCCCAGTAATACTTCTCTGTAGACAATGATACTCCCAGTAATACTTCTCTGTAGACAATGATACTCCCAGTAATACTTCTCTATAGACAATGATACTCAAACTAATATTTCTCTATAGACAATGATGCTCCCAGTAACACTTCTCTATAGACAATGATGCTCCCAGTAATACTTCTCTATAGACAATGATGCTCCCAGTAATACTTCTCTATAGACAATGATGCTCCCAGTAATACTTCTCTATAGACAATGATGCTCCCAGTAATACTTCTCTATAGACAATGATGCTCCCAGTAATACTTCTCTATAGACAATGATGCTCCCAGTAATACTTCTCTATAGACAATGATGCTCCCAGTAATATTTCTCTATAGATAATGATGCTCCCAGTAATACTTCTCTATAGATAATGATGCTCCCAGTAACACTTCTCTATAGACAATGATGCTCCCAGTAACACTTCTCTATAGACAATGATGCTCCCAGTAACACTTCTCTATAGACAATGATGCTCCCAGTAATACTTCTCTATAGACAATGATGCTCCCAGTAATACTTCTCTATAGACAATGATGCTCCCAGTAATACTTCTCTATAGACAATGATGCTCCCAGTAACACTTCTCTATAGACAATGATGCTCCCAGTAATACTTCTCTATAGACAATGATGCTCCCAGTAATACTTCTCTATAGACAATGATGCTCCCAGTAACACTTCTCTATAGACAATGATGCTCCCAGTAATACTTCTCTATAGATAATGATGGTCCCAGTAATACTTCTCTATAGACAATGATGCTCCCAGTAATATTTCTCTATAGATAATGATGCTCCCAGTAATACTTCTCTATAGATAATGATGCTCCCAGTAACACTTCTCTATAGACAATGATGCTCCCAGTAATACTTCTCTATAGACAATGATGCTCCCAGTAATATTTCTCTATAGACAATGATGCTCCCAGTAATACTTCTCTATAGACAATGATGCTCCCAGTAATACTTCTCTATAGATAATGATGGTCCCAGTAATACTTCTCTATAGACAATGATGCTCCCAGTAATATTTCTCTATAGATAATGATGCTCCCAGTAATACTTCTCTATAGATAATGATGCTCCCAGTAACACTTCTCTATAGACAATGATGCTCCCAGTAACACTTCTCTATAGACAATGATGCTCCCAGTAACACTTCTCTATAGACAATGATGCTCCCAGTAACACTTCTCTATAGACAATGATGCTCCCAGTAATACTTCTCTATAGACAATGATGCTCCCAGTAATACTTCTCTATAGACAATGATGCTCCCAGTAATACTTCTCTATAGACAATGATGCTCCCAGTAATACTTCTCTATAGACAATGATGCTCCCAGTAACACTTCTCTATAGACAATGATGCTCCCAGTAATACTTCTCTATAGACAATGATGCTCCCAGTAATACTTCTCTATAGACAATGATGCTCCCAGTAACACTTCTCTATAGACAATGATGCTCCCAGTAATACTTCTCTATAGATAATGATGGTCCCAGTAATACTTCTCTATAGACAATGATGCTCCCAGTAATATTTCTCTATAGACAATGATGCTCCCAGTAATACTTCTCTATAGTCAATGATGCTCCCAGTAACACTTCTCTATAGACAATGATACTCCCAGTAATACTTCTCTATAGACAATGATGCTCTCAGTAATACTACTCTATAGACAATGATGCTCCCAGTAATACTTCTCTATAGACAATGATACTCCCAGTAATACTTCTCTATAGACAATGATACTCCCAGTAATACTTCTCTATAGACAATGATGCTCCCAGTAATACTTCTCTATAGACAATGATACTCCCAGTAATACTTCTCTATAGACAATGATGCTCCCAGTAATACTTCTCTATAGACAATGATACTCCCAGTAATACTACTATAGACAATGATGCTCCCAGTAATACTTCTCTATAGACAATGGTACTCCCAGTAATACTTCTCTATAGACAATGATACTCCCAGTAATACTTCTCTATAGACAATGATGCTCCCAATAATACTTCTCTATAGACAATGGTACTCCCAGTAATACTTCTCTATAGACAATGATACTCCCAGTAATACTTCTCTGTAGACAATGATACTCCCAGTAATACTTCTCTATAGACAATTATACTCCCAGTAATACTTCTCTATAGACAATGATGCTCTCAGTAATACTTCTCTATAGACAATGGTACTCCCAGTAATACTTCTCTATAGACAATGATGCTCCCAGTAATACTTCTCTATAGACAATGATGCTCCCAGTAATACTTCTCTATAGACAATGATACTCCCAGTAATACTTCTCTATAGACAATGATACTCCCAGTAATATTTCTCTATAGACAATGATGCTCCCAGTAATACTTCTCTATAGACAATGATGCTTCCAGTAATACTTCTCTATAGACAATGATACTCCCAGTAATACTTCTCTATAGACAATGATGCTCCCAGTAATACTTCTCTATAGACAATGATACTCCCAGTAATACTTCTATAGACAATGATGCTCCCAGTAATACTTCTCTATAGACAATGGTACTCCCAGTAATACTTCTCTATAGACAATGATACTCCCAGTAATACTTCTCTATAGACAATGATGCTCCCAATAATACTTCTCTATAGACAATGGTACTCCCAGTAATACTTCTCTATAGACAATGATACTCCCAGTAATACTTCTCTGTAGACAATGATACTCCCAGTAATACTTCTCTATAGACAATGATACTCCCAGTAATACTTCTCTATAGACAATGATGCTCCCAGTAATACTTCTCTATAGACAATGGTACTCCCAGTAATACTTCTCTATAGACAATGATGCTCCCAGTAATACTTCTCTATAGACAATGATACTCCCAGTAATACTTCTCTATAGACAATGATGCTCCCAGTAATACTTCTCTATAGACAATGATGCTCCCAGTAATACTTCTCTATAGACAATGATACTCCCAGTAATACTTCTCTATAGATAATGATGCTCCCAGTAATATTTCTCTATAGACAATGATGCTCCCAGTAACACTTCTCTATAGACAATGATGCTCCCAGTAATACTTCTCTATAGACAATGATACTCCCAGTAATACTTCTCTATAGACAATGATACTCCCAGTAATACTTCTCTATAGACAATGATGCTCCCAGTAATACTTCTCTATAGACAATGATGCTCCCAGTAATACTTCTCTATAGATAATGATGCTTACAGTAATACTTCTCTATAGACAATGATGCTTCCAGTAATACTTCTCTATAGACAATGATACTCCCAGTAATACTTCTCTATAGACAATGATGCTCCCAGTAATACTTCTCTATAGACAATGATACTCCCAGTAATACTTCTATAGACAATGATGCTCCCAGTAATACTTCTCTATAGACAATGGTACTCCCAGTAATACTTCTCTATAGACAATGATACTCCCAGTAATACTTCTCTATAGACAATGATGCTCCCAGTAACACTTCTCTATAGACAATGATGCTCCCAGTAATACTTCTCTATAGACAATGATACTCCCAGTAATACTTCTCTATAGACAATGATACTCCCAGTAATACTTCTCTATAGACAATGATGCTCCCAGTAATACTTCTCTATAGACAATGATGCTCCCAGTAATACTTCTCTATAGTCAATGATGCTCCCAGTAACACTTCTCTATAGATAATGATACTCCCAGTAATATTTCTCTATAGACAATGATGCTCCCAGTAATATTTCTCTATAGACAATGATGCTCCCAGTAATACTTCTCTGTAGACAATGATACTCCCAGTAATACTTCTCTATAGACAATGATGCTCCCAGTAATACTTCTCTATAGACAATGATACTCCCAGTAATATTTCTCTATAGACAATGATACTCCCAGTAATACTTCTCTATAGACAATGATGCTCCCAGTAACACTTCTCTATAGACAATGATGCTCCCAGTAATACTTCTCTATAGACAATGATGCTCCCAGTAATACTTCTCTATAGACAATGATGCTCCCAGTAATACTTCTCTATAGATAATGATGGTCCCAGTAATACTTCTCTATAGACAATGATGCTCCCAGTAATATTTCTCTATAGACAATGATACTCAAAGTAATATTTCTCTATAGACAATGATGCTCCCAGTAATACTTCTCTATAGATAATGATGGTCCCAGTAATACTTCTCTATAGACAATGATGCTCCCAGTAATATTTCTCTATAGACAATGATACTCAAAGTAATATTTCTCTATAGACAATGATGCTCCCAGTAATACTTCTCTATAGACAATGATGCTTCCAGTAATACTTCTCTATAGACAATGATACTCCCAGTAATACTACTCTATAGACAAAGATACTCCCAGTAATACTTCTCTATAGACAATTATGCTCCCAGTAATACTTCTCTATAGACAATGATGCTCCCAGTAATACTTCTCTATAGACAATGGTACTCCCAGTAATACTTCTCTATAGACAATGATGCTCCCAGTAATACTTCTCTATAGATAATGATGCTCCCAGTAATACTTCTCTATAGACAATGATGCTCCCAGTAATACTTCTCTATAGATAATGATGCTCCCAGTAATATTTCTCTATAGACAATGATGCTCCCAGTAATACTTCTCTATAGACAATGATACTCCCAGTAATACTTCTCTATAGACAATGATGCTCCCAGTAATACTTCTCTATAGACAATGATGCTCCCAGTAATACTTCTCTATAGACAATGGTGCTCCCAGTAATACTTCTCTATAGACAATGATGCTCCCAGTAATACTTCTCTATAGACAATGATGCTCCCAGTAATACTTCTCTATAGACAATGATGCTCCCAGTAATACTTCTCTATAGATAATGATGCTCCCAGTAATATTTCTCTATAGACAATGATGCTCCCAGTAATACTTCTCTATAGACAATGATGCTCCCAGTAATACTTCTCTATAGACAATGATGCTCCCAGTAACACTTCTCTATAGATAATGATACTCCCAGTAATATTTCTCTATAGACAATGATGCTCCCAGTAATATTTCTCTATAGACAATGATGCTCCCAGTAATACTTCTCTATAGACAATGATGCTCCCAGTAATACTTCTCTATAGATAATGATGCTCCCAGTAATATTTCTCTATAGACAATGATGCTCCCAGTAATACTTCTCTATAGACAATGATACTCCCAGTAATACTTCTCTATAGACAATGATGCTCCCAGTAATACTTCTCTATAGACAATGATGCTCCCAGTAATACTTCTCTATAGACAATGGTGCTCCCAGTAATACTTCTCTATAGACAATGATGCTCCCAGTAATACTTCTCTATAGACAATGATGCTCCCAGTAATACTTCTCTATAGACAATGATGCTCCCAGTAATACTTCTCTATAGATAATGATGCTCCCAGTAATATTTCTCTATAGACAATGATGCTCCCAGTAATACTTCTCTATAGACAATGATGCTCCCAGTAATACTTCTCTATAGTCAATGATGCTCCCAGTAACACTTCTCTATAGATAATGATACTCCCAGTAATATTTCTCTATAGACAATGATGCTCCCAGTAATATTTCTCTATAGACAATGATGCTCCCAGTAATACTTCTCTGTAGACAATGATGCTCCCAGTAATACTTCTCTATAGACAATGATGCTCCCAGTAATACTTCTCTATAGACAATGATGCTCCCAGTAATACTTCTCTATAGATAATGATGGTCCCAGTAATACTTCTCTATAGACAATGATGCTCCCAGTAATATTTCTCTATAGACAATGATACTCAAAGTAATATTTCTCTATAGACAATGATGCTCCCAGTAATACTTCTCTATAGACAATGATGCTCCCAGTAATACTTCTCTATAGACAATGATGGTCCCAGTAATACTTCTCTATAGGCAATGATGCTCCCAGTAATACTTCTCTATAGACAATGATGCTCCCAGTAATACTTCTCTATAGACAATGATGCTCCCAGTAATACTTCTCTATAGACAATGATGCTCCCAGTAATACTTCTCTATAGATAATGATACTCCCAGTAATATTTCTCTATAGACAATGATGCTCCCAGTAACACTTCTCTATAGACAATGATGCTCCCAGTAATACTTCTCTATAGACAATGATGCTCCCAGTAATACTTCTCTATAGACAATGATGCTCCCAGTAATACTTCTCTATAGACAATGATACTCCCAGTAATACTTCTCTATAGACAATGATGCTCCCAGTAATACTTCTCAATAGACAATGGTACTCCCAGTAATACTTCTCTATAGACAATGATGCTCCCAGTAATATTTCTCTATAGACAATGATGCTCCCAGTAACACTTCTCTATAGACAATGATGCTCCCAGTAATACTTCTCTATAGATAATGATGCTCCCAGTAATATTTCTCTATAGACAATGATGCTCCCAGTAATACTTCTCTATAGACAATGATGCTCCCAGTAATACTTCTCTATAGACAATGATGCTCCCAGTAATACTTCTCTATAGACAATGATGCTCCCAGTAATACTTCTCTATAGATAATGATGGTCCCAGTAATACTTCTCTATAGACAATGATGCTCCCAGTAATATTTCTCTATAGATAATGATGCTCCCAGTAATACTTCTCTATAGATAATGATGCTCCCAGTAACACTTCTCTATAGACAATGATGCTCCCAGTAATACTTCTCTATAGACAATGATGCTCCCAGTAATATTTCTCTATAGACAATGATGCTCCCAGTAATACTTCTCTATAGACAATGATGCTCCCAGTAATATTTCTCTATAGACAATGATGCTCCCAGTAATACTTCTCTATAGATAATGATGGTCCCAGTAATACTTCTCTATAGACAATGATGCTCCCAGTAATACTTCTCTATAGATAATGATGCTCCCAGTAACACTTCTCTATAGACAATGATGCTCCCAGTAATACTTCTCTATAGATAATGATGGTCCCAGTAATACTTCTCTATAGACAATGATGCTCCCAGTAATATTTCTCTATAGATAATGATGCTCCCAGTAATACTTCTCTATAGATAATGATGCTCCCAGTAACACTTCTCTATAGACAATGATGCTCCCAGTAACACTTCTCTATAGACAATGATGCTCCCAGTAACACTTCTCTATAGACAATGATACTCCCAGTAATAATTCTCTATAGACAATGATACTCCCAGTAATACTTCTCTATAGACAATGATGCTCCCAGTAACACTTCTCTATAGACAATGATGCTCCCAGTAATACTTCTCTATAGACAATGATGCTCCCAGTAATACTTCTCTATAGATAATGATGGTCCCAGTAATACTTCTCTATAGACAATGATGCTCCCAGTAATATTTCTCTATAGACAATGATGGTCCCAGTAATACTTCTCTATAGACAATGATGCTCCCAGTAATATTTCTCTATAGACAATGATGCTCCCAGTAATACTTCTCTATAGTCAATGATGCTCCCAGTAATACTTCTCTATAGATAATGATGCTCCCAGTAATACTTCTCTATAGACAATGATGCTCCCAGTAATACTTCTCTATAGACAATGATACTCCCAGTAATACTTCTCTATAGACAATGATGCTCCCAGTAATACTTCTCTATAGACAATGATACTCCCAGTAATACTTCTCTATAGACAATGATGCTCCCAGTAATACTTCTCTATAGACAATGATGCTCCCAGTAATACTTCTCTATAGACAATGATACTCCCAGTAATACTTCTCTATAGACAATGATACTCCCAGTAATACTTCTCTATAGACAATGATGCTCCCAGTAATACTTCTCTATAGACAATGATACTCCCAGTAATACTTCTCTATAGACAATGATGCTCCCAGTAATACTTCTCTATAGACAATGATGCTCCCAGTAATACTTCTCTATAGACAATGATGCTCCCAGTAATACTTCTCTATAGATAATGATGCTCCCAGTAACACTTCTCTATAGACAATGATGCTCCCAGTAACACTTCTCTATAGACAATGATGCTCCCAGTAACACTTCTCTATAGACAATGATGCTCCCAGTTATACTTCTCTATAGACAATGATGCTCCCAGTTATACTTCTCTATAGACAATGATGCTCCCAGTAATACTTCTCTATAGACAATGATGCTCCCAGTAATACTTCTCTATAGACAATGATGCTCCCAGTAACACTTCTCTATAGACAATGATGCTCCCAGTAATACTTCTCTATAGACAATGATGCTCCCAGTAATACTTCTCTATAGACAATGATGCTCCCAGTAACACTTCTCTATAGACAATGATGCTCCCAGTAATACTTCTCTATAGACAATGATGCTCCCAGTAACACTTCTCTATAGACAATGATGCTCCCAGTAACACTTCTCTATAGACAATGATGCTCCCAGTAATACTTCTCTATAGATAATGATGGTCCCAGTAATACTTCTCTATAGACAATGATGCTCCCAGTAATATTTCTCTATAGACAATGATGCTCCCAGTAATACTTCTCTATAGTCAATGATGCTCCCAGTAATACTTCTCTATAGTCAATGATGCTCCCAGTAACACTTCTCTATAGACAATGATACTCCCAGTAATACTTCTCTATAGACAATGATGCTCCCAGTAATACTTCTCTATAGACAATGATGCTCCCAGTAATACTTCTCTATAGACAATGATACTCCCAGTAATACTTCTCTATAGACAATGATACTCCCAGTAATACTTCTCTATAGACAATGATGCTCCCAGTAATACTTCTCTATAGACAATGATACTCCCAGTAATACTTCTCTATAGACAATGATGCTCCCAGTAATACTTCTCTATAGACAATGATGCTCCCAGTAATACTTCTCTATAGACAATGATACTCCCAGTAATACTACTATAGACAATGATGCTCCCAGTAATACTTCTCTATAGACAATGGTACTCCCAGTAATACTTCTCTATAGACAATGATACTCCCAGTAATACTTCTCTGTAGACAATGATACTCCCAGTAATACTTCTCTATAGACAATGATACTCCCAGTAATACTTCTCTATAGACAATGATGCTCTCAGTAATACTTCTCTATAGACAATGATGCTCCCAGTAATACTTCTCTATAGACAATGATACTCCCAGTAATACTTCTCTGTAGACAATGATACTCCCAGTAATACTTCTCTATAGACAATGATGCTCCCAGTAATACTTCTCTATAGACAATGATACTCCCAGTAATACTTCTCTATAGACAATGATACTCCCAGTAATATTTCTCTATAGACAATGATGCTCCCAGTAATACTTCTCTATAGACAATGATGCTTCCAGTAATACTTCTCTATAGACAATGATACTCCCAGTAATACTTCTCTATAGACAATGATGCTCCCAGTAATACTTCTCTATAGACAATGATACTCCCAGTAATACTTCTATAGACAATGATGCTCCCAGTAATACTTCTCTATAGACAATGGTACTCCCAGTAATACTTCTCTATAGACAATGATACTCCCAGTAATACTTCTCTATAGACAATGATGCTCCCAATAATACTTCTCTATAGACAATGGTACTCCCAGTAATACTTCTCTATAGACAATGATACTCCCAGTAATACTTCTCTGTAGACAATGATACTCCCAGTAATACTTCTCTATAGACAATGATACTCCCAGTAATACTTCTCTATAGACAATGATGCTCCCAGTAATACTTCTCTATAGACAATGGTACTCCCAGTAATACTTCTCTATAGACAATGATGCTCCCAGTAATACTTCTCTATAGACAATGATACTCCCAGTAATACTTCTCTATAGACAATGATGCTCCCAGTAATACTTCTCTATAGACAATGATGCTCCCAGTAATACTTCTCTATAGACAATGATACTCCCAGTAATACTTCTCTATAGATAATGATGCTCCCAGTAATATTTCTCTATAGACAATGATGCTCCCAGTAATACTTCTCTATAGACAATGATGCTCCCAGTAACACTTCTCTATAGTCAATGATGCTCCCAGTAACACTTCTCTATAGATAATGATACTCCCAGTAATATTTCTCTATAGACAATGATGCTCCCAGTAATATTTCTCTATAGACAATGATGCTCCCAGTAATACTTCTCTATAGACAATGATACTCCCAGTAATACTTCTCTATAGACAATGATGCTCCCAGTAATACTTCTCTATAGACAATGATACTCCCAGTAATAATTCTCTATAGACAATGATACTCCCAGTAATACTTCTCTATAGACAATGATGCTCCCAGTAACACTTCTCTATAGACAATGATGCTCCCAGTAATACTTCTCTATAGACAATGATGCTCCCAGTAATACTTCTCTATAGATAATGATGGTCCCAGTAATACTTCTCTATAGACAATGATGCTCCCAGTAATATTTCTCTATAGACAATGATACTCAAAGTAATATTTCTCTATAGACAATGATGCTCCCAGTAATACTTCTCTATAGACAATGATGCTCCCAGTAATACTTCTCTATAGACAATGATGGTCCCAGTAATACTTCTCTATAGGCAATGATGCTCCCAGTAATACTTCTCTATAGACAATGATGCTCCCAGTAATACTTCTCTATAGATAATGATACTCCCAGTAATACTTCTCTATAGACAATGATGCTCCCAGTAACACTTCTCTATAGACAATGATGCTCCCAGTAATACTTCTCTATAGACAATGATGCTCCCAGTAATACTTCTCTATAGACAATGATGCTCCCAGCAATACTTCTCTATAGACAATGATACTCCCAGTAATACTTCTCTATAGACAATGATGCTCCCAGTAATACTTCTCAATAGACAATGGTACTCCCAGTAATACTTCTCTATAGACAATGATGCTCCCAGTAATATTTCTCTATAGACAATGATGCTCCCAGTAACACTTCTCTATAGACAATGATGCTCCCAGTAATACTTCTCTATAGATAATGATGCTCCCAGTAATATTTCTCTATAGACAATGATGCTCCCAGTAATACTTCTCTATAGACAATGATGCTCCCAGTAACACTTCTCTATAGACAATGATGCTCCCAGTAATACTTCTCTATAGACAATGATGCTCCCAGTAATACTTCTCTATAGATAATGATGGTCCCAGTAATACTTCTCTATAGACAATGATGCTCCCAGTAATACTTCTCTATAGATAATGATGCTCCCAGTAATACTTCTCTATAGACAATGATGCTCCCAGTAATACTTCTCTATAGACAATGATGCTCCCAGTAATACTTCTCTATAGACAATGATGCTCCCAGTAATACTTCTCTATAGATAATGATGGTCCCAGTAATACTTCTCTATAGACAATGATGCTCCCAGTAATATTTCTCTATAGATAATGATGCTCCCAGTAATACTTCTCTATAGATAATGATGCTCCCAGTAACACTTCTCTATAGACAATGATGCTCCCAGTAATACTTCTCTATAGACAATGATGCTCCCAGTAATATTTCTCTATAGACAATGATGCTCCCAGTAATACTTCTCTATAGACAATGATGCTCCCAGTAATACTTCTCTATAGATAATGATGGTCCCAGTAATACTTCTCTATAGACAATGATGCTCCCAGTAATATTTCTCTATAGATAATGATGCTCCCAGTAATACTTCTCTATAGATAATGATGCTCCCAGTAACACTTCTCTATAGACAATGATGCTCCCAGTAACACTTCTCTATAGACAATGATGCTCCCAGTAACACTTCTCTATAGACAATGATGCTCCCAGTAATACTTCTCTATAGACAATGATGCTCCCAGTAATACTTCTCTATAGACAATGATGCTCCCAGTAATACTTCTCTATAGACAATGATACTCCCAGTAATACTTCTCTATAGACAATGATGCTCCCAGTAATACTTCTCTATAGATAATGATGCTCCCAGTAACATTTCTCTATAGACAATGATGCTCCCAGTAACACTTCTCTATAGACAATGATGCTCCCAGTAATACTTCTCTATAGACAATGATGCTCCCAGTAATATTTCTCTATAGACAATGATGCTCCCAGTAATACTTCTCTATAGATAATGATGCTCCCAGTAATATTTCTCTATAGACAATGATGCTCCCAATAATACTTCTCTATAGACAATGGTACTCCCAGTAATATTTCTCTATAGACAATGATACTCCCAGTAATATTTCTCTATATACAATGATACTCCCAGTAATATTTCTCTATAGACAATGATACTCCCAGTAATATTTCTCTATAGACAATGATACACCCAGTAATACTTCTCTATAGACAATGATGCTCCCAGTAATACTTCTCTATAGACAATGATGCTCCCAGTAATACTTCTCTATAGACAATGATGCTCCCAGTAATACTTCTCTATAGACAATGATGCTCCCAGTAATACTTCTCTATAGACAATGATACTCCCAGTAATATTTCTCTATAGACAATGATGCTCCCAGTAATACTTCTCTATAGACAATGATACTCCCAGTAATATTTCTCTATAGACAATGATACTCCCAGTAATACTTCTCTATAGACAATGATGCTCCCAGTAATACTTCTCTATAGACAATGATACTCCCAGTAATACTACTATAGACAATGATGCTCCCAGTAATACTTCTCTATAGACAATGGTACTCCCAGTAATACTTCTCTATAGACAATGATACTCCCAGTAATACTTCTCTATAGACAATGATGCTCCCAATAATACTTCTCTATATACAATGATACTCCCAGTAATATTTCTCTATAGACAATGATACACCCAGTAATACTTCTCTATAGACAATGATGCTCCCAGTAATACTTCTCTATAGACAATGATGCTCCCAGTAATACTTCGCTATAGATAATGATGCTCCCAGTAATACTTCTCTATAGACAATGATGCTCCCAGTAATACTTCTCTATAGACAATGATACTCCCAGTAATACTTCTCTATAGACAATGATACTCCCAGTAATACTTCTCTATAGACAATGATACTCCCAGTAATACTTCTCTATAGACAATGATGCTCCCAGTAATACTTCTCTATAGACAATGATGCTCCCAGTAATACTTCTCTATAGACAATGATACTCCCAGTAATATTTCTCTATAGACAATGATACTCCCAGTAATACTTCTCTATAGACAATGATGCTCCCAGTAATACTTCTCTATAGACAATGGTACTCCCAGTAATACTTCTCTATAGACAATGATACTCCCAGTAATACTTCTCTATAGACAATGATGCTCCCAGTAATACTTCTCTATAGACAATGGTACTCCCAGTAATACTTCTCTATAGACAATGATACTCCCAGTAATACTTCTCTATAGACAATGATGCTCCCAATAATACTTCTCTATATACAATGATACTCCCAGTAATATTTCTCTATAGACAATGATACTCCCAGTAATACTTCTCTATAGACAATGATGCTCCCAGCAATACTTCTCTATAGACAATGATGCTCCCAGTAATACTTCTCTATAGACAATGGTACTCCCAGTAATACTTCTCTATAGACAATGATACTCCCAGTAATACTTCTCTATAGACAATGATGCTCCCAATAATACTTCTCTATAGACAATGGTACTCCCAGTAATACTTCTCTATAGACAATGATACTCCCAGTAATACTTCTCTGTAGACAATGATACTCCCAGTAATACTTCTCTATAGACAATGATACTCCCAGTAATACTTCTCTATAGACAATGATGCTCCCAGTAATACTTCTCTATAGACAATGGTACTCCCAGTAATACTTCTCTATAGACAATGATGCTCCCAGTAATACTTCTCTATAGACAATGATACTCCCAGTAATACTTCTCTATAGACAATGATGCTCCCAGTAATACTTCTCTATAGACAATGATGCTCCCAGTAATACTTCTCTATAGACAATGATACTCCCAGTAATACTTCTCTATAGATAATGATGCTCCCAGTAATATTTCTCTATAGACAATGATGCTCCCAGTAACACTTCTCTATAGACAATGATGCTCCCAGTAATACTTCTCTATAGACAATGATACTCCCAGTAATACTTCTCTATAGACAATGATACTCCCAGTAATACTTCTCTATAGACAATGATGCTCCCAGTAATACTTCTCTATAGACAATGATGCTCCCAGTAATACTTCTCTATAGATAATGATGCTTACAGTAATACTTCTCTATAGACAATGATGCTTCCAGTAATACTTCTCTATAGACAATGATACTCCCAGTAATACTTCTCTATAGACAATGATGCTCCCAGTAATACTTCTCTATAGACAATGATACTCCCAGTAATACTTCTATAGACAATGATGCTCCCAGTAATACTTCTCTATAGACAATGGTACTCCCAGTAATACTTCTCTATAGACAATGATACTCCCGGTAATACTTCTCTATAGACAATGATGCTCCCAATAATACTTCTCTATAGACAATGGTACTCCCAGTAATACTTCTCTATAGACAATGATGCTCCCAGTAATACTTCTCTATAGACAATGGTACTCCCAGTAATACTTCTCTATAGACAATGATGCTCCCAGTAATACTTCTCTATAGACAATGATACTCCCAGTAATACTTCTCTATAGACAATGATGCTCCCAGTAATACTTCTCTATAGATAATGATGCTCCCAGTAACATTTCTCTATAGACAATGATGCTCCCAGTAACACTTCTCTATAGACAATGATGCTCCCAGGAATACTTCTCTATAGACAATGATGCTCCCAGTAATATTTCTCTATAGACAATGATGCTCCCAGTAATACTTCTCTATAGATAATGATGCTCCCAGTAATATTTCTCTATAGACAATGATGCTCCCAGTAATACTTCTCTATAGACAATGGTACTCCCAGTAATATTTCTCTATAGACAATGATACTCCCAGTAATATTTCTCTATATACAATGATACTCCCAGTAATATTTCTCTATAGACAATGATACTCCCAGTAATATTTTTCTATAGACAATGATACACCCAGTAATACTTCTCTATAGACAATGATGCTCCCAGTAATACTTCTCTATAGACAATGATGCTCCCAGTAATACTTCTCTATAGACAATGATGCTCCCAGTAATACTTCTCTATAGACAATGATGCTCCCAGTAATACTTCTCTATAGACAATGATACTCCCAGTAATATTTCTCTATAGACAATGATGCTCCCAGTAATACTTCTCTATAGACAATGATACTCCCAGTAATATTTCTCTATAGACAATGATACTCCCAGTAATACTTCTCTATAGACAATGATGCTCCCAGTAATACTTCTCTATAGACAATGATACTCCCAGTAATACTACTATAGACAATGATGCTCCCAGTAATACTTCTCTATAGACAATGGTACTCCCAGTAATACTTCTCTATAGACAATGATACTCCCAGTAATACTTCTCTATAGACAATGATGCTCCCAATAATACTTCTCTATATACAATGATACTCCCAGTAATATTTCTCTATAGACAATGATACACCCAGTAATACTTCTCTATAGACAATGATGCTCCCAGTAATACTTCTCTATAGACAATGATGCTCCCAGTAATACTTCTCTATAGACAATGATACACCCAGTAATACTTCTCTATAGACAATGATGCTCCCAGTAATACTTCGCTATAGATAATGATGCTCCCAGTAATACTTCTCTATAGACAATGATGCTCCCAGTAATACTTCTCTATAGACAATGATACTCCCAGTAATACTTCTCTATAGACAATGATACTCCCAGTAATACTTCTCTATAGACAATGATACTCCCAGTAATACTTCTCTATAGACAATGATGCTCCCAGTAATACTTCTCTATAGACAATGATGCTCCCAGTAATACTTCTCTATAGACAATGATACTCCCAGTAATATTTCTCTATAGACAATGATACTCCCAGTAATACTTCTCTATAGACAATGATGCTCCCAGTAATACTTCTCTATAGACAATGGTACTCCCAGTAATACTTCTCTATAGACAATGATACTCCCAGTAATACTTCTCTATAGACAATGATGCTCCCAATAATACTTCTCTATATACAATGATACTCCCAGTAATATTTCTCTATAGACAATGATACACCCAGTAATACTTCTCTATAGACAATGATGCTCCCAGTAATACTTCTCTATAGACAATGATGCTCCCAGTAATACTTCGCTATAGATAATGATGCTCCCAGTAATACTTCTCTATAGACAATGATGCTTCCAGTATTACTTCTCTATAGACAATGATACTCCCAGTAATACTTCTCTATAGACAATGATGCTCCCAGCAATACTTCTCTATAGACAATGATGCTCCCAGTAATACTTCTCTATAGACAATGATGCTTCCAGTAATACTTCTCTATACACAATAATGCTCCCAGTGATACTTCTCTATAGACAATGATGCTCCTAGTAATACTTCTCTATAGACAATGATGCTTCCAGTAATACTTCTCTATAGACAATGATACTCCCAGTAATACTTCTCTATAGACAATGATGCTCCCAGCAATACTTCTCTATAGACAATGATGCTCCCAGCAATACTTCTCTATACACAATGATGCTCCCAGTAATACTTCTCTATAGACAATGATGCTTCCAGTAATACTTCTCTATAGACAATGATACTCCCAGTAATACTTCTCTATAGACCATGATGCTCCCAGTAATACTTCTCTATAGACAATGATGCTCCCAGTAATACTTCTCTATACACAATGATGCTCCCAGTAATACTTCTCTATAGACAATGATGCTCCCAGTAATACTTCTCTATAGACAATGATACTCCCAGTAATACTTCTCTTTAGACAATGATGCTCCCAGTAATACTTCTCTATACACAATGATGCTCCCAGTAATACTTCTCTATAGACAATGATGCTCCCAGTAATACTTCTCTATAGACAATGATACTCCCAGTAATACTTCTCTATAGACAATGATGCTCCCAGTATTACTTCTCTATAGACAATGATGCTCCCAGTAATACTTCTCTATAGACAATGATGCTTCCAGTAATACTTCTCTATAGACAATGATGCTTCCAGTATTACTTCTCTATAGACAATGATGCTCCCAGTAATACTTCTCTATAGACAATGATACTCCCAGTAATACTTCTCTATAGACAATGATGCTTCCAGTAATACTTCTCTATAGACAATGATGCTCCCAGTAATATTTCTCTATAGACAATGATACTCCCAGTAATACTTCTCTATAGACAATGATGCTCCCAGTAATACTTCTCTATACACAATGATGCTCCCAGTAATACTTCTCTATAGACAATGATGCTCCCAGTAATACTTCTCTATAGACAATGATGCTTCCAGTAATACTTCTCTATAGACAATGATGCTTCCAGTAATACTTCTCTATAGACAATGATACTTCCTGTAATACTTCTCTATAGACAATGATGCTCCCAGTAATACTTCTCTATACACAATGATGCTCCCAGTAATACTTCTCTATAGACAATGATACTCCCAGTAATACTTCTCTATAGACAATGATTCTCCCAGTAATACTTCTCTGTAGACAATTATACTCCCAGTAATACTTCTCTATAGACAATGATGCTCCCAGTAATACTTCTCTATAGACAATGATGCTTCCAGTAATACTTCTCTATATACAATGATACTCCCAGTAATACTTCTCTATAGACAATGATGCTCCCAGTAATACTTCTCTATAGACAATGATACTCCCAGTAATACTTCTCTATAGACAATGATGCTTCCAGTAATACTTCTCTATAGACAATGATGCTTCCATTAATACTTCTCTATAGACAATGATACTCCCAGTAATACTTCTCTATAGACAATGATGCTTCCAGTATTACTTCTCTATAGACAATGATGCTCCCAGTAATACTTCTCTATACACAATGATGCTCCCAGTAATACTTCTCTATAGACAATGATACTCCCAGTAATACTTCTCTATAGACAATGATGCTCCCAGTAATACTTCTCTATACACAATTATGCTCCCAGTAATACTTCTCTATAGACAATGATACTCCCAGTAATACTTCTCTATAGACAATGATGCTTCCAGTATTACTTCTCTATAGACAATGATGCTCCCAGTAATACTTCTCTATACACAATGATGCTCCCAGTAATACTTCTCTATAGACAATGATACTCCCAGTAATACTTCTCTATAGACAATGATGCTCCCAGTAATACTTCTCTATACACAATTATGCTCCCAGTAATACTTCTCTATAGACAATGATACTCCCAGTAATACTTCTCTATAGACAATGATACTCCCAGTAATACTTCTCTATAGACAATGATGCTCCCAGTAACACTTCTCTATAGACAATGATGCTCCCAGTAATACTTCTCTATAGACAATGATGCTCCCAGTAATACTTCTCTATAGATAATGATGCTCCCAGTAACACTTCTCTATAGAAAATGATGCTCCCAGTAATACTTCTCTATAGACAATGATGCTCCCAGTAATACTTCTCTATAGACAATGATGCTCCCAGTAACACTTCTCTATAGACAATGATGCTCCCAGTAATACTTCTCTATAGATAATGATGCTCCCAGTAATACTTCTCTATAGACAATGATACTCCCAGTAATACTTCTCTATAGACAATGATGCTCCCAGTAATACTTCTCTATAGGCAATGATGCTCCCAGTAATATTTCTCTATAGACAATGATACTCCCAGTAATATTTCTCTATAGACAATGATACTCCCAGTAATATTTCTCTATAGACAATGATACTCCCAGTAATACTTCTCTATAGACAATGATGCTCACAGTAATACTTCTCTATAGACAATGATACTCCCAGTAATATTTCTCTATAGACAATGATACTCCCAGTAATATTTCTCTATAGACAATGATACTCCCAGTAATATTTCTCTATAGACAATGATACTCGCAGTAATATTTCTCTATAAACAATGATACTCCCAGTAATACTTCTCTATAGACAATGATGCTCCCAGTAACACTTCTCTATAGACAATGATGCTCCCAGTAACACTTCTCTATAGACAATGATACTCCCAGTAATATTTCTCTATAGACAATGATACTCCCAGTAATACTTCTCTATAGACAATGATGCTCCCAGTAATATTTCTCTATAGACAATGATACTCCCAGTAATACTTCTCTATAGACAATGATGCTCCCAGTAATACTTCTCTATAGACAATGATACTCCCAGTAATATTTCTCTATAGACAATGATACTCCCAGTAATACTTCTCTATAGACAATGATACTCCCAGTAATACTTCTCTATAGACAATGATGCTCCCAGTAATACTTCTCTATAGACAATGATACTCCCAGTAATACTTCTCTATAGACAATGATACTCCCAGTAATACTTCTTTATAGACAATGATACTCCCAGTAATATTTCCCTATAGACAATGATACTCCCAGTAATATTTCTCTATAGACAATGATACTCCCAGTAATATTTCTCTATAGACAATGATGCTCCCAGTAATACTTCTCTATAGACAATGATGCTCCCAGTAATACTTCTCTATAGACAATGATACTCCCAGTAATATTTCTCTATAGACAATGATACTCCCAGTAATACTTCTCTATAGATTACGATGCTCCCAGTAATACTTCTCTATAGACAATGATGCTCCCAGTAATACTTCTCTGTAGACAATGATGCTCCCAGTAATACTTCTCTATAGACAATGATACTCCCAGTAATACTTCTCTATAGACAATGATGCTCCCAGTAATACTTCTCTATAGACAATGATGCTCCCAGTAATACTTCTCTGTAGACAATGATGCTCCCAGTAATACTTCTCTGTAGACAATGATGCTCCCAGTAATACTTCTCTATAGACAATGATACTCCCAGTAATACTTCTCTGTAGACAATGATGCTCCCAGTAATACTTCTCTATAGACAATGATACTCCCAGTAATACTTCTCTATAGACAATGATACTCCCAGTAATACTTCTCTATAGACAATGATGCTCCCAGTAATACTTATCTATAGACAATGATACTCCCACTAATACTTCTCTATAGACAATGATACTCCCAGTAATACTTCTCTATAGATATTGATGCTCCCAGTAATACTTCTCTATAGACAATGATGCTCCCAGTAATACTTCTCTATAGACAATGATGCTTCCAGTAATACTTCTCTATAGATATTGATGCTCCCAGTAACACTTCTCTATAGACAATGATGCTCCCAGTAATACTTCTCTATAGACAATGATGCTTCCAGTAATACTTCTCTATAGATATTGATGCTCCCAGTAACACTTCTCTATAGACAATGATACTCCCAGTAATACTTCTCTATAGACAATGATACTCCCAGTAATACTTCTCTATAGACAATGATGCTCCCAGTAATACTTCTCTATAGACAATGATGCTCCCAGTAATACTTCTCTATAGATAATGATGCTTACAGTAATACTTCTCTATAGACAATGATGCTTCCAGTAATACTTCTCTATAGACAATGATACTCCCAGTAATACTTCTCTATAGACAATGATGCTCCCAGTAATTCTTTTCTATAGACAATGATACTCCCAGTAATACTTCTATAGACAATGATGCTCCCAGTAATACTTCTCTATAGACAATGGTACTCCCAGTAATACTTCTCTATAGACAATGATACTCCCAGTAATACTTCTCTATAGACAATGATGCTCCCAATAATACTTCTCTATAGACAATGGTACTCCCAGTAATACTTCTCTATAGACAATGATGCTCCCAGTAATAGTTCTCTATAGATATTGATGCTCCCAGTAATACTTCTCTATAGACAATGATGCTTCCAGTAATACTTCTCTATAGACAATGATACTCCCAGTAATACTTCTCTGTAGACAATGATACTCCCAGTAATACTTCTCTATAGACAATGATACTCCCAGTAATACTTCTCTATAGACAATGATGCTCCCAGTAATACTTCTCTATAGACAATGATGCTCCCAGTAATACTTCTCTACAGACAATGATGCTCCCAGTAATACTTCTCTATAGACAATTATACTCCCAGTAATACTTCTCTATAGACAATGATACTCCCAGTAATACTTCTCTATAGACAATGATGCTCCCAGTAATACTTCTCTATAGACAATGATGCTCCCAGTAATACTTCTCTATAGACAATGATACTCCCAGTAATACTTCTCTATAGACAATGATGCTCCCAGTAATACTTCTCTATAGACAATGATGCTCCCAGTAATACTTCTCTATAGATAATGATGCTTACAGTAATACTTCTCTATAGACAATGATGCTTCCAGTAATACTTCTCTATAGACAATGATACTCCCAGTAATACTTCTCTATAGACAATGATGCTCCCAGTAATACTTCTCTATAGACATTGATGCTCCCAGTAATACTTCTATAGACAATGATGCTCCCAGTAATACTTCTCTATAGACAATGGTACTCCCAGTAATACTTCTCTATAGACAATGATACTCCCAGTAATACTTCTCTATAGACAATGATGCTCCCAGTAACACTTCTCTATAGACAATGATGCTCCCAGTAATACTTCTCTATAGACAATGATGCTCCCAGTAATATTTCTCTATAGACAATGATGCTCCCAGTAATACTTCTCTATAGATAATGATGCTCCCAGTAATATTTCTCTATAGACAATGATGCTTCCAGTATTACTTCTCTATAGACAATGATACTCCCAGTAATACTTCTCTATAGACAATGATGCTCCCAGCAATACTTCTCTATAGACAATGATGCTCCCAGTAATACTTCTCTATAGACAATGATGCTTCCAGTAATACTTCTCTATACACAATAATGCTCCCAGTGATACTTCTCTATAGACAATGATGCTCCTAGTAATACTTCTCTATAGACAATGATGCTTCCAGTAATACTTCTCTATAGACAATGATACTCCCAGTAATACTTCTCTATAGACAATGATGCTCCCAGCAATACTTCTCTATAGACAATGATGCTCCCAGCAATACTTCTCTATACACAATGATGCTCCCAGTAATACTTCTCTATAGACAATGATGCTTCCAGTAATACTTCTCTATAGACAATGATACTCCCAGTAATACTTCTCTATAGACCATGATGCTCCCAGTAATACTTCTCTATAGACAATGATGCTCCCAGTAATACTTCTCTATACACAATGATGCTCCCAGTAATACTTCTCTATAGACAATGATGCTCCCAGTAATACTTCTCTATAGACAATGATACTCCCAGTAATACTTCTCTTTAGACAATGATGCTCCCAGTAATACTTCTCTATACACAATGATGCTCCCAGTAATACTTCTCTATAGACAATGATGCTCCCAGTAATACTTCTCTATAGACAATGATACTCCCAGTAATACTTCTCTATAGACAATGATGCTCCCAGTATTACTTCTCTATAGACAATGATGCTCCCAGTAATACTTCTCTATAGACAATGATGCTTCCAGTAATACTTCTCTATAGACAATGATGATTCCAGTATTACTTCTCTATAGACAATGATGCTCCCAGTAATACTTCTCTATAGACAATGATACTCCCAGTAATACTTCTCTATAGACAATGATGCTTCCAGTAATACTTCTCTATAGACAATGATGCTCCCAGTAATATTTCTCTATAGACAATGATACTCCCAGTAATACTTCTCTATAGACAATGATGCTCCCAGTAATACTTCTCTATACACAATGATGCTCCCAGTAATACTTCTCTATAGACAATGATGCTCCCAGTAATACTTCTCTATAGACAATGATGCTTCCAGTAATACTTCTCTATAGACAATGATGCTTCCAGTAATACTTCTCTATAGACAATGATACTTCCTGTAATACTTCTCTATAGACAATGATGCTCCCAGTAATACTTCTCTATACACAATGATGCTCCCAGTAATACTTCTCTATAGACAATGATACTCCCAGTAATACTTCTCTATAGACAATGATTCTCCCAGTAATACTTCTCTGTAGACAATTATACTCCCAGTAATACTTCTCTATAGACAATGATGCTCCCAGTAATACTTCTCTATAGACAATGATGCTTCCAGTAATACTTCTCTATAGACAATGATACTCCCAGTAATACTTCTCTATAGACAATAATGCTTCCAGTAATACTTCTCTATAGACAATGATGCTCCCAGTAATACTTCTCTATAGACAATGATACTCCCAGTAATACTTCTCTATAGACAATGATACTCCCAGTAACACTTCTCTATAGACAATGATACTCCCAGTAATACTTCTCTATAGACAATGATGCTTCCAGTATTACTTCTCTATAGACAATGATGCTCCCAGTAATACTTCTCTATAGACAATGATGCTCCCAGTAATACTTCTCTATAGACAATGATACTCCCAGTAATACTTCTCTATAGACAATGATGCTTCCAGTAATACTTCTCTATAGACAATGATGCTTCCATTAATACTTCTCTATAGACAATGATACTCCCAGTAATACTTCTCTATAGACAATGATGCTTCCAGTATTACTTCTCTATAGACAATGATGCTCCCAGTAATACTTCTCTATACACAATGATGCTCCCAGTAATACTTCTCTATAGACAATGATGCTCCCAGTAATACTTCTCTATAGACAATGATGCTTCCAGTAATACTTCTCTATAGACAATGATGCTCCCAGTAATACTTCTCTATAGACAATGATGCTTCCAGTAATACTTCTCTATAGACAATGATACTTCCTGTAATACTTCTCTATAGACAATGATGCTCCCAGTAATACTTCTCTATACACAATGATGCTCCCAGTAATACTTCTCTATAGACAATGATACTCCCAGTAATACTTCTCTATAGACAATGATTCTCCCAGTAATACTTCTCTGTAGACAATTATACTCCCAGTAATACTTCTCTATAGACAATGATGCTCCCAGTAATACTTCTCTATAGACAATGATGCTTCCAGTAATACTTCTCTATATACAATGATACTCCCAGTAATACTTCTCTATAGATATTGATGCTCCCAGTAATACTTCTCTATAGACAATAATGCTTCCAGTAATACTTCTCTATAGACAATGATGCTCCCAGTAATACTTCTCTATAGACAATGATACTCCCAGTAATACTTCTCTATAGACAATGATACTCCCAGTAACACTTCTCTATAGACAATGATACTCCCAGTAATACTTCTCTATAGACAATGATGCTTCCAGTATTACTTCTCTATAGACAATGATGCTCCCAGTAATACTTCTCTATAGACAATGATGCTCCCAGTAATACTTCTCTATAGACAATGATACTCCCAGTAATACTTCTCTATAGACAATGATGCTTCCAGTAATACTTCTCTATAGACAATGATGCTTCCATTAATACTTCTCTATAGACAATGATACTCCCAGTAATACTTCTCTATAGACAATGATGCTTCCAGTATTACTTCTCTATAGACAATGATGCTCCCAGTAATACTTCTCTATACACAATGATGCTCCCAGTAATACTTCTCTATAGACAATGATGCTCCCAGTAATACTTCTCTATAGACAATGATGCTTCCAGTAATACTTCTCTATAGACAATGATGCTCCCAGTAATACTTCTCTATAGACAATGATGCTTCCAGTAATACTTCTCTATAGACAATGATACTTCCTGTAATACTTCTCTATAGACAATGATGCTCCCAGTAATACTTCTCTATACACAATGATTCTCCCAGTAATACTTCTCTATACACAATGATGCTCCCAGTAATACTTCTCTTTAAACAATGATGCTCCCAGTAATACTTCTCTATAGACAATGATGATTCCAGTAATACTTCTCTATAGACAATGATGCTCCCAGTAATACTTCTCTATAGACAATGATGCTCCCAGTAATACTTCTCTATAGACAATGATACTCCCAGTAATACTTCTCTATAGACAATGATGCTCCCAGTAATACTTCTCTATACACAATTATGCTCCCAGTAATACTTCTCTATAGACAATGATACTCCCAGTAATACTTCTCTATAGACAATGATGCTCCCAGTAATACTTCTCTATACACAATTATGCTCCCAGTAATACTTCTCTATAGACAATGATACTCCCAGTAATACTTCTCTATAGACAATGATACTCCCAGTAACACTTCTCTATAGACAATGATGCTCCCAGTAACACTTCTCTATAGACAATGATGCTCCCAGTAATACTTCTCTATAGACAATGATGCTCCCAGTAATACTTCTCTATAGATAATGATGCTCCCAGTAACACTTCTCTATAGAAAATGATACTCCCAGTAATACTTCTCTATAGACAATGATGCTCCCAGTAACACTTCTCTATAGACAATGATGCTCCCAGTAATACTTCTCTATAGACAATGATGCTCCCAGTAATATTTCTCTATAGACAATGATGCTCCCAGTAATACTTCTCTATAGATAATGATGCTCCCAGTAATATTTCTCTATAGACAATGATGCTTCCAGTATTACTTCTCTATAGACAATGATACTCCCAGTAATACTTCTCTATAGACAATGATGCTCCCAGCAATACTTCTCTATAGACAATGATGCTCCCAGTAATACTTCTCTATAGACAATGATGCTTCCAGTAATACTTCTCTATACACAATAATGCTCCCAGTGATACTTCTCTATAGACAATGATGCTCCTAGTAATACTTCTCTATAGACAATGATGCTTCCAGTAATACTTCTCTATAGACAATGATACTCCCAGTAATACTTCTCTATAGACAATGATGCTCCCAGCAATACTTCTCTATAGACAATGATGCTCCCAGCAATACTTCTCTATACACAATGATGCTCCCAGTAATACTTCTCTATAGACAATGATGCTTCCAGTAATACTTCTCTATAGACAATGATACTCCCAGTAATACTTCTCTATAGACCATGATGCTCCCAGTAATACTTCTCTATAGACAATGATGCTCCCAGTAATACTTCTCTATACACAATGATGCTCCCAGTAATACTTCTCTATAGACAATGATGCTCCCAGTAATACTTCTCTATAGACAATGATACTCCCAGTAATACTTCTCTTTAGACAATGATGCTCCCAGTAATACTTCTCTATACACAATGATGCTCCCAGTAATACTTCTCTATAGACAATGATGCTCCCAGTAATACTTCTCTATAGACAATGATACTCCCAGTAATACTTCTCTATAGACAATGATGCTCCCAGTATTACTGCTCTATAGACAATGATGCTCCCAGTAATACTTCTCTATAGACAATGATGCTTCCAGTAATACTTCTCTATAGACAATGATGCTTCCAGTATTACTTCTCTATAGACAATGATGCTCCCAGTAATACTTCTCTATAGACAATGATACTCCCAGTAATACTTCTCTATAGACAATGATGCTTCCAGTAATACTTCTCTATAGACAATGATGCTCCCAGTAATATTTCTCTATAAACAATGATACTCCCAGTAATACTTCTCTATAGACAATGATGCTCCCAGTAATACTTCTCTATACACAATGATGCTCCCAGTAATACTTCTCTATAGACAATGATGCTCCCAGTAATACTTCTCTATAGACAATGATGCTTCCAGTAATACTTCTCTATAGACAATGATGCTTCCAGTAATACTTCTCTATAGACAATGATACTTCCTGTAATACTTCTCTATAGACAATGATGCTCCCAGTAATACTTCTCTATAGACAATGATACTCCCAGTAATACTTCTCTATAGACAATGATGCTTCCAGTAATACTTCTCTATAGACAATGATGCTCCCAGTAATATTTCTCTATAAACAATGATACTCCCAGTAATACTTCTCTATAGACAATGATGCTCCCAGTAATACTTCTCTATACACAATGATGCTCCCAGTAATACTTCTCTATAGACAATGATGCTCCCAGTAATACTTCTCTATAGACAATGATGCTTCCAGTAATACTTCTCTATAGACAATGATGCTTCCAGTAATACTTCTCTATAGACAATGATACTTCCTGTAATACTTCTCTATAGACAATGATGCTCCCAGTAATACTTCTCTATAGACAATGATACTCCCAGTAATACTTCTCTATAGACAATGATTCTCCCAGTAATACTTCTCTGTAGACAATTATACTCCCAGTAATACTTCTCTATAGACAATGATGCTCCCAGTAATACTTCTCTATAGACAATGATGCTTCCAGTAATACTTCTCTATATACAATGATACTCCCAGTAATACTTCTCTATAGACAATGATGCTCCCAGTAATACTTCTCTATAGACAATGATGCTTCCAGTAATACTTCTCTATATACAATGATACTCCCAGTAATACTTCTCTATAGATATTGATGCTCCCAGTAATACTTCTCTATAGACAATAATGCTTCCAGTAATACTTCTCTATAGACAATGATGCTCCCAGTAATACTTCTCTATAGACAATGATACTCCCAGTAATACTTCTCTATAGACAATGATACTCCCAGTAACACTTCTCTATAGACAATGATACTCCCAGTAATACTTCTCTATAGACAATGATGCTCCCAGTAATACTTCTCTATAGACAATGATGCTCCCAGTAATACTTCTCTATAGACAATGATACTCCCAGTAATACTTCTCTATAGACAATGATGCTTCCAGTAATACTTCTCTATAGACAATGATGCTCCCAGTAATACTTCTCTATAGACAATGATGCTCCCAGTAATACTTCTCTATAGACAATGATACTCCCAGTAATACTTCTCTATAGACAATGATGCTTCCAGTAATACTTCTCTATAGACAATGATGCTTCCATTAATACTTCTCTATAGACAATGATACTCCCAGTAATACTTCTCTATAGACAATGATGCTTCCAGTATTACTTCTCTATAGACAATGATGCTCCCAGTAATACTTCTCTATACACAATGATGCTCCCAGTAATACTTCTCTATAGACAATGATGCTCCCAGTAATACTTCTCTATAGACAATGATGCTTCCAGTAATACTTCTCTATAGACAATGATGCTCCCAGTAATACTTCTCTATAGACAATGATGCTTCCAGTAATACTTCTCTATAGACAATGATACTTCCTGTAATACTTCTCTATAGACAATGATGCTCCCAGTAATACTTCTCTATACACAATGATGCTCCCAGTAATACTTCTCTATACACAATGATGCTCCCAGTAATACTTCTCTTTAAACAATGATGCTCCCAGTAATACTTCTCTATAGACAATGATGATTCCAGTAATACCTCTCTATAGACAATGATGCTCCCAGTAATACTTCTCTATAGACAATGATGCTCCCAGTAATACTTCTCTATAGACAATGATACTCCCAGTAATACTTCTCTATAGACAATGATGCTCCCAGTAATACTTCTCTATACACAATTATGCTCCCAGTAATACTTCTCTATAGACAATGATACTCCCAGTAATACTTCTCTATAGACAATGATACTCCCAGTAACACTTCTCTATAGACAATGATGCTCCCAGTAACACTTCTCTATAGACAATGATGCTCCCAGTAATACTTCTCTATAGACAATGATGCTCCCAGTAATACTTCTCTATAGATAATGATGCTCCCAGTAACACTTCTCTATAGAAAATGATGCTCCCAGTAATACTTCTCTATAGACAATGATGCTCCCAGTAATACTTCTCTATAGACAATGATGCTCCCAGTAACACTTCTCTATAGACAATGATGCTCCCAGTAATACTTCTCTATAGATAATGATGCTCCCAGTAATACTTCTCTATAGACAATGATACTCCCAGTAATACTTCTCTATAGACAATGATGCTCCCAGTAATACTTCTCTATAGGCAATGATGCTCCCAGTAATATTTCTCTATAGACAATGATACTCCCAGTAATATTTCTCTATAGACAATGATACTCCCAGTAATATTTCTCTATAGACAATGATACTCCCAGTAATACTTCTCTATAGACAATGATGCTCCCAGCAATACTTCTCTATAGACAATGATGCTCCCAGTAATACTTCTCTATAGACAATGATGCTTCCAGTAATACTTCTCTATACACAATAATGCTCCCAGTGATACTTCTCTATAGACAATGATGCTCCTAGTAATACTTCTCTATAGACAATGATGCTTCCAGTAATACTTCTCTATAGACAATGATACTCCCAGTAATACTTCTCTATAGACAATGATGCTCCCAGCAATACTTCTCTATAGACAATGATGCTCCCAGCAATACTTCTCTATACACAATGATGCTCCCAGTAATACTTCTCTATAGACAATGATGCTTCCAGTAATACTTCTCTATAGACAATGATACTCCCAGTAATACTTCTCTATAGACCATGATGCTCCCAGTAATACTTCTCTATAGACAATGATGCTCCCAGTAATACTTCTCTATACACAATGATGCTCCCAGTAATACTTCTCTATAGACAATGATGCTCCCAGTAATACTTCTCTATAGACAATGATACTCCCAGTAATACTTCTCTTTAGACAATGATGCTCCCAGTAATACTTCTCTATACACAATGATGCTCCCAGTAATACTTCTCTATAGACAATGATGCTCCCAGTAATACTTCTCTATAGACAATGATACTCCCAGTAATACTTCTCTATAGACAATGATGCTCCCAGTATTACTTCTCTATAGACAATGATGCTCCCAGTAATACTTCTCTATAGACAATGATGCTTCCAGTAATACTTCTCTATAGACAATGATGCTTCCAGTATTACTTCTCTATAGACAATGATGCTCCCAGTAATACTTCTCTATAGACAATGATACTCCCAGTAATACTTCTCTATAGACAATGATGCTTCCAGTAATACTTCTCTATAGACAATGATGCTCCCAGTAATATTTCTCTATAAACAATGATACTCCCAGTAATACTTCTCTATAGACAATGATGCTCCCAGTAATACTTCTCTATACACAATGATGCTCCCAGTAATACTTCTCTATAGACAATGATGCTCCCAGTAATACTTCTCTATAGACAATGATGCTTCCAGTAATACTTCTCTATAGACAATGATGCTTCCAGTAATACTTCTCTATAGACAATGATACTTCCTGTAATACTTCTCTATAGACAATGATGCTCCCAGTAATACTTCTCTATACACAATGATGCTCCCAGTAATACTTCTCTATAGACAATGATACTCCCAGTAATACTTCTCTATAGACAATGATTCTCCCAGTAATACTTCTCTGTAGACAATTATACTCCCAGTAATACTTCTCTATAGACAATGATGCTCCCAGTAATACTTCTCTATAGACAATGATGCTTCCAGTAATACTTCTCTATATACAATGATACTCCCAGTAATACTTCTCTATAGACAATGATGCTCCCAGTAATACTTCTCTATAGACAATGATGCTTCCAGTAATACTTCTCTATATACAATGATACTCCCAGTAATACTTCTCTATAGATATTGATGCTCCCAGTAATACTTCTCTATAGACAATAATGCTTCCAGTAATACTTCTCAATAGACAATGATGCTCCCAGTAATACTTCTCTATAGACAATGATACTCCCAGTAATACTTCTCTATAGACAATGATACTCCCAGTAACACTTCTCTATAGACAATGATACTCCCAGTAATACTTCTCTATAGACAATGATGCTTCCAGTATTACTTCTCTATAGACAATGATGCTCCCAGTAATACTTCTCTATAGACAATGATGCTCCCAGTAATACTTCTCTATAGACAATGATACTCCCAGTAATACTTCTCTATAGACAATGATGCTTCCAGTAATACTTCTCTATAGACAATGATGCTTCCATTAATACTTCTCTATAGACAATGATACTCCCAGTAATACTTCTCTATAGACAATGATGCTTCCAGTATTACTTCTCTATAGACAATGATGCTCCCAGTAATACTTCTCTATACACAATGATGCTCCCAGTAATACTTCTCTATAGACAATGATGCTTCCAGTAATACTTCTCTATAGACAATGATGCTCCCAGTAATACTTCTCTATAGACAATGATGCTTCCAGTAATACTTCTCTATAGACAATGATACTTCCTGTAATACTTCTCTATAGACAATGATGCTCCCAGTAATACTTCTCTATACACAATGATGCTCCCAGTAATACTTCTCTATACACAATGATGCTCCCAGTAATACTTCTCTTTAAACAATGATGCTCCCAGTAATACTTCTCTATAGACAATGATGATTCCAGTAATACTTCTCTATAGACAATGATGCTCCCAGTAATACTTCTCTATAGACAATGATGCTCCCAGTAATACTTCTCTATAGACAATGATACTCCCAGTAATACTTCTCTATAGACAATGATGCTCCCAGTAATACTTCTCTATACACAATTATGCTCCCAGTAATACTTCTCTATAGACAATGATACTCCCAGTAATACTTCTCTATAGACAATGATACTCCCAGTAACACTTCTCTATAGACAATGATGCTCCCAGTAACACTTCTCTATAGACAATGATGCTCCCAGTAATACTTCTCTATAGACAATGATGCTCCCAGTAATACTTCTCTATAGATAATGATGCTCCCAGTAACACTTCTCTATAGAAAATGATGCTCCCAGTAATACTTCTCTATAGACAATGATGCTCCCAGTAATACTTCTCTATAGACAATGATGCTCCCAGTAACACTTCTCTATAGACAATGATGCTCCCAGTAATACTTCTCTATAGATAATGATGCTCCCAGTAATACTTCTCTATAGACAATGATACTCCCAGTAATACTTCTCTATAGACAATGATGCTCCCAGTAATACTTCTCTATAGGCAATGATGCTCCCAGTAATATTTCTCTATAGACAATGATACTCCCAGTAATATTTCTCTATAGACAATGATACTCCCAGTAATATTTCTCTATAGACAATGATACTCCCAGTAATACTTCTCTATAGACAATGATGCTCACAGTAATACTTCTCTATAGACAATGATACTCCCAGTAATATTTCTCTATAGACAATGATACTCCCAGTAATATTTCTCTATAGACAATGATACTCCCAGTAATATTTCTCTATAGACAATGATACTCGCAGTAATATTTCTCTATAAACAATGATACTCCCAGTAATACTTCTCTATAGACAATGATGCTCCCAGTAACACTTCTCTATAGACAATGATGCTCCCAGTAATACTTCTCTATAGACAATGATACTCCCAGTAATATTTCTCTATAGACAATGATACTCCCAGTAATACTTCTCTATAGACAATGATGCTCCCAGTAATATTTCTCTATAGACAATGATACTCCCAGTAATACTTCTCTATAGACAATGATGCTCCCAGTAATACTTCTCTATAGACAATGATACTCCCAGTAATATTTCTCTATAGACAATGATACTCCCAGTAATACTTCTCTATAGACAATGATACTCCCAGTAATACTTCTCTATAGACAATGATGCTCCCAGTAATACTTCTCTATAGACAATGATACTCCCAGTAATACTTCTCTATAGACAATGATACTCCCAGTAATACTTCTTTATAGACAATGATACTCCCAGTAATATTTCCCTATAGACAATGATACTCCCAGTAATATTTCTCTATAGACAATGATACTCCCAGTAATATTTCTCTATAGACAATGATGCTCCCAGTAATATTTCTCTATAGACAATGATGCTCCCAGTAATACTTCTCTATAGACAATGATGCTCCCAGTAATACTTCTCTATAGACAATGATACTCCCAGTAATATTTCTCTATAGACAATGATACTCCCAGTAATACTTCTCTATAGATTACGATGCTCCCAGTAATACTTCTCTATAGACAATGATGCTCCCAGTAATACTTCTCTGTAGACAATGATGCTCCCAGTAATACTTCTCTATAGACAATGATACTCCCAGTAATACTTCTCTATAGACAATGATGCTCCCAGTAATACTTCTCTATAGACAATGATGCTCCCAGTAATACTTCTCTGTAGACAATGATGCTCCCAGTAATACTTCTCTGTAGACAATGATGCTCCCAGTAATACTTCTCTATAGACAATGATGCTCCCAGTAATACTTCTCTATAGACAATGATACTCCCAGTAATACTTCTCTATAGACAATGATGCTCCCAGTAATACTTCTCTGTAGACAATGATACTCCCAGTAATACTTCTCTGTAGACAATGATGCTCCCAGTAATACTTCTCTATAGACAATGATACTCCCAGTAATACTTCTCTATAGACAATGATACTCCCAGTAATACTTCTCTATAGATATTGATGCTCCCAGTAATACTTCTCTATAGACAATGATGCTCCCAGTAATACTTCTCTATAGACAATGATGCTTCCAGTAATACTTCTCTATAGATATTGATGCTCCCAGTAACACTTCTCTATAGACAATGGTGCTCCCAGTAATACTTCTCTATAGACAATGATGCTTCCAGTAATACTTCTCTATAGATATTGATGCTCCCAGTAACACTTCTCTATAGACAATGATACTCCCAGTAATACTTCTCTATAGACAATGATACTCCCAGTAATACTTCTCTATAGACAATGATGCTCCCAGTAATACTTCTCTATAGACAATGATGCTCCCAGTAATACTTCTCTATAGATAATGATGCTTACAGTAATACTTCTCTATAGACAATGATGCTTCCAGTAATACTTCTCTATAGACAATGATACTCCCAGTAATACTTCTCTATAGACAATGATGCTCCCAGTAATACTTTTCTATAGACAATGATACTCCCAGTAATACTTCTATAGACAATGATGCTCCCAGTAATACTTCTCTATAGACAATGGTACTCCCAGTAATACTTCTCTATAGACAATGATACTCCCAGTAATACTTCTCTATAGACAATGATGCTCCCAATAATACTTCTCTATAGACAATGGTACTCCCAGTAATACTTCTCTATAGACAATGATGCTCCCAGTAATACTTCTCTATAGATATTGATGCTCCCAGTAATACTTCTCTATAGACAATGATGCTTCCAGTAATACTTCTCTATAGACAATGATACTCCCAGTAATACTTCTCTGTAGACAATGATACTCCCAGTAATACTTCTCTATAGACAATGATACTCCCAGTAATACTTCTCTATAGACAATGATGCTCCCAGTAATACTTCTCTATAGACAATGATGCTCCCAGTAATACTTCTCTACAGACAATGATGCTCCCAGTAATACTTCTCTATAGACAATTATACTCCCAGTAATACTTCTCTATAGACAATGATACTCCCAGTAATACTTCTCTATAGACAATGATGCTCCCAGTAATACTTCTCTATAGACAATGATGCTCCCAGTAATACTTCTCTATAGACAATGATACTCCCAATAATACTTCTCTATAGACAATGATGCTCCCAGTAATACTTCTCTATAGACAATGATGCTCCCAGTAATACTTCTCTATAGATAATGATGCTTACAGTAATACTTCTCTATAGACAATGATGCTTCCAGTAATACTTCTCTATAGACAATGATACTCCCAGTAATACTTCTCTATAGACAATGATGCTCCCAGTAATACTTCTCTATAGACATTGATGCTCCCAGTAATACTTCTATAGACAATGATGCTCCCAGTAATACTTCTCTATAGACAATGGTACTCCCAGTAATACTTCTCTATAGACAATGATACTCCCAGTAATACTTCTCTATAGACAATGATGCTCCCAATAATACTTTTCTATAGACAATGGTACTCCCAGTAATACTTCTCTATAGACAATGATACTCCCAGTAATACTTCTCTGTAGACAATGATACTCCCAGTAATACTTCTCTATAGACAATGATACTCCCAGTAATACTTCTCTATAGACAATGATGCTCCCAGTAATACTTCTCTATAGACAATGATGCTCCCAGTAATACTTCTCTATAGACAATGATACTCCCAGTAATACTTCTCTATAGACAATGATGCTCCCAGTAACACTTCTCTATAGACAATGATGCTCCCAGTAATACTTCTCTATAGACAATGATGCTCCCAGTAATATTTCTCTATAGACAATGATGCTCCCAGTAATACTTCTCTATAGATAATGATGCTCCCAGTAATATTTCTCTATAGACAATGATGCTCCCAGTAATACTTCTCTATAGACAATGGTACTCCCAGTAATATTTCTCTATAGACAATGATACTCCCAGTAATATTTCTCTATATACAATGATACTCCCAGTAATATTTCTCTATAGACGATGATACTCCCAGTAATATTTTTCTATAGACGATGATACACCCAGTAATACTTCTCTATAGACAATGATGCTCCCAGTAATACTTCTCTATAGACAATGATGCTCCCAGTAATACTTCTCTATAGACAATGATGCCCCCAGTAATACTTCTCTATAGACAATGATGCCCCCAGTAATACTTCTCTATAGACAATGATGCTCCCAGTAATACTTCTCTATAGACAATGATGCTCCCAGTAATACTTCTCTATAGACAATGATGCTCCCAGTAATACTTCTCTATAGACAATGATACTCCCAGTAATACTTCTCTATAGACAATGATGCTCCCAGTAATACTTCTCTATAGACAATGATGCTCCCAGTAATACTTCTCTATAGACAATGATACTCCCAGTAATATTTCTCTATAGACAATGATACTCCCAGTAATATTTCTCTATATACAATGATACTCCCAGTAATATTTCTCTATAGACAATGATACACCCAGTAATACTTCTCTATAGACAATGATGCTCCCAGTAATACTTCTCTATAGACAATGATGCTCCCAGTAATACTTCTCTATAGACAATGATGCTCCCAGTAATACTTCGCTATAGATAATGATGCTCCCAGTAATACTTCTCTATAGACAATGATGCTTCCAGTATTACTTCTCTATAGACAATGATACTCCCAGTAATACTTCTCTATAGACAATGATGCTCCCAGCAATACTTCTCTATAGACAATGATGCTCCCAGTAATACTTCTCTATAGACAATGATGCTTCCAGTAATACTTCTCTATAGACAATGATGCTCCCAGTAATACTTCTCTATAGACAATGATACTTCCTGTAATACTTCTCTATAGACAATGATGCTCCCAGTAATACTTCTCTATACACAATGATGCTCCCAGTAATACTTCTCTATAGACAATGATACTCCCAGTAATACTTCTCTATAGACAATGATACTCCCAGTAACACTTCTCTATAGACAATGATGCTCCCAGTAATACTTCTCTATAGACAATGATACTTCCTGTAATACTTCTCTATAGACAATGATACTCCCAGTAATACTTCTCTATAGACAATGATGCTCCCAGTAATACTTCTCTATAGACAATGATACTTCCTGTAATACTTCTCTATAGACAATGATGCTCCCAGTAATACTTCTCTATACACAATGATGCTCCCAGTAATACTTCTCTATAGACAATGATACTCCCAGTAATACTTCTCTATAGACAATGATACTCCCAGTAATACTTCTCTATAGACAATGATGCTCCCAGTAATACTTCTCTATAGACAATGATGCTCCCAGTAATACTTCTCTATAGACAATGATGCTCCCAGTAATACTTCTCTATAGACAATGATGCTCCCAGTAATACTTCTCTATAGATAATGATGCTCCCAGTAATACTTCTCTATAGACAATGATACTCCCAGTAATACTTCTCTATAGACAATGATGCTCCCAGTAATACTTCTCTATAGACAATGATGCTCCCAGCAATACTTCTCTATAGACAATGATACTCCCAGTAATATTTCTCTATAGACAATGATACTCCCAGTAATATTTCTCTATAGACAATGATACTCCCAGTAATATTTCTCTATAGACAATGATACTCCCAGTAATACTTCTCTATAGACAATGATGCTCCCAGTAACACTTCTCTATAGACAATGATGCTCCCAGTAATACTTCTCTATAGATAATGATGCTCCCAGTAACACTTCTCTATAGACAATGATACTCCCAGTAATACTTCTCTATAGACAATGATGCTCCCAGCAATACTTCTCTATAGACAATGATACTCCCAGTAATATTTCTCTATAGACAATGATACTCCCAGTAATATTTCTCTATAGACAATGATACTCCCAGTAATATTTCTCTATAGACAATGATACTCCCAGTAATACTTCTCTATAGACAATGATGCTCCCAGTAACACTTCTCTATAGACAATGATGCTCCCAGTAATACTTCTCTATAGATAATGATGCTCCCAGTAACACTTCTCTATAGACAATGATACTCCCAGTAATACTTCTCTATAGATAATGATGCTCCCAGTAATACTTCTCTATAGACAATGATACTCCCAGTAATATTTCTCTATAGACAATGATACTCCCAGTAATATTTCTCTATAGACAATGATACTCCCAGTAATATTTCTCTATAGACAATGATACTCCCAGTAATATTTCTCTATAGACAATGATACTCCCAGTAATACTTCTCTATAGACAATGATGCTCCCAGTAACACTTCTCTATAGACAATGATGCTCCCAGTAATACTTCTCTATAGACAATGATACTCCCAGTAATATTTCTCTATAGACAATGATACTCCCAGTAATACTTCTCTATAGACAATGATGCTCCCAGTAATATTTCTCTATAGACAATGATACTCCCAGTAATACTTCTCTATAGACAATGATGCTCCCAGTAATACTTCTCTATAGACAATGATACTCCCAGTAATATTTCTCTATAGACAATGATACTCCCAGTAATACTTCTCTATAGACAATGATACTCCCAGTAATACTTCTCTATAGACAATGATGCTCCCAGTAATACTTCTCTATAGACAATGATACTCCCAGTAATACTTCTCTATAGACAATGATACTCCCAGTAATACTTCTCTATAGACAATGATACTCCCAGTAATACTTCTCTATAGACAATGATGCTCCCAGTAATACTTCTCTATACACAATGATGCTCCCAGTAATACTTCTCTATAGACAATGATACTCCCAGTAATACTTCTCTATAGACAATGATACTCCCAGTAATACTTCTCTATAGACAATGATGCTCCCAGTAACACTTCTCTATAGACAATGATGCTCCCAGTAATACTTCTCTATAGACAATGATGCTCCCAGTAATACTTCTCTATAGATAATGATGCTCCCAGTAACACTTCTCTATAGAAAATGATGCTCCCAGTAATACTTCTCTATAGACAATGATGCTCCCAGTAATACTTCTCTATAGACAATGATGCTCCCAGTAACACTTCTCTATAGACAATGATGCTCCCAGTAATACTTCTCTATAGATAATGATGCTCCCAGTAATACTTCTCTATAGACAATGATGCTCCCAGTAATACTTCTCTATAGGCAATGCTGCTCCCAGTAATATTTCTCTATAGACAATGATACTCCCAGTAATATTTCTCTATAGACAATGATACTCCCAGTAATATTTCTCTATAGACAATGATACTCCCAGTAATACTTCTCTATAGACAATGATGCTCACAGTAATACTTCTCTATAGACAATGATACTCCCAGTAATATTTCTCTATAGACAATGATACTCCCAGTAATATTTCTCTATAGACAATGATACTCCCAGTAATATTTCTCTATAGACAATGATACTTGCAGTAATATTTCTCTATAGACAATGATACTCCCAGTAATACTTCTCTATAGACAATGATGCTCCCAGTAATACTTCTCTATAGACAATGATACTCCCAGTAATACTTCTCTATAGACAATGATACTCCCAGTAATACTTCTCTATAGACAATGATACTCCCAGTAATATTTCCCTATAGACAATGATACTCCCAGTAATATTTCTCTATAGACAATGATACTCCCAGTAACACTTCTCTATAGACAATGATGCTCCCAGTAACACTTCTCTATAGACAATGATGCTCCCAGTAATACTTCTCTATAGACAATGATGCTCCCAGTAATATTTCTCTATAGACAATGATACTCCCAGTAATACTTCTCTATAGATTACGATGCTCCCAGTAATACTTCTCTATAGACAATGATGCTCCCAGTAATACTTCTCTGTAGACAATGATGCTCCCAGTAATACTTCTCTATAGACAATGATACTCCCAGTAATACTTCTCTATAGACAATGATGCTCCCAGTAATACTTCTCTATAGACAATGATGCTCCCAGTAATACTTCTCTGTAGACAATGATGCTCCCAGTAATACTTCTCTATAGACAATGATACTCCCAGTAATACTTCTCTGTAGACAATGATGCTCCCAGTAATACTTCTCTATAGACAATGATACTCCCAGTAATACTTCTCTATAGACAATGATACTCCCAGTAATACTTCTCTATAGACAATGATGCTCCCAGTAATACTTCTCTATAGACAATGATACTCCCACTAATACTTCTCTATAGACAATGATACTCCCAGTAATACTTCTCTATAGACAATGATGCTCCCAGTAATACTTCTCTATAGACAATGATGCTCCCAGTAATACTTCTTTATAGACAATGATACTCCCAGTAATACTTCTCTATAGACAATGATACTCCCAGTAATACTTCTCTATAGACAATGATGCTCCCAGTAATACTTCTCTATAGACAATGATGCTCCCAGTAATACTTCTCTATAGACAATGATGCTCCCAGTAATACTTCTCTATTGACAATGATGCTCCCAGTAATACTTCTCTATAGACAATGATACTCCCAGTAATACTTCTCTATAGACAATGATGCTTCCAGTAATACTTCTCTATAGACAATGATGCTCCCAGTAATACTTCTCTATAGACAATGATGCTCCCAGTAATACTTCTCTATAGATAATGATGCTCCCAGTAATGTTTCTCTATAGACAATGATGCTCCCAGTAACACTTCTCTATAGACAATGATGCTCCCAGTAATGCTTCTCTATAGACAATGATACTCCCAGTAATACTTCTCTATAGACAATGATGCTCCCAGTAATACTTCTCTATAGACAATGATGCTCCCAGTAATACTTCTCTATTGACAATGATGCTCCCAGTAATACTTCTCTATAGACAATGATGCTCCCAGTAATACTTCTCTATTGACAATGATGCTCCCAGTAATACTTCTCTATAGACAATGATACTCCCAGTAATACTTCTCTATAGACATTGATGCTTCCAGTAATACTTCTCTATAGACAATGATGCTTCCAGTAATACTTCTCTATAGACAATGATGCTCCCAGTAACACTTCTCTATAGACAATTATGCTCCCAGTAATACTTCTCTATAGACAATGATGCTCCCAGTAATACTTCTCTATAGATAATGATACTCCCAGTAATATTCTCTATAGATAATAGTACTCCCAGTAATACTTCTCTATAGACAATGATGCTCCCAGTAATGCTTCTCTATAGACAATGATGCTTCCAGTAATACTTCTCTATAGACAATGATGCTTCCAGTAATACTTCTCTATAGACAATGATACTCCCAGTAATACTTCTCTATAGATAATAATACTCCCAGTAATACTTCTCTATAGACAATGATACTCCCAGTAATACTTCTCTATAGACAATGATGCTCCCAGTAATACTTCTCTATACACAATTATGCTCCCAGTAATACTTCTCTATAGACAATGATACTCCCAGTAATACTTCTCTATAGACAATGATACTCCCAGTAATACTTCTCTATAGACAATGATGCTCCCAGTAACACTTCTCTATAGACAATGATGCTCCCAGTAATACTTCTCTATAGACAATGATGCTCCCAGTAATACTTCTCTATAGATAATGATGCTCCCAGTAACACTTCTCTATAGAAAATGATGCTCCCAGTAATACTTCTCTATAGACAATGATGCTCCCAGTAATACTTCTCTATAGACAATGATGCTCCCAGTAACACTTCTCTATAGACAATGATGCTCCCAGTAATACTTCTCTATAGATAATGATGCTCCCAGTAATACTTCTCTATAGACAATGATACTCCCAGTAATACTTCTCTATAGACAATGATGCTCCCAGTAATACTTCTCTATAGGCAATGATGCTCCCAGTAATATTTCTCTATAGACAATGATACTCCCAGTAATATTTCTCTATAGACAATGATACTCCCAGTAATATTTCTCTATAGACAATGATACTCCCAGTAATACTTCTCTATAGACAATGATGCTCACAGTAATACTTCTCTATAGACAATGATACTCCCAGTAATATTTCTCTATAGACAATGATACTCCCAGTAATATTTCTCTATAGACAATGATACTCCCAGTAATACTTCTCTATAGACAATGATGCTCACAGTAATACTTCTCTATAGGCAATGATGCTCCCAGTAATATTTCTCTATAGACAATGATACTCCCAGTAATATTTCTCTATAGACAATGATACTCCCAGTAATATTTCTCTATAGACAATGATACTCCCAGTAATACTTCTCTATAGACAATGATGCTCACAGTAATACTTCTCTATAGACAATGATACTCCCAGTAATATTTCTCTATAGACAATGATACTCCCAGTAATATTTCTCTATAGACAATGATACTCGCAGTAATATTTCTCTATAAACAATGATACTCCCAGTAATACTTCTCTATAGACAATGATGCTCCCAGTAACACTTCTCTATAGACAATGATGCTCCCAGTAATACTTCTCTATAGACAATGATACTCCCAGTAATATTTCTCTATAGACAATGATACTCCCAGTAATACTTCTCTATAGACAATGATGCTCCCAGTAATATTTCTCTATAGACAATGATACTCCCAGTAATACTTCTCTATAGACAATGATGCTCCCAGTAATACTTCTCTATAGACAATGATACTCCCAGTAATATTTCTCTATAGACAATGATACTCCCAGTAATACTTCTCTATAGACAATGATACTCCCAGTAATACTTCTCTATAGACAATGATGCTCCCAGTAATACTTCTCTATAGACAATGATACTCCCAGTAATACTTCTCTATAGACAATGATACTCCCAGTAATACTTCTTTATAGACAATGATACTCCCAGTAATATTTCCCTATAGACAATGATACTCCCAGTAATATTTCTCTATAGACAATGATACTCCCAGTAATATTTCTCTATAGACAATGATGCTCCCAGTAATATTTCTCTATAGACAATGATGCTCCCAGTAATACTTCTCTATAGACAATGATGCTCCCAGTAATACTTCTCTATAGACAATGATACTCCCAGTAATATTTCTCTATAGACAATGATACTCCCAGTAATACTTCTCTATAGATTACGATGCTCCCAGTAATACTTCTCTATAGACAATGATGCTCCCAGTAATACTTCTCTGTAGACAATGATGCTCCCAGTAATACTTCTCTATAGACAATGATACTCCCAGTAATACTTCTCTATAGACAATGATGCTCCCAGTAATACTTCTCTATAGACAATGATGCTCCCAGTAATACTTCTCTGTAGACAATGATGCTCCCAGTAATACTTCTCTGTAGACAATGATGCTCCCAGTAATACTTCTCTATAGACAATGATACTCCCAGTAATACTTCTCTGTAGACAATGATGCTCCCAGTAATACTTCTCTATAGACAATGATACTCCCAGTAATACTTCTCTATAGACAATGATACTCCCAGTAATACTTCTCTATAGACAATGATGCTCCCAGTAATACTTATCTATAGACAATGATACTCCCACTAATACTTCTCTATAGACAATGATACTCCCAGTAATACTTCTCTATAGATATTGATGCTCCCAGTAATACTTCTCTATAGACAATGATGCTCCCAGTAATACTTCTCTATAGACAATGATGCTTCCAGTAATACTTCTCTATAGATATTGATGCTCCCAGTAACACTTCTCTATAGACAATGATGCTCCCAGTAATACTTCTCTATAGACAATGATGCTTCCAGTAATACTTCTCTATAGATATTGATGCTCCCAGTAACACTTCTCTATAGACAATGATACTCCCAGTAATACTTCTCTATAGACAATGATACTCCCAGTAATACTTCTCTATAGACAATGATGCTCCCAGTAATACTTCTCTATAGACAATGATGCTCCCAGTAATACTTCTCTATAGATAATGATGCTTACAGTAATACTTCTCTATAGACAATGATGCTTCCAGTAATACTTCTCTATAGACAATGATACTCCCAGTAATACTTCTCTATAGACAATGATGCTCCCAGTAATACTTTTCTATAGACAATGATACTCCCAGTAATACTTCTATAGACAATGATGCTCCCAGTAATACTTCTCTATAGACAATGGTACTCCCAGTAATACTTCTCTATAGACAATGATACTCCCAGTAATACTTCTCTATAGACAATGATGCTCCCAATAATACTTCTCTATAGACAATGGTACTCCCAGTAATACTTCTCTATAGACAATGATGCTCCCAGTAATACTTCTCTATAGATATTGATGCTCCCAGTAATACTTCTCTATAGACAATGATGCTTCCAGTAATACTTCTCTATAGACAATGATACTCCCAGTAATACTTCTCTGTAGACAATGATACTCCCAGTAATACTTCTCTATAGACAATGATACTCCCAGTAATACTTCTCTATAGACAATGATGCTCCCAGTAATACTTCTCTATAGACAATGATGCTCCCAGTAATACTTCTCTACAGACAATGATGCTCCCAGTAATACTTCTCTATAGACAATTATACTCCCAGTAATACTTCTCTATAGACAATGATACTCCCAGTAATACTTCTCTATAGACAATGATGCTCCCAGTAATACTTCTCTATAGACAATGATGCTCCCAGTAATACTTCTCTATAGACAATGATACTCCCAGTAATACTTCTCTATAGACAATGATGCTCCCAGTAATACTTCTCTATAGACAATGATGCTCCCAGTAATACTTCTCTATAGATAATGATGCTTACAGTAATACTTCTCTATAGACAATGATGCTTCCAGTAATACTTCTCTATAGACAATGATACTCCCAGTAATACTTCTCTATAGACAATGATGCTCCCAGTAATACTTCTCTATAGACATTGATGCTCCCAGTAATACTTCTATAGACAATGATGCTCCCAGTAATACTTCTCTATAGACAATGGTACTCCCAGTAATACTTCTCTATAGACAATGATACTCCCAGTAATACTTCTCTATAGACAATGATGCTCCCAATAATACTTTTCTATAGACAATGGTACTCCCAGTAATACTTCTCTATAGACAATGATACTCCCAGTAATACTTCTCTATAGACAATGATACTCCCAGTAATACTTCTCTATAGACAATGATGCTCCCAGTAATACTTCTCTATAGACAATGATGCTCCCAGTAATACTTCTCTATAGACAATGATACTCCCAGTAATACTTCTCTATAGACAATGATGCTCCCAGTAACACTTCTCTATAGACAATGATGCTCCCAGTAATACTTCTCTATAGACAATGATGCTCCCAGTAATATTTCTCTATAGACAATGATGCTCCCAGTAATACTTCTCTATAGATAATGATGCTCCCAGTAATATTTCTCTATAGACAATGATGCTCCCAGTAATACTTCTCTATAGACAATGGTACTCCCAGTAATATTTCTCTATAGACAATGATACTCCCAGTAATATTTCTCTATATACAATGATACTCCCAGTAATATTTCTCTATAGATGATGATACTCCCAGTAATATTTTTCTATAGACGATGATACACCCAGTAATACTTCTCTATAGACAATGATGCTCCCAGTAATACTTCTCTATAGACAATGATGCTCCCAGTAATACTTCTCTATAGACAATGATGCCCCCAGTAATACTTCTCTATAGACAATGATGCCCCCAGTAATACTTCTCTATAGACAATGATGCTCCCAGTAATACTTCTCTATAGACAATGATGCTCCCAGTAATACTTCTCTATAGACAATGATGCTCCCAGTAATACTTCTCTATAGACAATGATACTCCCAGTAATACTTCTCTATAGACAATGATGCTCCCAGTAATACTTCTCTATAGACAATGATGCTCCCAGTAATACTTCTCTATAGACAATGATACTCCCAGTAATATTTCTCTATAGACAATGATACTCCCAGTAATATTTCTCTATATACAATGATACTCCCAGTAATATTTCTCTATAGACAATGATACACCCAGTAATACTTCTCTATAGACAATGATGCTCCCAGTAATACTTCTCTATAGACAATGATGCTCCCAGTAATACTTCTCTATAGACAATGATGCTCCCAGTAATACTTCGCTATAGATAATGATGCTCCCAGTAATACTTCTCTATAGACAATGATGCTTCCAGTATTACTTCTCTATAGACAATGATACTCCCAGTAATACTTCTCTATAGACAATGATGCTCCCAGCAATACTTCTCTATAGACAATGATGCTCCCAGTAATACTTCTCTATAGACAATGATGCTTCCAGTAATACTTCTCTATAGACAATGATGCTCCCAGTAATACTTCTCTATAGACAATGATACTTCCTGTAATACTTCTCTATAGACAATGATGCTCCCAGTAATACTTCTCTATACACAATGATGCTCCCAGTAATACTTCTCTATAGACAATGATACTCCCAGTAATACTTCTCTATAGACAATGATACTCCCAGTAACACTTCTCTATAGACAATGATGCTCCCAGTAATACTTCTCTATAGACAATGATACTTCCTGTAATACTTCTCTATAGACAATGATACTCCCAGTAATACTTCTCTATAGACAATGATACTTCCTGTAATACTTCTCTATAGACAATGATACTCCCAGTAATACTTCTCTATAGACAATGATACTCCCAGTAACACTTCTCTATAGACAATGATACTCCCAGTAATACTTCTCTATAGACAATGATGCTCCCAGTAATACTTCTCTATAGACAATGATACTTCCTGTAATACTTCTCTATAGACAATGATGCTCCCAGTAATACTTCTCTATACACAATGATGCTCCCAGTAATACTTCTCTATAGACAATGATACTCCCAGTAATACTTCTCTATAGACAATGATACTCCCAGTAATACTTCTCTATAGACAATGATGCTCCCAGTAATACTTCTCTATAGACAATGATGCTCCCAGTAATACTTCTCTATAGACAATGATGCTCCCAGTAATACTTCTCTATAGACAATGATGCTCCCAGTAATACTTCTCTATAGATAATGATGCTCCCAGTAATACTTCTCTATAGACAATGATACTCCCAGTAATACTTCTCTATAGACAATGATGCTCCCAGTAATACTTCTCTATAGACAATGATGCTCCCAGCAATACTTCTCTATAGACAATGATACTCCCAGTAATATTTCTCTATAGACAATGATACTCCCAGTAATATTTCTCTATAGACAATGATACTCCCAGTAATATTTCTCTATAGACAATGATACTCCCAGTAATACTTCTCTATAGACAATGATGCTCCCAGTAACACTTCTCTATAGACAATGATGCTCCCAGTAATACTTCTCTATAGATAATGATGCTCCCAGTAACACTTCTCTATAGACAATGATACTCCCAGTAATACTTCTCTATAGACAATGATGCTCCCAGCAATACTTCTCTATAGACAATGATACTCCCAGTAATATTTCTCTATAGACAATGATACTCCCAGTAATATTTCTCTATAGACAATGATACTCCCAGTAATATTTCTCTATAGACAATGATACTCCCAGTAATACTTCTCTATAGACAATGATGCTCCCAGTAACACTTCTCTATAGACAATGATGCTCCCAGTAATACTTCTCTATAGATAATGATGCTCCCAGTAACACTTCTCTATAGACAATGATACTCCCAGTAATACTTCTCTATAGATAATGATGCTCCCAGTAATACTTCTCTATAGACAATGATACTCCCAGTAATATTTCTCTATAGACAATGATACTCCCAGTAATATTTCTCTATAGACAATGATACTCCCAGTAATATTTCTCTATAGACAATGATACTCCCAGTAATATTTCTCTATAGACAATGATACTCCCAGTAATACTTCTCTATAGACAATGATGCTCCCAGTAACACTTCTCTATAGACAATGATGCTCCCAGTAATACTTCTCTATAGACAATGATACTCCCAGTAATATTTCTCTATAGACAATGATACTCCCAGTAATACTTCTCTATAGACAATGATGCTCCCAGTAATATTTCTCTATAGACAATGATACTCCCAGTAATACTTCTCTATAGACAATGATGCTCCCAGTAATACTTCTCTATAGACAATGATACTCCCAGTAATATTTCTCTATAGACAATGATACTCCCAGTAATACTTCTCTATAGACAATGATACTCCCAGTAATACTTCTCTATAGACAATGATGCTCCCAGTAATACTTCTCTATAGACAATGATACTCCCAGTAATACTTCTCTATAGACAATGATACTCCCAGTAATACTTCTCTATAGACAATGATACTCCCAGTAATACTTCTCTATAGACAATGATGCTCCCAGTAATACTTCTCTATACACAATGATGCTCCCAGTAATACTTCTCTATAGACAATGATACTCCCAGTAATACTTCTCTATAGACAATGATACTCCCAGTAATACTTCTCTATAGACAATGATGCTCCCAGTAACACTTCTCTATAGACAATGATGCTCCCAGTAATACTTCTCTATAGACAATGATGCTCCCAGTAATACTTCTCTATAGATAATGATGCTCCCAGTAACACTTCTCTATAGAAAATGATGCTCCCAGTAATACTTCTCTATAGACAATGATGCTCCCAGTATGGCAGACGCGGTACTGATTAAGGTGCGCGTCTCTGACTGGGGAGCACACAGAGAGCTGTACGAAAAGAATGTCTGTGCCAGATCCCCCCTAGCATCACTCCCCCTTAGTGATGCATTAATGGGAAGACCCCCAGCCGGCCAGTGGGCACTAGAGGGGAGGGGTCCTACGGCCACTCCTACAGGGGTTAAATCCAGGTGTCCGGCCGAGAACTTTCTCTTTCACTCTCGGCAGGACACCTGGAAGCTTTTGTCTGTCCCTGCTGTGATGTCGGACCCCCTTCTGGTTGAGGCCTTGCTGATGAGATCGGTGCAGGAAGGTGAGTCCTGGCTTCAGGCCGTTTTCATAGGCAGCAGGGCTCACCTCCCTGTGCCCTCTCCTGACCCCCTGCTCACTGTTCCCTTATCCGGTCCAGAAAATTTGTCCTCCCTCACGCCTGCGTCTCCGGGTCCCCCCCCCCAGGCCTAGGTCACCCCCGCTGCGTGCCAGCACGCCGGCTCCTGACGGGTTGGAGGTCGGAGCTGTACAGAGCCATGTGCGAAGGCTCTCTGCTGCCGGCTGTTCTCCCTCACCCCTCCGCCATCGTGCCCAGCTCACCTCCAATACCTTCGGGAGCACCAGCACCCTGCGGTCCGTCGTTTGGCCCGGCCCCGATCGCTGGGCAGGGGCCCCTCTCTGCGCCGCTGTCGGTGCCGGGCCCCTCGGCTGTAGATGGTCTGGGGGCCTCTCGAGGGCGGCGGGGTAGAGCCGGGCGTCGCACCCGTCGGAGGGTGGCCGGCATCTCCTCGCCGGCTCTGGTCCGGACTCCGGTGGGGGCAGAGGGCGGCGATGGGCAGCCGGCGCCGGTGGCTCCGTCCCGGCTGTGCGGGGCTACATCGGGCGGCGCCCGGCGGCGGGCGGTGTCGCCCCCTTCCCCGGCCGCTCCGGAGAGGCCGGTGGTGGCGCCGGGTGGCAGGCGATCCGCCCGCTTACCCCGCGCCCCGGAGCGGCTCCAGGTCGGGGAGGGGAGGGCCTCGCCGCCTCGCAGCTGCAGGCGTCTTCCGGAGGCCTCGGACACCGCTCGGAGTGCTGGGAGGCTCCGCCCAGCCACTTCCGGTCCCCGCCCAGCCACTTCCGGTCACCGCAGATGAGCGCTGAACACAGCGCTGGCCAGTCCTCGGTTGCCTTCCCTGCGGGCACATATACGCCGCCCGCAGGGGGTAACCTGGGGGCTGGTTTTAATCCCTCACTTTCCCCACAGTGCGCTGATCGGTCGAAATCGACCGATCAGCGTGCTGATTTGTCACCTGGTCTGACCTCCAGCCTACCCCCGGCAGACGCAGCCCTGATGCCTGTACGGGGGTATCAGGGGTCAGGCCAGAGAGGTCACAGGGCGGCTGAAGAGCGCGTTGTTCGGTCCCATGGGACCGAGCAAGGCGCTCAACAGCCGCGCAGCGGGAATCACGGCGACATCGCAGTAAACGCACCAAGCACAGACACATCCACACCTCCCCCCACTGCCCAAAACCTAAATAAAAATTATCCGGTAACCGCCGCCCCGTCAAATCCCAGCAATGGGGAGGAATATGGTTACCTACTGACGCCCCCCCTTCCGATTAGCGTTACAGGACCAGCTACGGCCAATTATCCCCCTCTGTCTACTGATAGAATCCCCCCCATTGCACCGCATAATAACGGCGGATAACTCCCGTCGCCGTTCCCGCCACTCCTCTAAACGCCCCTCCCGTCACCGTCGCAGACGCAGCTCCCATAGGAGCCGCCGCAGATCCCGGGCCACAGGATGGCTGTCATCAGCAACATCCGAGGGGTCCGAGGTGTCGCTAAGTCCGGATAAGAGTCATCGTGCACGTGGCAAGTCCTCTAAATCGTGGGCACCCTCTAGGGCTTTCAGCCGGGGAGAACAATCCCCCGCGGCTTCCAGCCACAACAACCACCACGCAGCGGGAGCCAGAGTTTCCCCGTCCTGCGACATCACCCTGTCAACATCTGCGGGGGTTCCTCCAGGATCGGTGTACACTCGTCCAGAATCACGCAGCGGTGAGTGTTAGCCAGGGAAGAACAATCCCCCGCGGCTTCCAGCCACGACAACTGCAATGCAGTCGCTGAAGACAGAGCCATTAATCCGCCACTATGTGGTAGTAATCGGGCTCCAACGCACGATATTCAGTGCATCGGCCAGCACATCGGCCAATCCCTCGCTGTAGCGGGAGCCAGAGTTTCCCCGTCCTGCGACATCCCCCCGTCAACATCTGCGGGGGTTCCTCCAGGATCGGAGCACACTCGTCCAGAGTCACACAGCGCACAGCGCAAGGGTAACGAGGAAATCTTATGTTACAGGGTTAACATAAAGGAAATGGAGCTAACTTCAGCGGTAAAGGAGTTACGCCTACAACTATCACATCCAAACGGATAAGTGGTGAACAAAGATCTGGATCAAAAATAGCTTTAACTATAGATCAGGAAATTAGTCAGAAAATCAGGAGCAACAATTATATTGACATATGGTCGCTGTTATCAGCGGACCAACAAACGGTGGATAAAGCTAACGATAGGGTTTTCGATAGGGGGAGATCAAAAATCGGATTAACCATGAATAATTGGCTCCAGGCCTTCGTAGTATTGGGCTGTATTAAGGGTGGCCCCCTGGCTAAAGCTTTACCCCAATAAGGAAGCGGCTCAGCAACTGCAATCAGGCTTCTCCGACGGGTTCTTTATTCCCTTTAGGCTAACAAGAACGCCAACCCTATCCGATAACCTAAAATCGGCTCGCGAATTCCCAAAATTCTTAGACAAAAATTGGGAAGGAGGTAGAATTGGGTAGAATAGCAGGCCCCTTTAAGTCGCTCCCCTTCAAAAACATTACAATTTCTCCGTTAGGCATCATACCAAAAAAGGAACCCGGTAAATACCGTTTAATCCATCATTTTCACCCAAAGGGCGATTCGGTTAACGATGCTATTTCCCCAGAAAAAGCTTCTGTCTCGTATGTGTCTTTCGATACAGCGGTAGAACTAGTCCGGGCAGCCGGACCAGGCGCCCTGCTAGCCAAATACGACATTGAATCGGCATTCCGTTTGCTACCCATGCACCCCGAATGTTTCCACCTTCTGGGCTGCAAAGTGGACCAACACTATTACTTCGACATGTGCCTCCCGATGGGATGTTCCATCTCATGTCACTATTTCGAGCTGTTCAGCACCTTCCTAGATTGGGTAGTTCAGTACGAAACGGGCAGTAAATCCCTAATTCACTACCTCGACGATTTCCTGTTCGTCGGCCCCAGTGATTTTAATCTCTGCTCCGATTTACAAGAAAAATTCAAATCTATCTCACTCAAATTCGGCGTGCCATTGTCACCAAAAAAAAAAAAAAAAAAAAAAAAAAAAAAAAAAAAAGGAGGGTCCATGTAATGTATTGCCCTTCTTGGGCATCGAAATAGATACCAACATGATGGTGTTCCGCTTACCAGAGGATAGAATACAAAAAACCCAACAAATGTCGAAAGGCTTCCGCGAAGTTAAGAAGGTAACCCTACAGCAAATGCAGGCGTTATCGGGTTTACTGACGTTCGCCTGCCGCGTAATGCCGGCCGGCAGAGCATTCTCACGCAGACTATCTTTGGCAACAAAAGGCGCTTCTCAGCACGGCCATAGAATTAGGCTCACTCGTTCGCTAAAAGCAGATCTGCTAGTATGGCAGACGTTCCTACAATCGTACAACGGTCACACGTGCGTCATGGTTAGAGAGATCACAAGCAAAGAATTAGGGCTGACATTAGGGTGGAACAAAACAGAGGGTTTTGCAACAATCTATAAAAAACAATGGTGCCATTCTGGTTGGCCAGAGAATTGGACGACAACAATGTGGGGGCAAGACCCGGCCCTATGGGAATTGTTTGCGGTAGTAGCAGCATTGGAGATATGGGCCGATCAGTTGAGAAACATGAACATTCGTTTCCAAACTAAAAATACGAAAACAGCGAAGAGTTTAAATCACATGTCTTCTTCATCCTTGCCCATACTCGCTCTCTTGCGCCGGCTAGCGATGATATGCCTTGAAAACAATATCTGGTGTAGAGCCACCGTGGTGGCGGAAGTAGATGATAATATCATTAACCCATTGTTGTTTTTCCAATTGGCAGGCTTTCAGAATCCAGCAGCCCAACGCGCAACCCCTGGGTATCCTGTGTCCACTGTCCCTGTGGGATACAGTGGACAATCATTGATGCCCTTAATCCGGGCCTAGCAGGTGTATGGTAAGGCTTGGGAGGAGTGGCGCTCACTAATTCAGCCAGTTCAGCTGATGGCTGAGTGGTTAAGCTCTTTCACTGAAGAGTGGGAAACATGGTTTCTATCCCCAGTAAAAGTAAATTTCTTCTTTATTTATTGGTAGGCCAGTCGACGAATGCGACGGAGCACGAAGCGCGGTTACAAGCGAATTTTTATTACGGAAATTATCGGGGCTAGCATTTTTCTTTCATCTATTGGGATGGGTAGACGTAACTAAGTCCTTCTGCATAAGACAAGCCATAAAAGGTGGGAAAAGGCTTCAGCCAAGCCAGGAATGTCGCCGCCCCATTTCACTGAGACTATTGCAGGAACTGATTGCTGCGTCGGAAGGAGGCCTAATTAATGAGGGCATAGTTATATGCAGCGACGCCCTGCGCATCAGGGTTCGAAAGTCCAAATGCTATCCCACCGGTAGGGGCACATGGGTCCTAGTTAACTCTACAGATGGCCCAGCTTGTCCGCTAAAAATGGTTAGAAGATACGCCGGGATAAGACACGCTGGTAGATTTTTTCTTCACTCATAAAGACATGTCCCCTCTGACCAAGTACCAATTCCAGGCAATGTTCAAGCTATGCTTGGGAAAAACCGGCGCTAATCCAAAGGAGTACGGAACACATTCGTTCCGCATAGGGGCGGCCACAGCGGCAGCTAAGGCAGGAGTGTCAGAGGCCGAGGCGCAGAGAATGGGTCGCTGGAAGTCCGCATGCTTCGCCAGATACATAAGACCCGACTTGCTTAATTAACATGTGTTGTCTCTTACAGGGGTTGAAGTTTGGGTTGTAGGAGATTCCTACGTTTACTGGGCCAAGGAGAGGGCCAAACTGCGGCCAGGAGGAACAAATCTTTACCTCCCGGGCATAAAAGTTAAATGGAGGGGTGTCAGAGGCCTCCAGTGGAAACAGGTGTTCAAGGAGATGGTTGGCATAGCAAGGAGGGCGGAAAGCCCTGTGGTAATGGTGGTACACACGGGTGGCAATGACCTTGGCAAACAAAAGGTGGCCGAATTGAACAAATGGTTGACAACGGATATGGATACAAAAGGTGGCCGAATTGTACAAATGGGTGACAACGGATATGGATTGGTTCAGCTGTCTTTACAGGAACATGATCCTGGTGTGGTCGGATATAACACCACGGGCCGTCTGGCGAAGAGCAAGAGATAAAAGAGCCATAGAACGGACAAGGGGTAAATTCAATGCTCGGATTGGAAAATATGTGAGAGGAAGAGGCGGTATCGTGATCCGTCACCTCCCGTTACAAGGGGATAACACGCCACAACTAAGACCGGACGGAGTTCACCTAACGGACATTGGCCTCAATATTTTTCTGTCTGGTTTACAGGATGGGGTTGAACAGGCCCTAACATCGAGGGGTGGGGTCGGAGTCCCGCGTAGATAATACACGGGATCCTCCGTGGCGGAAAAAGCGGAGGAGGGCAAAGGTCGTAACCGCTCGTTGGGCCAATTCCCCTGTCGATCACGGACAGGAGCTCGGCGCGAGCCGCTCGTTACGATATGTAATTGCCCTTTCTCCGATTATTTAATTAATAAACTGTGACCGACCTGTTCAACCCACCTAGGACTGTGTGTGTTTGATTACGGGATTGATGGGAGGGGGGAAGGCACTGGTTACGACACCCAGGTCTCCACAGTCTGGCAGACGCGGTACTGATTAAGGTGCGCGTCTCTGACTGGGGAGCACACAGAGAGCTGTACGAAAAGAATGTCTGTGCCAGATCCCCCCTAGCATCACTCCCCCTTAGTGATGCATTAATGGGAAGACCCCCAGCCGGCCAGTGGGCACTAGAGGGGAGGGGTCCTACGGCCACTCCTACAGGGGTTAAATCCAGGTGTCCGGCCGAGAACTTTCTCTTTCACTCTCGGCAGGACACCTGGAAGCTTTTGTCCCACCCACCCTCCCTTTTAAAGGCTAATTATGATACTAACCCGCAGGAGAATGTAAATGTGTGAATTATGTTGTAAGTTTAAAAAAAAAAAAAAAAAAAAAAAAATTATTACGTATGTTGATAGAACTAAACCCTGGTAACCTTTATTAAGTCACAGCGGAAAAAGCGGAGGAGGGCAAAGGTCGTAACCGCTCGTTAGGCCAATTCCCCTGTCGATCACGGACAGGAGCTCGGCGCGAGCCGCTCGTTACGATATGTAATTGCCCTTTCTCCGATTATTTAATTAATAAACTGTGACCGACCTGTTCAACCCACCTAGGACTGTGTGTGTTTGATTACGGGATTGATGGGAGGGGGGAAGGCACTGGTTACGACACCCAGGTCTCCACAGTCATACTTCTCTATAGACAATGATGCTCCCAGTAACACTTCTCTATAGACAATGATGCTCCCAGTAATACTTCTCTATAGACAATGATGCTCCCAGTAATACTTCTCTATAGACAATGATGCTCCCAGTAATACTTCTCTATAGGCAATGCTGCTCCCAGTAATATTTCTCTATAGACAATGATACTCCCAGTAATATTTCTCTATAGACAATGATACTCCCAGTAATATTTCTCTATAGACAATGATACTCCCAGTAATACTTCTCTATAGACAATGATGCTCACAGTAATACTTCTCTATAGACAATGATACTCCCAGTAATATTTCTCTATAGACAATGATACTCCCAGTAATATTTCTCTATAGACAATGATACTCCCAGTAATATTTCTCTATAGACAATGATACTTGCAGTAATATTTCTCTATAGACAATGATACTCCCAGTAATACTTCTCTATAGACAATGATGCTCCCAGTAATACTTCTCTATAGACAATGATACTCCCAGTAATACTTCTCTATAGACAATGATACTCCCAGTAATACTTCTCTATAGACAATGATACTCCCAGTAATATTTCCCTATAGACAATGATACTCCCAGTAATATTTCTCTATAGACAATGATACTCCCAGTAACACTTCTCTATAGACAATGATGCTCCCAGTAACACTTCTCTATAGACAATGATGCTCCCAGTAATACTTCTCTATAGACAATGATGCTCCCAGTAATATTTCTCTATAGACAATGATACTCCCAGTAATACTTCTCTATAGATTACGATGCTCCCAGTAATACTTCTCTATAGACAATGATGCTCCCAGTAATACTTCTCTGTAGACAATGATGCTCCCAGTAATACTTCTCTATAGACAATGATACTCCCAGTAATACTTCTCTATAGACAATGATGCTCCCAGTAATACTTCTCTATAGACAATGATACTCCCACTAATACTTCTCTATAGACAATGATACTCCCAGTAATACTTCTCTATAGACAATGATGCTCCCAGTAATACTTCTCTATAGACAATGATGCTCCCAGTAATACTTCTTTATAGACAATGATACTCCCAGTAATACTTCTCTATAGACAATGATACTCCCAGTAATACTTCTCTATAGACAATGATGCTCCCAGTAATACTTCTCTATAGACAATGATGCTCCCAGTAATACTTCTCTATAGACAATGATGCTCCCAGTAATACTTCTCTATTGACAATGATGCTCCCAGTAATACTTCTCTATAGACAATGATACTCCCAGTAATACTTCTCTATAGACAATGATGCTTCCAGTAATACTTCTCTATAGACAATGATGCTCCCAGTAATACTTCTCTATAGACAATGATGCTCCCAGTAATACTTCTCTATAGATAATGATGCTCCCAGTAATGTTTCTCTATAGACAATGATGCTCCCAGTAACACTTCTCTATAGACAATGATGCTCCCAGTAATGCTTCTCTATAGACAATGATACTCCCAGTAATACTTCTCTATAGACAATGATGCTCCCAGTAATACTTCTCTATAGACAATGATGCTCCCAGTAATACTTCTCTATTGACAATGATGCTCCCAGTAATACTTCTCTATAGACAATGATGCTCCCAGTAATACTTCTCTATTGACAATGATGCTCCCAGTAATACTTCTCTATAGACAATGATACTCCCAGTAATACTTCTCTATAGACATTGATGCTTCCAGTAATACTTCTCTATAGACAATGATGCTTCCAGTAATACTTCTCTATAGACAATGATGCTCCCAGTAACACTTCTCTATAGACAATTATGCTCCCAGTAATACTTCTCTATAGACAATGATGCTCCCAGTAATACTTCTCTATAGATAATGATACTCCCAGTAATACTTCTCTATAGATAATAGTACTCCCAGTAATACTTCTCTATAGACAATGATGCTCCCAGTAATGCTTCTCTATAGACAATGATGCTTCCAGTAATACTTCTCTATAGACAATGATGCTTCCAGTAATACTTCTCTATAGACAATGATACTCCCAGTAATACTTCTCTATAGATAATAATACTCCCAGTAATACTTCTCTATAGACAATGATACTCCCAGTAATACTTCTCTATAGACAATGATGCTCCCAGTAATACTTCTCTATACACAATGATGCTCCCAGTAATACTTCTCTATAGACAATGATACTCCCAGTAATACTTCTCTATAGACAATGATACTCCCAGTAATACTTCTCTATAGACAATGATGCTCCCAGTAACACTTCTCTATAGACAATGATGCTCCCAGTAATACTTCTCTATAGACAATGATGCTCCCAGTAATACTTCTCTATAGATAATGATGCTCCCAGTAACACTTCTCTATAGAAAATGATGCTCCCAGTAATACTTCTCTATAGACAATGATGCTCCCAGTAATACTTCTCTATAGACAATGATGCTCCCAGTAACACTTCTCTATAGACAATGATGCTCCCAGTAATACTTCTCTATAGACAATGATGCTCCCAGTAATACTTCTCTATAGACAATGATACTCCCAGTAATACTTCTCTATAGACAATGATGCTCCCAGTAATACTTCTCTATAGGCAATGCTGCTCCCAGTAATATTTCTCTATAGACAATGATACTCCCAGTAATATTTCTCTATAGACAATGATACTCCCAGTAATATTTCTCTATAGACAATGATACTCCCAGTAATACTTCTCTATAGACAATGATGCTCACAGTAATACTTCTCTATAGACAATGATACTCCCAGTAATATTTCTCTATAGACAATGATACTCCCAGTAATATTTCTCTATAGACAATGATACTCCCAGTAATATTTCTCTATAGACAATGATACTTGCAGTAATATTTCTCTATAGACAATGATACTCCCAGTAATACTTCTCTATAGACAATGATGCTCCCAGTAACACTTCTCTATAGACAATGATGCTCCCAGTAATACTTCTCTATAGACAATGATACTCCCAGTAATATTTCTCTATAGACAATGATACTCCCAGTAATACTTCTCTATAGACAATGATGCTCCCAGTAATATTTCTCTATAGACAATGATACTCCCAGTAATACTTCTCTATAGACAATGATGCTCCCAGTAATACTTCTCTATAGACAATGATACTCCCAGTAATATTTCTCTATAGACAATGATACTCCCAGTAATACTTCTCTATAGACAATGATGCTCCCAGTAATATTTCTCTATAGACAATGAAACTCCCAGTAATACTTCTCTATAGACAATGATGCTCCCAGTAATACTTCTCTATAGACAATGATACTCCCAGTAATATTTCTCTATAGACAATGATACTCCCAGTAATACTTCTCTATAGACAATGATGCTCCCAGTAATACTTCTCTATAGACAATGATGCTCCCAGTAATATTTCTCTATAGACAATGATACTCCCAGTAATACTTCTCTATAGACAATGATGCTCCCAGTAATACTTCTTTATAGACAATGATACTCCCAGTAATATTTCCCTATAGACAATGATACGCCCAGTAATATTTCTCTATAGACAATGATACTCCCAGTAATACTTCTCTATAGACAATGATGCTCCCAGTAACACTTCTCTATAGACAATGATACTCCCAGTAATACTTCTCTATAGACAATGATACTCCCAGTAATATTTCTCTATAGACAATGATACTCCCAGTAATACTTCTCTATAGATTACGATGCTCCCAGTAATACTTCTCTATAGACAATGATGCTCCCAGTAATACTTCTCTGTAGACAATGATGCTCCCAGTAATACTTCTCTATAGACAATGATACTCCCAGTAATACTTCTCTATAGACAATGATGCTCCCAGTAATACTTCTCTATAGACAATGATGCTCCCAGTAATACTTCTCTGTAGACAATGATGCTCCCAGTAATACTTCTCTGTAGACAATGATACTCCCAGTAATACTTCTCTATAGACAATGATACTCCCAGTAATACTTCTCTGTAGACAATGATGCTCCCAGTAATACTTCTCTATAGACAATGATACTCCCAGTAATACTTCTCTATAGACAATGATACTCCCAGTAATACTTCTCTATAGACAATGATGCTCCCAGTAATACTTATCTATAGACAATGATACTCCCACTAATACTTCTCTATAGACAATGATACTCCCAGTAATACTTCTCTATAGATATTGATGCTCCCAGTAATACTTCTCTATAGACAATGATGCTCCCAGTAATACTTCTCTATAGACAATGATGCTTCCAGTAATACTTCTCTATAGATATTGATGCTCCCAGTAACACTTCTCTATAGACAATGATACTCCCAGTAATACTTCTCTATAGACAATGATACTCCCAGTAATACTTCTCTATAGACAATGATGCTCCCAGTAATACTTCTCTATAGACAATGATGCTCCCAGTAATACTTCTCTATAGATAATGATGCTTACAGTAATACTTCTCTATAGACAATGATGCTTCCAGTAATACTTCTCTATAGACAATGATACTCCCAGTAATACTTCTCTATAGACAATGATGCTCCCAGTAATACTTTTCTATAGACAATGATACTCCCAGTAATACTTCTATAGACAATGATGCTCCCAGTAATACTTCTCTATAGACAATGGTACTCCCAGTAATACTTCTCTATAGACAATGATACTCCCAGTAATACTTCTCTATAGACAATGATGCTCCCAATAATACTTCTCTATAGACAATGGTACTCCCAGTAATACTTCTCTATAGACAATGATGCTCCCAGTAATACTTCTCTATAGATATTGATGCTCCCAGTAATACTTCTCTATAGACAATGATGCTTCCAGTAATACTTCTCTATAGACAATGATACTCCCAGTAATACTTCTTTGTAGACAATGATACTCCCAGTAATACTTCTCTATAGACAATGATACTCCCAGTAATACTTCTCTATAGACAATGATGCTCCCAGTAATACTTCTCTATAGACAATGATGCTCCCAGTAATACTTCTCTACAGACAATGATGTTCCCAGTAATACTTCTCTATAGACAATGATACTCCCAGTAATACTTCTCTATAGACAATGATACTCCCAGTAATACTTCTCTATAGACAATGATGCTCCCAGTAATACTTCTCTATAGACAATGATGCTCCCAGTAATACTTCTCTATAGACAATGATACTCCCAGTAATACTTCTCTATAGACAATGATGCTCCCAGTAATACTTCTCTATAGACAATGATGCTCCCAGTAATACTTCTCTATAGATAATGATGCTTAGAGTAATACTTCTCTATAGACAATGATGCTTCCAGTAATACTTCTCTATAGACAATGATACTCCCAGTAATACTTCTCTATAGACAATGATGCTCCCAGTAATACTTCTCTATAGACAATGATGCTCCCAGTAATACTTCTATAGACAATGATGCTCCCAGTAATACTTCTCTATAGACAATGGTACTCCCAGTAATACTTCTCTATAGACAATGATACTCCCAGTAATACTTCTCTATAGACAATGATGCTCCCAATAATACTTTTCTATAGACAATGGTACTCCCAGTAATACTTCTCTATAGACAATGATACTCCCAGTAATACTTCTCTGTAGACAATGATACTCCCAGTAATTCTTCTCTATAGACAATGATACTCCCAGTAATACTTCTCTATAGACAATGATGCTCCCAGTAATACTTCTCTATAGACAATGATACTCCCAGTAATACTTCTCTATAGATATTGATGCTCCCAGTAATACTTCTCTATAGACAATGATACTCCCAGTAATACTTCTCTATAGACAATGATGCTCCCAGTAACACTTCTCTATAGACAATGATGCTCCCAGTAATATTTCTCTATAGACAATGATGCTCCCAGTAATACTTCTCTATAGATAATGATGCTCCCAGTAATATTTCTCTATAGACAATGATGCTCCCAGTAATACTTCTCTATAGACAATGGTACTCCCAGTAATATTTCTCTATAGACAATGATACTCCCAGTAATATTTCTCTATATACAATGATACTCCCAGTAATATTTCTCTATAGACGATGATACTCCCAGTAATATTTTTCTATAGACGATGATACACCCAGTAATACTTCTCTATAGACAATGATGCTCCCAGTAATACTTCTCTATAGACAATGATGCTCCCAGTAATACTTCTCTATAGACAATGATGCCCCCAGTAATACTTCTCTATAGACAATGATGCCCCCAGTAATACTTCTCTATAGACAATGATGCTCCCAGTAATACTTCTCTATAGACAATGATGCTCCCAGTAATACTTCTCTATAGACAATGATGCTCCCAGTAATACTTCTCTATAGACAATGATACTCCCAGTAATACTTCTCTATAGACAATGATGCTCCCAGTAATACTTCTCTATAGACAATGATGCTCCCAGTAATACTTCTCTATAGACAATGATGCTCCCAGTAATACTTCTCTATAGACAATGATACTCCCAGTAATATTTCTCTATATACAATGATACTCCCAGTAATATTTCTCTATAGACAATGATACACCCAGTAATACTTCTCTATAGACAATGATGCTCCCAGTAATACTTCTCTATAGACAATGATGCTCCCAGTAATACTTCTCTATAGACAATGATGCTCCCAGTAATACTTCGCTATAGATAATGATGCTCCCAGTAATACTTCTCTATAGACAATGATGCTTCCAGTATTACTTCTCTATAGACAATGATGCTTCCAGTATTACTTCTCTATAGACAATGATACTCCCAGTAATACTTCTCTATAGACAATGATGCTCCCAGCAATACTTCTCTATAGACAATGATGCTCCCAGTAATACTTCTCTATAGACAATGATGCTTCCAGTAATTCTTCTCTATAGACAATGATGCTCCCAGTAATACTTCTCTGTAGACAATGATACTCCCAGTAATACTTCTCTATAGACAATGATGCTCCCAGTAATACTTCTCTATACACAATGATGCTCCCAGTAATACTTCTCTATAGACAATGATACTCCCAGTAATACTTCTCTATAGACAATGATACTCCCAGTAACACTTCTCTATAGACAATGATGCTCCCAGTAATACTTCTCTATAGACAATGATACTTCCTGTAATACTTCTCTATAGACAATGATACTCCCAGTAATACTTCTCTATAGACAATGATGCTCCCAGTAATACTTCTCTATAGACAATGATACTTCCTGTAATACTTCTCTATAGACAATGATGCTCCCAGTAATACTTCTCTATACACAATGATGCTCCCAGTAATACTTCTCTATAGACAATGATACTCCCAGTAATACTTCTCTATAGACAATGATACTCCCAGTAATACTTCTCTATAGACAATGATGCTCCCAGTAATACTTCTCTATAGACAATGATGCTCCCAGTAATACTTCTCTATAGACAATGATGCTCCCAGTAATACTTCTCTATAGACAATGATGCTCCCAGTAATACTTCTCTATAGACAATGATACTTCCTGTAATACTTCTCTATAGACAATGATGCTCCCAGTAATACTTCTCTATACACAATGATGCTCCCAGTAATACTTCTCTATAGACAATGATACTCCCAGTAATACTTCTCTATAGACAATGATACTCCCAGTAATACTTCTCTATAGACAATGATGCTCCCAGTAATACTTCTCTATAGACAATGATGCTCCCAGTAATACTTCTCTATAGACAATGATGCTCCCAGTAATACTTCTCTATAGACAATGATGCTCCCAGTAATACTTCTCTATAGATAATGATGCTCCCAGTAATACTTCTCTATAGACAATGATGCTCCCAGTAATACTTCTCTATAGACAGTGATACTCCCAGTAATACTTCTCTATAGACAATGATGCTCCCAGTAATACTTCTCTATAGATAATGATGCTCCCAGTAACATTTCTCTATAGACAATGATGCTCCCAGTAACACTTCTCTATAGACAATGATGCTCCCAGTAATATTTCTCTATAGACAATGATGCTCCCAGTAATACTTCTCTATAGATAATGATGCTCCCAGTAATATTTCTCTATAGACAATGATGCTCCCAGTAATACTTCTCTATAGACAATGGTACTCCTAGTAATATTTCTCTATAGACAATGATACTCCCAGTAATATTTCTCTATATACAATGATACTCCCAGTAATATTTCTCTATAGACAATGATACTCCCAGTAATATTTTTCTATAGACAATGATACTCCCAGTAATACTTCTCTATAGACAATGATACTCCCAGTAATACTTCTCTATAGACAGTGATGCTTCCAGTAATACTTCTCTATAGACAATGATGCCCCCAGTAATACTTCTCTATAGACAATGATGCTCCCAGTAATACTTCTCTATAGACAATGATGCTCCCAGTAATACTTCTCTATAGACAATGATGCTCCCAGTAATACTTCTCTATATACAATGATGCCCCCAGTAATACTTCTCTATAGACAATGATGCTCCCAGTAATACTTCTCTATAGACAATGATGCTCCCAGTAATACTTCTCTATAGACAATGATACTCCCAGTAATACTTCTCTATAGACAATGATACTCCCAGTAATACTTCTCTATAGACAATGATGCTCCCAGTAATACTTCTCTATAGACAATGATGCTCCCAGTAATACTTCTCTATAGACAATGATACTCCCAGTAATATTTCTCTATAGACAATGATACTCCCAGTAATATTTCTCTATATACAATGATACTCCCAGTAATATTTCTCTATAGACAATGATACACCCAGTAATACTTCTCTATAGACAATGATGCTCCCAGTAATACTTCTCTATAGACAATGATGCTCCCAGTAATACTTCGCTATAGATAATGATGCTCCCAGTAATACTTCTCTATAGACAATGATGCTTCCAGTATTACTTCTCTATAGACAATGATACTCCCAGTAATACTTCTCTATAGACAATGATGCTCCCAGTAATACTTTTCTATAGACAATGATACTCCCAGTAATACTTCTATAGACAATGATGCTCCCAGTAATACTTCTCTATAGACAATGGTACTCCCAGTAATACTTCTCTATAGACAATGATACTCCCAGTAATACTTCTCTATAGACAATGATGCTCCCAATAATACTTCTCTATAGACAATGGTACTCCCAGTAATACTTCTCTATAGACAATGATGCTCCCAGTAATACTTCTCTATAGATATTGATGCTCCCAGTAATACTTCTCTATAGACAATGATGCTTCCAGTAATACTTCTCTATAGACAATGATACTCCCAGTAATACTTCTCTGTAGACAATGATACTCCCAGTAATACTTCTTTATAGACAATGATACTCCCAGTAATACTTCTCTATAGACAATGATGCTCCCAGTAATACTTCTCTATAGACAATGATGCTCCCAGTAATACTTCTCTACAGACAATGATGTTCCCAGTAATACTTCTCTATAGACAATGATACTCCCAGTAATACTTCTCTATAGACAATGATACTCCCAGTAATACTTCTCTATAGACAATGATGCTCCCAGTAATACTTCTCTATAGACAATGATGCTCCCAGTAATACTTCTCTATAGACAATGATACTCCCAGTAATACTTCTCTATAGACAATGATGCTCCCAGTAATACTTCTCTATAGACAATGATGCTCCCAGTAATACTTCTCTATAGATAATGATGCTTACAGTAATACTTCTCTATAGACAATGATGCTTCCAGTAATACTTCTCTATAGACAATGATACTCCCAGTAATACTTCTCTATAGACAATGATGCTCCCAGTAATACTTCTCTATAGACAATGATGCTCCCAGTAATACTTCTATAGACAATGATGCTCCCAGTAATACTTCTCTATAGACAATGGTACTCCCAGTAATACTTCTCTATAGACAATGATACTCCCAGTAATACTTCTCTATAGACAATGATGCTCCCAATAATACTTTTCTATAGACAATGGTACTCCCAGTAATACTTCTCTATAGACAATGATACTCCCAGTAATACTTCTCTGTAGACAATGATACTCCCAGTAATTCTTCTCTATAGACAATGATACTCCCAGTAATACTTCTCTATAGACAATGATGCTCCCAGTAATACTTCTCTATAGACAATGATACTCCCAGTAATACTTCTCTATAGATATTGATGCTCCCAGTAATACTTCTCTATAGACAATGATGCTCCCAGTAATACTTCTCTATAGACAATGATGCTCCCAGTAACACTTCTCTATAGATATTGATGCTCCCAGTAATACTTCTCTATAGACAATGATACTCCCAGTAATACTTCTCTATAGACAATGATGCTCCCAGTAACACTTCTCTATAGACAATGATGCTCCCAGTAATATTTCTCTATAGACAATGATGCTCCCAGTAATACTTCTCTATAGATAATGATGCTCCCAGTAATATTTCTCTATAGACAATGATGCTCCCAGTAATACTTCTCTATAGACAATGGTACTCCCAGTAATATTTCTCTATAGACAATGATACTCCCAGTAATATTTCTCTATATACAATGATACTCCCAGTAATATTTCTCTATAGACGATGATACTCCCAGTAATATTTTTCTATAGACGATGATACACCCAGTAATACTTCTCTATAGACAATGATGCTGCCAGTAATACTTCTCTATAGACAATGATGCTCCCAGTAATACTTCTCTATAGACAATGATGCCCCCAGTAATACTTCTCTATAGACAATGATGCCCCCAGTAATACTTCTCTATAGACAATGATGCTCCCAGTAATACTTCTCTATAGACAATGATGCTCCCAGTAATACTTCTCTATAGACAATGATGCTCCCAGTAATACTTCTCTATAGACAATGATACTCCCAGTAATACTTCTCTATAGACAATGATGCTCCCAGTAATACTTCTCTATAGACAATGATGCTCCCAGTAATACTTCTCTATAGACAATGATGCTCCCAGTAATACTTCTCTATAGACAATGATACTCCCAGTAATATTTCTCTATATACAATGATACTCCCAGTAATATTTCTCTATAGACAATGATACACCCAGTAATACTTCTCTATAGACAATGATGCTCCCAGTAATACTTCTCTATAGACAATGATGCTCCCAGTAATACTTCTCTATAGACAATGATGCTCCCAGTAATACTTCGCTATAGATAATGATGCTCCCAGTAATACTTCTCTATAGACAATGATGCTTCCAGTATTACTTCTCTATAGACAATGATGCTTCCAGTATTACTTCTCTATAGACAATGATACTCCCAGTAATACTTCTCTATAGACAATGATGCTCCCAGCAATACTTCTCTATAGACAATGATGCTCCCAGTAATACTTCTCTATAGACAATGATGCTTCCAGTAATTCTTCTCTATAGACAATGATGCTCCCAGTAATACTTCTCTATAGACAATGATACTCCCAGTAATACTTCTCTATAGACAATGATGCTCCCAGTAATACTTCTCTATACACAATGATGCTCCCAGTAATACTTCTCTATAGACAATGATACTCCCAGTAATACTTCTCTATAGACAATGATACTCCCAGTAACACTTCTCTATAGACAATGATGCTCCCAGTAATACTTCTCTATAGACAATGATACTTCCTGTAATACTTCTCTATAGACAATGATACTCCCAGTAATACTTCTCTATAGACAATGATGCTCCCAGTAATACTTCTCTATAGACAATGATACTTCCTGTAATACTTCTCTATAGACAATGATGCTCCCAGTAATACTTCTCTATACACAATGATGCTCCCAGTAATACTTCTCTATAGACAATGATACTCCCAGTAATACTTCTCTATAGACAATGATACTCCCAGTAATACTTCTCTATAGACAATGATGCTCCCAGTAATACTTCTCTATAGACAATGATGCTCCCAGTAATACTTCTCTATAGACAATGATGCTCCCAGTAATACTTCTCTATAGACAATGATGCTCCCAGTAATACTTCTCTATAGACAATGATACTTCCTGTAATACTTCTCTATAGACAATGATGCTCCCAGTAATACTTCTCTATACACAATGATGCTCCCAGTAATACTTCTCTATAGACAATGATACTCCCAGTAATACTTCTCTATAGACAATGATACTCCCAGTAATACTTCTCTATAGACAATGATGCTCCCAGTAATACTTCTCTATAGACAATGATGCTCCCAGTAATACTTCTCTATAGACAATGATGCTCCCAGTAATACTTCTCTATAGACAATGATGCTCCCAGTAATACTTCTCTATAGATAATGATGCTCCCAGTAATACTTCTCTATAGACAATGATGCTCCCAGTAATACTTCTCTATAGACAGTGATACTCCCAGTAATACTTCTCTATAGACAATGATGCTCCCAGTAATACTTCTCTATAGATAATGATGCTCCCAGTAACATTTCTCTATAGACAATGATGCTCCCAGTAACACTTCTCTATAGACAATGATGCTCCCAGTAATATTTCTCTATAGACAATGATGCTCCCAGTAATACTTCTCTATAGATAATGATGCTCCCAGTAATATTTCTCTATAGACAATGATGCTCCCAGTAATACTTCTCTATAGACAATGGTACTCCTAGTAATATTTCTCTATAGACAATGATACTCCCAGTAATATTTCTCTATATACAATGATACTCCCAGTAATATTTCTCTATAGACAATGATACTCCCAGTAATATTTTTCTATAGACAATGATACTCCCAGTAATACTTCTCTATAGACAATGATACTCCCAGTAATACTTCTCTATAGACAGTGATGCTTCCAGTAATACTTCTCTATAGACAATGATGCCCCCAGTAATACTTCTCTATAGACAATGATGCTCCCAGTAATACTTCTCTATAGACAATGATGCTCCCAGTAATACTTCTCTATAGACAATGATGCTCCCAGTAATACTTCTCTATATACAATGATGCCCCCAGTAATACTTCTCTATAGACAATGATGCTCCCAGTAATACTTCTCTATAGACAATGATGCTCCCAGTAATACTTCTCTATAGACAATGATACTCCCAGTAATACTTCTCTATAGACAATGATACTCCCAGTAATACTTCTCTATAGACAATGATGCTCCCAGTAATACTTCTCTATAGACAATGATGCTCCCAGTAATACTTCTCTATAGACAATGATACTCCCAGTAATATTTCTCTATAGACAATGATACTCCCAGTAATATTTCTCTATATACAATGATACTCCCAGTAATATTTCTCTATAGACAATGATACACCCAGTAATACTTCTCTATAGACAATGATGCTCCCAGTAATACTTCTCTATAGACAATGATGCTCCCAGTAATACTTCGCTATAGATAATGATGCTCCCAGTAATACTTCTCTATAGACAATGATGCTTCCAGTATTACTTCTCTATAGACAATGATACTCCCAGTAATACTTCTCTATAGACAATGATGCTCCCAGCAATACTTCTCTATAGACAATGATGCTCCCAGTAATACTTCTCTATAGACAATGATGCTTCCAGTAATACTTCTCTATACACAATAATGCTCCCAGTAATACTTCTCTATAGACAATGATGCTCCTAGTAATACTTCTCTATAGACAATGATGCTTCCAGTAATACTTCTCTATAGACAATGATGCTCCCAGCAATACTTCTCTATAGACAATGATGCTCCCAGTAATACTTCTCTATAGACAATGATGCTTCCAGTAATACTTCTCTATACACAATAATGCTCCCAGTAATACTTCTCTATAGACAATGATGCTCCTAGTAATACTTCTCTATAGACAATGATGCTTCCAGTAATACTTCTCTATAGACAATGATACTCCCAGTAATACTTCTCTATAGACAATGATGCTCCCAGCAATACTTCTCTATAGACAATGATGCTCCCAGCAATACTTCTCTATACACAATGATGCTCCCAGTAATACTTCTCTATAGACAATGATGCTTCCAGTAATACTTCTCTATAGACAATGATACTCCCAGTAATACTTCTCTATAGACCATGATGCTCCCAGTAATACTTCTCTATAGACAATGATGCTCCCAGTAATACTTCTCTATACACAATGATGCTCCCAGTAATACTTCTCTATAGACAATGATGCTCCCAGTAATACTTCTCTATAGACAATGATGCTCCCAGTAATACTTCTCTATACACAATGATGCTCCCAGTAATACTTCTCTATAGACAATGATGCTCCCAGTAATACTTCTCTATAGACAATGATACTCCCAGTAATACTTCTCTATAGACAATGATGCTCCCAGTATTACTTCTCTATAGACAATGATGCTCCCAGTAATACTTCTCTATAGACAATGATGCTTCCAGTAATACTTCTCTATAGACAATGATGCTTCCAGTATTACTTCTCTATAGACAATGATGCTCCCAGTAATACTTCTCTATAGACAATGATGCTCCCAGTAATACTTCTCTATAGACAATGATACTCCCAGTAATACTTCTCTATAGACAATGATGCTTCCAGTAATACTTCTCTATAGACAATAATGCTCCCAGTAATATATCTCTATAGACAATGATACTCCCAGTAATACTTCTCTATAGACAATGCTACTCCCAGTAATACTTCTCTATAGACAATGATGCTCCCAGTAATACTTCTCTATACACAATGATGCTCCCAGTAATACTTCTCTATAGAAAATGATGCTCCCAGTAATACTTCTCTATAGACAATGATGCTTCCAGTAATACTTCTCTATAGACAATGATGCTTCCAGTAATACTTCTCTATAGACAATGATACTTCCTGTAATACTTCTCTATAGACAATGATGCTCCCAGTAATACTTCTCTATACACAATGATGCTCCCAGTAATACTTCTCTATAGACAATGATACTCCCAGTAATACTTCTCTATAGACAATGATTCTCCCAGTAATACTTCTCTGTAGACAATTATACTCCCAGTAATACTTCTCTATAGACAATGATGCTTCCAGTAATACTTCTCTATAGACAATGATGCTCCCAGTAATACTTCTCTATAAACAATGATACTCCCAGTAATACTTCTCTATAGACAATGATGCTCCCAGTAATACTTCTCTATAGACAATGATGCTTCCAGTAATACTTCTCTATATACAATGATACTCCCAGTAATACTTCTCTATAGATATTGATGCTCCCAGTAATACTTCTCTATAGACAATAATGCTTCCAGTAATACTTCTCTATAGACAATGATGCTCCCAGTAATACTTCTCTATAGACAATGATACTCCCAGTAATACTTCTCTATAGACAATGATACTCCCAGTAATACTTCTCTATAGACAATGATGCTTCCAGTATTACTTCTCTATAGACAATGATGCTCCCAGTAATACTTCTCTATAGACAATGATGCTTCCAGTAATACTTCTCTATAGACAATGATACTCCCAGTAATACTTCTCTATAGACAATGATGCTTCCAGTATTACTTCTCTATAGACAATGATGCTCCCAGTAATACTTCTCTATAGACAATGATGCTTCCAGTAATACTTCTCTATAGACAATGATGCTTCCAGTATTACTTCTCTATAGACAATGATGCTCCCAGTAATACTTCTCTATAGACAATGATGCTCCCAGTAATACTTCTCTATAGACAATGATACTCCCAGTAATACTTCTCTATAGACAATGATGCTTCCAGTAATACTTCTCTATAGACAATGATGCTTCCAGTAATACTTCTCTATAGACAATGATACTCCCAGTAATACTTCTCTATAGACAATGATGCTTCCAGTATTACTTCTCTATAGACAATGATACTCCCAGTAATACTTCTCTATACACAATGATGCTCCCAGTAATACTTCTCTATAGACAATGATGCTCCCAGTAATACTTCTCTATAGACAATGATGCTTCCAGTAATACTTCTCTATAGACAATGATGCTCCCAGTAATACTTCTCTATAGACAATGATGCTTCCAGTAATACTTCTCTATAGACAATGATACTTCCTGTAATACTTCTCTATAGACAATGATGATTCCAGTAATACTTCTCTATAGACAATGATGCTCCCAGTAATACTTCTCTATAGACAATGATGCTCCCAGTAATACTTCTCTATAGACAATGATACTCCCAGTAATACTTCTCTATAGACAATGATGCTCCCAGTAATACTTCTCTATACACAATTATGCTCCCAGTAATACTTCTCTATAGACAATGATACTCCCAGTAATACTTCTCTATAGACAATGATACTCCCAGTAATACTTCTCTATAGACAATGATGCTCCCAGTAACACTTCTCTATAGACAATGATGCCCCCAGTAATACTTCTCTATAGACAATGATGCTCCCAGTAATACTTCTCTATAGATAATGATGCTCCCAGTAACACTTCTCTATAGAAAATGATGCTCCCAGTAATACTTCTCTATAGACAATGATGCTCCCAGTAATACTTCTCTATAGACAATGATGCTCCCAGTAACACTTCTCTATAGACAATGATGCTCCCAGTAATACTTCTCTATAGATAATGATGCTCCCAGTAATACTTCTCTATAGACAATGATGCTCCCAGTAATACTTCTCTATAGACAATGATACTCCCAGTAATATTTCTCTATAGACAATGATACTCCCAGTAATATTTCTCTATAGACAATGATACTCCCAGTAATACTTCTCTATAGACAATGATGCTCACAGTAATACTTCTCTATAGACAATGATACTCCCAGTAATATTTCTCTATAGACAATGATACTCCCAGTAATATTTCTCTATAGACAATGATACTCCCAGTAATATTTCTCTATAGACAATGATACTCGCAGTAATATTTCTCTATAGACAATGATACTCCCAGTAATACTTCTCTATAGACAATGATGCTCCCAGTAACACTTCTCTATAGACAATGATGCTCCCAGTAATACTTCTCTATAGACAATGATACTCCCAGTAATATTTCTCTATAGACAATGATACTTCCAGTAATACTTCTCTATAGACAATGATGCTCCCAGTAATATTTCTCTATAGACAATGATACTCCCAGTAATACTTCTCTATAGACAATGATGCTCCCAGTAATACTTCTCTATAGACAATGATACTCCCAGTAATATTTCTCTATAGACAATGATACTCCCAGTAATACTTCTCTATAGACAATGATACTCCCAGTAATACTTCTCTATAGACAATGATGCTCTCAGTAATACTTCTCTATAGACAATGATACTCCCAGTAATACTTCTCTATAGACAATGATACTCCCAGTAATACATCTTTATAGACAATGATACTCCCAGTAATATTTCCCTATAGACAATGATACTCCCAGTAATATTTCTCTATAGACAATGATACTCCCAGTAATACTTCTCTATAGACAATGATGCTCCCAGTAACACTTCTCTATAGACAATGATGCTCCCAGTAATACTTCTCTATAGACAATGATACTCCCAGTAATATTTCTCTATAGACAATGATACTCCCAGTAATACTTCTCTATAGATTACGATGCTCCCAGTAATACTTCTCTATAGACAATGATGCTCCCAGTAATACTTCTCTATAGACAATGATGCTTCCAGTAATACTTCTCTATAGACAATGATACTTCCTGTAATACTTCTCTATAGACAATGATGATTCCAGTAATACTTCTCTATAGACAATGATGCTCCCAGTAATACTTCTCTATAGACAATGATGCTCCCAGTAATACTTCTCTATAGACAATGATACTCCCAGTAATACTTCTCTATAGACAATGATGCTCCCAGTAATACTTCTCTATACACAATTATGCTCCCAGTAATACTTCTCTATAGACAATGATACTCCCAGTAATACTTCTCTATAGACAATGATACTCCCAGTAATACTTCTCTATAGACAATGATACTCCCAGTAATACTTCTCTATAGACAATGATACTCCCAGTAATACTTCTCTATAGACAATGATGCTCCCAGTAACACTTCTCTATAGACAATGATGCCCCCAGTAATACTTCTCTATAGATAATGATGCTCCCAGTAACACTTCTCTATAGAAAATGATGCTCCCAGTAATACTTCTCTATAGACAATGATGCTCCCAGTAATACTTCTCTATAGACAATGATGCTCCCAGTAACACTTCTCTATAGACAATGATGCTCCCAGTAATACTTCTCTATAGATAATGATGCTCCCAGTAATACTTCTCTATAGACAATGATGCTCCCAGTAATACTTCTCTATAGACAATGATACTCCCAGTAATATTTCTCTATAGACAATGATACTCCCAGTAATATTTCTCTATAGACAATGATACTCCCAGTAATACTTCTCTATAGACAATGATGCTCACAGTAATACTTCTCTATAGACAATGATACTCCCAGTAATATTTCTCTATAGACAATGATACTCCCAGTAATATTTCTCTATAGACAATGATACTCCCAGTAATATTTCTCTATAGACAATGATACTCGCAGTAATATTTCTCTATAGACAATGATACTCCCAGTAATACTTCTCTATAGACAATGATGCTCCCAGTAACACTTCTCTATAGACAATGATGCTCCCAGTAATACTTCTCTATAGACAATGATACTCCCAGTAATATTTCTCTATAGACAATGATACTCCCAGTAATACTTCTCTATAGACAATGATGCTCCCAGTAATATTTCTCTATAGACAATGATACTCCCAGTAATACTTCTCTATAGACAATGATGCTCCCAGTAATACTTCTCTATAGACAATGATACTCCCAGTAATATTTCTCTATAGACAATGATACTCCCAGTAATACTTCTCTATAGACAATGATACTCCCAGTAATACTTCTCTATAGACAATGATGCTCTCAGTAATACTTCTCTATAGACAATGATACTCCCAGTAATACTTCTCTATAGACAATGATACTCCCAGTAATACATCTTTATAGACAATGATACTCCCAGTAATATTTCCCTATAGACAATGATACTCCCAGTAATATTTCTCTATAGACAATGATACTCCCAGTAATACTTCTCTATAGACAATGATGCTCCCAGTAACACTTCTCTATAGACAATGATGCTCCCAGTAATACTTCTCTATAGACAATGATACTCCCAGTAATATTTCTCTATAGACAATGATACTCCCAGTAATACTTCTCTATAGATTACGATGCTCCCAGTAATACTTCTCTATAGACAATGATGCTCCCAGTAATACTTCTCTGTAGACAATGATGCTCCCAGTAATACTTCTCTATAGACAATGATACTCCCAGTAATACTTCTCTATAGACAATGATGCTCCCAGTAATACTTCTCTATAGACAATGATGCTCCCAGTAATACTTCTCTGTAGACAATGATGCTCCCAGTAATACTTCTCTATAGACAATGATACTCCCAGTAATACTTCTCTATAGACAATGATGCTCCCTGTAATACTTCTCTATAGACAATGATGCTCCCAGTAAAACTTCTCTGTAGACAATGATGCTCCCAGTAATACTTCTCTGTAGACAATGATGCTCCCAGTAATACTTCTCTGTAGACAATGATGCTCCCAGTAATACTTCTCTATACACAATTATGCTCCCAGTAATACTTCTCTATAGACAATGATACTCCCAGTAATACTTCTCTATAGACAATGATACTCCCAGTAATACTTCTCTATAGACAATGATGCTCCCAGTAACACTTCTCTATAGACAATGATGCCCCCAGTAATACTTCTCTATAGACAATGATGCTCCCAGTAATACTTCTCTATAGATAATGATGCTCCCAGTAACACTTCTCTATAGAAAATGATGCTCCCAGTAATACTTCTCTATAGACAATGATGCTCCCAGTAATACTTCTCTATAGACAATGATGCTCCCAGTAACACTTCTCTATAGACAATGATGCTCCCAGTAATACTTCTCTATAGATAATGATGCTCCCAGTAATACTTCTCTATAGACAATGATGCTCCCAGTAATACTTCTCTATAGACAATGATACTCCCAGTAATATTTCTCTATAGACAATGATACTCCCAGTAATATTTCTCTATAGACAATGATACTCCCAGTAATACTTCTCTATAGACAATGATGCTCACAGTAATACTTCTCTATACACAATGATACTCCCAGTAATATTTCTCTATAGACAATGATGCTCCCAGTAATACTTCTCTGTAGACAATGATGCTCCCAGTAATACTTCTCTATAGACAATGATACTCCCAGTAATACTTCTCTATAGACAATGATGCTCCCAGTAATACTTCTCTATAGACAATGATGCTCCCAGTAAAACTTCTCTGTAGACAATGATGCTCCCAGTAATACTTCTCTGTAGACAATGATGCTCCCAGTAATACTTCTCTGTAGACAATGATGCTCCCAGTAATACTTCTCTATACACAATTATGCTCCCAGTAATACTTCTCTATAGACAATGATACTCCCAGTAATACTTCTCTATAGACAATGATACTCCCAGTAATACTTCTCTATAGACAATGATGCTCCCAGTAACACTTCTCTATAGACAATGATGCCCCCAGTAATACTTCTCTATAGACAATGATGCTCCCAGTAATACTTCTCTATAGATAATGATGCTCCCAGTAACACTTCTCTATAGAAAATGATGCTCCCAGTAATACTTCTCTATAGACAATGATGCTCCCAGTAATACTTCTCTATAGACAATGATGCTCCCAGTAACACTTCTCTATAGACAATGATGCTCCCAGTAATACTTCTCTATAGATAATGATGCTCCCAGTAATACTTCTCTATAGACAATGATGCTCCCAGTAATACTTCTCTATAGACAATGATACTCCCAGTAATATTTCTCTATAGACAATGATACTCCCAGTAATATTTCTCTATAGACAATGATACTCCCAGTAATACTTCTCTATAGACAATGATGCTCCCAGTAATATTTCTCTATAGACAATGATACTCCCAGTAATACTTCTCTATAGACAATGATGCTCCCAGTAATACTTCTCTATAGACAATGATACTCCCAGTAATATTTCTCTATAGACAATGATACTCCCAGTAATACTTCTCTATAGACAATGATGCTCCCAGTAATACTTCTCTATAGACAATGATGCTCCCAGTAATATTTCTCTATAGACAATGATACTCCCAGTAATACTTCTCTATAGACAATGATGCTCCCAGTAATACTTCTTTATAGACAATGATACTCCCAGTAATATTTCCCTATAGACAATGATACGCCCAGTAATATTTCTCTATAGACAATGATACTCCCAGTAATACTTCTCTATAGACAATGATGCTCCCAGTAACACTTCTCTATAGACAATGATACTCCCAGTAATACTTCTCTATAGACAATGATACTCCCAGTAATATTTCTCTATAGACAATGATACTCCCAGTAATACTTCTCTATAGATTACGATGCTCCCAGTAATACTTCTCTATAGACAATGATGCTCCCAGTAATACTTCTCTGTAGACAATGATGCTCCCAGTAATACTTCTCTATAGACAATGATACTCCCAGTAATACTTCTCTATAGACAATGATGCTCCCAGTAATACTTCTCTATAGACAATGATGCTCCCAGTAATACTTCTCTGTAGACAATGATGCTCCCAGTAATACTTCTCTGTAGACAATGATACTCCCAGTAATACTTCTCTATAGACAATGATACTCCCAGTAATACTTCTCTGTAGACAATGATGCTCCCAGTAATACTTCTCTATAGACAATGATACTCCCAGTAATACTTCTCTATAGACAATGATACTCCCAGTAATACTTCTCTATAGACAATGATGCTCCCAGTAATACTTATCTATAGACAATGATACTCCCACTAATACTTCTCTATAGACAATGATACTCCCAGTAATACTTCTCTATAGATATTGATGCTCCCAGTAATACTTCTCTATAGACAATGATGCTCCCAGTAATACTTCTCTATAGACAATGATGCTTCCAGTAATACTTCTCTATAGATATTGATGCTCCCAGTAACACTTCTCTATAGACAATGATACTCCCAGTAATACTTCTCTATAGACAATGATACTCCCAGTAATACTTCTCTATAGACAATGATGCTCCCAGTAATACTTCTCTATAGACAATGATGCTCCCAGTAATACTTCTCTATAGATAATGATGCTTACAGTAATACTTCTCTATAGACAATGATGCTTCCAGTAATACTTCTCTATAGACAATGATACTCCCAGTAATACTTCTCTATAGACAATGATGCTCCCAGTAATACTTTTCTATAGACAATGATACTCCCAGTAATACTTCTATAGACAATGATGCTCCCAGTAATACTTCTCTATAGACAATGGTACTCCCAGTAATACTTCTCTATAGACAATGATACTCCCAGTAATACTTCTCTATAGACAATGATGCTCCCAATAATACTTCTCTATAGACAATGGTACTCCCAGTAATACTTCTCTATAGACAATGATGCTCCCAGTAATACTTCTCTATAGATATTGATGCTCCCAGTAATACTTCTCTATAGACAATGATGCTTCCAGTAATACTTCTCTATAGACAATGATACTCCCAGTAATACTTCTCTGTAGACAATGATACTCCCAGTAATACTTCTCTATAGACAATGATACTCCCAGTAATACTTCTCTATAGACAATGATGCTCCCAGTAATACTTCTCTATAGACAATGATGCTCCCAGTAATACTTCTCTACAGACAATGATGTTCCCAGTAATACTTCTCTATAGACAATGATACTCCCAGTAATACTTCTCTATAGACAATGATACTCCCAGTAATACTTCTCTATAGACAATGATGCTCCCAGTAATACTTCTCTATAGACAATGATGCTCCCAGTAATACTTCTCTATAGACAATGATACTCCCAGTAATACTTCTCTATAGACAATGATGCTCCCAGTAATACTTCTCTATAGACAATGATGCTCCCAGTAATACTTCTCTATAGATAATGATGCTTACAGTAATACTTCTCTATAGACAATGATGCTTCCAGTAATACTTCTCTATAGACAATGATACTCCCAGTAATACTTCTCTATAGACAATGATGCTCCCAGTAATACTTCTCTATAGACAATGATGCTCCCAGTAATACTTCTCTATAGACAATGGTACTCCCAGTAATACTTCTCTATAGACAATGATACTCCCAGTAATACTTCTCTATAGACAATGATGCTCCCAATAATACTTTTCTATAGACAATGGTACTCCCAGTAATACTTCTCTATAGACAATGATACTCCCAGTAATACTTCTCTGTAGACAATGATACTCCCAGTAATTCTTCTCTATAGACAATGATACTCCCAGTAATACTTCTCTATAGACAATGATGCTCCCAGTAATACTTCTCTATAGACAATGATACTCCCAGTAATACTTCTCTATAGATATTGATGCTCCCAGTAATACTTCTCTATAGACAATGATACTCCCAGTAATACTTCTCTATAGACAATGATGCTCCCAGTAACACTTCTCTATAGACAATGATGCTCCCAGTAATACTTCTCTATAGACAATGGTACTCCCAGTAATACTTCTCTATAGACAATGATACTCCCAGTAATACTTCTCTATAGACAATGATGCTCCCAATAATACTTTTCTATAGACAATGGTACTCCCAGTAATACTTCTCTATAGACAATGATACTCCCAGTAATACTTCTCTGTAGACAATGATACTCCCAGTAATTCTTCTCTATAGACAATGATGCTCCCAGTAATACTTCTCTATAGACAATGGTACTCCCAGTAATACTTCTCTATAGACAATGATACTCCCAGTAATACTTCTCTATAGACAATGATGCTCCCAATAATACTTTTCTATAGACAATGGTACTCCCAGTAATACTTCTCTATAGACAATGATACTCCCAGTAATACTTCTCTGTAGACAATGATACTCCCAGTAATTCTTCTCTATAGACAATGATACTCCCAGTAATACTTCTCTATAGACAATGATGCTCCCAGTAATACTTCTCTATAGACAATGATACTCCCAGTAATACTTCTCTATAGATATTGATGCTCCCAGTAATACTTCTCTATAGACAATGATACTCCCAGTAATACTTCTCTATAGACAATGATGCTCCCAGTAACACTTCTCTATAGACAATGATGCTCCCAGTAATATTTCTCTATAGACAATGATGCTCCCAGTAATACTTCTCTATAGATAATGATGCTCCCAGTAATATTTCTCTATAGACAATGATGCTCCCAGTAATACTTCTCTATAGACAATGGTACTCCCAGTAATATTTCTCTATAGACAATGATACTCCCAGTAATATTTCTCTATATACAATGATACTCCCAGTAATATTTCTCTATAGACGATGATACTCCCAGTAATATTTTTCTATAGACGATGATACACCCAGAAATACTTCTCTATAGACAATGATGCTCCCAGTAATACTTCTCTATAGACAATGATGCTCCCAGTAATACTTCTCTATAGACAATGATGCCCCCAGTAATACTTCTCTATAGACAATGATGCCCCCAGTAATACTTCTCTATAGACAATGATGCTCCCAGTAATACTTCTCTATAGACAATGATGCTCCCAGTAATACTTCTCTATAGACAATGATGCTCCCAGTAATACTTCTCTATAGACAATGATACTCCCAGTAATACTTCTCTATAGACAATGATGCTCCCAGTAATACTTCTCTATAGACAATGATGCTCCCAGTAATACTTCTCTATAGACAATGATGCTCCCAGTAATACTTCTCTATAGACAATGATACTCCCAGTAATATTTCTCTATATACAATGATACTCCCAGTAATATTTCTCTATAGACAATGATACACCCAGTAATACTTCTCTATAGACAATGATGCTCCCAGTAATACTTCTCTATAGACAATGATGCTCCCAGTAATACTTCTCTATAGACAATGATGCTCCCAGTAATACTTCGCTATAGATAATGATGCTCCCAGTAATACTTCTCTATAGACAATGATGCTTCCAGTATTACTTCTCTATAGACAATGATGCTTCCAGTATTACTTCTCTATAGACAATGATACTCCCAGTAATACTTCTCTATAGACAATGATGCTCCCAGCAATACTTCTCTATAGACAATGATGCTCCCAGTAATACTTCTCTATAGACAATGATACTCCCAGTAATACTTCTCTATAGACAATGATGCTCCCAGTAATACTTCTCTATAGACAATGATGCTCCCAGTAATACTTCTCTATAGATAATGATGCTTACAGTAATACTTCTCTATAGACAATGATGCTTCCAGTAATACTTCTCTATAGACAATGATACTCCCAGTAATACTTCTCTATAGACAATGATGCTCCCAGTAATACTTCTCTATAGACAATGATGCTCCCAGTAATACTTCTATAGACAATGATGCTCCCAGTAATACTTCTCTATAGACAATGGTACTCCCAGTAATACTTCTCTATAGACAATGATACTCCCAGTAATACTTCTCTATAGACAATGATGCTCCCAATAATACTTTTCTATAGACAATGGTACTCCCAGTAATACTTCTCTATAGACAATGATACTCCCAGTAATACTTCTCTGTAGACAATGATACTCCCAGTAATTCTTCTCTATAGACAATGATACTCCCAGTAATACTTCTCTATAGACAATGATGCTCCCAGTAATACTTCTCTATAGACAATGATACTCCCAGTAATACTTCTCTATAGATATTGATGCTCCCAGTAATACTTCTCTATAGACAATGATACTCCCAGTAATACTTCTCTATAGACAATGATGCTCCCAGTAACACTTCTCTATAGACAATGATGCTCCCAGTAATATTTCTCTATAGACAATGATGCTCCCAGTAATACTTCTCTATAGATAATGATGCTCCCAGTAATATTTCTCTATAGACAATGATGCTCCCAGTAATACTTCTCTATAGACAATGGTACTCCCAGTAATATTTCTCTATAGACAATGATACTCCCAGTAATATTTCTCTATATACAATGATACTCCCAGTAATATTTCTCTATAGACGATGATACTCCCAGTAATATTTTTCTATAGACGATGATACACCCAGTAATACTTCTCTATAGACAATGATGCTCCCAGTAATACTTCTCTATAGACAATGATGCTCCCAGTAATACTTCTCTATAGACAATGATGCCCCCAGTAATACTTCTCTATAGACAATGATGCCCCCAGTAATACTTCTCTATAGACAATGATGCTCCCAGTAATACTTCTCTATAGACAATGATGCTCCCAGTAATACTTCTCTATAGACAATGATGCTCCCAGTAATACTTCTCTATAGACAATGATACTCCCAGTAATACTTCTCTATAGACAATGATGCTCCCAGTAATACTTCTCTATAGACAATGATGCTCCCAGTAATACTTCTCTATAGACAATGATGCTCCCAGTAATACTTCTCTATAGACAATGATACTCCCAGTAATATTTCTCTATATACAATGATACTCCCAGTAATATTTCTCTATAGACAATGATACACCCAGTAATACTTCTCTATAGACAATGATGCTCCCAGTAATACTTCTCTATAGACAATGATGCTCCCAGTAATACTTCTCTATAGACAATGATGCTCCCAGTAATACTTCGCTATAGATAATGATGCTCCCAGTAATACTTCTCTATAGACAATGATGCTTCCAGTATTACTTCTCTATAGACAATGATGCTTCCAGTATTACTTCTCTATAGACAATGATACTCCCAGTAATACTTCTCTATAGACAATGATGCTCCCAGCAATACTTCTCTATAGACAATGATGCTCCCAGTAATACTTCTCTATAGACAATGATGCTTCCAGTAATTCTTCTCTATAGACAATGATGCTCCCAGTAATACATCTCTATAGACAATGATACTCCCAGTAATACTTCTCTATAGACAATGATGCTCCCAGTAATACTTCTCTATACACAATGATGCTCCCAGTAATACTTCTCTATAGACAATGATACTCCCAGTAATACTTCTCTATAGACAATGATACTCCCAGTAACACTTCTCTATAGACAATGATGCTCCCAGTAATACTTCTCTATAGACAATGATACTTCCTGTAATACTTCTCTATAGACAATGATACTCCCAGTAATACTTCTCTATAGACAATGATGCTCCCAGTAATACTTCTCTATAGACAATGATACTTCCTGTAATACTTCTCTATAGACAATGATGCTCCCAGTAATACTTCTCTATACACAATGATGCTCCCAGTAATACTTCTCTATAGACAATGATACTCCCAGTAATACTTCTCTATAGACAATGATACTCCCAGTAATACTTCTCTATAGACAATGATGCTCCCAGTAATACTTCTCTATAGACAATGATGCTCCCAGTAATACTTCTCTATAGACAATGATGCTCCCAGTAATACTTCTCTATAGACAATGATGCTCCCAGTAATACTTCTCTATAGACAATGATACTTCCTGTAATACTTCTCTATAGACAATGATGCTCCCAGTAATACTTCTCTATACACAATGATGCTCCCAGTAATACTTCTCTATAGACAATGATACTCCCAGTAATACTTCTCTATAGACAATGATACTCCCAGTAATACTTCTCTATAGACAATGATGCTCCCAGTAATACTTCTCTATAGACAATGATGCTCCCAGTAATACTTCTCTATAGACAATGATGCTCCCAGTAATACTTCTCTATAGACAATGATGCTCCCAGTAATACTTCTCTATAGATAATGATGCTTCCAGTAATACTTCTCTATAGACAATGATGCTCCCAGTAATACTTCTCTATAGACAGTGATACTCCCAGTAATACTTCTCTATAGACAATGATGCTCCCAGTAATACTTCTCTATAGATAATGATGCTCCCAGTAACATTTCTCTATAGACAATGATGCTCCCAGTAACACTTCTCTATAGACAATGATGCTCCCAGTAATATTTCTCTATAGACAATGATGCTCCCAGTAATACTTCTCTATAGATAATGATGCTCCCAGTAATATTTCTCTATAGACAATGATGCTCCCAGTAATACTTCTCTATAGACAATGGTACTCCTAGTAATATTTCTCTATAGACAATGATACTCCCAGTAATATTTCTCTATATACAATGATACTCCCAGTAATATTTCTCTATAGACAATGATACTCCCAGTAATATTTTTCTATAGACAATGATACTCCCAGTAATACTTCTCTATAGACAATGATACTCCCAGTAATACTTCTCTATAGACAGTGATGCTTCCAGTAATACTTCTCTATAGACAATGATGCCCCCAGTAATACTTCTCTATAGACAATGATGCTCCCAGTAATACTTCTCTATAGACAATGATGCTCCCAGTAATACTTCTCTATAGACAATGATGCTCCCAGTAATACTTCTCTATATACAATGATGCCCCCAGTAATACTTCTCTATAGACAATGATGCTCCCAGTAATACTTCTCTATAGACAATGATGCTCCCAGTAATACTTCTCTATAGACAATGATACTCCCAGTAATACTTCTCTATAGACAATGATACTCCCAGTAATACTTCTCTATAGACAATGATGCTCCCAGTAATACTTCTCTATAGACAATGATGCTCCCAGTAATACTTCTCTATAGACAATGATACTCCCAGTAATATTTCTCTATAGACAATGATACTCCCAGTAATATTTCTCTATATACAATGATACTCCCAGTAATATTTCTCTATAGACAATGATACACCCAGTAATACTTCTCTATAGACAATGATGCTCCCAGTAATACTTCTCTATAGACAATGATGCTCCCAGTAATACTTCGCTATAGATAATGATGCTCCCAGTAATACTTCTCTATAGACAATGATGCTTCCAGTATTACTTCTCTATAGACAATGATACTCCCAGTAATACTTCTCTATAGACAATGATGCTCCCAGCAATACTTCTCTATAGACAATGATGCTCCCAGTAATACTTCTCTATAGACAATGATGCTTCCAGTAATACTTCTCTATACACAATAATGCTCCCAGTAATACTTCTCTATAGACAATGATGCTCCTAGTAATACTTCTCTATAGACAATGATGCTTCCAGTAATACTTCTCTATAGACAATGATGCTCCCAGCAATACTTCTCTATAGACAATGATGCTCCCAGTAATACTTCTCTATAGACAATGATGCTTCCAGTAATACTTCTCTATACACAATAATGCTCCCAGTAATACTTCTCTATAGACAATGATGCTCCTAGTAATACTTCTCTATAGACAATGATGCTTCCAGTAATACTTCTCTATAGACAATGATACTCCCAGTAATACTTCTCTATAGACAATGATGCTCCCAGCAATACTTCTCTATAGACAATGATGCTCCCAGCAATACTTCTCTATACACAATGATGCTCCCAGTAATACTTCTCTATAGACAATGATGCTTCCAGTAATACTTCTCTATAGACAATGATACTCCCAGTAATACTTCTCTATAGACCATGATGCTCCCAGTAATACTTCTCTATAGACAATGATGCTCCCAGTAATACTTCTCTATACACAATGATGCTCCCAGTAATACTTCTCTATAGACAATGATGCTCCCAGTAATACTTCTCTATAGACAATGATGCTCCCAGTAATACTTCTCTATACACAATGATGCTCCCAGTAATACTTCTCTATAGACAATGATGCTCCCAGTAATACTTCTCTATAGACAATGATACTCCCAGTAATACTTCTCTATAGACAATGATGCTCCCAGTATTACTTCTCTATAGACAATGATGCTCCCAGTAATACTTCTCTATAGACAATGATGCTTCCAGTAATACTTCTCTATAGACAATGATGCTTCCAGTATTACTTCTCTATAGACAATGATGCTCCCAGTAATACTTCTCTATAGACAATGATGCTCCCAGTAATACTTCTCTATAGACAATGATACTCCCAGTAATACTTCTCTATAGACAATGATGCTTCCAGTAATACTTCTCTATAGACAATAATGCTCCCAGTAATATATCTCTATAGACAATGATACTCCCAGTAATACTTCTCTATAGACAATGCTACTCCCAGTAATACTTCTCTATAGACAATGATGCTCCCAGTAATACTTCTCTATACACAATGATGCTCCCAGTAATACTTCTCTATAGACAATGATGCTCCCAGTAATACTTCTCTATAGACAATGATGCTTCCAGTAATACTTCTCTATAGACAATGATGCTTCCAGTAATACTTCTCTATAGACAATGATACTTCCTGTAATACTTCTCTATAGACAATGATGCTCCCAGTAATACTTCTCTATACACAATGATGCTCCCAGTAATACTTCTCTATAGACAATGATACTCCCAGTAATACTTCTCTATAGACAATGATTCTCCCAGTAATACTTCTCTGTAGACAATTATACTCCCAGTAATACTTCTCTATAGACAATGATGCTTCCAGTAATACTTCTCTATAGACAATGATGCTCCCAGTAATACTTCTCTATAAACAATGATACTCCCAGTAATACTTCTCTATAGACAATGATGCTCCCAGTAATACTTCTCTATAGACAATGATGCTTCCAGTAATACTTCTCTATATACAATGATACTCCCAGTAATACTTCTCTATAGATATTGATGCTCCCAGTAATACTTCTCTATAGACAATAATGCTTCCAGTAATACTTCTCTATAGACAATGATGCTCCCAGTAATACTTCTCTATAGACAATGATACTCCCAGTAATACTTCTCTATAGACAATGATACTCCCAGTAATACTTCTCTATAGACAATGATGCTTCCAGTATTACTTCTCTATAGACAATGATGCTCCCAGTAATACTTCTCTATAGACAATGATGCTTCCAGTAATACTTCTCTATAGACAATGATACTCCCAGTAATACTTCTCTATAGACAATGATGCTTCCAGTATTACTTCTCTATAGACAATGATGCTCCCAGTAATACTTCTCTATAGACAATGATGCTTCCAGTAATACTTCTCTATAGACAATGATGCTTCCAGTATTACTTCTCTATAGACAATGATGCTCCCAGTAATACTTCTCTATAGACAATGATGCTCCCAGTAATACTTCTCTATAGACAATGATACTCCCAGTAATACTTCTCTATAGACAATGATGCTTCCAGTAATACTTCTCTATAGACAATGATGCTTCCAGTAATACTTCTCTATAGACAATGATACTCCCAGTAATACTTCTCTATAGACAATGATGCTTCCAGTATTACTTCTCTATAGACAATGATACTCCCAGTAATACTTCTCTATACACAATGATGCTCCCAGTAATACTTCTCTATAGACAATGATGCTCCCAGTAATACTTCTCTATAGACAATGATGCTTCCAGTAATACTTCTCTATAGACAATGATGCTCCCAGTAATACTTCTCTATAGACAATGATGCTTCCAGTAATACTTCTCTATAGACAATGATACTTCCTGTAATACTTCTCTATAGACAATGATGATTCCAGTAATACTTCTCTATAGACAATGATGCTCCCAGTAATACTTCTCTATAGACAATGATGCTCCCAGTAATACTTCTCTATAGACAATGATACTCCCAGTAATACTTCTCTATAGACAATGATGCTCCCAGTAATACTTCTCTATACACAATTATGCTCCCAGTAATACTTCTCTATAGACAATGATACTCCCAGTAATACTTCTCTATAGACAATGATACTCCCAGTAATACTTCTCTATAGACAATGATGCTCCCAGTAACACTTCTCTATAGACAATGATGCCCCCAGTAATACTTCTCTATAGACAATGATGCTCCCAGTAATACTTCTCTATAGATAATGATGCTCCCAGTAACACTTCTCTATAGAAAATGATGCTCCCAGTAATACTTCTCTATAGACAATGATGCTCCCAGTAATACTTCTCTATAGACAATGATGCTCCCAGTAACACTTCTCTATAGACAATGATGCTCCCAGTAATACTTCTCTATAGATAATGATGCTCCCAGTAATACTTCTCTATAGACAATGATGCTCCCAGTAATACTTCTCTATAGACAATGATACTCCCAGTAATATTTCTCTATAGACAATGATACTCCCAGTAATATTTCTCTATAGACAATGATACTCCCAGTAATACTTCTCTATAGACAATGATGCTCACAGTAATACTTCTCTATAGACAATGATACTCCCAGTAATATTTCTCTATAGACAATGATACTCCCAGTAATATTTCTCTATAGACAATGATACTCCCAGTAATATTTCTCTATAGACAATGATACTCGCAGTAATATTTCTCTATAGACAATGATACTCCCAGTAATACTTCTCTATAGACAATGATGCTCCCAGTAACACTTCTCTATAGACAATGATGCTCCCAGTAATACTTCTCTATAGACAATGATACTCCCAGTAATATTTCTCTATAGACAATGATACTCCCAGTAATACTTCTCTATAGACAATGATGCTCCCAGTAATATTTCTCTATAGACAATGATACTCCCAGTAATACTTCTCTATAGACAATGATGCTCCCAGTAATACTTCTCTATAGACAATGATACTCCCAGTAATATTTCTCTATAGACAATGATACTCCCAGTAATACTTCTCTATAGACAATGATACTCCCAGTAATACTTCTCTATAGACAATGATGCTCTCAGTAATACTTCTCTATAGACAATGATACTCCCAGTAATACTTCTCTATAGACAATGATACTCCCAGTAATACATCTTTATAGACAATGATACTCCCAGTAATATTTCCCTATAGACAATGATACTCCCAGTAATATTTCTCTATAGACAATGATACTCCCAGTAATACTTCTCTATAGACAATGATGCTCCCAGTAACACTTCTCTATAGACAATGATGCTCCCAGTAATACTTCTCTATAGACAATGATACTCCCAGTAATATTTCTCTATAGACAATGATACTCCCAGTAATACTTCTCTATAGATTACGATGCTCCCAGTAATACTTCTCTATAGACAATGATGCTCCCAGTAATACTTCTCTATAGACAATGATGCTTCCAGTAATACTTCTCTATAGACAATGATACTTCCTGTAATACTTCTCTATAGACAATGATGATTCCAGTAATACTTCTCTATAGACAATGATGCTCCCAGTAATACTTCTCTATAGACAATGATGCTCCCAGTAATACTTCTCTATAGACAATGATACTCCCAGTAATACTTCTCTATAGACAATGATGCTCCCAGTAATACTTCTCTATACACAATTATGCTCCCAGTAATACTTCTCTATAGACAATGATACTCCCAGTAATACTTCTCTATAGACAATGATACTCCCAGTAATACTTCTCTATAGACAATGATGCTCCCAGTAACACTTCTCTATAGACAATGATGCCCCCAGTAATACTTCTCTATAGATAATGATGCTCCCAGTAACACTTCTCTATAGAAAATGATGCTCCCAGTAATACTTCTCTATAGACAATGATACTCCCAGTAATATTTCTCTATAGACAATGATACTCCCAGTAATATTTCTCTATAGACAATGATACTCCCAGTAATATTTCTCTATAGACAATGATACTCGCAGTAATATTTCTCTATAGACAATGATACTCCCAGTAATACTTCTCTATAGACAATGATGCTCCCAGTAACACTTCTCTATAGACAATGATGCTCCCAGTAATACTTCTCTATAGACAATGATACTCCCAGTAATATTTCTCTATAGACAATGATACTCCCAGTAATACTTCTCTATAGACAATGATGCTCCCAGTAATATTTCTCTATAGACAATGATACTCCCAGTAATACTTCTCTATAGACAATGATGCTCCCAGTAATACTTCTCTATAGACAATGATACTCCCAGTAATATTTCTCTATAGACAATGATACTCCCAGTAATACTTCTCTATAGACAATGATACTCCCAGTAATACTTCTCTATAGACAATGATGCTCTCAGTAATACTTCTCTATAGACAATGATACTCCCAGTAATACTTCTCTATAGACAATGATACTCCCAGTAATACATCTTTATAGACAATGATACTCCCAGTAATATTTCCCTATAGACAATGATACTCCCAGTAATATTTCTCTATAGACAATGATACTCCCAGTAATACTTCTCTATAGACAATGATGCTCCCAGTAACACTTCTCTATAGACAATGATGCTCCCAGTAATACTTCTCTATAGACAATGATACTCCCAGTAATATTTCTCTATAGACAATGATACTCCCAGTAATACTTCTCTATAGATTACGATGCTCCCAGTAATACTTCTCTATAGACAATGATGCTCCCAGTAATACTTCTCTATAGACAATGATGCTTCCAGTAATACTTCTCTATAGACAATGATACTTCCTGTAATACTTCTCTATAGACAATGATGATTCCAGTAATACTTCTCTATAGACAATGATGCTCCCAGTAATACTTCTCTATAGACAATGATGCTCCCAGTAATACTTCTCTATAGACAATGATACTCCCAGTAATACTTCTCTATAGACAATGATGCTCCCAGTAATACTTCTCTATACACAATTATGCTCCCAGTAATACTTCTCTATAGACAATGATACTCCCAGTAATACTTCTCTATAGACAATGATACTCCCAGTAATACTTCTCTATAGACAATGATGCTCCCAGTAACACTTCTCTATAGACAATGATGCTCCCAGTAATACTTCTCTATAGATAATGATGCTCCCAGTAATACTTCTCTATAGACAATGATGCTCCCAGTAATACTTCTCTATAGACAATGATACTCCCAGTAATATTTCTCTATAGACAATGATACTCCCAGTAATATTTCTCTATAGACAATGATACTCCCAGTAATACTTCTCTATAGACAATGATGCTCACAGTAATACTTCTCTATAGACAATGATACTCCCAGTAATATTTCTCTATAGACAATGATACTCCCAGTAATATTTCTCTATAGACAATGATACTCCCAGTAATATTTCTCTATAGACAATGATACTCGCAGTAATATTTCTCTATAGACAATGATACTCCCAGTAATACTTCTCTATAGACAATGATGCTCCCAGTAACACTTCTCTATAGACAATGATGCTCCCAGTAATACTTCTCTATAGACAATGATACTCCCAGTAATATTTCTCTATAGACAATGATACTCCCAGTAATACTTCTCTATAGACAATGATGCTCCCAGTAATATTTCTCTATAGACAATGATACTCCCAGTAATACTTCTCTATAGACAATGATGCTCCCAGTAATACTTCTCTATAGACAATGATACTCCCAGTAATATTTCTCTATAGACAATGATACTCCCAGTAATACTTCTCTATAGACAATGATACTCCCAGTAATACTTCTCTATAGACAATGATGCTCTCAGTAATACTTCTCTATAGACAATGATACTCCCAGTAATACTTCTCTATAGACAATGATACTCCCAGTAATACATCTTTATAGACAATGATACTCCCAGTAATATTTCCCTATAGACAATGATACTCCCAGTAATATTTCTCTATAGACAATGATACTCCCAGTAATACTTCTCTATAGACAATGATGCTCCCAGTAACACTTCTCTATAGACAATGATGCTCCCAGTAATACTTCTCTATAGACAATGATACTCCCAGTAATATTTCTCTATAGACAATGATACTCCCAGTAATACTTCTCTATAGATTACGATGCTCCCAGTAATACTTCTCTATAGACAATGATGCTCCCAGTAATACTTCTCTGTAGACAATGATGCTCCCAGTAATACTTCTCTATAGACAATGATACTCCCAGTAATACTTCTCTATAGACAATGATGCTCCCAGTAATACTTCTCTATAGACAATGATGCTCCCAGTAATACTTCTCTGTAGACAATGATGCTCCCAGTAATACTTCTCTATAGACAATGATACTCCCAGTAATACTTCTCTATAGACAATGATGCTCCCAGTAATACTTCTCTATAGACAATGATGCTCCCAGTAAAACTTCTCTGTAGACAATGATGCTCCCAGTAATACTTCTCTGTAGACAATGATGCTCCCAGTAATACTTCTCTGTAGACAATGATGCTCCCAGTAATACTTCTCTATACACAATTATGCTCCCAGTAATACTTCTCTATAGACAATGATACTCCCAGTAATACTTCTCTATAGACAATGATACTCCCAGTAATACTTCTCTATAGACAATGATGCTCCCAGTAACACTTCTCTATAGACAATGATGCCCCCAGTAATACTTCTCTATAGACAATGATGCTCCCAGTAATACTTCTCTATAGATAATGATGCTCCCAGTAACACTTCTCTATAGAAAATGATGCTCCCAGTAATACTTCTCTATAGACAATGATGCTCCCAGTAATACTTCTCTATAGACAATGATGCTCCCAGTAACACTTCTCTATAGACAATGATGCTCCCAGTAATACTTCTCTATAGATAATGATGCTCCCAGTAATACTTCTCTATAGACAATGATGCTCCCAGTAATACTTCTCTATAGACAATGATACTCCCAGTAATATTTCTCTATAGACAATGATACTCCCAGTAATATTTCTCTATAGACAATGATACTCCCAGTAATACTTCTCTATAGACAATGATGCTCACAGTAATACTTCTCTATACACAATGATACTCCCAGTAATATTTCTCTATAGACAATGATGCTCCCAGTAATACTTCTCTGTAGACAATGATGCTCCCAGTAATACTTCTCTATAGACAATGATACTCCCAGTAATACTTCTCTATAGACAATGATGCTCCCAGTAATACTTCTCTATAGACAATGATGCTCCCAGTAAAACTTCTCTGTAGACAATGATGCTCCCAGTAATACTTCTCTGTAGACAATGATGCTCCCAGTAATACTTCTCTGTAGACAATGATGCTCCCAGTAATACTTCTCTATACACAATTATGCTCCCAGTAATACTTCTCTATAGACAATGATACTCCCAGTAATACTTCTCTATAGACAATGATACTCCCAGTAATACTTCTCTATAGACAATGATGCTCCCAGTAACACTTCTCTATAGACAATGATGCCCCCAGTAATACTTCTCTATAGACAATGATGCTCCCAGTAATACTTCTCTATAGATAATGATGCTCCCAGTAACACTTCTCTATAGAAAATGATGCTCCCAGTAATACTTCTCTATAGACAATGATGCTCCCAGTAATACTTCTCTATAGACAATGATGCTCCCAGTAACACTTCTCTATAGACAATGATGCTCCCAGTAATACTTCTCTATAGATAATGATGCTCCCAGTAATACTTCTCTATAGACAATGATGCTCCCAGTAATACTTCTCTATAGACAATGATACTCCCAGTAATATTTCTCTATAGACAATGATACTCCCAGTAATATTTCTCTATAGACAATGATACTCCCAGTAATACTTCTCTATAGACAATGATGCTCACAGTAATACTTCTCTATACACAATGATACTCCCAGTAATATTTCTCTATAGACAATGATACTCCCAGTAATATTTCTCTATAGACAATGATACTCCCAGTAATATTTCTCTATAGACAATGATACTCGCAGTAATATTTCTCTATAGACAATGATACTCCCAGTAATACTTCTCTATAGACAATGATGCTCCCAGTAACACTTCTCTATAGACAATGATGCTCCCAGTAATACTTCTCTATAGACAATGATACTCCCAGTAATATTTCTCTATAGACAATGATACTCCCAGTAATACTTCTCTATAGACAATGATGCTCCCAGTAATATTTCTCTATAGACAATGATACTCCCAGTAATACTTCTCTATAGACAATGATGCTCCCAGTAATACTTCTCTATAGACAATGATACTCCCAGTAATATTTCTCTATAGACAATGATACTCCCAGTAATACTTCTCTATAGACAATGATACTCCCAGTAATACTTCTCTATAGACAATGATGCTCCCAGTAATACTTCTCTATAGACAATGATACTCCCAGTAATACTTCTCTATAGACAATGATACTCCCAGTAATACATCTTTATAGACAATGATACTCCCAGTAATATTTCCCTATAGACAATGATACTCCCAGTAATATTTCTCTATAGACAATGATACTCCCAGTAATACTTCTCTATAGACAATGATGCTCCCAGTAACACTTCTCTATAGACAATGATGCTCCCAGTAATACTTCTCTATAGACAATGATACTCCCAGTAATATTTCTCTATAGACAATGATACTCCCAGTAATACTTCTCTATAGATTACGATGCTCCCAGTAATACTTCTCTATAGACAATGATGCTCCCAGTAATACTTCTCTGTAGACAATGATGCTCCCAGTAATACTTCTCTATAGACAATGATACTCCCAGTAATACTTCTCTATAGACAATGATGCTCCCAGTAATACTTCTCTATAGACAATGATGCTCCCAGTAATACTTCTCTGTAGACAATGATGCTCCCAGTAATACTTCTCTATAGACAATGATACTCCCAGTAATACTTCTCTATAGACAATGATGCTCCCAGTAATACTTCTCTATAGACAATGATGCTCCCAGTAAAACTTCTCTGTAGACAATGATGCTCCCAGTAATACTTCTCTGTAGACAATGATGCTCCCAGTAATACTTCTCTGTAGACAATGATGCTCCCAGTAATACTTCTCTATAGACAATGATACTCCCAGTAATACTTCTCTATAGACAATGATACTCCCAGTAATACTTCTCTATAGACAATGATGCTCCCAGTAATACTTATCTATAGACAATGATACTCCCACTAATACTTCTCTATAGACAATGATACTCCCAGTAATACTTCTCTATAGATATTGATGCTCCCAGTAATACTTCTCTATAGACAATGATGCTCCCAGTAATACTTCTCTATAGACAATGATGCTTCCAGTAATACTTCTCTATAGATATTGATGCTCCCAGTAACACTTCTCTATAGACAACGATGCTCCCAGTAATACTTCTCTATAGACAATGATGCTTCCAGTAATACTTCTCTATAGATATTGATGCTCCCAGTAACACTTCTCTATAGACAATGATACTCCCAGTAATACTTCTCTATAGACAATGATACTCCCAGTAATACTTCTCTATAGACAATGATGCTCCCAGTAATACTTCTCTATAGACAATGATGCTCCCAGTAATACTTCTCTATAGATAATGATGCTTACAGTAATACTTCTCTATAGACAATGATGCTTCCAGTAATACTTCTCTATAGACAATGATACTCCCAGTAATACTTCTCTATAGACAATGATACTCCCAGTAATACTTCTCTATAGACAATGATGCTCCCAGTAATACTTCTCTATAGACAATGATGCTCCCAGTAATACTTCTCTATTGACAATGATGCTCCCAGTAATACTTCTCTATAGACAATGATACTCCCAGTAATACTTCTCTATAGACAATGATGCTTCCAGTAATACTTCTCTATAGACAATGATGCTCCCAGTAATACTTCTCTATAGACAATGATGCTCCCAGTAATACTTCTCTATAGATAATGATGCTCCCAGTAATGTTTCTCTATAGACAATGATGCTCCCAGTAACACTTCTCTATAGACAATGATGCTCCCAGTAATGCTTCTCTATAGACAATGATACTCCCAGTAATACTTCTCTATAGACAATGATGCTCCCAGTAATACTTCTCTATAGACAATGATGCTCCCAGTAATACTTCTCTATTGACAATGATGCTCCCAGTAATACTTCTCTATAGACAATGATGCTCCCAGTAATACTTCTCTATTGACAATGATGCTCCCAGTAATACTTCTCTATAGACAATGATACTCCCAGTAATACTTCTCTATAGACAATGATGCTTCCAGTAATACTTCTCTATAGACAATGATGCTTCCAGTAATACTTCTCTATAGACAATGATGCTCCCAGTAACACTTCTCTATAGACAATGATGCTCCCAGTAATACTTCTCTATAGACAATGATGCTCCCAGTAATACTTCTCTATAGACAATGATGCTCCCAGTAATACTTCTCTATAGATAATGATACTCCCAGTAATACTTCTCTATAGATAATAGTACTCCCAGTAATACTTCTCTATAGACAATGATGCTCCCAGTAATGCTTCTCTATAGACAATGATGCTTCCAGTAATACTTCTCTATAGACAATGATGCTTCCAGTAATACTTCTCTATAGACAATGATACTCCCAGTAATACTTCTCTATAGATAATAATACTCCCAGTAATACTTCTCTATAGACAATGATACTCCCAGTAATATTTCTCTATAGACAATGATACTCCCAGTAATACTTCTCTATAGACAATGATGCTCCCAGTAATACTTCTCTATAGACAATGATGCTTCCAGTAATACTTCTCTATAGATATTGATGCTCCCAGTAACACTTCTCTATAGACAATGATGCTCCCAGTAATACTTCTCTATAGACAATGATGCTTCCAGTAATACTTCTCTATAGATAATGATGCTCCCAGTAATACTTCTCTATAGACAATGATACTCCCAGTAATATTTCTCTATAGACAATGATACTCCCAGTAATATTTCTCTATAGACAATGATACTCCCAGTAATATTTCTCTATAGACAATGATACTCCCAGTAATACTTCTCTATAGACAATGATGCTCCCAGTAACACTTCTCTATAGACAATGATGCTCCCAGTAATACTTCTCTATAGACAATGATACTCCCAGTAATATTTCTCTATAGACAATGATACTCCCAGTAATACTTCTCTATAGACAATGATGCTCCCAGTAATATTTCTCTATAGACAATGATACTCCCAGTAATACTTCTCTATAGACAATGATGCTCCCAGTAATACTTCTCTATAGACAATGATACTCCCAGTAATATTTCTCTATAGACAATGATACTCCCAGTAATACTTCTCTATAGACAATGATACTCCCAGTAATACTTCTCTATAGACAATGATGCTCCCAGTAATACTTCTCTATAGACAATGATACTCCCAGTAATACTTCTCTATAGACAATGATAGTCCCAGTAATACTTCTCTATAGACAATGATACTCCCAGTAATATTTCCCTATAGACAATGATACTCCCAGTAATATTTCTCTATAGACAATGATACTCCCAGTAACACTTCTCTATAGACAATGATGCTCCCAGTAACACTTCTCTATAGACAATGATGCTCCCAGTAATACTTCTCTATAGACAATGATACTCCCAGTAATATTTCTCTATAGACAATGATACTCCCAGTAATACTTCTCTATAGATTACGATGCTCCCAGTAATACTTCTCTATAGACAATGATGCTCCCAGTAATACTTCTCTGTAGACAATGATGCTCCCAGTAATACTTCTCTATAGACATTGATACTCCCAGTAATACTTCTCTATAGACAATGATGCTCCCAGTAATACTTCTCTATAGACAATGATGCTCCCAGTAATACTTCTCTGTAGACAATGATGCTCCCAGTAATACTTCTCTATAGACAATGATACTCCCAGTAATACTTCTCTGTAGACAATGATGCTCCCAGTAATACTTCTCTATAGACAATGATACTCCCAGTAATACTTCTCTATAGACAATGATACTCCCAGTAATACTTCTCTATAGACAATGATGCTCCCAGTAATACTTCTCTATAGACAATGATACTCCCACTAATACTTCTCTATAGACAATGATACTCCCAGTAATACTTCTCTATAGACAATGATGCTCCCAGTAATACTTCTCTATAGACAATGATGCTCCCAGTAATACTTCTTTATAGACAATGATACTCCCAGTAATACTTCTCTATAGACAATGATACTCCCAGTAATACTTCTCTATAGACAATGATGCTCCCAGTAATACTTCTCTATAGACAATGATGCTCCCAGTAATACTTCTCTATAGACAATGATGCTCCCAGTAATACTTCTCTATTGACAATGATGCTCCCAGTAATACTTCTCTATAGACAATGATACTCCCAGTAATACTTCTCTATAGACAATGATGCTTCCAGTAATACTTCTCTATAGACAATGATGCTCCCAGTAATACTTCTCTATAGACAATGATGCTCCCAGTAATACTTCTCTATAGATAATGATGCTCCCAGTAATGTTTCTCTATAGACAATGATGCTCCCAGTAACACTTCTCTATAGACAATGATGCTCCCAGTAATGCTTCTCTATAGACAATGATACTCCCAGTAATACTTCTCTATAGACAATGATGCTCCCAGTAATACTTCTCTATAGACAATGATGCTCCCAGTAATACTTCTCTATAGACAATGATGCTCCCAGTAATACTTCTCTATTGACAATGATGCTCCCAGTAATACTTCTCTATAGACAATGATACTCCCAGTAATACTTCTCTATAGACAATGATGCTCCCAGTAATACTTCTCTATTGACAATGATGCTCCCAGTAATACTTCTCTATAGACAATGATACTCCCAGTAATACTTCTCTATAGACAATGATGCTTCCAGTAATACTTCTCTATAGACAATGATGCTCCCAGTAACACTTCTCTATAGACAATGATGCTTCCAGTAATACTTCTCTATAGATATTGATGCTCCCAGTAACACTTCTCTATAGACAACGATGCTCCCAGTAATACTTCTCTATAGACAATGATGCTTCCAGTAATACTTCTCTATAGATATTGATGCTCCCAGTAACACTTCTCTATAGACAATGATACTCCCAGTAATACTTCTCTATAGACAATGATACTCCCAGTAATACTTCTCTATAGACAATGATGCTCCCAGTAATACTTCTCTATAGACAATGATGCTCCCAGTAATACTTCTCTATAGATAATGATGCTTACAGTAATACTTCTCTATAGACAATGATGCTTCCAGTAATACTTCTCTATAGACAATGATACTCCCAGTAATACTTCTCTATAGACAATGATACTCCCAGTAACACTTCTCTATAGACAATGATGCTCCCAGTAATACTTCTCTATAGACAATGATACTTACTGTAATACTTCTCTATAGACAATGATACTCCCAGTAACACTTCTCTATACACAATGATGCTCCCAGTAATACTTCTCTATGGACAATGATACTCCCAGTAATACTTCTCTATAGACAATGATACTCCCAGTAATACTTCTCTATAGACAATGATGCTCCCAGTAATACTTCTCTATAGACAATGATGCTCCCAGTAATACTTCTCTATTGACAATGATGCTCCCAGTAATACTTCTCTATAGACAATGATACTCCCAGTAATACTTCTCTATAGACAATGATGCTTCCAGTAATACTTCTCTATAGACAATGATGCTCCCAGTAATACTTCTCTATAGACAATGATGCTCCCAGTAATACTTCTCTATAGATAATGATGCTCCCAGTAATGTTTCTCTATAGACAATGATGCTCCCAGTAACACTTCTCTATAGACAATGATGCTCCCAGTAATGCTTCTCTATAGACAATGATACTCCCAGTAATACTTCTCTATAGACAATGATGCTCCCAGTAATACTTCTCTATAGACAATGATGCTCCCAGTAATACTTCTCTATAGACAATGATGCTCCCAGTAATACTTCTCTATTGACAATGATGCTCCCAGTAATACTTCTCTATAGACAATGATACTCCCAGTAATACTTCTCTATAGACAATGATGCTCCCAGTAATACTTCTCTATTGACAATGATGCTCCCAGTAATACTTCTCTATAGACAATGATACTCCCAGTAATACTTCTCTATAGACAATGATGCTTCCAGTAATACTTCTCTATAGACAATGATGCTCCCAGTAACACTTCTCTATAGACAATGATGCTTCCAGTAATACTTCTCTATAGATATTGATGCTCCCAGTAACACTTCTCTATAGACAACGATGCTCCCAGTAATACTTCTCTATAGACAATGATGCTTCCAGTAATACTTCTCTATAGATATTGATGCTCCCAGTAACACTTCTCTATAGACAATGATACTCCCAGTAATACTTCTCTATAGACAATGATACTCCCAGTAATACTTCTCTATAGACAATGATGCTCCCAGTAATACTTCTCTATAGACAATGATGCTCCCAGTAATACTTCTCTATAGATAATGATGCTTACAGTAATACTTCTCTATAGACAATGATGCTTCCAGTAATACTTCTCTATAGACAATGATACTCCCAGTAATACTTCTCTATAGACAATGATACTCCCAGTAACACTTCTCTATAGACAATGATGCTCCCAGTAATACTTCTCTATAGACAATGATACTTACTGTAATACTTCTCTATAGACAATGATACTCCCAGTAACACTTCTCTATACACAATGATGCTCCCAGTAATACTTCTCTATGGACAATGATACTCCCAGTAATACTTCTCTATAGACAATGATACTCCCAGTAATACTTCTCTATAGACAATGATGCTCCCAGTAATACTTCTCTATAGACAATGATGCTCCCAGTAATACTTCTCTATTGACAATGATGCTCCCAGTAATACTTCTCTATAGACAATGATACTCCCAGTAATACTTCTCTATAGACAATGATGCTTCCAGTAATACTTCTCTATAGACAATGATGCTCCCAGTAATACTTCTCTATAGACAATGATGCTCCCAGTAATACTTCTCTATAGATAATGATGCTCCCAGTAATGTTTCTCTATAGACAATGATGCTCCCAGTAACACTTCTCTATAGACAATGATGCTCCCAGTAATGCTTCTCTATAGACAATGATACTCCCAGTAATACTTCTCTATAGACAATGATGCTCCCAGTAATACTTCTCTATAGACAATGATGCTCCCAGTAATACTTCTCTATTGACAATGATGCTCCCAGTAATACTTCTCTATAGACAATGATGCTCCCAGTAATACTTCTCTATTGACAATGATGCTCCCAGTAATACTTCTCTATAGACAATGATACTCCCAGTAATACTTCTCTATAGACAATGATGCTCCCAGTAATACTTCTCTATAGACAATGATGCTTCCAGTAATACTTCTCTATAGACAATGATGCTTCCAGTAATACTTCTCTATAGACAATGATGCTCCCAGTAACACTTCTCTATAGACAATGATGCTCCCAGTAATACTTCTCTATAGACAATGATGCTCCCAGTAATACTTCTCTATAGATAATGATACTCCCAGTAATACTTCTCTATAGATAATAGTACTCCCAGTAATACTTCTCTATAGACAATGATGCTCCCAGTAATGCTTCTCTATAGACAATGATGCTTCCAGTAATACTTCTCTATAGACAATGATGCTTCCAGTAATACTTCTCTATAGACAATGATACTCCCAGTAATACTTCTCTATAGATAATAATACTCCCAGTAATACTTCTCTATAGACAATGATACTCCCAGTAATATTTCTCTATAGACAATGATACTCCCAGTAATACTTCTCTATAGACAATGATGCTCCCAGTAATACTTCTCTATAGATAATGATGCTTCCAGTAATACTTCTCTATAGATATTGATGCTCCCAGTAACACTTCTCTATAGACAATGATGCTCCCAGTAATACTTCTCTATAGACAATGATGCTTCCAGTAATACTTCTCTATAGATATTGATGCTCCCAGTAACACTTCTCTATAGACAATGATGCTCCCAGTAATACTTCTCTATAGACAATGATGCTTCCAGTAATACTTCTCTATAGATAATGATGCTCCCAGTAATACTTCTCTATAGACAATGATACTCCCAGTAATATTTCTCTATAGACAATGATACTCCCAGTAATATTTCTCTATAGACAATGATACTCCCAGTAATATTTCTCTATAGACAATGATACTCCCAGTAATACTTCTCTATAGACAATGATGCTCCCAGTAACACTTCTCTATAGACAATGATGCTCCCAGTAATACTTCTCTATAGACAATGATACTCCCAGTAATATTTCTCTATAGACAATGATACTCCCAGTAATACTTCTCTATAGACAATGATGCTCCCAGTAATATTTCTCTATAGACAATGATACTCCCAGTAATACTTCTCTATAGACAATGATGCTCCCAGTAATACTTCTCTATAGACAATGATGCTCCCAGTAATATTTCTCTATAGACAATGATACTCCCAGTAATACTTCTCTATAGACAATGATACTCCCAGTAATACTTCTCTATAGACAATGATGCTCCCAGTAATACTTCTCTATAGACAATGATACTCCCAGTAATACTTCTCTATAGACAATGATACTCCCAGTAATACTTCTCTATAGACAATGATACTCCCAGTAATATTTCCCTATAGACAATGATACTCCCAGTAATATTTCTCTATAGACAATGATACTCCCAGTAACACTTCTCTATAGACAATGATGCTCCCAGTAACACTTCTCTATAGACAATGATGCTCCCAGTAATACTTCTCTATAGACAATGATACTCCCAGTAATATTTCTCTATAGACAATGATACTCCCAGTAATACTTCTCTATAGATTACGATGCTCCCAGTAATACTTCTCTATAGACAATGATGCTCCCAGTAATACTTCTCTGTAGACAATGATGCTCCCAGTAATACTTCTCTATAGACATTGATACTCCCAGTAATACTTCTCTATAGACAATGATGCTCCCAGTAATACTTCTCTATAGACAATGATGCTCCCAGTAATACTTCTCTGTAGACAATGATGCTCCCAGTAATACTTCTCTATAGACAATGATACTCCCAGTAATACTTCTCTGTAGACAATGATGCTCCCAGTAATACTTCTCTATAGACAATGATACTCCCAGTAATACTTCTCTATAGACAATGATACTCCCAGTAATACTTCTCTATAGACAATGATGCTCCCAGTAATACTTCTCTATAGACAATGATACTCCCACTAATACTTCTCTATAGACAATGATACTCCCAGTAATACTTCTCTATAGACAATGATGCTCCCAGTAATACTTCTCTATAGACAATGATGCTCCCAGTAATACTTCTTTATAGACAATGATACTCCCAGTAATACTTCTCTATAGACAATGATACTCCCAGTAATACTTCTCTATAGACAATGATGCTCCCAGTAATACTTCTCTATAGACAATGATGCTCCCAGTAATACTTCTCTATAGACAATGATGCTCCCAGTAATACTTCTCTATTGACAATGATGCTCCCAGTAATACTTCTCTATAGACAATGATACTCCCAGTAATACTTCTCTATAGACAATGATGCTTCCAGTAATACTTCTCTATAGACAATGATGCTCCCAGTAATACTTCTCTATAGACAATGATGCTCCCAGTAATACTTCTCTATAGATAATGATGCTCCCAGTAATGTTTCTCTATAGACAATGATGCTCCCAGTAACACTTCTCTATAGACAATGATGCTCCCAGTAATGCTTCTCTATAGACAATGATACTCCCAGTAATACTTCTCTATAGACAATGATGCTCCCAGTAATACTTCTCTATAGACAATGATGCTCCCAGTAATACTTCTCTATTGACAATGATGCTCCCAGTAATACTTCTCTATAGACAATGATGCTCCCAGTAATACTTCTCTATTGACAATGATGCTCCCAGTAATACTTCTCTATTGACAATGATGCTCCCAGTAATACTTCTCTATAGACAATGATGCTCCCAGTAATACTTCTCTATTGACAATGATGCTCCCAGTAATACTTCTCTATAGACAATGATGCTCCCAGTAATACTTCTCTATAGACAATGATGCTCCCAGTAACACTTCTCTATAGACAATGATGCTCCCAGTAATACTTCTCTATAGACAATGATGCTCCCAGTAATACTTCTCTATAGATAATGATACTCCCAGTAATACTTCTCTATAGATAATAGTACTCCCAGTAATACTTCTCTATAGACAATGATGCTCCCAGTAATGCTTCTCTATAGACAATGATGCTTCCAGTAATACTTCTCTATAGACAATGATGCTTCCAGTAATACTTCTCTATAGACAATGATACTCCCAGTAATACTTCTCTATAGATAATAATACTCCCAGTAATACTTCTCTATAGACAATGATACTCCCAGTAATATTTCTCTATAGACAATGATACTCCCAGTAATACTTCTCTATAGACAATGATGCTCCCAGTAATACTTCTCTATAGACAATGATGCTTCCAGTAATACTTCTCTATAGATATTGATGCTCCCAGTAACACTTCTCTATAGACAATGATGCTCCCAGTAATACTTCTCTATAGACAATGATGCTTCCAGTAATACTTCTCTATAGATATTGATGCTCCCAGTAACACTTCTCTATAGACAATGATGCTCCAAGTAATACTTCTCTATAGACAATGATGCTCCAAGTAATACTTCTCTATAGACAATGATGCTCCCAGTAATACTTCTCTATAGACAATGATACTCCCAGTAATACTTCTCTATAGATATTGATGCTCCCAGTAACACTTCTCTATAGACAATGATGCTCCCAGTAATATTTCTCTATATACAATGATACTCCCAGTAATATTTCTCTATAGACAATGATACTCCCAGTAATACTTCTCTATAGACAATGATGCTCCCAGTAATACTTCTCTATAGACAATGATGCTCCCAGTAATACTTTGCTATAGATAATGATGCTCCCAGTAATACTTCTCTATAGACAATGATGCTTCCAGTATTACTTCTCTATAGACAATGATGCTTCCAGTAATACTTATCTATAGACAATGATGCTGCCAGTAATACTTCTCTATAGACAATGATACTTCCTGTAATACTTCTCTATAGACAATGATACTTCCTGTAATACTTCTCTATAGACAATGATGCTTCCAGTAATACTTCTCAATAGACAATGATGCTCCCAGTAATACTTCTCTATACACAATGATGCTCCCAGTAATACTTCTCTATAGACAATGATACTCCCAGTAACACTTCTCTATAGACAATGATGCTCCCAGTAATACTTCTCTATAGACAATGATACTTCCTGTAATACTTCTCTATAGACAATGATACTCCCAGTAACACTTCTCTATAGACAATGATGCTCCCAGTAATACTTCTCTATAGACAATGATACTTCCTGTAATACTTCTCTATAGACAATGATGCTCCCAGTAATACTTCTCTATACACAATGATGCTCCCAGTAATACTTCTCTATAGACAATGATACTCCCAGTAATACTTCTCTATAGACAATGATACTCCCAGTAATACTTCTCTATAGACAATGATGCTCCCAGTAATACTTCTCTATAGACAATGATGCTCCCAGTAATACTTCTCTATAGACAATGATGCTCCCAGTAATACTTCTCTATAGACAATGATGCTCCCAGTAATACTTCTCTATAGATAATGATGCTCCCAGTAATACTTCTCTATAGACAATGATACTCCCAGTAATACTTCTCTATAGACAATGAGGCTCCCAGTAATACTTCTCTATAGGCAATGATGCTCCCAGTAATTTTTCTCTATAGACAATTATACTCCCAATAATACTTCTCTATAGACAATGATTCTCCCAGTAATACTTCTCTATAGACAATGATACTCCCAGTAACACTTCTCTATAGACAATGATACTCCCAGTAATACTTCTCTATAGACAATGATGCTCCCAGCAATACTTCTCTATAGACAATGATACTCCCAGTAATATTTCTCCATAGACAATGATACTCCCAGTAATATTTCTCTATAGACAATGATACTCCCAGTAATATTTCTCTATAGACAATGATACTCCCAGTAATACTTCTCTATAGACAATGATGCTCCCAGTAACACTTCTCTATAGACAATGATGCTCCCAGTAATACTTCTCTATAGATAATGATGCTCCCAGTAACACTTCTCTATAGACAATGATACTCCCAGTAATACTTCTCTATAGATAATGATGCTCCCAGTAATACTTCTCTATAGACAATGATACTCCCAGTAATATTTCTCTATAGACAATGATACTCCCAGTAATATTTCTCTATAGACAATGATACTCCCAGTAATATTTCTCTATAGACAATGATACTCCCAGTAATATTTCTCTATAGACAATGATACTCCCAGTAATATTTCTCTATAGACAATGATACTCCCAGTAATACTTCTCTATAGACAATGATGCTCCCAGTAACACTTCTCTATAGACAATGATGCTCCCAGTAATACTTCTCTATAGACAATGATACTCCCAGTAATATTTCTCTATAGACAATGATACTCCCAGTAATACTTCTCTATAGACAATGATGCTCCCAGTAATATTTCTCTATAGACAATGATACTCCCAGTAATACTTCTCTATAGACAATGATGCTCCCAGTAATACTTCTCTATAGACAATGATACTCCCAGTAATATTTCTCTATAGACAATGATACTCCCAGTAATACTTCTCTATAGACAATGATACTCCCAGTAATACTTCTCTATAGACAATGATGCTCCCAGTAATACTTCTCTATAGACAATGATACTCCCAGTAATACTTCTCTATAGACAATGATACTCCCAGTAATATTTCCCTATAGACAATGATACTCCCAGTAATATTTCTCTATAGACAATGATACTCCCAGTAATACTTCTCTATAGACAATGATGCTCCCAGTAATACTTCTCTATAGACAATGATGCTCCCAGTAATACTTCTCTATAGATAATGATACTCCCAGTAATACTTCTCTATAGACAATGATGCTCCCAGTAATACTTCTCTATAGGCAATGATGCTCCCAGTAATATTTCTCTATAGACAATTATACTCCCAATAATACTTCTCTATAGACAATGATTCTCCCAGTAATACTTCTCTATAGACAATGATGCTCCCAGTAATACTTCTCTATAGACAATGATGCTCCCAGTAATACTTCTCTATTGACAATGATGCTCCCAGTAATACTTCTCTATAGACAATGATACTCCCAGTAATACTTCTCTATAGACAATGATGCTTCCAGTAATACTTCTCTATAGACAATGATGCTTCCAGTAATACTTCTCTATAGACAATGATGCTCCCAGTAACACTTCTCTATAGACAATGATGCTCCCAGTAATACTTCTCTATAGACAATGATGCTCCCAGAAATACTTCTCTATAGATAATGATACTCCCAGTAATACTTCTCTATAGATAATAGTACTCCCAGTAATACTTCTCTATAGACAATGATGCTCCCAGTAATACTTCTCTATAGACAATGATGCTCCCAGTAATGCTTCTCTATAGACAATGATGCTTCCAGTAATACTTCTCTATAGACAATGATGCTTCCAGTAATACTTCTCTATAGACAATGATACTCCCAGTAATATTTCTCTATAGACAATGATACTCCCAGTAATACTTCTCTATAGACAATGATGCTCCCAGTAATACTTCTCTATAGACAATGATGCTTCCAGTAATACTTCTCTATAGATATTGATGCTCCCAGTAACACTTCTCTATAGACAATGATACTCCCAGTAGTACTTCTCTATAGACAATGATGCTCCCAGTAATACTTCTCTATAGACAATGATGCTCCCAGTAATGCTTCTCTATAGACAATGATGCTTCCAGTAATACTTCTCTATAGACAATGATGCTTCCAGTAATACTTCTCTATAGACAATGATACTCCCAGTAATACTTCTCTATAGATAATAATACTCCCAGTAATACTTCTCTATAGACAATGATACTCCCAGTAATATTTCTCTATAGACAATGATACTCCCAGTAATACTTCTCTATAGACAATGATGCTCCCAGTAATACTTCTCTATAGACAATGATGCTCCCAGTAATACTTCTCTATAGACAATGATGCTTCCAGTAATACTTCTCTATAGATATTGATGCTCCCAGTAACACTTCTCTATAGACAATGATACTCCCAGTAATACTTCTCTATAGACAATGATGCTCCCAGTAATACTTCTCTATAGACAATGATGCTTCCAGTAATACTTCTCTATAGATATTGATGCTCCCAGTAACACTTCTCTATAGACAATGATGCTCCCAGTAATACTTCTCTATAGACAATGATGCTCCCAGTAATACTTCTCTATAGATATTGATACTCCCAGTAACACTTCTCTATAGACAATGATGCTCCCAGTAATACTTCTCTATAGACAATGATGCTTCCAGTAATACTTCTCTATAGATATTGATGCTCCCAGTAACACTTCTCTATAGACAATGATGCTCCCAGTAATACTTCTCTATAGACAATGATGCTCCCAGTAATACTTCTCTATAGATATTGATGCTCCCAGTAACACTTCTCTATAGACAATGATGCTCCCAGTAATACTTCTCAATAGACAATGATGCTTCCAGTAATACTTCTCTATAGATATTGATGCTCCCAGTAACACTTCTCTATAGACAATGATGCTCCCAGTAACACTTCTCTATAGACAATGATACTCCCAGTAATACTTCTCTATAGATAATGATACTCCCAGTAATACTTCTCTATAGACAATGATGCTCCCAGTAATACTTCTCTATAGACAATGATGCTTCCAGTAATACTTCTCTATAGATATTGATGCTCCCAGTAACACTTCTCTATAGACAATGATGCTCCCAGTAATACTTCTCTATAGACAATGATACTCCCAGTAATAGTTCTCTATAGATAATGATACTCCCAGTAATACTTCTCTATAGACAGTGATGCTCCCAGTAATACTTCTCTATAGACAATGATGCTCCCAGTAACACTTCTCTATAGACAATGATGCTCCCAGTAATACTTCTCTATAGACAATGATGCTCCCAGTAATACTTCTCTATAGACAATGATGCTCCCAGTAATACTTCTCTATAGATAATGATACTCCCAGTAATACTTCTCTATAGACAATGATGCTCCCAGTAATACTTCTCTATAGACAATGATGCTCCCAGTAATACTTCTCTATAGACAATGATGGTCCCAGTAATACTTCTCTATAGACAATGATGCTTCCAGTAATACTTCTCTATAGATATTGATGCTCCCAGTAACACTTCTCTATAGACAATGATGCTCCCAGTAATACTTCTCTATAGACAATGATGCTCCCAGTAATACTTCTCTATAGACAATGATGCTCCCAGTAATACTTCTCTATAGATATTGATGCTCCCAGTAATACTTCTCTATAGACAATGATGCTCCCAGTAATACTTCTCTATAGACAATGATGCTCCCAGTAATACTTCTCTATAGACAATGATGCTCCCAGTAATACTTCTCTATAGATATTGATGCTCCCAGTAATACTTCTCTATAGACAATGATGCTCCCAGTAATACTTCTCTATAGACAATGATGCTCCCAGTAATACTTCTCTATAGACAATGATGGTCCCAGTAATACTTCTGTATAGACAATGATGTTCCCAGTAATACTTCTCTATAGACAATGATGCTCCCAGTAATACTTCTCTATAGACAATGATGCTCCCAGTAATACTTCTCTATAGACAATGATGCTCCCAGTAATACTTCTCTATAGACAATGATACTCCCAGTAATACTTCTCTATAGATAATGATACTCCCAGTAATACTTCTCTATAGACAATGATGCTCCCAGTAATACTTCTCTATAGACAATGATACTCCCAGTAATACTTCTCTATAGACAATGATGCTCCCAGTAATACTTCTCTATAGAGAATGATGCTCCCAGTAATACTTCTCTATAGACAATGATGCTTCCAGTAATACTTCTCTATAGACAATGATGCTCCCAGTAATACTTCTCTATAGACAATGATACTCCCAGTAATACTTCTCTATAGACAATGATGCTCCCAGTAATACTTCTCTATAGACAATGATGCTTCCAGTAATACTTCTCTATACACAATAATGCTCCCAGTAATACTTCTCTATAGACAATGATGCTCCTAGTAATACTTCTCTATAGACAATGATGCTTCCAGTAATACTTCTCTATAGACAATGATGCTCCCAGCAATACTTCTCTATAGACAATGATGCTCCCAGTAATACTTCTCTATAGACAATGATGCTTCCAGTAATACTTCTCTATACACAATAATGCTCCCAGTAATACTTCTCTATAGACAATGATGCTCCTAGTAATACTTCTCTATAGACAATGATGCTTCCAGTAATACTTCTCTATAGACAATGATACTCCCAGTAATACTTCTCTATAGACAATGATGCTCCCAGCAATACTTCTCTATAGACAATGATGCTCCCAGCAATACTTCTCTATACACAATGATGCTCCCAGTAATACTTCTCTATAGACAATGATGCTTCCAGTAATACTTCTCTATAGACAATGATACTCCCAGTAATACTTCTCTATAGACCATGATGCTCCCAGTAATACTTCTCTATAGACAATGATGCTCCCAGTAATACTTCTCTATACACAATGATGCTCCCAGTAATACTTCTCTATAGACAATGATGCTCCCAGTAATACTTCTCTATAGACAATGATGCTCCCAGTAATACTTCTCTATACACAATGATGCTCCCAGTAATACTTCTCTATAGACAATGATGCTCCCAGTAATACTTCTCTATAGACAATGATACTCCCAGTAATACTTCTCTATAGACAATGATGCTCCCAGTATTACTTCTCTATAGACAATGATGCTCCCAGTAATACTTCTCTATAGACAATGATGCTTCCAGTAATACTTCTCTATAGACAATGATGCTTCCAGTATTACTTCTCTATAGACAATGATGCTCCCAGTAATACTTCTCTATAGACAATGATGCTCCCAGTAATACTTCTCTATAGACAATGATACTCCCAGTAATACTTCTCTATAGACAATGATGCTTCCAGTAATACTTCTCTATAGACAATAATGCTCCCAGTAATATATCTCTATAGACAATGATACTCCCAGTAATACTTCTCTATAGACAATGATACTCCCAGTAATACTTCTCTATAGACAATGATGCTCCCAGTAATACTTCTCTATACACAATGATGCTCCCAGTAATACTTCTCTATAGACAATGATGCTCCCAGTAATACTTCTCTATAGACAATGATGCTTCCAGTAATACTTCTCTATAGACAATGATGCTTCCAGTAATACTTCTCTATAGACAATGATACTTCCTGTAATACTTCTCTATAGACAATGATGCTCCCAGTAATACTTCTCTATACACAATGATGCTCCCAGTAATACTTCTCTATAGACAATGATACTCCCAGTAATACTTCTCTATAGACAATGATTCTCCCAGTAATACTTCTCTGTAGACAATTATACTCCCAGTAATACTTCTCTATAGACAATGATGCTTCCAGTAATACTTCTCTATAGACAATGATGCTCCCAGTAATACTTCTCTATAAACAATGATACTCCCAGTAATACTTCTCTATAGACAATGATGCTCCCAGTAATACTTCTCTATAGACAATGATGCTTCCAGTAATACTTCTCTATATACAATGATACTCCCAGTAATACTTCTCTATAGATATTGATGCTCCCAGTAATACTTCTCTATAGACAATAATGCTTCCAGTAATACTTCTCTATAGACAATGATGCTCCCAGTAATACTTCTCTATAGACAATGATACTCCCAGTAATACTTCTCTATAGACAATGATACTCCCAGTAATACTTCTCTATAGACAATGATGCTTCCAGTATTACTTCTCTATAGACAATGATGCTCCCAGTAATACTTCTCTATAGACAATGATGCTTCCAGTAATACTTCTCTATAGACAATGATACTCCCAGTAATACTTCTCTATAGACAATGATGCTTCCAGTATTACTTCTCTATAGACAATGATGCTCCCAGTAATACTTCTCTATAGACAATGATGCTTCCAGTAATACTTCTCTATAGACAATGATGCTTCCAGTATTACTTCTCTATAGACAATGATGCTCCCAGTAATACTTCTCTATAGACAATGATGCTCCCAGTAATACTTCTCTATAGACAATGATACTCCCAGTAATACTTCTCTATAGACAATGATGCTTCCAGTAATACTTCTCTATAGACAATGATGCTTCCAGTAATACTTCTCTATAGACAATGATACTCCCAGTAATACTTCTCTATAGACAATGATGCTTCCAGTATTACTTCTCTATAGACAATGATACTCCCAGTAATACTTCTCTATACACAATGATGCTCCCAGTAATACTTCTCTATAGACAATGATGCTCCCAGTAATACTTCTCTATAGACAATGATGCTTCCAGTAATACTTCTCTATAGACAATGATGCTCCCAGTAATACTTCTCTATAGACAATGATGCTTCCAGTAATACTTCTCTATAGACAATGATACTTCCTGTAATACTTCTCTATAGACAATGATGATTCCAGTAATACTTCTCTATAGACAATGATGCTCCCAGTAATACTTCTCTATAGACAATGATGCTCCCAGTAATACTTCTCTATAGACAATGATACTCCCAGTAATACTTCTCTATAGACAATGATGCTCCCAGTAATACTTCTCTATACACAATTATGCTCCCAGTAATACTTCTCTATAGACAATGATACTCCCAGTAATACTTCTCTATAGACAATGATACTCCCAGTAATACTTCTCTATAGACAATGATGCTCCCAGTAACACTTCTCTATAGACAATGATGCCCCCAGTAATACTTCTCTATAGACAATGATGCTCCCAGTAATACTTCTCTATAGATAATGATGCTCCCAGTAACACTTCTCTATAGAAAATGATGCTCCCAGTAATACTTCTCTATAGACAATGATGCTCCCAGTAATACTTCTCTATAGACAATGATGCTCCCAGTAACACTTCTCTATAGACAATGATGCTCCCAGTAATACTTCTCTATAGATAATGATGCTCCCAGTAATACTTCTCTATAGACAATGATGCTCCCAGTAATACTTCTCTATAGACAATGATACTCCCAGTAATATTTCTCTATAGACAATGATACTCCCAGTAATATTTCTCTATAGACAATGATGCTCACAGTAATACTTCTCTATAGACAATGATGCTCACAGTAATACTTCTCTATAGACAATGATACTCCCAGTAATATTTCTCTATAGACAATGATACTCCCAGTAATATTTCTCTATAGACAATGATACTCCCAGTAATATTTCTCTATAGACAATGATACTCGCAGTAATATTTCTCTATAGACAATGATACTCCCAGTAATACTTCTCTATAGACAATGATGCTCCCAGTAACACTTCTCTATAGACAATGATGCTCCCAGTAATACTTCTCTATAGACAATGATACTCCCAGTAATATTTCTCTATAGACAATGATACTCCCAGTAATACTTCTCTATAGACAATGATGCTCCCAGTAATATTTCTCTATAGACAATGATACTCCCAGTAATACTTCTCTATAGACAATGATGCTCCCAGTAATACTTCTCTATAGACAATGATACTCCCAGTAATATTTCTCTATAGACAATGATACTCCCAGTAATACTTCTCTATAGACAATGATACTCCCAGTAATACTTCTCTATAGACAATGATGCTCTCAGTAATACTTCTCTATAGACAATGATACTCCCAGTAATACTTCTCTATAGACAATGATACTCCCAGTAATACATCTTTATAGACAATGATACTCCCAGTAATATTTCCCTATAGACAATGATACTCCCAGTAATATTTCTCTATAGACAATGATACTCCCAGTAATACTTCTCTATAGACAATGATGCTCCCAGTAACACTTCTCTATAGACAATGATGCTCCCAGTAATACTTCTCTATAGACAATGATACTCCCAGTAATATTTCTCTATAGACAATGATACTCCCAGTAATACTTCTCTATAGATTACGATGCTCCCAGTAATACTTCTCTATAGACAATGATGCTCCCAGTAATACTTCTCTGTAGACAATGATGCTCCCAGTAATACTTCTCTATAGACAATGATACTCCCAGTAATACTTCTCTATAGACAATGATGCTCCCAGTAATACTTCTCTATAGACAATGATGCTCCCAGTAATACTTCTCTGTAGACAATGATGCTCCCAGTAATACTTCTCTATAGACAATGATACTCCCAGTAATACTTCTCTATAGACAATGATGCTCCCAGTAATACTTCTCTATAGACAATGATGCTCCCAGTAAAACTTCTCTGTAGACAATGATGCTCCCAGTAATACTTCTCTGTAGACAATGATGCTCCCAGTAATACTTCTCTGTAGACAATGATGCTCCCAGTAATACTTCTCTATACACAATTATGCTCCCAGTAATACTTCTCTATAGACAATGATACTCCCAGTAATACTTCTCTATAGACAATGATACTCCCAGTAATACTTCTCTATAGACAATGATGCTCCCAGTAACACTTCTCTATAGACAATGATGCCCCCAGTAATACTTCTCTATAGACAATGATGCTCCCAGTAATACTTCTCTATAGATAATGATGCTCCCAGTAACACTTCTCTATAGAAAATGATGCTCCCAGTAATACTTCTCTATAGACAATGATGCTCCCAGTAATACTTCTCTATAGACAATGATGCTCCCAGTAACACTTCTCTATAGACAATGATGCTCCCAGTAATACTTCTCTATAGATAATGATGCTCCCAGTAATACTTCTCTATAGACAATGATGCTCCCAGTAATACTTCTCTATAGACAATGATACTCCCAGTAATATTTCTCTATAGACAATGATACTCCCAGTAATATTTCTCTATAGACAATGATACTCCCAGTAATACTTCTCTATAGACAATGATGCTCACAGTAATACTTCTCTATACACAATGATACTCCCAGTAATATTTCTCTATAGACAATGATACTCCCAGTAATATTTCTCTATAGACAATGATACTCCCAGTAATATTTCTCTATAGACAATGATACTCGCAGTAATATTTCTCTATAGACAATGATACTCCCAGTAATACTTCTCTATAGACAATGATGCTCCCAGTAACACTTCTCTATAGACAATGATGCTCCCAGTAATACTTCTCTATAGACAATGATACTCCCAGTAATATTTCTCTATAGACAATGATACTCCCAGTAATACTTCTCTATAGACAATGATGCTCCCAGTAATATTTCTCTATAGACAATGATACTCCCAGTAATACTTCTCTATAGACAATGATGCTCCCAGTAATACTTCTCTATAGACAATGATACTCCCAGTAATATTTCTCTATAGACAATGATACTCCCAGTAATACTTCTCTATAGACAATGATACTCCCAGTAATACTTCTCTATAGACAATGATGCTCCCAGTAATACTTCTCTATAGACAATGATACTCCCAGTAATACTTCTCTATAGACAATGATACTCCCAGTAATACATCTTTATAGACAATGATACTCCCAGTAATATTTCCCTATAGACAATGATACTCCCAGTAATATTTCTCTATAGACAATGATACTCCCAGTAATACTTCTCTATAGACAATGATGCTCCCAGTAACACTTCTCTATAGACAATGATGCTCCCAGTAATACTTCTCTATAGACAATGATACTCCCAGTAATATTTCTCTATAGACAATGATACTCCCAGTAATACTTCTCTATAGATTACGATGCTCCCAGTAATACTTCTCTATAGACAATGATGCTCCCAGTAATACTTCTCTGTAGACAATGATGCTCCCAGTAATACTTCTCTATAGACAATGATACTCCCAGTAATACTTCTCTATAGACAATGATGCTCCCAGTAATACTTCTCTATAGACAATGATGCTCCCAGTAATACTTCTCTGTAGACAATGATGCTCCCAGTAATACTTCTCTATAGACAATGATACTCCCAGTAATACTTCTCTATAGACAATGATGCTCCCAGTAATACTTCTCTATAGACAATGATGCTCCCAGTAAAACTTCTCTGTAGACAATGATGCTCCCAGTAATACTTCTCTGTAGACAATGATGCTCCCAGTAATACTTCTCTGTAGACAATGATGCTCCCAGTAATACTTCTCTATAGACAATGATACTCCCAGTAATACTTCTCTATAGACAATGATACTCCCAGTAATACTTCTCTATAGACAATGATGCTCCCAGTAATACTTATCTATAGACAATGATACTCCCACTAATACTTCTCTATAGACAATGATACTCCCAGTAATACTTCTCTATAGATATTGATGCTCCCAGTAATACTTCTCTATAGACAATGATGCTCCCAGTAATACTTCTCTATAGACAATGATGCTTCCAGTAATACTTCTCTATAGATATTGATGCTCCCAGTAACACTTCTCTATAGACAACGATGCTCCCAGTAATACTTCTCTATAGACAATGATGCTTCCAGTAATACTTCTCTATAGATATTGATGCTCCCAGTAACACTTCTCTATAGACAATGATACTCCCAGTAATACTTCTCTATAGACAATGATACTCCCAGTAATACTTCTCTATAGACAATGATGCTCCCAGTAATACTTCTCTATAGACAATGATGCTCCCAGTAATACTTCTCTATAGATAATGATGCTTACAGTAATACTTCTCTATAGACAATGATGCTTCCAGTAATACTTCTCTATAGACAATGATACTCCCAGTAATACTTCTCTATAGACAATGATACTCCCAGTAACACTTCTCTATAGACAATGATGCTCCCAGTAATACTTCTCTATAGACAATGATACTTACTGTAATACTTCTCTATAGACAATGATACTCCCAGTAACACTTCTCTATACACAATGATGCTCCCAGTAATACTTCTCTATGGACAATGATACTCCCAGTAATACTTCTCTATAGACAATGATACTCCCAGTAATACTTCTCTATAGACAATGATGCTCCCAGTAATACTTCTCTATAGACAATGATGCTCCCAGTAATACTTCTCTATTGACAATGATGCTCCCAGTAATACTTCTCTATAGACAATGATACTCCCAGTAATACTTCTCTATAGACAATGATGCTTCCAGTAATACTTCTCTATAGACAATGATGCTCCCAGTAATACTTCTCTATAGACAATGATGCTCCCAGTAATACTTCTCTATAGATAATGATGCTCCCAGTAATGTTTCTCTATAGACAATGATGCTCCCAGTAACACTTCTCTATAGACAATGATGCTCCCAGTAATGCTTCTCTATAGACAATGATACTCCCAGTAATACTTCTCTATAGACAATGATGCTCCCAGTAATACTTCTCTATAGACAATGATGCTCCCAGTAATACTTCTCTATTGACAATGATGCTCCCAGTAATACTTCTCTATAGACAATGATGCTCCCAGTAATACTTCTCTATTGACAATGATGCTCCCAGTAATACTTCTCTATAGACAATGATACTCCCAGTAATACTTCTCTATAGACAATGATGCTTCCAGTAATACTTCTCTATAGACAATGATGCTTCCAGTAATACTTCTCTATAGACAATGATGCTCCCAGTAACACTTCTCTATAGACAATGATGCTCCCAGTAATACTTCTCTATAGACAATGATGCTCCCAGTAATACTTCTCTATAGACAATGATGCTCCCAGTAATACTTCTCTATAGATAATGATACTCCCAGTAATACTTCTCTATAGATAATAGTACTCCCAGTAATACTTCTCTATAGACAATGATGCTCCCAGTAATGCTTCTCTATAGACAATGATGCTTCCAGTAATACTTCTCTATAGACAATGATGCTTCCAGTAATACTTCTCTATAGACAATGATACTCCCAGTAATACTTCTCTATAGATAATAATACTCCCAGTAATACTTCTCTATAGACAATGATACTCCCAGTAATATTTCTCTATAGACAATGATACTCCCAGTAATACTTCTCTATAGACAATGATGCTCCCAGTAATACTTCTCTATAGACAATGATGCTTCCAGTAATACTTCTCTATAGATATTGATGCTCCCAGTAACACTTCTCTATAGACAATGATGCTCCCAGTAATACTTCTCTATAGACAATGATGCTTCCAGTAATACTTCTCTATAGATAATGATGCTCCCAGTAATACTTCTCTATAGACAATGATACTCCCAGTAATATTTCTCTATAGACAATGATACTCCCAGTAATATTTCTCTATAGACAATGATACTCCCAGTAATATTTCTCTATAGACAATGATACTCCCAGTAATACTTCTCTATAGACAATGATGCTCCCAGTAACACTTCTCTATAGACAATGATGCTCCCAGTAATACTTCTCTATAGACAATGATACTCCCAGTAATATTTCTCTATAGACAATGATACTCCCAGTAATACTTCTCTATAGACAATGATGCTCCCAGTAATATTTCTCTATAGACAATGATACTCCCAGTAATACTTCTCTATAGACAATGATGCTCCCAGTAATACTTCTCTATAGACAATGATACTCCCAGTAATATTTCTCTATAGACAATGATACTCCCAGTAATACTTCTCTATAGACAATGATACTCCCAGTAATACTTCTCTATAGACAATGATGCTCCCAGTAATACTTCTCTATAGACAATGATACTCCCAGTAATACTTCTCTATAGACAATGATACTCCCAGTAATACTTCTCTATAGACAATGATACTCCCAGTAATATTTCCCTATAGACAATGATACTCCCAGTAATATTTCTCTATAGACAATGATACTCCCAGTAACACTTCTCTATAGACAATGATGCTCCCAGTAACACTTCTCTATAGACAATGATGCTCCCAGTAATACTTCTCTATAGACAATGATACTCCCAGTAATATTTCTCTATAGACAATGATACTCCCAGTAATACTTCTCTATAGATTACGATGCTCCCAGTAATACTTCTCTATAGACAATGATGCTCCCAGTAATACTTCTCTGTAGACAATGATGCTCCCAGTAATACTTCTCTATAGACATTGATACTCCCAGTAATACTTCTCTATAGACAATGATGCTCCCAGTAATACTTCTCTATAGACAATGATGCTCCCAGTAATACTTCTCTGTAGACAATGATGCTCCCAGTAATACTTCTCTATAGACAATGATACTCCCAGTAATACTTCTCTGTAGACAATGATGCTCCCAGTAATACTTCTCTATAGACAATGATACTCCCAGTAATACTTCTCTATAGACAATGATACTCCCAGTAATACTTCTCTATAGACAATGATGCTCCCAGTAATACTTCTCTATAGACAATGATACTCCCACTAATACTTCTCTATAGACAATGATACTCCCAGTAATACTTCTCTATAGACAATGATGCTCCCAGTAATACTTCTCTATAGACAATGATGCTCCCAGTAATACTTCTTTATAGACAATGATACTCCCAGTAATACTTCTCTATAGACAATGATACTCCCAGTAATACTTCTCTATAGACAATGATGCTCCCAGTAATACTTCTCTATAGACAATGATGCTCCCAGTAATACTTCTCTATAGACAATGATGCTCCCAGTAATACTTCTCTATTGACAATGATGCTCCCAGTAATACTTCTCTATAGACAATGATACTCCCAGTAATACTTCTCTATAGACAATGATGCTTCCAGTAATACTTCTCTATAGACAATGATGCTCCCAGTAATACTTCTCTATAGACAATGATGCTCCCAGTAATACTTCTCTATAGATAATGATGCTCCCAGTAATGTTTCTCTATAGACAATGATGCTCCCAGTAACACTTCTCTATAGACAATGATGCTCCCAGTAATGCTTCTCTATAGACAATGATACTCCCAGTAATACTTCTCTATAGACAATGATGCTCCCAGTAATACTTCTCTATAGACAATGATGCTCCCAGTAATACTTCTCTATAGACAATGATGCTCCCAGTAATACTTCTCTATTGACAATGATGCTCCCAGTAATACTTCTCTATAGACAATGATACTCCCAGTAATACTTCTCTATAGACAATGATGCTTCCAGTAATACTTCTCTATAGACAATGATGCTTCCAGTAATACTTCTCTATAGACAATGATGCTCCCAGTAACACTTCTCTATAGACAATGATGCTTCCAGTAATACTTCTCTATAGATATTGATGCTCCCAGTAACACTTCTCTATAGACAACGATGCTCCCAGTAATACTTCTCTATTGACAATGATGCTCCCAGTAATACTTCTCTATAGACAATGATGCTCCCAGTAATACTTCTCTATTGACAATGATGCTCCCAGTAATACTTCTCTATAGACAATGATACTCCCAGTAATACTTCTCTATAGACAATGATGCTTCCAGTAATACTTCTCTATAGACAATGATGCTTCCAGTAATACTTCTCTATAGACAATGATGCTCCCAGTAACACTTCTCTATAGACAATGATGCTTCCAGTAATACTTCTCTATAGATATTGATGCTCCCAGTAACACTTCTCTATAGACAACGATGCTCCCAGTAATACTTCTCTATAGACAATGATGCTTCCAGTAATACTTCTCTATAGATATTGATGCTCCCAGTAACACTTCTCTATAGACAATGATACTCCCAGTAATACTTCTCTATAGACAATGATACTCCCAGTAATACTTCTCTATAGACAATGATGCTCCCAGTAATACTTCTCTATAGACAATGATGCTCCCAGTAATACTTCTCTATAGATAATGATGCTTACAGTAATACTTCTCTATAGACAATGATGCTTCCAGTAATACTTCTCTATAGACAATGATACTCCCAGTAATACTTCTCTATAGACAATGATACTCCCAGTAACACTTCTCTATAGACAATGATGCTCCCAGTAATACTTCTCTATAGACAATGATACTTACTGTAATACTTCTCTATAGACAATGATACTCCCAGTAACACTTCTCTATACACAATGATGCTCCCAGTAATACTTCTCTATGGACAATGATACTCCCAGTAATACTTCTCTATAGACAATGATACTCCCAGTAATACTTCTCTATAGACAATGATGCTCCCAGTAATACTTCTCTATAGACAATGATGCTCCCAGTAATACTTCTCTATTGACAATGATGCTCCCAGTAATACTTCTCTATAGACAATGATACTCCCAGTAATACTTCTCTATAGACAATGATGCTTCCAGTAATACTTCTCTATAGACAATGATGCTCCCAGTAATACTTCTCTATAGACAATGATGCTCCCAGTAATACTTCTCTATAGATAATGATGCTCCCAGTAATGTTTCTCTATAGACAATGATGCTCCCAGTAACACTTCTCTATAGACAATGATGCTCCCAGTAATGCTTCTCTATAGACAATGATACTCCCAGTAATACTTCTCTATAGACAATGATGCTCCCAGTAATACTTCTCTATAGACAATGATGCTCCCAGTAATACTTCTCTATTGACAATGATGCTCCCAGTAATACTTCTCTATAGACAATGATGCTCCCAGTAATACTTCTCTATTGACAATGATGCTCCCAGTAATACTTCTCTATAGACAATGATACTCCCAGTAATACTTCTCTATAGACAATGATGCTCCCAGTAATACTTCTCTATAGACAATGATGCTTCCAGTAATACTTCTCTATAGACAATGATGCTTCCAGTAATACTTCTCTATAGACAATGATGCTCCCAGTAACACTTCTCTATAGACAATGATGCTCCCAGTAATACTTCTCTATAGACAATGATGCTCCCAGTAATACTTCTCTATAGATAATGATACTCCCAGTAATACTTCTCTATAGATAATAGTACTCCCAGTAATACTTCTCTATAGACAATGATGCTCCCAGTAATGCTTCTCTATAGACAATGATGCTTCCAGTAATACTTCTCTATAGACAATGATGCTTCCAGTAATACTTCTCTATAGACAATGATACTCCCAGTAATACTTCTCTATAGATAATAATACTCCCAGTAATACTTCTCTATAGACAATGATACTCCCAGTAATATTTCTCTATAGACAATGATACTCCCAGTAATACTTCTCTATAGACAATGATGCTCCCAGTAATACTTCTCTATAGATAATGATGCTTCCAGTAATACTTCTCTATAGATATTGATGCTCCCAGTAACACTTCTCTATAGACAATGATGCTCCCAGTAATACTTCTCTATAGACAATGATGCTTCCAGTAATACTTCTCTATAGATATTGATGCTCCCAGTAACACTTCTCTATAGACAATGATGCTCCCAGTAATACTTCTCTATAGACAATGATGCTTCCAGTAATACTTCTCTATAGATAATGATGCTCCCAGTAATACTTCTCTATAGACAATGATACTCCCAGTAATATTTCTCTATAGACAATGATACTCCCAGTAATATTTCTCTATAGACAATGATACTCCCAGTAATATTTCTCTATAGACAATGATACTCCCAGTAATACTTCTCTATAGACAATGATGCTCCCAGTAACACTTCTCTATAGACAATGATGCTCCCAGTAATACTTCTCTATAGACAATGATACTCCCAGTAATATTTCTCTATAGACAATGATACTCCCAGTAATACTTCTCTATAGACAATGATGCTCCCAGTAATATTTCTCTATAGACAATGATACTCCCAGTAATACTTCTCTATAGACAATGATGCTCCCAGTAATACTTCTCTATAGACAATGATGCTCCCAGTAATATTTCTCTATAGACAATGATACTCCCAGTAATACTTCTCTATAGACAATGATACTCCCAGTAATACTTCTCTATAGACAATGATGCTCCCAGTAATACTTCTCTATAGACAATGATACTCCCAGTAATACTTCTCTATAGACAATGATACTCCCAGTAATACTTCTCTATAGACAATGATACTCCCAGTAATATTTCCCTATAGACAATGATACTCCCAGTAATATTTCTCTATAGACAATGATACTCCCAGTAACACTTCTCTATAGACAATGATGCTCCCAGTAACACTTCTCTATAGACAATGATGCTCCCAGTAATACTTCTCTATAGACAATGATACTCCCAGTAATATTTCTCTATAGACAATGATACTCCCAGTAATACTTCTCTATAGATTACGATGCTCCCAGTAATACTTCTCTATAGACAATGATGCTCCCAGTAATACTTCTCTGTAGACAATGATGCTCCCAGTAATACTTCTCTATAGACATTGATACTCCCAGTAATACTTCTCTATAGACAATGATGCTCCCAGTAATACTTCTCTATAGACAATGATGCTCCCAGTAATACTTCTCTGTAGACAATGATGCTCCCAGTAATACTTCTCTATAGACAATGATACTCCCAGTAATACTTCTCTGTAGACAATGATGCTCCCAGTAATACTTCTCTATAGACAATGATACTCCCAGTAATACTTCTCTATAGACAATGATACTCCCAGTAATACTTCTCTATAGACAATGATGCTCCCAGTAATACTTCTCTATAGACAATGATACTCCCACTAATACTTCTCTATAGACAATGATACTCCCAGTAATACTTCTCTATAGACAATGATGCTCCCAGTAATACTTCTCTATAGACAATGATGCTCCCAGTAATACTTCTTTATAGACAATGATACTCCCAGTAATACTTCTCTATAGACAATGATACTCCCAGTAATACTTCTCTATAGACAATGATGCTCCCAGTAATACTTCTCTATAGACAATGATGCTCCCAGTAATACTTCTCTATAGACAATGATGCTCCCAGTAATACTTCTCTATTGACAATGATGCTCCCAGTAATACTTCTCTATAGACAATGATACTCCCAGTAATACTTCTCTATAGACAATGATGCTTCCAGTAATACTTCTCTATAGACAATGATGCTCCCAGTAATACTTCTCTATAGACAATGATGCTCCCAGTAATACTTCTCTATAGATAATGATGCTCCCAGTAATGTTTCTCTATAGACAATGATGCTCCCAGTAACACTTCTCTATAGACAATGATGCTCCCAGTAATGCTTCTCTATAGACAATGATACTCCCAGTAATACTTCTCTATAGACAATGATGCTCCCAGTAATACTTCTCTATAGACAATGATGCTCCCAGTAATACTTCTCTATTGACAATGATGCTCCCAGTAATACTTCTCTATAGACAATGATGCTCCCAGTAATACTTCTCTATTGACAATGATGCTCCCAGTAATACTTCTCTATTGACAATGATGCTCCCAGTAATACTTCTCTATAGACAATGATGCTCCCAGTAATACTTCTCTATTGACAATGATGCTCCCAGTAATACTTCTCTATAGACAATGATGCTCCCAGTAATACTTCTCTATAGACAATGATGCTCCCAGTAATACTTCTCTATTGACAATGATGCTCCCAGTAATACTTCTCTATAGACAATGATGCTCCCAGTAATACTTCTCTATAGACAATGATGCTCCCAGTAACACTTCTCTATAGACAATGATGCTCCCAGTAATACTTCTCTATAGACAATGATGCTCCCAGTAATACTTCTCTATAGATAATGATACTCCCAGTAATACTTCTCTATAGATAATAGTACTCCCAGTAATACTTCTCTATAGACAATGATGCTCCCAGTAATGCTTTTCTATAGACAATGATGCTTCCAGTAATACTTCTCTATAGACAATGATGCTTCCAGTAATACTTCTCTATAGACAATGATACTCCCAGTAATACTTCTCTATAGATAATAATACTCCCAGTAATACTTCTCTATAGACAATGATACTCCCAGTAATATTTCTCTATAGACAATGATACTCCCAGTAATACTTCTCTATAGACAATGATGCTCCCAGTAATACTTCTCTATAGACAATGATGCTTCCAGTAATACTTCTCTATAGATATTGATGCTCCCAGTAACACTTCTCTATAGACAATGATGCTCCCAGTAATACTTCTCTATAGACAATGATGCTTCCAGTAATACTTCTCTATAGATATTGATGCTCCCAGTAACACTTCTCTATAGACAATGATGCTCCAAGTAATACTTCTCTATAGACAATGATGCTCCAAGTAATACTTCTCTATAGACAATGATGCTCCCAGTAATACTTCTCTATAGACAATGATACTCCCAGTAATACTTCTCTATAGATATTGATGCTCCCAGTAACACTTCTCTATAGACAATGATGCTCCCAGTAATATTTCTCTATATACAATGATACTCCCAGTAATATTTCTCTATAGACAATGATACTCCCAGTAATACTTCTCTATAGACAATGATGCTCCCAGTAATACTTTGCTATAGATAATGATGCTCCCAGTAATACTTCTCTATAGACAATGATGCTTCCAGTATTACTTCTCTATAGACAATGATGCTTCCAGTAATACTTATCTATAGACAATGATGCTGCCAGTAATACTTCTCTATAGACAATGATACTTCCTGTAATACTTCTCTATAGACAATGATACTTCCTGTAATACTTCTCTATAGACAATGATGCTTCCAGTAATACTTCTCAATAGACAATGATGCTCCCAGTAATACTTCTCTATACACAATGATGCTCCCAGTAATACTTCTCTATAGACAATGATACTCCCAGTAACACTTCTCTATAGACAATGATGCTCCCAGTAATACTTCTCTATAGACAATGATACTTCCTGTAATACTTCTCTATAGACAATGATACTCCCAGTAACACTTCTCTATAGACAATGATGCTCCCAGTAATACTTCTCTATAGACAATGATACTTCCTGTAATACTTCTCTATAGACAATGATGCTCCCAGTAATACTTCTCTATACACAATGATGCTCCCAGTAATACTTCTCTATAGACAATGATACTCCCAGTAATACTTCTCTATAGACAATGATACTCCCAGTAATACTTCTCTATAGACAATGATGCTCCCAGTAATACTTCTCTATAGACAATGATGCTCCCAGTAATACTTCTCTATAGACAATGATGCTCCCAGTAATACTTCTCTATAGACAATGATGCTCCCAGTAATACTTCTCTATAGATAATGATGCTCCCAGTAATACTTCTCTATAGACAATGATACTCCCAGTAATACTTCTCTATAGACAATGATGCTCCCAGTAATACTTCTCTATAGGCAATGATGCTCCCAGTAATTTTTCTCTATAGACAATTATACTCCCAATAATACTTCTCTATAGACAATGATTCTCCCAGTAATACTTCTCTATAGACAATGATACTCCCAGTAACACTTCTCTATAGACAATGATACTCCCAGTAATACTTCTCTATAGACAATGATGCTCCCAGCAATACTTCTCTATAGACAATGATACTCCCAGTAATATTTCTCCATAGACAATGATACTCCCAGTAATATTTCTCTATAGACAATGATACTCCCAGTAATATTTCTCTATAGACAATGATACTCCCAGTAATACTTCTCTATAGACAATGATGCTCCCAGTAACACTTCTCTATAGACAATGATGCTCCCAGTAATACTTCTCTATAGATAATGATGCTCCCAGTAACACTTCTCTATAGACAATGATACTCCCAGTAATACTTCTCTATAGATAATGATGCTCCCAGTAATACTTCTCTATAGACAATGATACTCCCAGTAATATTTCTCTATAGACAATGATACTCCCAGTAATATTTCTCTATAGACAATGATACTCCCAGTAATATTTCTCTATAGACAATGATACTCCCAGTAATACTTCTCTATAGATTACGATGCTCCCAGTAATACTTCTCTATAGACAATGATGCTCCCAGTAATACTTCTCTGTAGACAATGATGCTCCCAGTAACACTTCTCTATAGACAATGATGCTCCCAGTAATACTTCTCTATAGACAATGATACTCCCAGTAATATTTCTCTATAGACAATGATACTCCCAGTAATACTTCTCTATAGATTACGATGCTCCCAGTAATACTTCTCTATAGACAATGATGCTCCCAGTAATACTTCTCTGTAGACAATGATGCTCCCAGTAATACTTCTCTATAGACATTGATACTCCCAGTAATACTTCTCTATAGACAATGATGCTCCCAGTAATACTTCTCTATAGACAATGATGCTCCCAGTAATACTTCTCTGTAGACAATGATGCTCCCAGTAATACTTCTCTATAGACAATGATACTCCCAGTAATACTTCTCTGTAGACAATGATGCTCCCAGTAATACTTCTCTATAGACAATGATACTCCCAGTAATACTTCTCTATAGACAATGATACTCCCAGTAATACTTCTCTATAGACAATGATGCTCCCAGTAATACTTCTCTATAGACAATGATACTCCCACTAATACTTCTCTATAGACAATGATACTCCCAGTAATACTTCTCTATAGACAATGATGCTCCCAGTAATACTTCTCTATAGACAATGATGCTCCCAGTAATACTTCTTTATAGACAATGATACTCCCAGTAATACTTCTCTATAGACAATGATACTCCCAGTAATACTTCTCTATAGACAATGATGCTCCCAGTAATACTTCTCTATAGACAATGATGCTCCCAGTAATACTTCTCTATAGACAATGATGCTCCCAGTAATACTTCTCTATTGACAATGATGCTCCCAGTAATACTTCTCTATAGACAATGATACTCCCAGTAATACTTCTCTATAGACAATGATGCTTCCAGTAATACTTCTCTATAGACAATGATGCTCCCAGTAATACTTCTCTATAGACAATGATGCTCCCAGTAATACTTCTCTATAGATAATGATGCTCCCAGTAATGTTTCTCTATAGACAATGATGCTCCCAGTAACACTTCTCTATAGACAATGATGCTCCCAGTAATGCTTCTCTATAGACAATGATACTCCCAGTAATACTTCTCTATAGACAATGATGCTCCCAGTAATACTTCTCTATAGACAATGATGCTCCCAGTAATACTTCTCTATAGACAATGATGCTCCCAGTAATACTTCTCTATTGACAATGATGCTCCCAGTAATACTTCTCTATAGACAATGATACTCCCAGTAATACTTCTCTATAGACAATGATGCTTCCAGTAATACTTCTCTATAGACAATGATGCTTCCAGTAATACTTCTCTATAGACAATGATGCTCCCAGTAACACTTCTCTATAGACAATGATGCTTCCAGTAATACTTCTCTATAGATATTGATGCTCCCAGTAACACTTCTCTATAGACAACGATGCTCCCAGTAATACTTCTCTATTGACAATGATGCTCCCAGTAATACTTCTCTATAGACAATGATGCTCCCAGTAATACTTCTCTATTGACAATGATGCTCCCAGTAATACTTCTCTATAGACAATGATGCTCCCACTAATACTTCTCTATAGACAATGATACTCCCAGTAATACTTCTCTATAGACAATGATGCTCCCAGTAATACTTCTCTATAGACAATGATGCTCCCAGTAATACTTCTTTATAGACAATGATACTCCCAGTAATACTTCTCTATAGACAATGATACTCCCAGTAATACTTCTCTATAGACAATGATGCTGCCAGTAATACTTCTCTATAGACAATGATGCTCCCAGTAATACTTCTCTATAGACAATGATGCTCCCAGTAATACTTCTCTATTGACAATGATGCTCCCAGTAATACTTCTCTATAGACAATGATACTCCCAGTAATACTTCTCTATAGACAATGATGCTTCCAGTAATACTTCTCTATAGACAATGATGCTCCCAGTAATACTTCTCTATAGACAATGATGCTCCCAGTAATACTTCTCTATAGATAATGATGCTCCCAGTAATGTTTCTCTATAGACAATGATGCTCCCAGTAACACTTCTCTATAGACAATGATGCTCCCAGTAATGCTTCTCTATAGACAATGATACTCCCAGTAATACTTCTCTATAGACAATGATGCTCCCAGTAATACTTCTCTATAGACAATGATGCTCCCAGTAATACTTCTCTATTGACAATGATGCTCCCAGTAATACTTCTCTATAGACAATGATGCTCCCAGTAATACTTCTCTATTGACAATGATGCTCCCAGTAATACTTCTCTATTGACAATGATGCTCCCAGTAATACTTCTCTATAGACAATGATGCTCCCAGTAATACTTCTCTATTGACAATGATGCTCCCAGTAATACTTCTCTATAGACAATGATGCTCCCAGTAATACTTCTCTATAGACAATGATGCTCCCAGTAATACTTCTCTATTGACAATGATGCTCCCAGTAATACTTCTCTATAGACAATGATGCTCCCAGTAATACTTCTCTATAGACAATGATGCTCCCAGTAACACTTCTCTATAGACAATGATGCTCCCAGTAATACTTCTCTATAGACAATGATGCTCCCAGTAATACTTCTCTATAGATAATGATACTCCCAGTAATACTTCTCTATAGATAATAGTACTCCCAGTAATACTTCTCTATAGACAATGATGCTCCCAGTAATGCTTTTCTATAGACAATGATGCTTCCAGTAATACTTCTCTATAGACAATGATGCTTCCAGTAATACTTCTCTATAGACAATGATACTCCCAGTAATACTTCTCTATAGATAATAATACTCCCAGTAATACTTCTCTATAGACAATGATACTCCCAGTAATATTTCTCTATAGACAATGATACTCCCAGTAATACTTCTCTATAGACAATGATGCTCCCAGTAATACTTCTCTATAGACAATGATGCTTCCAGTAATACTTCTCTATAGATATTGATGCTCCCAGTAACACTTCTCTATAGACAATGATGCTCCCAGTAATACTTCTCTATAGACAATGATGCTTCCAGTAATACTTCTCTATAGATATTGATGCTCCCAGTAACACTTCTCTATAGACAATGATGCTCCAAGTAATACTTCTCTATAGACAATGATGCTCCAAGTAATACTTCTCTATAGACAATGATGCTCCCAGTAATACTTCTCTATAGACAATGATACTCCCAGTAATACTTCTCTATAGATATTGATGCTCCCAGTAACACTTCTCTATAGACAATGATGCTCCCAGTAATATTTCTCTATATACAATGATACTCCCAGTAATATTTCTCTATAGACAATGATACTCCCAGTAATACTTCTCTATAGACAATGATGCTCCCAGTAATACTTTGCTATAGATAATGATGCTCCCAGTAATACTTCTCTATAGACAATGATGCTTCCAGTATTACTTCTCTATAGACAATGATGCTTCCAGTAATACTTATCTATAGACAATGATGCTGCCAGTAATACTTCTCTATAGACAATGATACTTCCTGTAATACTTCTCTATAGACAATGATACTTCCTGTAATACTTCTCTATAGACAATGATGCTTCCAGTAATACTTCTCAATAGACAATGATGCTCCCAGTAATACTTCTCTATACACAATGATGCTCCCAGTAATACTTCTCTATAGACAATGATACTCCCAGTAACACTTCTCTATAGACAATGATGCTCCCAGTAATACTTCTCTATAGACAATGATACTTCCTGTAATACTTCTCTATAGACAATGATACTCCCAGTAACACTTCTCTATAGACAATGATGCTCCCAGTAATACTTCTCTATAGACAATGATACTTCCTGTAATACTTCTCTATAGACAATGATGCTCCCAGTAATACTTCTCTATACACAATGATGCTCCCAGTAATACTTCTCTATAGACAATGATACTCCCAGTAATACTTCTCTATAGACAATGATACTCCCAGTAATACTTCTCTATAGACAATGATGCTCCCAGTAATACTTCTCTATAGACAATGATGCTCCCAGTAATACTTCTCTATAGACAATGATGCTCCCAGTAATACTTCTCTATAGACAATGATGCTCCCAGTAATACTTCTCTATAGATAATGATGCTCCCAGTAATACTTCTCTATAGACAATGATACTCCCAGTAATACTTCTCTATAGACAATGATGCTCCCAGTAATACTTCTCTATAGGCAATGATGCTCCCAGTAATTTTTCTCTATAGACAATTTTACTCCCAATAATACTTCTCTATAGACAATGATTCTCCCAGTAATACTTCTCTATAGACAATGATACTCCCAGTAACACTTCTCTATAGACAATGATACTCCCAGTAATACTTCTCTATAGACAATGATGCTCCCAGCAATACTTCTCTATAGACAATGATACTCCCAGTAATATTTCTCCATAGACAATGATACTCCCAGTAATATTTCTCTATAGACAATGATACTCCCAGTAATATTTCTCTATAGACAATGATACTCCCAGTAATACTTCTCTATAGACAATGATGCTCCCAGTAACACTTCTCTATAGACAATGATGCTCCCAGTAATACTTCTCTATAGATAATGATGCTCCCAGTAACACTTCTCTATAGACAATGATACTCCCAGTAATACTTCTCTATAGATAATGATGCTCCCAGTAATACTTCTCTATAGACAATGATACTCCCAGTAATATTTCTCTATAGACAATGATACTCCCAGTAATATTTCTCTATAGACAATGATACTCCCAGTAATATTTCTCTATAGACAATGATACTCCCAGTAATACTTCTCTATAGATTACGATGCTCCCAGTAATACTTCTCTATAGACAATGATGCTCCCAGTAATACTTCTCTGTAGACAATGATGCTCCCAGTAACACTTCTCTATAGACAATGATGCTCCCAGTAATACTTCTCTATAGACAATGATACTCCCAGTAATATTTCTCTATAGACAATGATACTCCCAGTAATACTTCTCTATAGATTACGATGCTCCCAGTAATACTTCTCTATAGACAATGATGCTCCCAGTAATACTTCTCTGTAGACAATGATGCTCCCAGTAATACTTCTCTATAGACATTGATACTCCCAGTAATACTTCTCTATAGACAATGATGCTCCCAGTAATACTTCTCTATAGACAATGATGCTCCCAGTAATACTTCTCTGTAGACAATGATGCTCCCAGTAATACTTCTCTATAGACAATGATACTCCCAGTAATACTTTTCTGTAGACAATGATGCTCCCAGTAATACTTCTCTATAGACAATGATACTCCCAGTAATACTTCTCTATAGACAATGATACTCCCAGTAATACTTCTCTATAGACAATGATGCTCCCAGTAATACTTCTCTATAGACAATGATACTCCCACTAATACTTCTCTATAGACAATGATACTCCCAGTAATACTTCTCTATAGACAATGATGCTCCCAGTAATACTTCTCTATAGACAATGATGCTCCCAGTAATACTTCTTTATAGACAATGATACTCCCAGTAATACTTCTCTATAGACAATGATACTCCCAGTAATACTTCTCTATAGACAATGATGCTCCCAGTAATACTTCTCTATAGACAATGATGCTCCCAGTAATACTTCTCTATAGACAATGATGCTCCCAGTAATACTTCTCTATTGACAATGATGCTCCCAGTAATACTTCTCTATAGACAATGATACTCCCAGTAATACTTCTCTATAGACAATGATGCTTCCAGTAATACTTCTCTATAGACAATGATGCTCCCAGTAATACTTCTCTATAGACAATGATGCTCCCAGTAATACTTCTCTATAGATAATGATGCTCCCAGTAATGTTTCTCTATAGACAATGATGCTCCCAGTAACACTTCTCTATAGACAATGATGCTCCCAGTAATGCTTCTCTATAGACAATGATACTCCCAGTAATACTTCTCTATAGACAATGATGCTCCCAGTAATACTTCTCTATAGACAATGATGCTCCCAGTAATACTTCTCTATAGACAATGATGCTCCCAGTAATACTTCTCTATTGACAATGATGCTCCCAGTAATACTTCTCTATAGACAATGATACTCCCAGTAATACTTCTCTATAGACAATGATGCTTCCAGTAATACTTCTCTATAGACAATGATGCTTCCAGTAATACTTCTCTATAGACAATGATGCTCCCAGTAACACTTCTCTATAGACAATGATGCTTCCAGTAATACTTCTCTATAGATATTGATGCTCCCAGTAACACTTCTCTATAGACAACGATGCTCCCAGTAATACTTCTCTATTGACAATGATGCTCCCAGTAATACTTCTCTATAGACAATGATGCTCCCAGTAATACTTCTCTATTGACAATGATGCTCCCAGTAATACTTCTCTATAGACAATGATACTCCCAGTAATACTTCTCTATAGACAATGATGCTTCCAGTAATACTTCTCTATAGACAATGATGCTTCCAGTAATACTTCTCTATAGACAATGATGCTCCCAGTAACACTTCTCTATAGACAATGATGCTTCCAGTAATACTTCTCTATAGATATTGATGCTCCCAGTAACACTTCTCTATAGACAACGATGCTCCCAGTAATACTTCTCTATAGACAATGATGCTTCCAGTAATACTTCTCTATAGATATTGATGCTCCCAGTAACACTTCTCTATAGACAATGATACTCCCAGTAATACTTCTCTATAGACAATGATACTCCCAGTAATACTTCTCTATAGACAATGATGCTCCCAGTAATACTTCTCTATAGACAATGATGCTCCCAGTAATACTTCTCTATAGATAATGATGCTTACAGTAATACTTCTCTATAGACAATGATGCTTCCAGTAATACTTCTCTATAGACAATGATACTCCCAGTAATACTTCTCTATAGACAATGATACTCCCAGTAACACTTCTCTATAGACAATGATGCTCCCAGTAATACTTCTCTATAGACAATGATGCTCCCAGTAATACTTCTCTATAGATATTGATGCTCCCAGTAACACTTCTCTATAGACAATGATGCTCCCAGTAATACTTCTCTATTGACAATGATGCTCCCAGTAATACTTCTCTATAGACAATGATGCTCCCAGTAACACTTCTCTATACACAATGATGCTCCCAGTAATACTTCTCTATGGACAATGATACTCCCAGTAATACTTCTCTATAGACAATGATACTCCCAGTAATACTTCTCTATAGACAATGATGCTCCCAGTAATACTTCTCTATAGACAATGATGCTCCCAGTAATACTTCTCTATTGACAATGATGCTCCCAGTAATACTTCTCTATAGACAATGATACTCCCAGTAATACTTCTCTATAGACAATGATGCTTCCAGTAATACTTCTCTATAGACAATGATGCTCCCAGTAATACTTCTCTATAGACAATGATGCTCCCAGTAATACTTCTCTATAGATAATGATGCTCCCAGTAATGTTTCTCTATAGACAATGATGCTCCCAGTAACACTTCTCTATAGACAATGATGCTCCCAGTAATGCTTCTCTATAGACAATGATACTCCCAGTAATACTTCTCTATAGACAATGATGCTCCCAGTAATACTTCTCTATGGACAATGATACTCCCAGTAATACTTCTCTATAGACAATGATACTCCCAGTAATACTTCTCTATGGACAATGATACTCCCAGTAATACTTCTCTATAGACAATGATACTCCCAGTAATACTTCTCTATAGACAATGATGCTCCCAGTAATACTTCTCTATAGACAATGATGCTCCCAGTAATACTTCTCTATTGACAATGATGCTCCCAGTAATACTTCTCTATAGACAATGATACTCCCAGTAATACTTCTCTATAGACAATGATGCTTCCAGTAATACTTCTCTATAGACAATGATGCTCCCAGTAATACTTCTCTATAGACAATGATGCTCCCAGTAATACTTCTCTATAGATAATGATGCTCCCAGTAATGTTTCTCTATAGACAATGATGCTCCCAGTAACACTTCTCTATAGACAATGATACTCCCAGTAATACTTCTCTATAGACAATGATGCTCCCAGTAATACTTCTCTATAGACAATGATGCTCCCAGTAATACTTCTCTATTGACAATGATGCTCCCAGTAATACTTCTCTATAGACAATGATGCTCCCAGTAATACTTCTCTATTGACAATGATGCTCCCAGTAATACTTCTCTATAGACAATGATACTCCCAGTAATACTTCTCTATAGACAATGATGCTCCCAGTAATACTTCTCTATAGACAATGATGCTTCCAGTAATACTTCTCTATAGACAATGATGCTTCCAGTAATACTTCTCTATAGACAATGATGCTCCCAGTAACACTTCTCTATAGACAATGATGCTCCCAGTAATACTTCTCTATAGACAATGATGCTCCCAGTAATACTTCTCTATAGATAATGATACTCCCAGTAATACTTCTCTATAGATAATAGTACTCCCAGTAATACTTCTCTATAGACAATGATGCTCCCAGTAATGCTTCTCTATAGACAATGATGCTTCCAGTAATACTTCTCTATAGACAATGATGCTTCCAGTAATACTTCTCTATAGACAATGATACTCCCAGTAATACTTCTCTATAGATAATAATACTCCCAGTAATACTTCTCTATAGACAATGATACTCCCAGTGATATTTCTCTATAGACAATGATACTCCCAGTAATACTTCTCTATAGACAATGATGCTCCCAGTAATACTTCTCTATAGATAATGATGCTTCCAGTAATACTACTCTATAGATATTGATGCTCCCAGTAACACTTCTCTATAGACAATGATGCTCCCAGTAATACTTCTCTATAGACAATGATGCTTCCAGTAATACTTCTCTATAGATATTGATGCTCCCAGTAACACTTCTCTATAGACAATGATGCTCCCAGTAATACTTCTCTATAGACAATGATGCTTCCAGTAATACTTCTCTATAGATAATGATGCTCCCAGTAATACTTCTCTATAGACAATGATACTCCCAGTAATATTTCTCTATAGACAATGATACTCCCAGTAATATTTCTCTATAGACAATGATACTCCCAGTAATATTTCTCTATAGACAATGATACTCCCAGTAATACTTCTCTATAGACAATGATGCTCCCAGTAACACTTCTCTATAGACAATGATGCTCCCAGTAATACTTCTCTATAGACAATGATACTCCCAGTAATATTTCTCTATAGACAATGATACTCCCAGTAATACTTCTCTATAGACAATGATGCTCCCAGTAATATTTCTCTATAGACAATGATACTCCCAGTAATACTTCTCTATAGACAATGATGCTCCCAGTAATACTTCTCTATAGACAATGATGCTCCCAGTAATATTTCTCTATAGACAATGATACTCCCAGTAATACTTCTCTATAGACAATGATACTCCCAGTAATACTTCTCTATAGACAATGATGCTCCCAGTAATACTTCTCTATAGACAATGATACTCCCAGTAATACTTCTCTATAGACAATGATACTCCCAGTAATACTTCTCTATAGACAATGATACTCCCAGTAATATTTCCCTATAGACAATGATACTCCCAGTAATATTTCTCTATAGACAATGATACTCCCAGTAACACTTCTCTATAGACAATGATGCTCCCAGTAACACTTCTCTATAGACAATGATGCTCCCAGTAATACTTCTCTATAGACAATGATACTCCCAGTAATATTTCTCTATAGACAATGATACTCCCAGTAATACTTCTCTATAGATTACGATGCTCCCAGTAATACTTCTCTATAGACAATGATGCTCCCAGTAATACTTCTCTGTAGACAATGATGCTCCCAGTAATACTTCTCTATAGACATTGATACTCCCAGTAATACTTCTCTATAGACAATGATGCTCCCAGTAATACTTCTCTATAGACAATGATGCTCCCAGTAATACTTCTCTGTAGACAATGATGCTCCCAGTAATACTTCTCTATAGACAATGATACTCCCAGTAATACTTCTCTGTAGACAATGATGCTCCCAGTAATACTTCTCTATAGACAATGATACTCCCAGTAATACTTCTCTATAGACAATGATACTCCCAGTAATACTTCTCTATAGACAATGATGCTCCCAGTAATACTTCTCTATAGACAATGATACTCCCACTAATACTTCTCTATAGACAATGATACTCCCAGTAATACTTCTCTATAGACAATGATGCTCCCAGTAATACTTCTCTATAGACAATGATGCTCCCAGTAATACTTCTTTATAGACAATGATACTCCCAGTAATACTTCTCTATAGACAATGATACTCCCAGTAATACTTCTCTATAGACAATGATGCTCCCAGTAATACTTCTCTATAGACAATGATGCTCCCAGTAATACTTCTCTATAGACAATGATGCTCCCAGTAATACTTCTCTATTGACAATGATGCTCCCAGTAATACTTCTCTATAGACAATGATACTCCCAGTAATACTTCTCTATAGACAATGATGCTTCCAGTAATACTTCTCTATAGACAATGATGCTCCCAGTAATACTTCTCTATAGACAATGATGCTCCCAGTAATACTTCTCTATAGATAATGATGCTCCCAGTAATGTTTCTCTATAGACAATGATGCTCCCAGTAACACTTCTCTATAGACAATGATGCTCCCAGTAATGCTTCTCTATAGACAATGATACTCCCAGTAATACTTCTCTATAGACAATGATGCTCCCAGTAATACTTCTCTATAGACAATGATGCTCCCAGTAATACTTCTCTATTGACAATGATGCTCCCAGTAATACTTCTCTATAGACAATGATGCTCCCAGTAATACTTCTCTATTGACAATGATGCTCCCAGTAATACTTCTCTATTGACAATGATGCTCCCAGTAATACTTCTCTATAGACAATGATGCTCCCAGTAATACTTCTCTATTGACAATGATGCTCCCAGTAATACTTCTCTATAGACAATGATGCTCCCAGTAATACTTCTCTATAGACAATGATGCTCCCAGTAACACTTCTCTATAGACAATGATGCTCCCAGTAATACTTCTCTATAGACAATGATGCTCCCAGTAATACTTCTCTATAGATAATGATACTCCCAGTAATACTTCTCTATAGATAATAGTACTCCCAGTAATACTTCTCTATAGACAATGATGCTCCCAGTAATGCTTCTCTATAGACAATGATGCTTCCAGTAATACTTCTCTATAGACAATGATGCTTCCAGTAATACTTCTCTATAGACAATGATACTCCCAGTAATACTTCTCTATAGATAATAATACTCCCAGTAATACTTCTCTATAGACAATGATACTCCCAGTAATATTTCTCTATAGACAATGATACTCCCAGTAATACTTCTCTATAGACAATGATGCTCCCAGTAATACTTCTCTATAGACAATGATGCTTCCAGTAATACTTCTCTATAGATATTGATGCTCCCAGTAACACTTCTCTATAGACAATGATGCTCCCAGTAATACTTCTCTATAGACAATGATGCTTCCAGTAATACTTCTCTATAGATATTGATGCTCCCAGTAACACTTCTCTATAGACAATGATGCTCCAAGTAATACTTCTCTATAGACAATGATGCTCCAAGTAATACTTCTCTATAGACAATGATGCTCCCAGTAATACTTCTCTATAGACAATGATACTCCCAGTAATACTTCTCTATAGATATTGATGCTCCCAGTAACACTTCTCTATAGACAATGATGCTCCCAGTAATATTTCTCTATATACAATGATACTCCCAGTAATATTTCTCTATAGACAATGATACTCCCAGTAATACTTCTCTATAGACAATGATGCTCCCAGTAATACTTCTCTATAGACAATGATGCTCCCAGTAATACTTTGCTATAGATAATGATGCTCCCAGTAATACTTCTCTATAGACAATGATGCTTCCAGTATTACTTCTCTATAGACAATGATGCTTCCAGTAATACTTATCTATAGACAATGATGCTGCCAGTAATACTTCTCTATAGACAATGATACTTCCTGTAATACTTCTCTATAGACAATGATACTTCCTGTAATACTTCTCTATAGACAATGATGCTTCCAGTAATACTTCTCAATAGACAATGATGCTCCCAGTAATACTTCTCTATACACAATGATGCTCCCAGTAATACTTCTCTATAGACAATGATACTCCCAGTAACACTTCTCTATAGACAATGATGCTCCCAGTAATACTTCTCTATAGACAATGATACTTCCTGTAATACTTCTCTATAGACAATGATACTCCCAGTAACACTTCTCTATAGACAATGATGCTCCCAGTAATACTTCTCTATAGACAATGATACTTCCTGTAATACTTCTCTATAGACAATGATGCTCCCAGTAATACTTCTCTATACACAATGATGCTCCCAGTAATACTTCTCTATAGACAATGATACTCCCAGTAATACTTCTCTATAGACAATGATACTCCCAGTAATACTTCTCTATAGACAATGATGCTCCCAGTAATACTTCTCTATAGACAATGATGCTCCCAGTAATACTTCTCTATAGACAATGATGCTCCCAGTAATACTTCTCTATAGACAATGATGCTCCCAGTAATACTTCTCTATAGATAATGATGCTCCCAGTAATACTTCTCTATAGACAATGATACTCCCAGTAATACTTCTCTATAGACAATGATGCTCCCAGTAATACTTCTCTATAGGCAATGATGCTCCCAGTAATTTTTCTCTATAGACAATTATACTCCCAATAATACTTCTCTATAGACAATGATTCTCCCAGTAATACTTCTCTATAGACAATGATACTCCCAGTAACACTTCTCTATAGACAATGATACTCCCAGTAATACTTCTCTATAGACAATGATGCTCCCAGCAATACTTCTCTATAGACAATGATACTCCCAGTAATATTTCTCCATAGACAATGATACTCCCAGTAATATTTCTCTATAGACAATGATACTCCCAGTAATATTTCTCTATAGACAATGATACTCCCAGTAATACTTCTCTATAGACAATGATGCTCCCAGTAACACTTCTCTATAGACAATGATGCTCCCAGTAACACTTCTCTATAGATAATGATGCTCCCAGTAACACTTCTCTATAGACAATGATACTCCCAGTAATACTTCTCTATAGATAATGATGCTCCCAGTAATACTTCTCTATAGACAATGATACTCCCAGTAATATTTCTCTATAGACAATGATACTCCCAGTAATATTTCTCTATAGACAATGATACTCCCAGTAATATTTCTCTATAGACAATGATACTCCCAGTAATATTTCTCTATAGACAATGATACTCCCAGTAATATTTCTCTATAGACAATGATACTCCCAGTAATATTTCTCTATAGACAATGATACTCCCAGTAATACTTCTCTATAGACAATGATGCTCCCAGTAACACTTCTCTATAGACAATGATGCTCCCAGTAATACTTCTCTATAGACAATGATACTCCCAGTAATATTTCTCTATAGACAATGATACTCCCAGTAATACTTCTCTATAGACAATGATGCTCCCAGTAATATTTCTCTATAGACAATGATACTCCCAGTAATACTTCTCTATAGACAATGATGCTCCCAGTAATACTTCTCTATAGACAATGATACTCCCAGTAATATTTCTCTATAGACAATGATACTCCCAGTAATACTTCTCTATAGACAATGATACTCCCAGTAATACTTCTCTATAGACAATGATGCTCCCAGTAATACTTCTCTATAGACAATGATACTCCCAGTAATACTTCTCTATAGACAATGATACTCCCAGTAATATTTCCCTATAGACAATGATACTCCCAGTAATATTTCTCTATAGACAATGATACTCCCAGTAATACTTCTCTATAGACAATGATGCTCCCAGTAATACTTCTCTATAGACAATGATGCTCCCAGTAATACTTCTCTATAGATAATGATACTCCCAGTAATACTTCTCTATAGACAATGATGCTCCCAGTAATACTTCTCTATAGGCAATGATGCTCCCAGTAATATTTCTCTATAGACAATTATACTCCCAATAATACTTCTCTATAGACAATGATTCTCCCAGTAATACTTCTCTATAGACAATGATGCTCCCAGTAATACTTCTCTATAGACAATGATGCTCCCAGTAATACTTCTCTATTGACAATGATGCTCCCAGTAATACTTCTCTATAGACAATGATACTCCCAGTAATACTTCTCTATAGACAATGATGCTTCCAGTAATACTTCTCTATAGACAATGATGCTTCCAGTAATACTTCTCTATAGACAATGATGCTCCCAGTAACACTTCTCTATAGACAATGATGCTCCCAGTAATACTTCTCTATAGACAATGATGCTCCCAGAAATACTTCTCTATAGATAATGATACTCCCAGTAATACTTCTCTATAGATAATAGTACTCCCAGTAATACTTCTCTATAGACAATGATGCTCCCAGTAATACTTCTCTATAGACAATGATGCTCCCAGTAATGCTTCTCTATAGACAATGATGCTTCCAGTAATACTTCTCTATAGACAATGATGCTTCCAGTAATACTTCTCTATAGACAATGATACTCCCAGTAATATTTCTCTATAGACAATGATACTCCCAGTAATACTTCTCTATAGACAATGATGCTCCCAGTAATACTTCTCTATAGACAATGATGCTTCCAGTAATACTTCTCTATAGATATTGATGCTCCCAGTAACACTTCTCTATAGACAATGATACTCCCAGTAGTACTTCTCTATAGACAATGATGCTCCCAGTAATACTTCTCTATAGACAATGATGCTCCCAGTAATGCTTCTCTATAGACAATGATGCTTCCAGTAATACTTCTCTATAGACAATGATGCTTCCAGTAATACTTCTCTATAGACAATGATACTCCCAGTAATACTTCTCTATAGATAATAATACTCCCAGTAATACTTCTCTATAGACAATGATACTCCCAGTAATATTTCTCTATAGACAATGATACTCCCAGTAATACTTCTCTATAGACAATGATGCTCCCAGTAATACTTCTCTATAGACAATGATGCTCCCAGTAATACTTCTCTATAGACAATGATGCTTCCAGTAATACTTCTCTATAGATATTGATGCTCCCAGTAACACTTCTCTATAGACAATGATACTCCCAGTAATACTTCTCTATAGACAATGATGCTCCCAGTAATACTGCTCTATAGACAATGATGCTTCCAGTAATACTTCTCTATAGATATTGATGCTCCCAGTAACACTTCTCTATAGACAATGATGCTCCCAGTAATACTTCTCTATAGATATTGATACTCCCAGTAACACTTCTCTATAGACAATGATGCTCCCAGTAATACTTCTCTATAGACAATGATGCTTCCAGTAATACTTCTCTATAGATATTGATGCTCCCAGTAACACTTCTCTATAGACAATGATGCTCCCAGTAATACTTCTCTATAGACAATGATGCTCCCAGTAATACTTCTCTATAGATATTGATACTCCCAGTAACACTTCTCTATAGACAATGATGCTCCCAGTAATACTTCTCTATAGACAATGATGCTTCCAGTAATACTTCTCTATAGATATTGATGCTCCCAGTAACACTTCTCTATAGACAATGATGCTCCCAGTAATACTTCTCTATAGACAATGATGCTCCCAGTAATACTTCTCTATAGATATTGATGCTCCCAGTAACACTTCTCTATAGACAATGATGCTCCCAGTAATACTTCTCAATAGACAATGATGCTTCCAGTAATACTTCTCTATAGATATTGATGCTCCCAGTAACACTTCTCTATAGACAATGATGCTCCCAGTAACACTTCTCTATAGACAATGATACTCCCAGTAATACTTCTCTATAGATAATGATACTCCCAGTAATACTTCTCTATAGACAATGATGCTCCCAGTAATACTTCTCTATAGACAATGATGCTTCCAGTAATACTTCTCTATAGATATTGATGCTCCCAGTAACACTTCTCTATAGACAATGATGCTCCCAGTAATACTTCTCTATAGACAATGATACTCCCAGTAATAGTTCTCTATAGATAATGATACTCCCAGTAATACTTCTCTATAGACAGTGATGCTCCCAGTAATACTTCTCTATAGACAATGATGCTCCCAGTAACACTTCTCTATAGACAATGATGCTCCCAGTAATACTTCTCTATAGACAATGATGCTCCCAGTAATACTTCTCTATAGACAATGATGCTCCCAGTAATACTTCTCTATAGATAATGATACTCCCAGTAATACTTCTCTATAGACAATGATGCTCCCAGTAATACTTCTCTATAGACAATGATGCTCCCAGTAATACTTCTCTATAGACAATGATGGTCCCAGTAATACTTCTCTATAGACAATGATGCTTCCAGTAATACTTCTCTATAGATATTGATGCTCCCAGTAACACTTCTCTATAGACAATGATGCTCCCAGTAATACTTCTCTATAGACAATGATGCTCCCAGTAATACTTCTCTATAGACAATGATGCTCCCAGTAATACTTCTCTATAGATATTGATGCTCCCAGTAATACTTCTCTATAGACAATGATGCTCCCAGTAATACTTCTCTATAGACAATGATGCTCCCAGTAATACTTCTCTATAGACAATGATGGTCCCAGTAATACTTCTGTATAGACAATGATGTTCCCAGTAATACTTCTCTATAGACAATGATGCTCCCAGTAATACTTCTCTATAGACAATGATGCTCCCAGTAATACTTCTCTATAGACAATGATGCTCCCAGTAATACTTCTCTATAGACAATGATACTCCCAGTAATACTTCTCTATAGATAATGATACTCCCAGTAATACTTCTCTATAGACAATGATGTTCCCAGTAATACTTCTCTATAGACAATGATACTCCCAGTAATACTTCTCTATAGACAATGATGCTCCCAGTAATACTTCTCTATAGAGAATGATGCTCCCAGTAATACTTCTCTATAGACAATGATGCTTCCAGTAATACTTCTCTATAGACAATGATGCTCCCAGTAATACTTCTCTATAGACAATGATACTCCCAGTAATACTTCTCTATAGACAATGATACTCCCAGTAATACTTCTCTATAGACAATGATGCTCCCAGTAATACTTCTCTATAGATATTGATGCTCCCAGTAATACTTCTCTATAGACAATGATGCTCCCAGTAATACTTCTCTATAGACAATGATGCTCCCAGTAATACTTCTCTATAGACAATGATGCTCCCAGTAATACTTCTCTATAGACAATGATGGTCCCAGTAATACTTCTCTATAGACAATGATGTTCCCAGTAATACTTCTCTATAGACAATGATACTCCCAGTAATACTTCTCTATAGACAATGATGCTCCCAGTAATACTTCTCTATAGAGAATGATGCTCCCAGTAATACTTCTCTATAGACAATGATGCTCCCAGTAATACTTCTCTATAGACAATGATGCTTCCAGTAACACTTCTCTATAGACAATGATGCTCCCAGTAATACTTCTCTATAGATAATGATACTCCCAGTAATACTTCTCTATAGACAATGATGCTCCCAGTAATACTTCTCTATAGACAATGATGCTCCCAGTAATACTTCTCTATAGACAATGATGTTCCCAGTAATACTTCTCTATAGATAATGATACTCCCAGTAATACTTCTCTATAGACAATGATGCTCCCAGTAATACTTCTCTATAGACAATGATGCTTCCAGTAACACTTCTCTATAGACAATGATGCTCCCAGTAATACTTCTCTATAGATATTGATGCTCCCAGTAACGCTTCTCTATAGACAATGATGCTCCCAGTAATACTTCTCTATAGACAATGATACTCCCAGTAATACTTCTCTATAGATAATGATACTCCCAGTAATACTTCTCTATAGACAATGATGCTCCCAGTAATACTTCTCTATAGACAATGATGCTCCCAGTAATACTTCTCTATAGACAATGATGTTCCCAGTAATACTTCTCTATAGACAATGATGCTTCCAGTAATACTTCTCTATAGATATTGATGCTCCCAGTAACACTTCTCTATAGACAATGATGCTCCCAGTAATACTTCTCTATAGACAATGATGCTCCCAGTAATACTTCTCTATAGACAATGATGCTCCCAGTAATACTTCTCTATAGACAATGATGCTCCCAGTAATACTTCTCTATAGACAATGATACTCCCAGTAATACTTCTCTATAGACAATGATGCTCCCAGTAATACTTCTCTATAGACAATGATACTCCCAGTAATACTTCTCTATAGACAATGATGCTCCCAGTAATACTTCTCTATAGACAATGATAATCCCAGTAATACTTCTCTATAGACAATGATGCTCCCAGTAATACTTCTCTATAGACAATGATACTCCCAGTAATACTTCTCTATAGACAATGATGCTCCCAGTAATACTTCTCTATAGACAATGATGCTCCCAGTAATACTTCTCTATAGATATTGATGCTCCTAGTAACACTTCTCTATAGACAATGATGCTCCCAGTAATACTTCTCTATAGACAATGATACTCCCAGTAATACTTCTCTATAGACAATGATACTCCCAGTAATACTTCTCTATAGACAATGATGCTCCCAGTAATACTTCTCTATAGACAATGATGCTCCCAGTAACACTTCTCTATAGACAATGATGCTCCCAGTAATACTTCTCTATAGACAATGATGCTCCCAGTAATACTTCTCTATAGACAATGATGCTCCCAGTAATACTTCTCTATAGATATTGATGCTCTCAGTAACACTTCTCTATAGACAATGATGCTCCCAGTAATACTTCTCTATAGACAATGATGCTCCCAGTAATACTTCTCTATAGATAATGATACTCCCAGTAATACTTCTCTATAGACAATGATGCTACCAGTAATACTTCTCTATAGACAATGATGCTCCCAGTAATACTTCTCTATAGACAATGATGGTCCCAGTAATACTTCTCTATAGACAATGATGCTTCCAGTAATACTTCTCTATAGATATTGATGCTCCCAGTAACACTTCTCTATAGACAATGATGCTTCCAGTAATACTTCTCTATAGACAATGATGCTCCCAGTAATACTTCTCTATAGACAATGCTTCCAGTAATACTTCTCTATAGACAATGATACTCCCAGTAATACTTATCTATAGACAATGATGCTTCCAGTAATACTTCTCTATAGATATTGATGCTCCTAGTAACACTTCTCTATAGACAATGATGCTCCCAGTAATACTTCTCTATAGACAATGATGCTCCCAGTAATACTTCTCTATAGACAATGATACTCCCAGTAATACTTCTCTATAGACAATGATGCTCCCAGTAATACTTCTCTATAGACAATGATGCTCCCAGTAACACTTCTCTATAGACAATGATGCTCCCAGTAATACTTCTCTATAGACAATGATGCTCCCAGTAATACTTCTCTATAGACAATGATACTCCCAGTAATACTTCTCTATAGATAATGATACTCCCAGTAATACTTCTCTATAGACAATGATGCTCCCAGTAATACTTCTCTATAGACAATGATGCTCCCAGTAATACTTCTCTATAGACAATGATGGTCCCAGTAATACTTCTCTATAGACAATGATACTCCCAGTAATACTTCTCTATAGATATTGATGCTCCCAGTAACACTTCTCTATAGACAATGATGCTCCCAGTAATACTTCTCTATAGATATTGATGCTCCCAGTAACACTTCTCTATAGACAATGATGCTCCCAGTAATACTTCTCTATAGACAATGATGCTCCCAGTAATACTTCTCTATAGATAATGATGCTCCCAGTAACACTTCTCTATAGACAATGATGCTCCCAGTAATACTTCTCTATAGACAATGATGTTCCCAGTAATACTTCTCTATAGATATTGATGCTCCCAGTAATACCTCTCTATAGACAATGATGGTCCCAGTAATACTTCTCTATAGACAATGATGCTTCCAGTAATACTTCTCTATAGATATTGATGCTCCCAGTAATACTTCTCTATAGACAATGATGCTCCCAGTAACACTTCTCTATAGACAATGATGCTCCCAGTAATACTTCTCTATAGACAATGATGCTCCCAGTAATACTTCTCTATAGACAATGATACTCCCAGTAATACTTCTCTATAGATATTGATGCTCCCAGTAATACTTCTCTATAGACAATGATGCTCCCAGTAATACTTCTCTATAGACAATGATGCTCCCAGTAATACTTCTCTATAGACAATGATGCTCCCAGTAATACTTCTCTATAGACAATGATGGTCCCAGTAATACTTCTCTATAGACAATGATGTTCCCAGTAATACTTCTCTATAGACAATGATACTCCCAGTAATACTTCTCTATAGATATTGATGCTCCCAGTAATACTTCTCTATAGACAATGATGCTCCCAGTAATACTTCTCTATAGACAATGATGCTCCCAGTAATACTTCTCTATAGAAAATGATGCTCCCAGTAATACTTCTCTATAGACAATGATGGTCCCAGTAATACTTCTCTATAGACAATGATGTTCCCAGTAATACTTCTCTATAGACAATGATGCTCCCAGTAATACTTCTCTATAGACAATGATGCTCCCAGTAATACTTCTCTATAGACAATGATACACCCAGTAATACTTCTCTATAGATATTGATGCTTCCAGTAACACTTCTCTATAGACAATGATGCTCCCAGTAATACTTCTCTATAGATATTGATGCTCCCAGTAACACTTCTCTATAGACAATGATGCTCCCAGTAATACTTCTCTATAGACAATGATGCTCCCAGTAATACTTCTCTATAGACAATGATGGTCCCAGTAATACTTCTCTATAGACAATGATGCTTCCAGTAATACTTCTCTATAGATATTGATGCTCCCAGTAACACTTCTCTATAGACAATGATGCTCCCAGTAATACTTCTCTATAGACAATGCTTCCAGTAATACTTCTCTATAGATATTGATGCTCCCAGTAACACTTCTCTATAGACAATGATGCTCCCAGTAATACTTCTCTATAGACAATGATGCTCCCAATAATACTTCTCTATAGACAATGATGCTCCCAGTAATACTTCTCTATAGACAATGATACTCCCAGTAATACTTCTCTATAGACAATGATGCTTCCAGTAATACTTCTCTATAGATATTGATGCTCCCAGTAACACTTCTCTATAGACAATGATGCTCCCAGTAATACTTCTCTATAGACAATGCTTCCAGTAATACTTCTCTATAGATATTGATGCTCCCAGTAACACTTCTCTATAGACAATGATGCTCCCAGTAATACTTCTCTATAGACAATGATGCTCCCAATAATACTTCTCTATAGACAATGATGCTCCCAGTAATACTTCTCTATAGACAATGATGCTCCCAGTAATACTTCTCTATAGACAATGATGCTCCCAATAATACTTCTCTATAGACAATGATGCTCCCAGTAATACTTCTCTATAGACAATGATGCTCCCAATAATACTTCTCTATAGACAATGATGCTCCCAGTAATACTTCTCTATAGACAATGATACTCCCAGTAATACTTCTCTATAGACAATGATGCTTCCAGTAATACTTCTCTATAGATATTGATGCTCCCAGTAACACTTCTCTATAGACAATGATGCTCCCAGTAATACTTCTCTATAGACAATGCTTCCAGTAATACTTCTCTATAGATATTGATGCTCCCAGTAACACTTCTCTATAGACAATGATGCTCCCAGTAATACTTCTCTATAGACAATGATGCTCCCAATAATACTTCTCTATAGACAATGATGCTCCAAGTAATACTTCTCTATAGACAATGATACTCCCAGTAATACTTCTCTATAGACAATGATGCTCCCAGTAATACTTCTCTATAGACAATGATGCTCCCAGTAATACTTCTCTATAGACAATGATGCTCCCAGTAACACTTCTCTATAGACAATGATGCTCCCAGTAATACTTCTCTATAGACAATGATACTCCCAGTAATACTTCTCTATAGACAATGATGCTCCCAGTAATACTTCTCTATAGACAATGATGCTCCCAGTAACACTTCTCTATAGACAATGATGCTCCCAGTAATACTTCTCTATAGACAATGATGCTCCCAGTAATACTTCTCTATAGACAGATACTCCCAGTAATACTTCTCTATAGACAATGATGCTCCCAGTAACACTTCTCTATAGACAATGATGCTCCCAGTAATACTTCTCTATAGACAATGATACTCCCAGTAATACTTCTCTATAGACAATGATACTCCCAGTAATACTTCTCTATAGACAATGATGCTCCCAGTAATACTTCTCTATAGACAATGATGGTCCCAGTAATACTTCTCTATAGACAATGATGTTCCCAGTAATACTTCTCTATAGACAATGATGCTCCCAGTAATACTTCTCTATAGACAATGATGCTCCCAATAATACTTCTCTATAGACAATGATGCTCCCAGTAATACTTCTCTATAGACAATGATGCTCCCAGTAATACTTCTCTATAGAAAATGATGCTCCCAGTAATACTTCTCTATAGACAATGATGGTCCCAGTAATACTTCTCTATAGACAATGATGTTCCCAGTAATACTTCTCTATAGACAATGATGCTCCCAGTAATACTTCTCTATAGACAATGATGCTCCCAGTAATACTTCTCTATAGACAATGATACACCCAGTAATACTTCTCTATAGATATTGATGCTTCCAGTAACACTTCTCTATAGACAATGATGCTCCCAGTAATACTTCTCTATAGATATTGATGCTCCCAGTAACACTTCTCTATAGACAATGATGCTCCCAGTAATACTTCTCTATAGACAATGATGCTCCCAGTAATACTTCTCTATAGACAATGATGGTCCCAGTAATACTTCTCTATAGACAATGATGCTTCCAGTAATACTTCTCTATAGATATTGATGCTCCCAGTAACACTTCTCTATAGACAATGATGCTCCCAGTAATACTCTATAGATATTGATGCTCCCAGTAACACTTCTCTATAGACAATGATGCTCCCAGTAATACTTCTCTATAGACAATGCTTCCAGTAATACTTCTCTATAGATATTGATGCTCCCAGTAACACTTCTCTATAGACAATGATGCTCCCAGTAATACTTCTCTATAGACAATGATGCTCCCAATAATACTTCTCTATAGACAATGATGCTCCCAGTAATACTTCTCTATAGACAATGATACTCCCAGTAATACTTCTCTATAGACAATGATGCTCCCAGTAATACTTCTCTATAGACAATGATGCTCCCAGTAATACTTCTCTATAGACAATGATGCTCCCAGTAACACTTCTCTATAGACAATGATGCTCCCAGTAATACTTCTCTATAGACAATGATACTCCCAGTAATACTTCTCTATAGACAATGATGCTCCCAGTAATACTTCTCTATTGACAATGATGCTCCCAGTAATACTTCTCTATAGACAATGATACTCCCAGTAATACTTCTCTATAGACAATGATGCTCCCAGTAATACTTCTCTATAGACAATGATGCTTCCAGTAATACTTCTCTATAGACAATGATGCTTCCAGTAATACTTCTCTATAGACAATGATGCTCCCAGTAACACTTCTCTATAGACAATGATGCTCCCAGTAATACTTCTCTATAGACAATGATGCTCCCAGTAATACTTCTCTATAGATAATGATACTCCCAGTAATACTTCTCTATAGATAATAGTACTCCCAGTAATACTTCTCTATAGACAATGATGCTCCCAGTAATGCTTCTCTATAGACAATGATGCTTCCAGTAATACTTCTCTATAGACAATGATGCTTCCAGTAATACTTCTCTATAGACAATGATACTCCCAGTAATACTTCTCTATAGATAATAATACTCCCAGTAATACTTCTCTATAGACAATGATACTCCCAGTAATATTTCTCTATAGACAATGATACTCCCAGTAATACTTCTCTATAGACAATGATGCTCCCAGTAATACTTCTCTATAGATAATGATGCTTCCAGTAATACTTCTCTATAGATATTGATGCTCCCAGTAACACTTCTCTATAGACAATGATGCTCCCAGTAATACTTCTCTATAGACAATGATGCTTCCAGTAATACTTCTCTATAGATATTGATGCTCCCAGTAACACTTCTCTATAGACAATGATGCTCCCAGTAATACTTCTCTATAGACAATGATGCTTCCAGTAATACTTCTCTATAGATAATGATGCTCCCAGTAATACTTCTCTATAGACAATGATACTCCCAGTAATATTTCTCTATAGACAATGATACTCCCAGTAATATTTCTCTATAGACAATGATACTCCCAGTAATATTTCTCTATAGACAATGATACTCCCAGTAATACTTCTCTATAGACAATGATGCTCCCAGTAACACTTCTCTATAGACAATGATGCTCCCAGTAATACTTCTCTATAGACAATGATACTCCCAGTAATATTTCTCTATAGACAATGATACTCCCAGTAATACTTCTCTATAGACAATGATGCTCCCAGTAATATTTCTCTATAGACAATGATACTCCCAGTAATACTTCTCTATAGACAATGATGCTCCCAGTAATACTTCTCTATAGACAATGATGCTCCCAGTAATATTTCTCTATAGACAATGATACTCCCAGTAATACTTCTCTATAGACAATGATACTCCCAGTAATACTTCTCTATAGACAATGATGCTCCCAGTAATACTTCTCTATAGACAATGATACTCCCAGTAATACTTCTCTATAGACAATGATACTCCCAGTAATACTTCTCTATAGACAATGATACTCCCAGTAATATTTCCCTATAGACAATGATACTCCCAGTAATATTTCTCTATAGACAATGATACTCCCAGTAACACTTCTCTATAGACAATGATGCTCCCAGTAACACTTCTCTATAGACAATGATGCTCCCAGTAATACTTCTCTATAGACAATGATACTCCCAGTAATATTTCTCTATAGACAATGATACTCCCAGTAATACTTCTCTATAGATTACGATGCTCCCAGTAATACTTCTCTATAGACAATGATGCTCCCAGTAATACTTCTCTGTAGACAATGATGCTCCCAGTAATACTTCTCTATAGACATTGATACTCCCAGTAATACTTCTCTATAGACAATGATGCTCCCAGTAATACTTCTCTATAGACAATGATGCTCCCAGTAATACTTCTCTGTAGACAATGATGCTCCCAGTAATACTTCTCTATAGACAATGATACTCCCAGTAATACTTCTCTGTAGACAATGATGCTCCCAGTAATACTTCTCTATAGACAATGATACTCCCAGTAATACTTCTCTATAGACAATGATACTCCCAGTAATACTTCTCTATAGACAATGATGCTCCCAGTAATACTTCTCTATAGACAATGATACTCCCACTAATACTTCTCTATAGACAATGATACTCCCAGTAATACTTCTCTATAGACAATGATGCTCCCAGTAATACTTCTCTATAGACAATGATGCTCCCAGTAATACTTCTTTATAGACAATGATACTCCCAGTAATACTTCTCTATAGACAATGATACTCCCAGTAATACTTCTCTATAGACAATGATGCTCCCAGTAATACTTCTCTATAGACAATGATGCTCCCAGTAATACTTCTCTATAGACAATGATGCTCCCAGTAATACTTCTCTATTGACAATGATGCTCCCAGTAATACTTCTCTATAGACAATGATACTCCCAGTAATACTTCTCTATAGACAATGATGCTTCCAGTAATACTTCTCTATAGACAATGATGCTCCCAGTAATACTTCTCTATAGACAATGATGCTCCCAGTAATACTTCTCTATAGATAATGATGCTCCCAGTAATGTTTCTCTATAGACAATGATGCTCCCAGTAACACTTCTCTATAGACAATGATGCTCCCAGTAATGCTTCTCTATAGACAATGATACTCCCAGTAATACTTCTCTATAGACAATGATGCTCCCAGTAATACTTCTCTATAGACAATGATGCTCCCAGTAATACTTCTCTATTGACAATGATGCTCCCAGTAATACTTCTCTATAGACAATGATGCTCCCAGTAATACTTCTCTATTGACAATGATGCTCCCAGTAATACTTCTCTATTGACAATGATGCTCCCAGTAATACTTCTCTATAGACAATGATGCTCCCAGTAATACTTCTCTATTGACAATGATGCTCCCAGTAATACTTCTCTATAGACAATGATGCTCCCAGTAATACTTCTCTATAGACAATGATGCTCCCAGTAATACTTCTCTATTGACAATGATGCTCCCAGTAATACTTCTCTATAGACAATGATGCTCCCAGTAATACTTCTCTATAGACAATGATGCTCCCAGTAACACTTCTCTATAGACAATGATGCTCCCAGTAATACTTCTCTATAGACAATGATGCTCCCAGTAATACTTCTCTATAGATAATGATACTCCCAGTAATACTTCTCTATAGATAATAGTACTCCCAGTAATACTTCTCTATAGACAATGATGCTCCCAGTAATGCTTTTCTATAGACAATGATGCTTCCAGTAATACTTCTCTATAGACAATGATGCTTCCAGTAATACTTCTCTATAGACAATGATACTCCCAGTAATACTTCTCTATAGATAATAATACTCCCAGTAATACTTCTCTATAGACAATGATACTCCCAGTAATATTTCTCTATAGACAATGATACTCCCAGTAATACTTCTCTATAGACAATGATGCTCCCAGTAATACTTCTCTATAGACAATGATGCTTCCAGTAATACTTCTCTATAGATATTGATGCTCCCAGTAACACTTCTCTATAGACAATGATGCTCCCAGTAATACTTCTCTATAGACAATGATGCTTCCAGTAATACTTCTCTATAGATATTGATGCTCCCAGTAACACTTCTCTATAGACAATGATGCTCCAAGTAATACTTCTCTATAGACAATGATGCTCCAAGTAATACTTCTCTATAGACAATGATGCTCCCAGTAATACTTCTCTATAGACAATGATACTCCCAGTAATACTTCTCTATAGATATTGATGCTCCCAGTAACACTTCTCTATAGACAATGATGCTCCCAGTAATATTTCTCTATATACAATGATACTCCCAGTAATATTTCTCTATAGACAATGATACTCCCAGTAATACTTCTCTATAGACAATGATGCTCCCAGTAATACTTTGCTATAGATAATGATGCTCCCAGTAATACTTCTCTATAGACAATGATGCTTCCAGTATTACTTCTCTATAGACAATGATGCTTCCAGTAATACTTATCTATAGACAATGATGCTGCCAGTAATACTTCTCTATAGACAATGATACTTCCTGTAATACTTCTCTATAGACAATGATACTTCCTGTAATACTTCTCTATAGACAATGATGCTTCCAGTAATACTTCTCAATAGACAATGATGCTCCCAGTAATACTTCTCTATACACAATGATGCTCCCAGTAATACTTCTCTATAGACAATGATACTCCCAGTAACACTTCTCTATAGACAATGATGCTCCCAGTAATACTTCTCTATAGACAATGATACTTCCTGTAATACTTCTCTATAGACAATGATACTCCCAGTAACACTTCTCTATAGACAATGATGCTCCCAGTAATACTTCTCTATAGACAATGATACTTCCTGTAATACTTCTCTATAGACAATGATGCTCCCAGTAATACTTCTCTATACACAATGATGCTCCCAGTAATACTTCTCTATAGACAATGATACTCCCAGTAATACTTCTCTATAGACAATGATACTCCCAGTAATACTTCTCTATAGACAATGATGCTCCCAGTAATACTTCTCTATAGACAATGATGCTCCCAGTAATACTTCTCTATAGACAATGATGCTCCCAGTAATACTTCTCTATAGACAATGATGCTCCCAGTAATACTTCTCTATAGATAATGATGCTCCCAGTAATACTTCTCTATAGACAATGATACTCCCAGTAATACTTCTCTATAGACAATGATGCTCCCAGTAATACTTCTCTATAGGCAATGATGCTCCCAGTAATTTTTCTCTATAGACAATTATACTCCCAATAATACTTCTCTATAGACAATGATTCTCCCAGTAATACTTCTCTATAGACAATGATACTCCCAGTAACACTTCTCTATAGACAATGATACTCCCAGTAATACTTCTCTATAGACAATGATGCTCCCAGCAATACTTCTCTATAGACAATGATACTCCCAGTAATATTTCTCCATAGACAATGATACTCCCAGTAATATTTTTCTATAGACAATGATACTCCCAGTAATATTTCTCTATAGACAATGATACTCCCAGTAATACTTCTCTATAGACAATGATGCTCCCAGTAACACTTCTCTATAGACAATGATGCTCCCAGTAATACTTCTCTATAGATAATGATGCTCCCAGTAACACTTCTCTATAGACAATGATACTCCCAGTAATACTTCTCTATAGATAATGATGCTCCCAGTAATACTTCTCTATAGACAATGATACTCCCAGTAATATTTCTCTATAGACAATGATACTCCCAGTAATATTTCTCTATAGACAATGATACTCCCAGTAATATTTCTCTATAGACAATGATACTCCCAGTAATACTTCTCTATAGATTACGATGCTCCCAGTAATACTTCTCTATAGACAATGATGCTCCCAGTAATACTTCTCTGTAGACAATGATGCTCCCAGTAACACTTCTCTATAGACAATGATGCTCCCAGTAATACTTCTCTATAGACAATGATACTCCCAGTAATATTTCTCTATAGACAATGATACTCCCAGTAATACTTCTCTATAGATTACGATGCTCCCAGTAATACTTCTCTATAGACAATGATGCTCCCAGTAATACTTCTCTGTAGACAATGATGCTCCCAGTAATACTTCTCTATAGACATTGATACTCCCAGTAATACTTCTCTATAGACAATGATGCTCCCAGTAATACTTCTCTATAGACAATGATGCTCCCAGTAATACTTCTCTGTAGACAATGATGCTCCCAGTAATACTTCTCTATAGACAATGATACTCCCAGTAATACTTCTCTGTAGACAATGATGCTCCCAGTAATACTTCTCTATAGACAATGATACTCCCAGTAATACTTCTCTATAGACAATGATACTCCCAGTAATACTTCTCTATAGACAATGATGCTCCCAGTAATACTTCTCTATAGACAATGATACTCCCACTAATACTTCTCTATAGACAATGATACTCCCAGTAATACTTCTCTATAGACAATGATGCTCCCAGTAATACTTCTCTATAGACAATGATGCTCCCAGTAATACTTCTTTATAGACAATGATACTCCCAGTAATACTTCTCTATAGACAATGATACTCCCAGTAATACTTCTCTATAGACAATGATGCTCCCAGTAATACTTCTCTATAGACAATGATGCTCCCAGTAATACTTCTCTATAGACAATGATGCTCCCAGTAATACTTCTCTATTGACAATGATGCTCCCAGTAATACTTCTCTATAGACAATGATACTCCCAGTAATACTTCTCTATAGACAATGATGCTTCCAGTAATACTTCTCTATAGACAATGATGCTCCCAGTAATACTTCTCTATAGACAATGATGCTCCCAGTAATACTTCTCTATAGATAATGATGCTCCCAGTAATGTTTCTCTATAGACAATGATGCTCCCAGTAACACTTCTCTATAGACAATGATGCTCCCAGTAATGCTTCTCTATAGACAATGATACTCCCAGTAATACTTCTCTATAGACAATGATGCTCCCAGTAATACTTCTCTATAGACAATGATGCTCCCAGTAATACTTCTCTATAGACAATGATGCTCCCAGTAATACTTCTCTATTGACAATGATGCTCCCAGTAATACTTCTCTATAGACAATGATACTCCCAGTAATACTTCTCTATAGACAATGATGCTTCCAGTAATACTTCTCTATAGACAATGATGCTTCCAGTAATATTTCTCTATAGACAATGATGCTCCCAGTAACACTTCTCTATAGACAATGATGCTTCCAGTAATACTTCTCTATAGATATTGATGCTCCCAGTAACACTTCTCTATAGACAACGATGCTCCCAGTAATACTTCTCTATTGACAATGATGCTCCCAGTAATACTTCTCTATAGACAATGATGCTCCCAGTAATACTTCTCTATTGACAATGATGCTCCCAGTAATACTTCTCTATAGACAATTATGCTCCCACTAATACTTCTCTATAGACAATGATACTCCCAGTAATACTTCTCTATAGACAATGATGCTCCCAGTAATACTTCTCTATAGACAATGATGCTCCCAGTAATACTTCTTTATAGACAATGATACTCCCAGTAATACTTCTCTATAGACAATGATACTCCCAGTAATACTTCTCTATAGACAATGATGCTGCCAGTAATACTTCTCTATAGACAATGATGCTCCCAGTAATACTTCTCTATAGACAATGATGCTCCCAGTAATACTTCTCTATTGACAATGATGCTCCCAGTAATACTTCTCTATAGACAATGATACTCCCAGTAATACTTCTCTATAGACAATGATGCTTCCAGTAATACTTCTCTATAGACAATGATGCTCCCAGTAATACTTCTCTATAGACAATGATGCTCCCAGTAATACTTCTCTATAGATAATGATGCTCCCAGTAATGTTTCTCTATAGACAATGATGCTCCCAGTAACACTTCTCTATAGACAATGATGCTCCCAGTAATGCTTCTCTATAGACAATGATACTCCCAGTAATACTTCTCTATAGACAATGATGCTCCCAGTAATACTTCTCTATAGACAATGATGCTCCCAGTAATACTTCTCTATTGACAATGATGCTCCCAGTAATACTTCTCTATAGACAATGATGCTCCCAGTAATACTTCTCTATTGACAATGATGCTCCCAGTAATACTTCTCTATTGACAATGATGCTCCCAGTAATACTTCTCTATAGACAATGATGCTCCCAGTAATACTTCTCTATTGACAATGATGCTCCCAGTAATACTTCTCTATAGACAATGATGCTCCCAGTAATACTTCTCTATAGACAATGATGCTCCCAGTAATACTTCTCTATTGACAATGATGCTCCCAGTAATACTTCTCTATAGACAATGATGCTCCCAGTAATACTTCTCTATAGACAATGATGCTCCCAGTAACACTTCTCTATAGACAATGATGCTCCCAGTAATACTTCTCTATAGACAATGATGCTCCCAGTAATACTTCTCTATAGATAATGATACTCCCAGTAATACTTCTCTATAGATAATAGTACTCCCAGTAATACTTCTCTATAGACAATGATGCTCCCAGTAATGCTTTTCTATAGACAATGATGCTTCCAGTAATACTTCTCTATAGACAATGATGCTTCCAGTAATACTTCTCTATAGACAATGATACTCCCAGTAATACTTCTCTATAGATAATAATACTCCCAGTAATACTTCTCTATAGACAATGATACTCCCAGTAATATTTCTCTATAGACAATGATACTCCCAGTAATACTTCTCTATAGACAATGATGCTCCCAGTAATACTTCTCTATAGACAATGATGCTTCCAGTAATACTTCTCTATAGATACTGATGCTCCCAGTAACACTTCTCTATAGACAATGATGCTCCCAGTAATACTTCTCTATAGACAATGATGCTTCCAGTAATACTTCTCTATAGATATTGATGCTCCCAGTAACACTTCTCTATAGACAATGATGCTCCAAGTAATACTTCTCTATAGACAATGATGCTCCAAGTAATACTTCTCTATAGACAATGATGCTCCCAGTAATACTTCTCTATAGACAATGATACTCCCAGTAATACTTCTCTATAGATATTGATGCTCCCAGTAACACTTCTCTATAGACAATGATGCTCCCAGTAATATTTCTCTATATACAATGATACTCCCAGTAATATTTCTCTATAGACAATGATACTCCCAGTAATACTTCTCTATAGACAATGATGCTCCCAGTAATACTTTGCTATAGATAATGATGCTCCCAGTAATACTTCTCTATAGACAATGATGCTTCCAGTATTACTTCTCTATAGACAATGATGCTTCCAGTAATACTTATCTATAGACAATGATGCTGCCAGTAATACTTCTCTATAGACAATGATACTTCCTGTAATACTTCTCTATAGACAATGATACTTCCTGTAATACTTCTCTATAGACAATGATGCTTCCAGTAATACTTCTCAATAGACAATGATGCTCCCAGTAATACTTCTCTATACACAATGATGCTCCCAGTAATACTTCTCTATAGACAATGATACTCCCAGTAACACTTCTCTATAGACAATGATGCTCCCAGTAATACTTCTCTATAGACAATGATACTTCCTGTAATACTTCTCTATAGACAATGATACTCCCAGTAACACTTCTCTATAGACAATGATGCTCCCAGTAATACTTCTCTATAGACAATGATACTTCCTGTAATACTTCTCTATAGACAATGATGCTCCCAGTAATACTTCTCTATACACAATGATGCTCCCAGTAATACTTCTCTATAGACAATGATACTCCCAGTAATACTTCTCTATAGACAATGATACTCCCAGTAATACTTCTCTATAGACAATGATGCTCCCAGTAATACTTCTCTATAGACAATGATGCTCCCAGTAATACTTCTCTATAGACAATGATGCTCCCAGTAATACTTCTCTATAGACAATGATGCTCCCAGTAATACTTCTCTATAGATAATGATGCTCCCAGTAATACTTCTCTATAGACAATGATACTCCCAGTAATACTTCTCTATAGACAATGATGCTCCCAGTAATACTTCTCTATAGGCAATGATGCTCCCAGTAATTTTTCTCTATAGACAATTATACTCCCAATAATACTTCTCTATAGACAATGATTCTCCCAGTAATACTTCTCTATAGACAATGATACTCCCAGTAACACTTCTCTATAGACAATGATACTCCCAGTAATACTTCTCTATAGACAATGATGCTCCCAGCAATACTTCTCTATAGACAATGATACTCCCAGTAATATTTCTCCATAGACAATGATACTCCCAGTAATATTTCTCTATAGACAATGATACTCCCAGTAATATTTCTCTATAGACAATGATACTCCCAGTAATACTTCTCTATAGACAATGATGCTCCCAGTAACACTTCTCTATAGACAATGATGCTCCCAGTAATACTTCTCTATAGATAATGATGCTCCCAGTAACACTTCTCTATAGACAATGATACTCCCAGTAATACTTCTCTATAGATAATGATGCTCCCAGTAATACTTCTCTATAGACAATGATACTCCCAGTAATATTTCTCTATAGACAATGATACTCCCAGTAATATTTCTCTATAGACAATGATACTCCCAGTAATATTTCTCTATAGACAATGATACTCCCAGTAATACTTCTCTATAGATTACGATGCTCCCAGTAATACTTCTCTATAGACAATGATGCTCCCAGTAATACTTCTCTGTAGACAATGATGCTCCCAGTAACACTTCTCTATAGACAATGATGCTCCCAGTAATACTTCTCTATAGACAATGATACTCCCAGTAATATTTCTCTATAGACAATGATACTCCCAGTAATACTTCTCTATAGATTACGATGCTCCCAGTAATACTTCTCTATAGACAATGATGCTCCCAGTAATACTTCTCTGTAGACAATGATGCTCCCAGTAATACTTCTCTATAGACATTGATACTCCCAGTAATACTTCTCTATAGACAATGATGCTCCCAGTAATACTTCTCTATAGACAATGATGCTCCCAGTAATACTTCTCTGTAGACAATGATGCTCCCAGTAATACTTCTCTATAGACAATGATACTCCCAGTAATACTTCTCTGTAGACAATGATGCTCCCAGTAATACTTCTCTATAGACAATGATACTCCCAGTAATACTTCTCTATAGACAATGATACTCCCAGTAATACTTCTCTATAGACAATGATGCTCCCAGTAATACTTCTCTATAGACAATGATACTCCCACTAATACTTCTCTATAGACAATGATACTCCCAGTAATACTTCTCTATAGACAATGATGCTCCCAGTAATACTTCTCTATAGACAATGATGCTCCCAGTAATACTTCTTTATAGACAATGATACTCCCAGTAATACTTCTCTATAGACAATGATACTCCCAGTAATACTTCTCTATAGACAATGATGCTCCCAGTAATACTTCTCTATAGACAATGATGCTCCCAGTAATACTTCTCTATAGACAATGATGCTCCCAGTAATACTTCTCTATTGACAATGATGCTCCCAGTAATACTTCTCTATAGACAATGATACTCCCAGTAATACTTCTCTATAGACAATGATGCTTCCAGTAATACTTCTCTATAGACAATGATGCTCCCAGTAATACTTCTCTATAGACAATGATGCTCCCAGTAATACTTCTCTATAGATAATGATGCTCCCAGTAATGTTTCTCTATAGACAATGATGCTCCCAGTAACACTTCTCTATAGACAATGATGCTCCCAGTAATGCTTCTCTATAGACAATGATACTCCCAGTAATACTTCTCTATAGACAATGATGCTCCCAGTAATACTTCTCTATAGACAATGATGCTCCCAGTAATACTTCTCTATAGACAATGATGCTCCCAGTAATACTTCTCTATTGACAATGATGCTCCCAGTAATACTTCTCTATAGACAATGATACTCCCAGTAATACTTCTCTATAGACAATGATGCTTCCAGTAATACTTCTCTATAGACAATGATGCTTCCAGTAATACTTCTCTATAGACAATGATGCTCCCAGTAACACTTCTCTATAGACAATGATGCTTCCAGTAATACTTCTCTATAGATATTGATGCTCCCAGTAACACTTCTCTATAGACAACGATGCTCCCAGTAATACTTCTCTATTGACAATGATGCTCCCAGTAATACTTCTCTATAGACAATGATGCTCCCAGTAATACTTCTCTATTGACAATGATGCTCCCAGTAATACTTCTCTATAGACAATGATACTCCCAGTAATACTTCTCTATAGACAATGATGCTTCCAGTAATACTTCTCTATAGACAATGATGCTTCCAGTAATACTTCTCTATAGACAATGATGCTCCCAGTAACACTTCTCTATAGACAATGATGCTTCCAGTAATACTTCTCTATAGATATTGATGCTCCCAGTAACACTTCTCTATAGACAACGATGCTCCCAGTAATACTTCTCTATAGACAATGATGCTTCCAGTAATACTTCTCTATAGATATTGATGCTCCCAGTAACACTTCTCTATAGACAATGATACTCCCAGTAATACTTCTCTATAGACAATGATACTCCCAGTAATACTTCTCTATAGACAATGATGCTCCCAGTAATACTTCTCTATAGACAATGATGCTCCCAGTAATACTTCTCTATAGATAATGATGCTTACAGTAATACTTCTCTATAGACAATGATGCTTCCAGTAATACTTCTCTATAGACAATGATACTCCCAGTAATACTTCTCTATAGACAATGATACTCCCAGTAACACTTCTCTATAGACAATGATGCTCCCAGTAATACTTCTCTATAGACAATGATGCTCCCAGTAATACTTCTCTATAGATATTGATGCTCCCAGTAACACTTCTCTATAGACAATGATGCTCCCAGTAATACTTCTCTATTGACAATGATGCTCCCAGTAATACTTCTCTATAGACAATGATGCTCCCAGTAACACTTCTCTATACACAATGATGCTCCCAGTAATACTTCTCTATGGACAATGATACTCCCAGTAATACTTCTCTATAGACAATGATACTCCCAGTAATACTTCTCTATAGACAATGATGCTCCCAGTAATACTTCTCTATAGACAATGATGCTCCCAGTAATACTTCTCTATTGACAATGATGCTCCCAGTAATACTTCTCTATAGACAATGATACTCCCAGTAATACTTCTCTATAGACAATGATGCTTCCAGTAATACTTCTCTATAGACAATGATGCTCCCAGTAATACTTCTCTATAGACAATGATGCTCCCAGTAATACTTCTCTATAGATAATGATGCTCCCAGTAATGTTTCTCTATAGACAATGATGCTCCCAGTAACACTTCTCTATAGACAATGATGCTCCCAGTAATGCTTCTCTATAGACAATGATACTCCCAGTAATACTTCTCTATAGACAATGATGCTCCCAGTAATACTTCTCTATGGACAATGATACTCCCAGTAATACTTCTCTATAGACAATGATACTCCCAGTAATACTTCTCTATGGACAATGATACTCCCAGTAATACTTCTCTATAGACAATGATACTCCCAGTAATACTTCTCTATAGACAATGATGCTCCCAGTAATACTTCTCTATAGACAATGATGCTCCCAGTAATACTTCTCTATTGACAATGATGCTCCCAGTAATACTTCTCTATAGACAATGATACTCCCAGTAATACTTCTCTATAGACAATGATGCTTCCAGTAATACTTCTCTATAGACAATGATGCTCCCAGTAATACTTCTCTATAGACAATGATGCTCCCAGTAATACTTCTCTATAGATAATGATGCTCCCAGTAATGTTTCTCTATAGACAATGATGCTCCCAGTAACACTTCTCTATAGACAATGATACTCCCAGTAATACTTCTCTATAGACAATGATGCTCCCAGTAATACTTCTCTATAGACAATGATGCTCCCAGTAATACTTCTCTATTGACAATGATGCTCCCAGTAATACTTCTCTATAGACAATGATGCTCCCAGTAATACTTCTCTATTGACAATGATGCTCCCAGTAATACTTCTCTATAGACAATGATACTCCCAGTAATACTTCTCTATAGACAATGATGCTCCCAGTAATACTTCTCTATAGACAATGATGCTTCCAGTAATACTTCTCTATAGACAATGATGCTTCCAGTAATACTTCTCTATAGACAATGATGCTCCCAGTAACACTTCTCTATAGACAATGATGCTCCCAGTAATACTTCTCTATAGACAATGATGCTCCCAGTAATACTTCTCTATAGATAATGATACTCCCAGTAATACTTCTCTATAGATAATAGTACTCCCAGTAATACTTCTCTATAGACAATGATGCTCCCAGTAATGCTTCTCTATAGACAATGATGCTTCCAGTAATACTTCTCTATAGACAATGATGCTTCCAGTAATACTTCTCTATAGACAATGATACTCCCAGTAATACTTCTCTATAGATAATAATACTCCCAGTAATACTTCTCTATAGACAATGATACTCCCAGTGATATTTCTCTATAGACAATGATACTCCCAGTAATACTTCTCTATAGACAATGATGCTCCCAGTAATACTTCTCTATAGATAATGATGCTTCCAGTAATACTTCTCTATAGATATTGATGCTCCCAGTAACACTTCTCTATAGACAATGATGCTCCCAGTAATACTTCTCTATAGACAATGATGCTTCCAGTAATACTTCTCTATAGATATTGATGCTCCCAGTAACACTTCTCTATAGACAATGATGCTCCCAGTAATACTTCTCTATAGACAATGATGCTTCCAGTAATACTTCTCTATAGATAATGATGCTCCCAGTAATACTTCTCTATAGACAATGATACTCCCAGTAATATTTCTCTATAGACAATGATACTCCCAGTAATATTTCTCTATAGACAATGATACTCCCAGTAATATTTCTCTATAGACAATGATACTCCCAGTAATACTTCTCTATAGACAATGATGCTCCCAGTAACACTTCTCTATAGACAATGATGCTCCCAGTAATACTTCTCTATAGACAATGATACTCCCAGTAATATTTCTCTATAGACAATGATACTCCCAGTAATACTTCTCTATAGACAATGATGCTCCCAGTAATATTTCTCTATAGACAATGATACTCCCAGTAATACTTCTCTATAGACAATGATGCTCCCAGTAATACTTCTCTATAGACAATGATGCTCCCAGTAATATTTCTCTATAGACAATGATACTCCCAGTAATACTTCTCTATAGACAATGATACTCCCAGTAATACTTCTCTATAGACAATGATGCTCCCAGTAATACTTCTCTATAGACAATGATACTCCCAGTAATACTTCTCTATAGACAATGATACTCCCAGTAATACTTCTCTATAGACAATGATACTCCCAGTAATATTTCCCTATAGACAATGATACTCCCAGTAATATTTCTCTATAGACAATGATACTCCCAGTAACACTTCTCTATAGACAATGATGCTCCCAGTAACACTTCTCTATAGACAATGATGCTCCCAGTAATACTTCTCTATAGACAATGATACTCCCAGTAATATTTCTCTATAGACAATGATACTCCCAGTAATACTTCTCTATAGATTACGATGCTCCCAGTAATACTTCTCTATAGACAATGATGCTCCCAGTAATACTTCTCTGTAGACAATGATGCTCCCAGTAATACTTCTCTATAGACATTGATACTCCCAGTAATACTTCTCTATAGACAATGATGCTCCCAGTAATACTTCTCTATAGACAATGATGCTCCCAGTAATACTTCTCTGTAGACAATGATGCTCCCAGTAATACTTCTCTATAGACAATGATACTCCCAGTAATACTTCTCTGTAGACAATGATGCTCCCAGTAATACTTCTCTATAGACAATGATACTCCCAGTAATACTTCTCTATAGACAATGATACTCCCAGTAATACTTCTCTATAGACAATGATGCTCCCAGTAATACTTCTCTATAGACAATGATACTCCCACTAATACTTCTCTATAGACAATGATACTCCCAGTAATACTTCTCTATAGACAATGATGCTCCCAGTAATACTTCTCTATAGACAATGATGCTCCCAGTAATACTTCTTTATAGACAATGATACTCCCAGTAATACTTCTCTATAGACAATGATACTCCCAGTAATACTTCTCTATAGACAATGATGCTCCCAGTAATACTTCTCTATAGACAATGATGCTCCCAGTAATACTTCTCTATAGACAATGATGCTCCCAGTAATACTTCTCTATTGACAATGATGCTCCCAGTAATACTTCTCTATAGACAATGATACTCCCAGTAATACTTCTCTATAGACAATGATGCTTCCAGTAATACTTCTCTATAGACAATGATGCTCCCAGTAATACTTCTCTATAGACAATGATGCTCCCAGTAATACTTCTCTATAGATAATGATGCTCCCAGTAATGTTTCTCTATAGACAATGATGCTCCCAGTAACACTTCTCTATAGACAATGATGCTCCCAGTAATGCTTCTCTATAGACAATGATACTCCCAGTAATACTTCTCTATAGACAATGATGCTCCCAGTAATACTTCTCTATAGACAATGATGCTCCCAGTAATACTTCTCTATTGACAATGATGCTCCCAGTAATACTTCTCTATAGACAATGATGCTCCCAGTAATACTTCTCTATTGACAATGATGCTCCCAGTAATACTTCTCTATTGACAATGATGCTCCCAGTAATACTTCTCTATAGACAATGATGCTCCCAGTAATACTTCTCTATTGACAATGATGCTCCCAGTAATACTTCTCTATAGACAATGATGCTCCCAGTAATACTTCTCTATAGACAATGATGCTCCCAGTAACACTTCTCTATAGACAATGATGCTCCCAGTAATACTTCTCTATAGACAATGATGCTCCCAGTAATACTTCTCTATAGATAATGATACTCCCAGTAATACTTCTCTATAGATAATAGTACTCCCAGTAATACTTCTCTATAGACAATGATGCTCCCAGTAATGCTTCTCTATAGACAATGATGCTTCCAGTAATACTTCTCTATAGACAATGATGCTTCCAGTAATACTTCTCTATAGACAATGATACTCCCAGTAATACTTCTCTATAGATAATAATACTCCCAGTAATACTTCTCTATAGACAATGATACTCCCAGTAATATTTCTCTATAGACAATGATACTCCCAGTAATACTTCTCTATAGACAATGATGCTCCCAGTAATACTTCTCTATAGACAATGATGCTTCCAGTAATACTTCTCTATAGATATTGATGCTCCCAGTAACACTTCTCTATAGACAATGATGCTCCCAGTAATACTTCTCTATAGACAATGATGCTTCCAGTAATACTTCTCTATAGATATTGATGCTCCCAGTAACACTTCTCTATAGACAATGATGCTCCAAGTAATACTTCTCTATAGACAATGATGCTCCAAGTAATACTTCTCTATAGACAATGATGCTCCCAGTAATACTTCTCTATAGACAATGATACTCCCAGTAATACTTCTCTATAGATATTGATGCTCCCAGTAACACTTCTCTATAGACAATGATGCTCCCAGTAATATTTCTCTATATACAATGATACTCCCAGTAATATTTCTCTATAGACAATGATACTCCCAGTAATACTTCTCTATAGACAATGATGCTCCCAGTAATACTTCTCTATAGACAATGATGCTCCCAGTAATACTTTGCTATAGATAATGATGCTCCCAGTAATACTTCTCTATAGACAATGATGCTTCCAGTATTACTTCTCTATAGACAATGATGCTTCCAGTAATACTTATCTATAGACAATGATGCTGCCAGTAATACTTCTCTATAGACAATGATACTTCCTGTAATACTTCTCTATAGACAATGATACTTCCTGTAATACTTCTCTATAGACAATGATGCTTCCAGTAATACTTCTCAATAGACAATGATGCTCCCAGTAATACTTCTCTATACACAATGATGCTCCCAGTAATACTTCTCTATAGACAATGATACTCCCAGTAACACTTCTCTATAGACAATGATGCTCCCAGTAATACTTCTCTATAGACAATGATACTTCCTGTAATACTTCTCTATAGACAATGATACTCCCAGTAACACTTCTCTATAGACAATGATGCTCCCAGTAATACTTCTCTATAGACAATGATACTTCCTGTAATACTTCTCTATAGACAATGATGCTCCCAGTAATACTTCTCTATACACAATGATGCTCCCAGTAATACTTCTCTATAGACAATGATACTCCCAGTAATACTTCTCTATAGACAATGATACTCCCAGTAATACTTCTCTATAGACAATGATGCTCCCAGTAATACTTCTCTATAGACAATGATGCTCCCAGTAATACTTCTCTATAGACAATGATGCTCCCAGTAATACTTCTCTATAGACAATGATGCTCCCAGTAATACTTCTCTATAGATAATGATGCTCCCAGTAATACTTCTCTATAGACAATGATACTCCCAGTAATACTTCTCTATAGACAATGATGCTCCCAGTAATACTTCTCTATAGGCAATGATGCTCCCAGTAATTTTTCTCTATAGACAATTATACTCCCAATAATACTTCTCTATAGACAATGATTCTCCCAGTAATACTTCTCTATAGACAATGATACTCCCAGTAACACTTCTCTATAGACAATGATACTCCCAGTAATACTTCTCTATAGACAATGATGCTCCCAGCAATACTTCTCTATAGACAATGATACTCCCAGTAATATTTCTCCATAGACAATGATACTCCCAGTAATATTTCTCTATAGACAATGATACTCCCAGTAATATTTCTCTATAGACAATGATACTCCCAGTAATACTTCTCTATAGACAATGATGCTCCCAGTAACACTTCTCTATAGACAATGATGCTCCCAGTAATACTTCTCTATAGATAATGATGCTCCCAGTAACACTTCTCTATAGACAATGATACTCCCAGTAATACTTCTCTATAGATAATGATGCTCCCAGTAATACTTCTCTATAGACAATGATACTCCCAGTAATATTTCTCTATAGACAATGATACTCCCAGTAATATTTCTCTATAGACAATGATACTCCCAGTAATATTTCTCTATAGACAATGATACTCCCAGTAATATTTCTCTATAGACAATGATACTCCCAGTAATATTTCTCTATAGACAATGATACTCCCAGTAATACTTCTCTATAGACAATGATGCTCCCAGTAACACTTCTCTATAGACAATGATGCTCCCAGTAATACTTCTCTATAGACAATGATACTCCCAGTAATATTTCTCTATAGACAATGATACTCCCAGTAATACTTCTCTATAGACAATGATGCTCCCAGTAATATTTCTCTATAGACAATGATACTCCCAGTAATACTTCTCTATAGACAATGATGCTCCCAGTAATACTTCTCTATAGACAATGATACTCCCAGTAATATTTCTCTATAGACAATGATACTCCCAGTAATACTTCTCTATAGACAATGATACTCCCAGTAATACTTCTCTATAGACAATGATGCTCCCAGTAATACTTCTCTATAGACAATGATACTCCCAGTAATACTTCTCTATAGACAATGATACTCCCAGTAATATTTCCCTATAGACAATGATACTCCCAGTAATATTTCTCTATAGACAATGATACTCCCAGTAATACTTCTCTATAGACAATGATGCTCCCAGTAATACTTCTCTATAGACAATGATGCTCCCAGTAATACTTCTCTATAGATAATGATACTCCCAGTAATACTTCTCTATAGACAATGATGCTCCCAGTAATACTTCTCTATAGGCAATGATGCTCCCAGTAATATTTCTCTATAGACAATTATACTCCCAATAATACTTCTCTATAGACAATGATTCTCCCAGTAATACTTCTCTATAGACAATGATGCTCCCAGTAATACTTCTCTATAGACAATGATGCTCCCAGTAATACTTCTCTATTGACAATGATGCTCCCAGTAATACTTCTCTATAGACAATGATACTCCCAGTAATACTTCTCTATAGACAATGATGCTTCCAGTAATACTTCTCTATAGACAATGATGCTTCCAGTAATACTTCTCTATAGACAATGATGCTCCCAGTAACACTTCTCTATAGACAATGATGCTCCCAGTAATACTTCTCTATAGACAATGATGCTCCCAGAAATACTTCTCTATAGATAATGATACTCCCAGTAATACTTCTCTATAGATAATAGTACTCCCAGTAATACTTCTCTATAGACAATGATGCTCCCAGTAATACTTCTCTATAGACAATGATGCTCCCAGTAATGCTTCTCTATAGACAATGATGCTTCCAGTAATACTTCTCTATAGACAATGATGCTTCCAGTAATACTTCTCTATAGACAATGATACTCCCAGTAATATTTCTCTATAGACAATGATACTCCCAGTAATACTTCTCTATAGACAATGATGCTCCCAGTAATACTTCTCTATAGACAATGATGCTTCCAGTAATACTTCTCTATAGATATTGATGCTCCCAGTAACACTTCTCTATAGACAATGATACTCCCAGTAGTACTTCTCTATAGACAATGATGCTCCCAGTAATACTTCTCTATAGACAATGATGCTCCCAGTAATGCTTCTCTATAGACAATGATGCTTCCAGTAATACTTCTCTATAGACAATGATGCTTCCAGTAATACTTCTCTATAGACAATGATACTCCCAGTAATACTTCTCTATAGATAATAATACTCCCAGTAATACTTCTCTATAGACAATGATACTCCCAGTAATATTTCTCTATAGACAATGATACTCCCAGTAATACTTCTCTATAGACAATGATGCTCCCAGTAATACTTCTCTATAGACAATGATGCTCCCAGTAATACTTCTCTATAGACAATGATGCTTCCAGTAATACTTCTCTATAGATATTGATGCTCCCAGTAACACTTCTCTATAGACAATGATACTCCCAGTAATACTTCTCTATAGACAATGATGCTCCCAGTAATACTTCTCTATAGACAATGATGCTTCCAGTAATACTTCTCTATAGATATTGATGCTCCCAGTAACACTTCTCTATAGACAATGATGCTCCCAGTAATACTTCTCTATAGACAATGATGCTCCCAGTAATACTTCTCTATAGATATTGATACTCCCAGTAACACTTCTCTATAGACAATGATGCTCCCAGTAATACTTCTCTATAGACAATGATGCTTCCAGTAATACTTCTCTATAGATATTGATGCTCCCAGTAACACTTCTCTATAGACAATGATGCTCCCAGTAATACTTCTCTATAGACAAGGATGCTCCCAGTAATACTTCTCTATAGATATTGATGCTCCCAGTAACACTTCTCTATAGACAATGATGCTCCCAGTAATACTTCTCAATAGACAATGATGCTTCCAGTAATACTTCTCTATAGATATTGATGCTCCCAGTAACACTTCTCTATAGACAATGATGCTCCCAGTAACACTTCTCTATAGACAATGATACTCCCAGTAATACTTCTCTATAGATAATGATACTCCCAGTAATACTTCTCTATAGACAATGATGCTCCCAGTAATACTTCTCTATAGACAATGATGCTTCCAGTAATACTTCTCTATAGATATTGATGCTCCCAGTAACACTTCTCTATAGACAATGATGCTCCCAGTAATACTTCTCTATAGACAATGATACTCCCAGTAATAGTTCTCTATAGATAATGATACTCCCAGTAATACTTCTCTATAGACAGTGATGCTCCCAGTAATACTTCTCTATAGACAATGATGCTCCCAGTAACACTTCTCTATAGACAATGATGCTCCCAGTAATACTTCTCTATAGACAATGATGCTCCCAGTAATACTTCTCTATAGACAATGATGCTCCCAGTAATACTTCTCTATAGATAATGATACTCCCAGTAATACTTCTCTATAGACAATGATGCTCCCAGTAATACTTCTCTATAGACAATGATGCTCCCAGTAATACTTCTCTATAGACAATGATGGTCCCAGTAATACTTCTCTATAGACAATGATGCTTCCAGTAATACTTCTCTATAGATATTGATGCTCCCAGTAACACTTCTCTATAGACAATGATGCTCCCAGTAATACTTCTCTATAGACAATGATGCTCCCAGTAATACTTCTCTATAGACAATGATGCTCCCAGTAATACTTCTCTATAGATATTGATGCTCCCAGTAATACTTCTCTATAGACAATGATGCTCCCAGTAATACTTCTCTATAGACAATGATGCTCCCAGTAATACTTCTCTATAGACAATGATGGTCCCAGTAATACTTCTGTATAGACAATGATGTTCCCAGTAATACTTCTCTATAGACAATGATGCTCCCAGTAATACTTCTCTATAGACAATGATGCTCCCAGTAATACTTCTCTATAGACAATGATGCTCCCAGTAATACTTCTCTATAGACAATGATACTCCCAGTAATACTTCTCTATAGATAATGATACTCCCAGTAATACTTCTCTATAGACAATGATGCTCCCAGTAATACTTCTCTATAGACAATGATACTCCCAGTAATACTTCTCTATAGACAATGATGCTCCCAGTAATACTTCTCTATAGAGAATGATGCTCCCAGTAATACTTCTCTATAGACAATGATGCTTCCAGTAATACTTCTCTATAGACAATGATGCTCCCAGTAATACTTCTCTATAGACAATGATACTCCCAGTAATACTTCTCTATAGACAATGATACTCCCAGTAATACTTCTCTATAGACAATGATGCTCCCAGTAATACTTCTCTATAGATATTGATGCTCCCAGTAATACTTCTCTATAGACAATGATGCTCCCAGTAATACTTCTCTATAGACAATGATGCTCCCAGTAATACTTCTCTATAGACAATGATGCTCCCAGTAATACTTCTCTATAGACAATGATGGTCCCAGTAATACTTCTCTATAGACAATGATGTTCCCAGTAATACTTCTCTATAGACAATGATACTCCCAGTAATACTTCTCTATAGACAATGATGCTCCCAGTAATACTTCTCTATAGAGAATGATGCTCCCAGTAATACTTCTCTATAGACAATGATGCTCCCAGTAATACTTCTCTATAGACAATGATGCTTCCAGTAACACTTCTCTATAGACAATGATGCTCCCAGTAATACTTCTCTATAGATAATGATACTCCCAGTAATACTTCTCTATAGACAATGATGCTCCCAGTAATACTTCTCTATAGACAATGATGCTCCCAGTAATACTTCTCTATAGACAATGATGTTCCCAGTAATACTTCTCTATAGATAATGATACTCCCAGTAATACTTCTCTATAGACAATGATGCTCCCAGTAATACTTCTCTATAGACAATGATGCTTCCAGTAACACTTCTCTATAGACAATGATGCTCCCAGTAATACTTCTCTATAGATATTGATGCTCCCAGTAACGCTTCTCTATAGACAATGATGCTCCCAGTAATACTTCTCTATAGACAATGATACTCCCAGTAATACTTCTCTATAGATAATGATACTCCCAGTAATACTTCTCTATAGACAATGATGCTCCCAGTAATACTTCTCTATAGACAATGATGCTCCCAGTAATACTTCTCTATAGACAATGATGTTCCCAGTAATACTTCTCTATAGACAATGATGCTTCCAGTAATACTTCTCTATAGATATTGATGCTCCCAGTAACACTTCTCTATAGACAATGATGCTCCCAGTAATACTTCTCTATAGACAATGATGCTCCCAGTAATACTTCTCTATAGACAATGATGCTCCCAGTAATACTTCTCTATAGACAATGATGCTCCCAGTAATACTTCTCTATAGACAATGATACTCCCAGTAATACTTCTCTATAGACAATGATGCTCCCAGTAATACTTCTCTATAGACAATGATACTCCCAGTAATACTTCTCTATAGACAATGATGCTCCCAGTAATACTTCTCTATAGACAATGATACTCCCAGTAATACTTCTCTATAGACAATGATGCTCCCAGTAATACTTCTCTATAGACAATGATACTCCCAGTAATACTTCTCTATAGACAATGATGCTCCCAGTAATACTTCTCTATAGACAATGATGCTCCCAGTAATACTTCTCTATAGATATTGATGCTCCTAGTAACACTTCTCTATAGACAATGATGCTCCCAGTAATACTTCTCTATAGACAATGATACTCCCAGTAATACTTCTCTATAGACAATGATACTCCCAGTAATACTTCTCTATAGACAATGATGCTCCCAGTAATACTTCTCTATAGACAATGATGCTCCCAGTAACACTTCTCTATAGACAATGATGCTCCCAGTAATACTTCTCTATAGACAATGATGCTCCCAGTAATACTTCTCTATAGACAATGATGCTCCCAGTAATACTTCTCTATAGATATTGATGCTCTCAGTAACACTTCTCTATAGACAATGATGCTCCCAGTAATACTTCTCTATAGACAATGATGCTCCCAGTAATACTTCTCTATAGATAATGATACTCCCAGTAATACTTCTCTATAGACAATGATGCTACCAGTAATACTTCTCTATAGACAATGATGCTCCCAGTAATACTTCTCTATAGACAATGATGGTCCCAGTAATACTTCTCTATAGACAATGATGCTTCCAGTAATACTTCTCTATAGATATTGATGCTCCCAGTAACACTTCTCTATAGACAATGATGCTTCCAGTAATACTTCTCTATAGACAATGATGCTCCCAGTAATACTTCTCTATAGACAATGCTTCCAGTAATACTTCTCTATAGACAATGATACTCCCAGTAATACTTATCTATAGACAATGATGCTTCCAGTAATACTTCTCTATAGATATTGATGCTCCTAGTAACACTTCTCTATAGACAATGATGCTCCCAGTAATACTTCTCTATAGACAATGATGCTCCCAGTAATACTTCTCTATAGACAATGATACTCCCAGTAATACTTCTCTATAGACAATGATGCTCCCAGTAATACTTCTCTATAGACAATGATGCTCCCAGTAACACTTCTCTATAGACAATGATGCTCCCAGTAATACTTCTCTATAGACAATGATGCTCCCAGTAATACTTCTCTATAGACAATGATACTCCCAGTAATACTTCTCTATAGATAATGATACTCCCAGTAATACTTCTCTATAGACAATGATGCTCCCAGTAATACTTCTCTATAGACAATGATGCTCCCAGTAATACTTCTCTATAGACAATGATGGTCCCAGTAATACTTCTCTATAGACAATGATACTCCCAGTAATACTTCTCTATAGATATTGATGCTCCCAGTAACACTTCTCTATAGACAATGATGCTCCCAGTAATACTTCTCTATAGATATTGATGCTCCCAGTAACACTTCTCTATAGACAATGATGCTCCCAGTAATACTTCTCTATAGACAATGATGCTCCCAGTAATACTTCTCTATAGATAATGATGCTCCCAGTAACACTTCTCTATAGACAATGATGCTCCCAGTAATACTTCTCTATAGACAATGATGTTCCCAGTAATACTTCTCTATAGATATTGATGCTCCCAGTAATACCTCTCTATAGACAATGATGGTCCCAGTAATACTTCTCTATAGACAATGATGCTTCCAGTAATACTTCTCTATAGATATTGATGCTCCCAGTAATACTTCTCTATAGACAATGATGCTCCCAGTAACACTTCTCTATAGACAATGATGCTCCCAGTAATACTTCTCTATAGACAATGATGCTCCCAGTAATACTTCTCTATAGACAATGATACTCCCAGTAATACTTCTCTATAGATATTGATGCTCCCAGTAATACTTCTCTATAGACAATGATGCTCCCAGTAATACTTCTCTATAGACAATGATGCTCCCAGTAATACTTCTCTATAGACAATGATGCTCCCAGTAATACTTCTCTATAGACAATGATGGTCCCAGTAATACTTCTCTATAGACAATGATGTTCCCAGTAATACTTCTCTATAGACAATGATACTCCCAGTAATACTTCTCTATAGATATTGATGCTCCCAGTAATACTTCTCTATAGACAATGATGCTCCCAGTAATACTTCTCTATAGACAATGATGCTCCCAGTAATACTTCTCTATAGAAAATGATGCTCCCAGTAATACTTCTCTATAGACAATGATGGTCCCAGTAATACTTCTCTATAGACAATGATGTTCCCAGTAATACTTCTCTATAGACAATGATGCTCCCAGTAATACTTCTCTATAGACAATGATGCTCCCAGTAATACTTCTCTATAGACAATGATACACCCAGTAATACTTCTCTATAGATATTGATGCTTCCAGTAACACTTCTCTATAGACAATGATGCTCCCAGTAATACTTCTCTATAGATATTGATGCTCCCAGTAACACTTCTCTATAGACAATGATGCTCCCAGTAATACTTCTCTATAGACAATGATGCTCCCAGTAATACTTCTCTATAGACAATGATGGTCCCAGTAATACTTCTCTATAGACAATGATGCTTCCAGTAATACTTCTCTATAGATATTGATGCTCCCAGTAACACTTCTCTATAGACAATGATGCTCCCAGTAATACTTCTCTATAGACAATGCTTCCAGTAATACTTCTCTATAGATATTGATGCTCCCAGTAACACTTCTCTATAGACAATGATGCTCCCAGTAATACTTCTCTATAGACAATGATGCTCCCAATAATACTTCTCTATAGACAATGATGCTCCCAGTAATACTTCTCTATAGACAATGATACTCCCAGTAATACTTCTCTATAGACAATGATGCTTCCAGTAATACTTCTCTATAGATATTGATGCTCCCAGTAACACTTCTCTATAGACAATGATGCTCCCAGTAATACTTCTCTATAGACAATGCTTCCAGTAATACTTCTCTATAGATATTGATGCTCCCAGTAACACTTCTCTATAGACAATGATGCTCCCAGTAATACTTCTCTATAGACAATGATGCTCCCAATAATACTTCTCTATAGACAATGATGCTCCCAGTAATACTTCTCTATAGACAATGATGCTCCCAGTAATACTTCTCTATAGACAATGATGCTCCCAATAATACTTCTCTATAGACAATGATGCTCCCAGTAATACTTCTCTATAGACAATGATGCTCCCAATAATACTTCTCTATAGACAATGATGCTCCCAGTAATACTTCTCTATAGACAATGATACTCCCAGTAATACTTCTCTATAGACAATGATGCTTCCAGTAATACTTCTCTATAGATATTGATGCTCCCAGTAACACTTCTCTATAGACAATGATGCTCCCAGTAATACTTCTCTATAGACAATGCTTCCAGTAATACTTCTCTATAGATATTGATGCTCCCAGTAACACTTCTCTATAGACAATGATGCTCCCAGTAATACTTCTCTATAGACAATGATGCTCCCAATAATACTTCTCTATAGACAATGATGCTCCCAGTAATACTTCTCTATAGACAATGATACTCCCAGTAATACTTCTCTATAGACAATGATGCTCCCAGTAATACTTCTCTATAGACAATGATGCTCCCAGTAATACTTCTCTATAGACAATGATGCTCCCAGTAACACTTCTCTATAGACAATGATGCTCCCAGTAATACTTCTCTATAGACAATGATACTCCCAGTAATACTTCTCTATAGACAATGATGCTCCCAGTAATACTTCTCTATAGACAATGATGCTCCCAGTAACACTTCTCTATAGACAATGATGCTCCCAGTAATACTTCTCTATAGACAATGATGCTCCCAGTAATACTTCTCTATAGACAGATACTCCCAGTAATACTTCTCTATAGACAATGATGCTCCCAGTAACACTTCTCTATAGACAATGATGCTCCCAGTAATACTTCTCTATAGACAATGATACTCCCAGTAATACTTCTCTATAGACAATGATACTCCCAGTAATACTTCTCTATAGACAATGATGCTCCCAGTAATACTTCTCTATAGACAATGATGGTCCCAGTAATACTTCTCTATAGACAATGATGTTCCCAGTAATACTTCTCTATAGACAATGATGCTCCCAGTAATACTTCTCTATAGACAATGATGCTCCCAATAATACTTCTCTATAGACAATGATGCTCCCAGTAATACTTCTCTATAGACAATGATGCTCCCAGTAATACTTCTCTATAGAAAATGATGCTCCCAGTAATACTTCTCTATAGACAATGATGGTCCCAGTAATACTTCTCTATAGACAATGATGTTCCCAGTAATACTTCTCTATAGACAATGATGCTCCCAGTAATACTTCTCTATAGACAATGATGCTCCCAGTAATACTTCTCTATAGACAATGATACACCCAGTAATACTTCTCTATAGATATTGATGCTTCCAGTAACACTTCTCTATAGACAATGATGCTCCCAGTAATACTTCTCTATAGATATTGATGCTCCCAGTAACACTTCTCTATAGACAATGATGCTCCCAGTAATACTTCTCTATAGACAATGATGCTCCCAGTAATACTTCTCTATAGACAATGATGGTCCCAGTAATACTTCTCTATAGACAATGATGCTTCCAGTAATACTTCTCTATAGATATTGATGCTCCCAGTAACACTTCTCTATAGACAATGATGCTCCCAGTAATACTCTATAGATATTGATGCTCCCAGTAACACTTCTCTATAGACAATGATGCTCCCAGTAATACTTCTCTATAGACAATGCTTCCAGTAATACTTCTCTATAGATATTGATGCTCCCAGTAACACTTCTCTATAGACAATGATGCTCCCAGTAATACTTCTCTATAGACAATGATGCTCCCAATAATACTTCTCTATAGACAATGATGCTCCCAGTAATACTTCTCTATAGACAATGATACTCCCAGTAATACTTCTCTATAGACAATGATGCTCCCAGTAATACTTCTCTATAGACAATGATGCTCCCAGTAATACTTCTCTATAGACAATGATGCTCCCAGTAACACTTCTCTATAGACAATGATGCTCCCAGTAATACTTCTCTATAGACAATGATACTCCCAGTAATACTTCTCTATAGACAATGATGCTCCCAGTAATACTTCTCTATAGACAATGATGCTCCCAGTAACACTTCTCTATAGACAATGATGCTCCCAGTAATACTTCTCTATAGACAATGATGCTCCCAGTAATACTTCTCTATAGACAGATACTCCCAGTAATACTTCTCTATAGACAATGATGCTCCCAGTAACACTTCTCTATAGACAATGATGCTCCCAGTAATACTTCTCTATAGACAATGATACTCCCAGTAATACTTCTCTATAGACAATGATACTCCCAGTAATACTTCTCTATAGACAATGATGCTCCCAGTAATACTTCTCTATAGACAATGATACTCCCAGTAATACTTCTCTATAGACAATGATACTCCCAGTAATACTTCTCTATAGACAATGATGTTCCCAGTAATACTTCTCTATAGAGAATGATGCTCCCAGTAATACTTCTCTATAGACAATGATGCTCCCAGTAATACTTCTCTATAGACAATGATGCTTCCAGTAACACTTCTCTATAGACAATGAAGCTCCCAGTAATACTTCTCTATAGACAATGAAGCTCCCAGTAATACTTCTCTATAGACAATGATGCTCCCAGTAATACTTCTCTATAGACAATGATGCTTCCAGTAACACTTCTCTATAGACAATGAAGCTCCCAGTAATACTTCTCTATAGAGAATGGTGCTCCCAGTAATACTTCTCTATAGACAATGATGTTCCCAGTAATACTTCTCTATAGAGAATGGTGCTCCTAGTAATACTTCTCTATAGATATTGATGCTCCCAGTAATACTTCTCTATAGACAATGATGCTTCCAGTAACACTTCTCTATAGACAATGAAGCTCCCAGTAATACTTCTCTATAGACAATGATGCTCCCAGTAATACTTCTCTATAGACAATGATGCTTCCAGTAACACTTCTCTATAGACAATGATGCTCCCAGTAATACTTCTCTATAGACAATGATGGTCCCAGTAATACTTCTCTATAGACAATGATGCTTCCAGTAACACTTCTCTATAGATATTGATGCTCCCAGTAATACTTCTCTATAGACAATGATGCTCCCAGTAATACTTCTCTATAGACAATGATGCTCCCAGTTATACTTCTCTATAGACAATGATGCTCCCAGTAATACTTCTCTATAGATAATGATGCTCCCAGTAATACTTCTCTATAGACAATGATGCTCCCAGTAATACTTCTCTATAGACAATGATGCTCCCAGTAATACTTCTCTATAGACAATGATGTTCCCAGAAATACTTCTCTATAGAGAATGGTGCTCTCAGTAATACTTCTCTATAGACAATGATGCTTCCAGTAATACTTCTCTATAGAGAATGATGCTCCCAGTAATACTTCTCTATAGACAATGATGCTCCCAGTAATACTTCTCTATAGACAATGATGCTCCCAGTAATACTTCTCTATAGAGAATGATGCTCCCAGTAATACTTCTCTATAGACAATGATGCTCCCAGTAATACTTCTCTATAGACAATGATGCTTCCAGTAATACTTCTCTATAGAGAATGATGCTCCCAGTAATACTTCTCTATAGACAATGATGCTCCCAGTAATACTTCTCTATAGACAATGATGCTCCCAGTAATACTTCTCTATAGACAATGATGTTCCCAGTAATACTTCTCTATAAACAATGATGCTCCCAGTAATACTTCTCTATAGACAATGATGCTTCCAGTAATACTTCTCTATAGAGAATGATGTTCCCAGTAATACTTCTCTATAGACAATGATGCTTCCAGTAATACTTCTCTATAGAGAATGATGTTCCCAGTAATACTTCTCTATAGACAATGATACTCCCAGTAATACTTCTCTATAGACAATGATGCTCCCAGTAATACTTCTCTATAGACAATGATACTCCCAGTAATACTTCTCTATAGACAATGATGTTCCCAGTAATACTTCTCTATAGAGAATGATGCTCCCAGTAATACTTCTCTATAGACAATGAGGCTCCCAGTAATACTTCTCTATAGACAATGATACTCCCAGTAATACTTCTCTATAGATATTGATGCTCCCAGTAACACTTCTCTATAAACAATGATGCTCCCAGTAATACTTCTCTATAGACAATGATGCTCCCAGTAATACTTCTCTATAGACAATGATGCTCCCAGTAATACTTCTCTATAGACAATGATACTCCCAGTAATACTTCTCTATAGACAATGATGCTCCCAGTAATACTTCTCTATAGACAATGATGCTCCCAGTAATACTTCTCTATAGATAATGATGCTTCCAGTAACACTTCTCTATAGACAATGATGCTCCCAGTAATACTTCTCTATAGACAATGATGCTCCCAGTAATACTTCTCTATAGACAATAATGGTCCCAGTAATACTTCTCTATAGACAATGATGCTTCCAGTAATACTTTTCTATAGATATTGATGCTCCCTGTAATACTTCTCTATAGACAATGATGCTCCCAGTAATACTTTTCTATAGATATTGATGCTCCCAGTAATACTTCTCTATAGACAATGATGCTCCCAGTAACACTTCTCTATAGACAATGATGCTCCCAGTAATACTTCTCTATAGACAATGATGCTCCCAGTAATACTTCTCTATAGACAATGATACTCCCAGTAATACTTCTCTATAGACAATGATGCTCCCAGTTATACTTCTCTATAGACAATGATGCTCCCAGTAATACTTCTCTATAGACAATGATGCTCCCAGTAATACTTCTCTATAGACAATGAAGCTCCCAGTAATACTTCTCTATAGAGAATGGTGCTCCCAGTAATACTTCTCTATAGACAATGATGTTCCCAGTAATACTTCTCTATAGAGAATGATGCTCCCAGTAACACTTCTCTATAGACAATGATGCTCCCAGTAACACTTCTCTATAGACAATGATGCTTCCAGTAACACTTCTCTATAGACAATGAAGCTCCCAGTAACACTTCTCTATAGACAATGATGCTCCCAGTAATACTTCTCTATAGACAATGATGCTTCCAGTAACACTTCTCTATAGACAATGATGCTCCCAGTAATACTTCTCTATAGACAATGATGCTTCCAGTAACATTTCTCTATAGATATTGATGCTCCCAGTAATACTTCTCTATAGACAATGATGCTCCCAGTAATACTTCTCTATAGACAATGATGCTCCCAGTTATACTTCTCTATAGACAATGATGCTCCCAGTAATACTTCTCTATAGATAATGATGCTCCCAGTAATACTTCTCTATAGATAATGATGCTCCCAGTAATACTTCTCTATAGACAATGATGCTCCCAGTAATACTTCTCTATAGACAATGATGCTCCCAGTAATACTTCTCTATAGACAATGATGTTCCCAGAAATACTTCTCTATAGAGAATGGTGCTCTCAGTAATACTTCTCTATAGACAATGATGCTTCCAGTAATACTTCTCTATAGAGAATGATGCTCCCAGTAATACTTCTCTATAGATATTGATGCTCCCAGTAACACTTCTCTATAAACAATGATGCTCCCAGTAATACTTCTCTATAGACAATGATGCTCCCAGTAATACTTCTCTATAGACAATGATGCTCCCAGTAATACTTCTCTATAGACAATGATACTCCCAGTAATACTTCTCTATAGACAATGATGCTCCCAGTAATACTTCTCTATAGACAATGATGCTTCCAGTAATACTTCTCTATAGACAATGATGCTCCCAGTAATACTTCTCTATAGATAATGATGCTTCCAGTAACACTTCTCTATAGACAATGATGCTTCCAGTAACACTTCTCTATAGACAATGATGCTCCCAGTAATACTTCTCTATAGACAATGATGCTTCCAGTAACACTTCTCTATAGACAATGATGCTCCCAGTAATACTTCTCTATAGACAATGATGCTTCCAGTAACATTTCTCTATAGATATTGATGCTCCCAGTAATACTTCTCTATAGACAATGATGCTCCCAGTAATACTTCTCTATAGACAATGATGCTCCCAGTTATACTTCTCTATAGACAATGATGCTCCCAGTAATACTTCTCTATAGATATTGATGCTCCCAGTAACACTTCTCTATAAACAATGATGCTCCCAGTAATACTTCTCTATAGACAATGATGCTCCCAGTAATACTTCTCTATAGACAATGATGCTCCCAGTAATACTTCTCTATAGACAATGATACTCCCAGTAATACTTCTCTATAGACAATGATGCTCCCAGTAATACTTCTCTATAGACAATGATGCTTCCAGTAATACTTCTCTATAGACAATGATGCTCCCAGTAATACTTCTCTATAGATAATGATGCTTCCAGTAACACTTCTCTATAGACAATGATGCTTCCAGTAACACTTCTCTATAGACAATGATGCTCCCAGTAACACTTCTCTATAGACAATGATGCTTCCAGTAACACTTCTCTATAGACAATGATGCTCCCAGTAATACTTCTCTATAGACAATGATGCTTCCAGTAACACTTCTCTATAGACAATGATGCTCCCAGTAATACTTCTCTATAGACAATGATGCTTCCAGTAACATTTCTCTATAGATATTGATGCTCCCAGTAATACTTCTCTATAGACAATGATGCTCCCAGTAATACTTCTCTATAGACAATGATGCTTCCAGTAATACTTCTCTATAGAGAATGATGCTCCCAGTAATACTTCTCTATAGACAATGATGCTCCCAGTAATACTTCTCTATAGACAATGATGCTCCCAGTAATACTTCTCTATAGAGAATGATGCTCCCAGTAATACTTCTCTATAGACAATGATGCTCCCAGTAATACTTCTCTATAGACAATGATGCTTCCAGTAATACTTCTCTATAGAGAATGATGCTCCCAGTAATACTTCTCTATAGACAATGATGCTCCCAGTAATACTTCTCTATAGACAATGATGCTCCCAGTAATACTTCTCTATAGACAATGATGTTCCCAGTAATACTTCTCTATAGACAATGATGCTCCCAGTAATACTTCTCTATAGACAATGATGCTTCCAGTAATACTTCTCTATAGAGAATGATGTTCCCAGTAATACTTCTCTATAGACAATGATACTCCCAGTAATACTTCTCTATAGACAATGATGCTCCCAGTAATACTTCTCTATAGACAATGATACTCCCAGTAATACTTCTCTATAGACAATGATGTTCCCAGTAATACTTCTCTATAGAGAATGATGCTCCCAGTAATACTTCTCTATAGACAATGATGCTCCCAGTAATACTTCTCTATAGACATTGATACTCCCAGTAATACTTCTCTATAGACAATGATGCTTCCAGTAACACTTCTCTATAGACAATGATGCTCCCAGTAATACTTCTCTATAGACAATGATGCTCCCAGTAATACTTCTCTATAGACAATGATGGTCCCAGTAATACTTCTCTATAGACAATGATGCTCCCAGTAATACTTCTCTATAGACAATGATGCTTCCAGTAATACTTCTCTATAGACAATGATGCTCCCAGTAATACTTCTCTATAGATAATGATGCTTCCAGTAACACTTCTCTATAGACAATGATGCTTCCAGTAATACTTCTCTATAGATATTGATGCTCCCAGTAACACTTCTCTATAAACAATGATGCTCCCAGTAATACTTCTCTATAGACAATGATGCTCCCAGTAATACTTCTCTATAGACAATGATGCTCCCAGTAATACTTCTCTATAGACAATGATACTCCCAGTAATACTTCTCTATAGACAATGATGCTCCCAGTAATACTTCTCTATAGACAATGATGCTTCCAGTAATACTTCTCTATAGACAATGATGCTCCCAGTAATACTTCTCTATAGATAATGATGCTTCCAGTAACACTTCTCTATAGACAATGATGCTCCCAGTAATACTTCTCTATAGACAATGATGCTCCCAGTAATACTTCTCTATAGACAATAATGGTCCCAGTAATACTTCTCTATAGACAATGATGCTTCCAGTAATACTTTTCTATAGATATTGATGCTCCCTGTAATACTTCTCTATAGACAATGATGCTCCCAGTAATACTTTTCTATAGATATTGATGCTCCCAGTAATACTTCTCTATAGACAATGATGCTCCCAGTAACACTTCTCTATAGACAATGATGCTCCCAGTAATACTTCTCTATAGACAATGATGCTCCCAGTAATACTTCTCTATAGACAATGATACTCCCAGTAATACTTCTCTATAGACAATGATGCTCCCAGTAATACTTCTCTATAGATAATGATGCTCCCAGTAATACTTCTCTATAGACAATGATGCTCCCAGTAATACTTCTCTATAGACAATGATGCTCCCAGTAATACTTCTCTATAGACAATGATGTTCCCAGTAATACTTCTCTATAGAGAATGGTGCTCTCAGTAATACTTCTCTATAGACAATGATGCTCCCAGTAATACTTCTCTATAGACAATGATGCTCCCAGTAATACTTCTCTATAGAGAATGATGCTCCCAGTAATACTTCTCTATAGACAATGATGCTCCCAGTAATACTTCTCTATAGACAATGATGCTTCCAGTAATACTTCTCTATAGAGAATGATGCTCCCAGTAATACTTCTCTATAGACAATGATGCTCCCAGTAATACTTCTCTATAGACAATGATGTTCCCAGTAATACTTCTCTATAGACAATGATGCTCCCAGTAATACTTCTCTATAGACTGTGATGCTGCCAGTAATACTTCTCTATAGACAATGATGCTCCCAGTAATACTTCTCTATAGACAATGATACTCCCAGTAATACTTCTCTATAGACAATGATGCTCCCAGTAATACTTCTCTATAGATAATGATGGTAATACTTCTCTATAGACAATGATGTTCCCAGTAATACTTCTCTATAGAGAATGGTGCTCTCAGTAATACTTCTCTATAGACAATGATGCTCCCAGTAATACTTCTCTATAGACAATGATGCTCCCAGTAATACTTCTCTATAGAGAATGATGCTCCCAGTAATACTTCTCTATAGACAATGATGCTCCCAGTAATACTTCTCTATAGACAATGATGCTTCCAGTAATACTTCTCTATAGAGAATGATGCTCCCAGTAATACTTCTCTATAGACAATGATGCTCCCAGTAATACTTCTCTATAGACAATGATGTTCCCAGTAATACTTCTCTATAGACAATGATGCTCCCAGTAATACTTCTCTATAGACTGTGATGCTCCCAGTAATACTTCTCTATAGACAATGATACTCCCAGTAATACTTCTCTATAGACAATGATGCTCCCAGTAATGCTTCTCTATAGACAATGATGCTCCCAGTAATACTTCTCTATAGACAATGATGCTCCCAGTAATACTTCTCTATAGACAATGATGCTCCCAGTAATACTTCTCTATAGACAATGATGCTCCCAGTAATACTTCTCTATAGACAATGATGCTCCCAGTAATACTTCTCTATAGACAATGATGCTCCCAGTAATACTTCTCTATAGACAGTGATGCTGCCAGTAATACTTCTCTATAGACAATGATACTCCCAGTAATACTTCTCTATAGACAATGATGCTCCCAGTAATACTTCTCTATAGACAGTGATGCTGCCAGTAATACTTCTCTATAGACAATGATACTCCCAGTAATACTTCTCTATAGATGATGCTCCCAGTAATACTTCTCTATAGACAGTGATGCTGCCAGTAATACTTCTCTATAGACAATGATACTCCCAGTAATACTTCTCTATAGACAATGATGCTCCCAGTAATACTTCTCTATAGACAGTGATGCTCCCAGTAATACTTCTCTATAGACAATGATACTCCCAGTAATACTTCTCTATAGACAATGATACTCCCAGTAATACTTCTCTATAGATAATGATGCTCCCAGTAACACTTCTCTATAGACAATGATGCTCCCAGTAACACTTCTCTATAGACAGTGATGCTCCCAGTAATACTTCTCTATAGACAATGATGCTCCCAGTAATACTTCTCTATAGACAATGATGGTCCCAGTAATACTTCTCTATAGACAATGATACTCCCAGTAATACTTCTCTATAGACAATGATGCTCCCAGTAACACTTCTCTATAGACAATGATGCTCCCAGTAATACTTCTCTATAGACAATGATGCTCCCAGTAATACTTCTCTATAGACAATGATGCTCCCAGTAATACTTTTCTATAGACAATGATGCTCCCAGTAATACTTCTCTATAGACAATGATGCTCCCAGTAATACTTCTCTATAGACAATGATGCTCCCAGTAACACTTCTCTATGGACAATGATGCTCCCAGTAATACTTCTATAGACAATGATACTCCCAGTAATACTTCTCTATAGACAATGATGCTTCCAGTAATACTTCTCTATAGACAATGATACTCCCAGTAATACTTCTCTATAGACAATGATGCTTCCAGTAATACTTCTCTATAGACAATGATGCTCCCAGTAATACTTCTCTATAGACAATGATACTCCCAGTAATACTTCTCTATAGACAATGATGTTCCCAGTAATACTTCTCTATAGACAATGATGCTTCCAGTAATACTTCTCTATAGATATTGATGCTCCCAGTAATACTTCTCAATAGACAATGATACTCCCAGTAATACTTCTCTATAGACAATGATACTCCCAGTAATACTTCTCTATAGACAATGATGTTCCCAGTAATACTTCTCTATAGACAATGATGCTTCCAGTAATACTTCTCTATAGACAATGATGCTCCCAGTAATACTTCTCTATAGACAATGATGCTCCCAGTAATACTTCTCTATAGACAATGATGCTCCCATTAATACTTCTCTATAGACAATGATGCTCCCAGTAATACTTCTCTATAGACAATGATGCTCCCAGTAATACTTCTCTATAGACAATGATGCTCCCAGTAATACTTCTCTATAGACAATGATGTTCCCAGTAATACTTCTCTATAGACAATGATACTCCCAGTAACACTTTTCTATAGACAATGATGCTCCCAGTAATACTTCTCTATAGACAATGATGCTCCCAGTAATACTTCTCTATAGACAATGATGCTCCCAGTAATACTTCTCTATAGACAATGATACTCCCAGTAATACTTCTCTATAGATAATGATGCTCCCAGTAATGCTTCACTATAGACAATGATGCTCCCAGTAATACTTCTCTATAGACAATGATGCTCCCAGTAATACTTCTCTATAGACAATGATGCTCCCAGTAATACTTCTCTATAGATAATGATGCTCCCAGTAATACTTCTCTATAGACAATGATGCTCCCAGTAACACTTCTCTATAGACAATGATGCTCCCAGTAATACTTCTCTATAGACAATGATGCTCCCAGTAATACTTCTCTATAGACAATGATACTCCCAGTAATACTTCTCTATAGACTATGATGCTCCCAGTAATACTTCTCTATAGACAGTGATGCTCCCAGTAATACTTCTCTATAGACAATGATACTCCCAGTAATACTTCTCTATGGATGATGCTCCCAGTAATACTTCTCTATAGACAATGATACTCCCAGTAATACTTCTCTATAGACAGTGATGCTCCCAGTAATACTTCTTTATAGACAGTGATGCTCCCAGTAATACTTCTCTATAGACAATGATACTCCCAGTAATACTTCTCTATAGATGATGCTCCCAGTAATACTTCTCTATAGACATTGATGCTGCCAGTAATACTTCTCTATAGACAATGATACTCCCAGTAATACTTCTCTATAGACAATGATGCTCCCAGTAATGCTTCTCTATAGACAATGATGCTCCCAGTAATACTTCTCTATAGACAATGATGCTCCCAGTAATACTTCTCTATAGACAATGATGCTCCCAGTAATACTTCTCTATAGACAGTGATGCTGCCAGTAATACTTCTCTATAGACAATGATACTCCCAGTAATACTTCTCTATAGACAATGATGCTCCCAGTAATACTTCTTTATAGACAGTGATGCTCCCAGTAATACTTCTCTATAGACAATGATACTCCCAGTAATACTTCTCTATAGATGATGCTCCCAGTAATACTTCTCTATAGACAGTGATGCTGCCAGTAATACTTCTCTATAGACAATGATACTCCCAGTAATACTTCTCTATAGACAATGATGCTCCCAGTAATGCTTCTCTATAGACAATGATGCTCCCAGTAATACTTCTCTATAGACAATGATGCTCCCAGTAATACTTCTCTATAGACAGTGATGCTCCCAGTAATACTTCTCTATAGACAATGATACTCCCAGTAATACTTCTCTATAGATAATGATGCTCCCAGTAACACTTCTCTATAGACAATGATGCTCCCAGTAACACTTCTCTATAGACAGTGATGCTCCCAGTAATACTTCTCTATAGACAATGATGGTCCCAGTAACACTTCTCTATAGACAATGATGCTCCCAGTAACACTTCTCTATAGACAGTGATGCTCCCAGTAATACTTCTCTATAGACAATGATGGTCCCAGTAATACTTCTCTATAGACAATGATCCTCCCAGTAACACTTCTCTATAGACAATGATGGTCCCAGTAACACTTCTCTATAGACAATGATGCTCCCAGTAACACTTCTCTATAGACAATGATGCTCCCAGTAATACTTCTCTATAGACAATGATGGTCCCAGTAATACTTCTCTATAGACAATGATACTCCCAGTAACACTTCTCTATAGACAATGATGCTCCCAGTAACACTTCTCTATAGACAATGATGCTCCCAGTAATACTTCTCTATAGACAATTATGCTCCCAGTAACACTTCTCTATAGACAATGATGCTCCCAGTAATACTTCTATAGACAATGATACTCCCAGTAATACTTCTCTATAGACAATGATGTTCCCAGTAATACTTCTCTATAGACAATGATGCTTCCAGTAATACTTCTCTATAGACAATGATACTCCCAGTAATACTTCTCTATAGACAATGATGCTTCCAGTAATACTTCTCTATAGACAATGATGCTCCCAGTAATACTTCTCTATAGACAATGATACTCCCAGTAATACTTCTCTAAAGACAATGATACTCCCAGTAATACTTCTCTATAGACAATGATACTCCCAGTAATACTTCTGTATAGACAATGATGTTCCCAGTAATACTTCTCTATAGACAATGATGCTTCCAGTAATACTTCTCTATAGACAATGATGCTCCCAGTAATACTTCTCTATAGACAATGATGCTCCCAGTAATACTTCTCTATAGACAATGATGCTCCCAGTAATACTTCTCTATAGACAATGATGCTCCCAGTAATACTTCTCTATAGACAATGATGTTCCCAGTAATACTTCTCTATAGACAATGATGCTCCCAGTAATACTTCTCTATAGACAATGATGCTCCCAGTAATACTTCTCTATAGACAATGATGCTCCCAGTAATACTTCTCTATAGACAATGATGTTCCCAGTAATACTTCTCTATAGACAATGATGCCCCCAGTAATACTTCTCTATAGACAATGATGCTCCCAGTAATACTTCTCTATAGACAATGATACTCCCAGTAATACTTCTCTATAGACAATGATGCTCCCAGTAATACTTCTCTATAGACAATGATGCTCCCAGTAATACTTCTCTATAGACAATGATGTTCCCAGTAATACTTCTCTATAGACAATGATACTCCCAGTAACACTTTTCTATAGACAATGATGCTCCCAGTAATACTTCTCTATAGACAGTGATGCTCCCAGTAATACTTCTCTATAGACAATGATGCTCCCAGTAATACTTCTCTATAGACAGTGATGCTGCCAGTAATACTTCTCTATAGACAATGATACTCCCAGTAATATTACTCTATAGACAATGATGCTCCCAGTAATACTTCTCTATAGACAATGATACTCCCAGTAATACTTCTTTATAGACAGTGATGCTCCCAGTAATACTTCTCTATAGACAATGATACTCCCAGTAATACTTCTCTATAGATGATGCTCCCAGTAATACTTCTCTATAGACAATGATGCTCCCAGTAATACTTCTCTATAGACTGTGATGCTGCCAGTAATACTTCTCTATAGACAATGATACTCCCAGTAATACTTCTCTATAGACAATGATGCTCCCAGTAATGCTTCTCTATAGACAATGATGCTCCCAGTAATACTTCTCTATAGACAATGATGCTCCCAGTAATACTTCTCTATAGACAATGATGCTCCCAGTAATACTTCTCTATAGACAATGATGCTCCCAGTAATACTTCTCTATAGACAATGATGCTCCCAGTAATACTTCTCTATAGACAGTGATGCTGCCAGTAATACTTCTCTATAGACAATGATACTCCCAGTAATACTTCTCTATAGACAATGATGCTCCCAGTAATACTTCTCTATAGACAATGATGCTGCCAGTAATACTTCTCTATAGACAATGATGCTCCCAGTAATACTTCTCTATAGACAATGATACTCCCAGTAATACTTCTCTATAGACAATGATGCTCCCAGTAATACTTCTCTATAGACAATGATGCTCCCAGTAATACTTCTCTATAGATAATGATGCTTACAGTAATACTTCTCTATAGACAATGATGCTTCCAGTAATACTTCTCTATAGACAATGATGCTCCCAGTAATACTTCTCTATAGACAGTGATGCTGCCAGTAATACTTCTCTATAGACAATGATACTCCCAGTAATACTTCTCTATAGACAGTGATGCTGCCAGTAATACTTCTCTATAGACAATGATACTCCCAGTAATACTTCTCTATAGACAATGATGCTCCCAGTAATACTTCTCTATAGACAATGATGCTGCCAGTAATACTTCTCTATAGACAATGATGCTCCCAGTAATACTTCTCTATAGACAATGATACTCCCAGTAATACTTCTCTATAGACAATGATGCTCCCAGTAATACTTCTCTATAGACAATGATGCTCCCAGTAATACTTCTCTATAGACAATGATGCTCCCAGTAATACTTCTCTATAGACAGTGATGCTGCCAGTAATACTTCTCTATAGACAATGATACTCCCAGTAATACTTCTCTATAGACAATGATGCTCCCAGTAATACTTCTCTATAGACAATGATGCTCCCAGTAATACTTCTCTATAGACAATGATGCTCCCAGTAATACTTCTCTATAGACAATGATGCTCCCAGTAATACTTCTCTATAGACAATGATGCTCCCAGTAATACTTCTCTATAGACAGTGATGCTGCCAGTAATACTTCTCTATAGACAATGATACTCCCAGTAATACTTCTCTATAGACAATGATGCTCCCAGTAATACTTCTCTATAGACAGTGATGCTCCCAGTAATACTTCTCTATAGACAATGATACTCCCAGTAATACTTCTCTATAGACAATGATACTCCCAGTAATACTTCTCTATAGATAATGATGCTCCCAGTAACACTTCTCTATAGACAATGATGCTCCCAGTAACACTTCTCTATAGACAGTGATGCTCCCAGTAATACTTCTCTATAGACAATGATGCTCCCAGTAATACTTCTCTATAGACAATGATGGTCCCAGTAATACTTCTCTATAGACAATGATACTCCCAGTAATACTTCTCTATAGACAATGATGCTCCCAGTAACACTTCTCTATAGACAATGATGCTCCCAGTAATACTTCTCTATAGACAATGATGCTCCCAGTAATACTTCTCTATAGACAATGATGCTCCCAGTAATACTTTTCTATAGACAATGATGCTCCCAGTAATACTTCTCTATAGACAATGATGCTCCCAGTAATACTTCTCTATAGACAATGATGCTCCCAGTAACACTTCTCTATGGACAATGATGCTCCCAGTAATACTTCTATAGACAATGATACTCCCAGTAATACTTCTCTATAGACAATGATGCTTCCAGTAATACTTCTCTATAGACAATGATACTCCCAGTAATACTTCTCTATAGACAATGATGCTTCCAGTAATACTTCTCTATAGACAATGATGCTCCCAGTAATACTTCTCTATAGACAATGATACTCCCAGTAATACTTCTCTATAGACAATGATGTTCCCAGTAATACTTCTCTATAGACAATGATGCTTCCAGTAATACTTCTCTATAGATATTGATGCTCCCAGTAATACTTCTCAATAGACAATGATACTCCCAGTAATACTTCTCTATAGACAATGATACTCCCAGTAATACTTCTCTATAGACAATGATGTTCCCAGTAATACTTCTCTATAGACAATGATGCTTCCAGTAATACTTCTCTATAGACAATGATGCTCCCAGTAATACTTCTCTATAGACAATGATGCTCCCAGTAATACTTCTCTATAGACAATGATGCTCCCATTAATACTTCTCTATAGACAATGATGCTCCCAGTAATACTTCTCTATAGACAATGATGCTCCCAGTAATACTTCTCTATAGACAATGATGCTCCCAGTAATACTTCTCTATAGACAATGATGTTCCCAGTAATACTTCTCTATAGACAATGATACTCCCAGTAATACTTCTCTATAGACAATGATGCTCCCAGTAATACTTCTCTATAGACAATGATACTCCCAGTAATACTTCTCTATAGATAATGATGCTCCCAGTAATACTTCTCTATAGACAATGATGCTCCCAGTAATACTTCTCTATAGACAATGATGTTCCCAGTAATACTTCTCTATAGACAATGATGTTCCCAGTAATACTTCTCTATAGACAATGATACTCCCAGTAATACTTCTCTATAGACAATGATACTTCCAGTAATACTTCTCTATAGATAATGATGCTCCCAGTAATACTTCTCTATAGACAATGATGCTCCCAGTAATACTTTTCTATAGACAATGATGCTCCCAGTAATACTTCTCTATAGACAATGATGCTCCCAGTAATACTTCTCTATATACAATGATGCTCCCAGTAACACTTCTCTATAGACAATGATGCTCCTAGTAATACTTCTATAGACAATGATGCTCCCAGTAATACTTCTCTATAGACAATGATGCTCCCAGTAATACTTCTCTATAGACAATGATGCTCCCAGTAATATTTCTCTATAGACAATGATGCTCCCAGTAATACTTCTCTATAGACAATGATGCTCCCAGTAATACTTCTCTATAGAGAATGATGCTCCCAGTAATACTTCTCTATAGACAGTGATGCTCCCAGTAATACTTCTCTATAGACAGTGATGCTCCCAGTAATACTTATCTATAGAGAATGTTGCTCCCAGTAATACTTCTCTATAGACAATGATACTCCCAGTAATACTTCTCTATAGACAATGATGCTCCCAGTAATACTTCTCTATAGACAATGATGCTCCCAGTAATACTTCTCTATAGACAATGATGCTCTCAGTAATACTTCTCTATAGACAATGATGCTCCCAGTAATACTTCTCTATAGACAATGATGCTCCCAGTAATACTTCTCTATATACAATGATACTCCCAGTAATACTTCTCTATAGACAATGATGCTCCCAGTATTACTTCTCTATAGACAATGATGCTCCCAGTAATACTTCTCTATAGACAATGATACTCCCAGTAATACTTCTCTATAGACAATGATGCTCCCAGTAACACTTCTCTATAGACAGTGATGCTCCCAGTAATACTTCTCTATAGACAGTGATGCTCCCAGTAATACTTCTCTATAGACAGTGATGCTCCCAGTAATACTTATCTATAGAGAATGTTGCTCCCAGTAATACTTCTCTATAGACAATGATACTCCCAGTAATACTTCTCTATAGACAATGATGCTCCCAGTAATACTTCTCTATAGACAATGATGCTCCCAGTAATACTTCTCTATAGACAATGATGCTCTCAGTAATACTTCTCTATAGACAATGATGCTCCCAGTAATACTTCTCTATAGACAATGATGCTCCCAGTAATACTTCTCTATATACAATGATACTCCCAGTAATACTTCTCTATAGACAATGATGCTCCCTGTATTACTTCTCTATAGACAATGATGCTCCCAGTAATACTTCTCTATAGACAATGATACTCCCAGTAATACTTCTCTATAGACAATGATGCTCCCAGTAACACTTCTCAATAGACAATGATGCTCCCAGTAATACTTCTCTATAGACAATGATGCTCCCAGTATTACTTCTCTATAGGCAATGATGCTCCCAGTATTACTTCTCTATAGGCAATGATGCTCCCAGTAATACTTCTCTATAGACAATGATACTCCCAGTAATACTTCTCTATAGACAATGATGCTCCCAGTAATACTTCTCTATAGATAATAATACTCCCAGTAATACTTCTCTATAGACAATGATGCTCCCAGTATTACTTCTCTATAGACAATGATGCTCCCAGTAATACTTCTCTATAGACAATTATACTCCCAGTAATACTTCTCTATAGACAATGATGCTCCCAGTAATACTTCTCTATAGACAATGATGCTCCCAGTATTACTTCTCTATAGGCAATGATGCTCCCAGTAATACTTCTCTATAGACAATGATACTCCCAGTAATACTTCTCTATAGACAATGATGCTCCCAGTAATACTTCTCTATAGATAATAATACTCCCAGTAATACTTCTCTATAGACAATGATGCTCCCAGTATTACTTCTCTATAGACAATGATGCTCCCAGTAATACTTCTCTATAGACAATGATACTCCCAGTAATACTTCTCTATAGACAATTATACTCCCAGTAATACTTCTCTATAGACAATGATGCTCCCAGTAATACTTCTCTATAGACAATGATGCTCCCAGTAATACTTCTCTATAGATAATAATACTCCCAGTAATACTTCTCTATAGACAATGATGCTCCCAGTATTACTTCTCTATAGACAATGGTACTCCCAGTAATACTTCTCTATAGATAATAATACTCCCAGTAATACTTCTCTATAGACAATGATACTCCCAGTAATACTTCTCTATAATGATGCTCCCAGTAATACTTCTCTATAGATAATGATGCTCCCAGTAATACTTCTCTATAGACAATGATCACTCATCTGAGCCATGATACTGGGAGTATTCCTCCCTTTTCGCAGTGATCCTCCAGTGATGCTCCCATTTTCCATCCTTATCTAGTTATGGGGGTAAGCGCCGCGCACTTTGTGGATTACAGACTGTTGTATTAATGTGCACACCGCAGTGGTGGAGGGACTGTACCCAATCCTGTTCTCTGAGCCAGTGTCGCACATGTTGGGCTTAGATACTTGCATGGGAACCCCTATAACCGCTGCCATGATAGTTTGTGCCCCCTGGAATCGTTGCCCTCGTTGCCCGCAGGATCCAATAATTAGTGTTTACCCCATTCCAGGGCCCTGGCGGCCGGGGGGTTAATCTGAGGGACGCGGCGTTTTTATTAAGGCTGCGCTACATTAATTAGGGCTATTACGAGCTGTTCGTCTTGGCCCACATTAAACTGCAAGGAGGAAGAAAAAGCAAAGAGGAAAAAATGACTTAATTAAAAGCGGAGAGAGGAACTTAATTAGTGCGAGCGAGGATTTGTGGGGGCGCTCATGTGTGCGAGGGGTCACTGACTAATTTGCAGCTAATAGAGTTATCGGAACAAGTATAAACAAAGAAGAATCTGCCCATCTGGTCCGAACAACAGCGGCCGACAGCTGGGCCCCAACATCTCCGCCAGGGAAATGCAGCCGTCACACTGGCACCATTAACCCTACAGTGAGCTTATAGAAATAGGGTGGGACCCCTCACCCCGGCCCAGCAGGACCAATGTAACCTGCACCCATACAATATACTGATATATAGAGTGGGACCCCTCACCCCGGCCCAGCAGGACCAATAATATACTGAAATATAGAGTGTGACCCCTCACCCCGGCCCAGCAGGACCAATGTAACCTGCACCCATATAATATACTGATATATAGAGTGGGACCCCTCACCCCGGCCCAGCAGGACCAATGTAACCTGCACCCATATAATATACTGATATATAGAGTGTGACCCCTCACCCCGGCCCAGCAGGACCAATGTAACCTGCACCCATATAATATACTGATATATAGAGTGGGACCCCTCACCCCGGCCCAGCAGGACCAATGTAACCTGCACCCATATAATATACTGATATATAGAGTGGGACCCCTCACCCCGGCCCAGCAGGACCAATGTAACCTGCACCCATATAATATACTGATATATAGAGTGAGACCCCTCACCCCGGCCCAGCAGGACCAATGTAACCTGCACCCATATAATATACTGATATATAGAGTGGGACCCCTCACCCCGGCCTAGCAGGACCAATGTAACCTGCACCCATATAATATACTGATATATAGAGTGTGACCCCTCACACCAGCCCAGCAGGACCAATGTAACCTGCACCCATATAATATACTGATATAGAGAGTGTGACCCCTCACACCAGCCCAGCAGGACCAATGTAACCTGCACCCATATAATATACTGATATAGAGTGTGACCCCTCACCCCGGCCCAGCAGGACCAATGTAACCTGCACCCATATAATATACTGATATATAGAGTGGGACCCCTCACCCCGGCCCAGCAGGACCAATGTAACCTGCACCCATATAATATACTGATATATAGAGTGGGACCCCTCACCCCGGCCTAGCAGGACCAATGTAACCTGCACCCATATAATATACTGATATATAGAGTGGGACCCCTCACCCCGGCCCAGCAGGACCAATGTAACCTGCACCCATATAATATACTGATATATAGAGTGGGACCCCTCACCCCGGCCCAGCAGGACCAATGTAACCTGCACCCATATAATATACTGATATATAGAGTGGGACCCCTCACCCCGGCCCAGCAGGACCAATGTAACCTGCACCCATATAATATACTGATATATAGAGTGGGACCCCTCACCCCGGCCCAGCAGGACCAATGTAACCTGCACCCATATAATATACTGATATATAGAGTGGGACCCCTCACCCCGGCCCAGCAGGACCAATGTAACCTGCACCCATATAATATACTGATATATAGAGTGGGACCCCTCACCCCGGCCCAGCAGGACCAATGTAACCTGCACCCATATAATATACTGATATATAGAGAGTGGGACCCCTCACCCCGGCCTAGCAGGACCAATGTAACCTGCACCCATATAATATACTGATATATAGAGTGGGACCCCTCACCCCGGCCCAGCAGGACCAATGTAACCTGCACCCATATAATATACTGATATATAGAGTGGGACCCCTCACCCCAGCCCAGCAGGACCAATGTAACCTGCACCCATATAATATACTGATATATAGAGTGGGACCCCTCACCCCGGCCTAGCAGGACCAATGTAACCTGCACCCATATAATATACTGATATATAGAGTGGGACCCCTCACCCCGGCCCAGCAGGACCAATGTAACCTGCACCCATATAATATACTGATATATAGAGTGGGACCCCTCACCCCGGCCTAGCAGGACCAATGTAACCTGCACCCATATAATATACTGATATATAGAGTGGGACCCCTCACCCCGGCCTAGCAGGACCAATGTAACCTGCACCCATATAATATACTGATATAGAGTGTGACCCCTCACACCAGCCCAGCAGGACCAATGTAACCTGCACCCATATAATATACTGATATAGAGAGTGTGACCCCTCACACCAGCCCAGCAGGACCAATGTAACCTGCACCCATATAATATACTGATATATAGAGTGGGACCCCTCACCCCGGCCCAGCAGGACCAATGTAACCTGCACCCATATAATATACTGATATATAGAGTGGGACCCCTCACCCCGGCCTAGCAGGACCAATGTAACCTGCACCCATATAATATACTGATATATAGAGTGGGACCCCTCACCCCGGCCCAGCAGGACCAATGTAACCTGCACCCATATAATATACTGATATATAGAGTGGGACCCCTCACCCCAGCCCAGCAGGACCAATGTAACCTGCACCCATATAATATACTGATATATAGAGTGGGACCCCTCACCCCGGCCTAGCAAAACCAATGTAACCTGCACCCATATAATATACTGATATATAGAGTGGGACCCCTCACCCCGGCCCAGCAGGACCAATGTAACCTGCACCCATATAATATACTGATATATAGAGTGGGACCCCTCACCCCGGCCTAGCAGGACCAATGTAACCTGCACCCATATAATATACTGATATATAGAGTGGGACCCCTCACCCCGGCCTAGCAGGACCAATGTAACCTGCACCCATATAATATACTGATATAGAGTGTGACCCCTCACACCAGCCCAGCAGGACCAATGTAACCTGCACCCATACAATATACTGATATATAGAGTGGGACCCCTCACCCCGGCCTAGCAGGACCAATGTAACCTGCACCCATATAATATACTGATATAGAGTGTGACCCCTCACACCAGCCCAGCAGGACCAATGTAACCTGCACCCATACAATATACTGATATATAGAGTGGGACCCCTCACCCCGGCCCAGCAGGACCAATGTAACCTGCACCCATATAATATACTGATATAGAGAGTGTGACCCCTCACACCAGCCCAGCAGGACCAATGTAACCTGCACCCATATAATATACTGATATATAGAGTGGGACCCCTCACCCCGGCCCAGCAGGACCAATGTAACCTGCACCCATATAATATACTGATATATAGAGTGGGACCCCTCACCCCGGCCTAGCAGGACCAATGTAACCTGCACCCATATAATATACTGATATATAGAGTGGGACCCCTCACCCCGGCCCAGCAGGACCAATGTAACCTGCACCCATATAATATACTGATATATAGAGTGGGACCCCTCACCCCAGCCCAGCAGGACCAATGTAACCTGCACCCATACAATATACTGATATATAGAGTGTGACCCCTCACACCAGCCCAGCAGGACCAATGTAACCTGCACCCATATAATATACTGATATAGAGTGTGACCCCTCACCCCGGCCCAGCAGGACCAATGTAACCTGCACCCATATAATATACTGATATATAGAGTGGGACCCCTCACCCCGGCCTAGCAGGACCAATGTAACCTGCACCCATATAATATACTGATATATAGAGTGGGACCCCTCACCCCGGCCCAGCAGGACCAATGTAACCTGCACCCATATAATATACTGATATATAGAGTGGGACCCCTCACCCCGGCCCAGCAGGACCAATGTAACCTGCACCCATATAATATACTGATATATAGAGTGGGACCCCTCACCCCGGCCTAGCAGGACCAATGTAACCTGCACCCATATAATATACTGATATAGAGTGTGACCCCTCACCCCGGCCCAGCAATACCAATGTCACCTGCACCCATAAAATATACTGATATAGAGTGTGACCCCTCACACCAGCCCAGCAGGACCAATGTAACCTGCACCCATATAATATACTGATATAGAGAGTGTGACCCCTCACACCAGCCCAGCAGGACCAATGTAACCTGTACCCATGTAAAATACTGATATATAGAGTGTGACCCCTCACACCAGCCCAGCAGGACCAATGTAACCTGCACCCATATAATATACTGATATAGAGAGTGTGACCCCTCACCCTGGCCCAGCAGGACCAATATAACCTGTGCCCATATAATATACTGATATACAGAGTTTGACCCCTCATCCCAGCCCAGCAGGACCAATATAACCTGTGCTCATATAATATACTAATATATAGAGTGTGACCCCTCACACCAGCCCAGCAGGACCAATGTAACCTTCACCCATATAATATACACTGATATATAGAGTGTGACCCCTCACCCTGGCCCAGCAATACCAATGTAACCTTGCACCCATATAATATACTGATATATAAAGTGTGACCCCTCACACCAGCCCAGCAGGACCAATATAACCTGTGCCCATATAATATACTGATATATAGAGTGTGACCCCTCATCCCAGCCCAGCAAGGCCAATGTAACCTGCACCCATATAATGCATATAATTTACACTGATATATAGAGTGTGACCCCTCACACTGGCCCAGCAGAACCAATGTTACCTGCACCAATATACAGTAATACACTGTTATATAGAGTGTGAACCCTTATTCTAGCCCAGCAGGACCACTGTAACCTGCATCAATAAAATACACTGATATATAAAGTGTGACCCCTCATCCCAGCCTAGAAGGACAACTGTAACCTGCTGCAATATAATACACTGATATATACTGCGTGACCCCTTCCCCTGACCCAGCAGGACTGTTGTAACCTGTTCCCATATAATATACACTGATATATGGAGTGTGACCCCTCACTCCAGCCCAGTAGGACCACTATAACCTGTGCCTCTATAATATACAGTTATACACAGTGTGAACCCTCACTCCAGCCCAGCAGAATCACTGTAACCTGCACCAATATAATACACTGATAGAGGGTGACCCTTCACCCCAGTTCTGCAGGACCACTGTAATTAGCACTAATATGTAATACACTGATATATAGAGTGTGAACCCTATCCCTGGCCCAGCAAGACCACTGTAATGATCAGTAGTATAATATAGACAGGTAAGTAGAATGTGAATCTGCATTCGTATAAAATATACACTGATATATAGAATGTAAACCCTCACTCCGGCCCATCTGTATTACTATGACCTACACTCAGATGTAAATAGAATGCAAACCCTCACCCCAGCCCATCAGGATCACTGTAGCCTGCATCCATATAATGTATACAAGTAAGAAGAATGTGAACCCTCACCTTGCCCCATCTGGACGACTGTAACCTGCACTTATGTAATATAGACAGGTATATACAATGTGAACTCTCACCCCTGCCCATCTGGATTACTGTAACCTGCACTTATATAATAAATAGAGAACAAAAAGAAAGATGATCAAAAGGCCAAAATATGAAAAAATGCCAAACTTTATTAAATAACAACCATATAAAAGCATATGATCACAGTGTAAAATACAGGGAAAGCACACCCACCCATAAGATACCATCATACATACAGTGGGGCAAAAAAGTATTTAGTCAGTCAGCAATAGTGCAAGTTCCACCACTTAAAAAGATGAGAGGCGTCTGTAATTTACATCATAGGTAGACCTCAACTATGGGAGACAAACTGAGAAAAAAAAATCCAGAAAATCACATCGTCTGTTTTTTTTAACATTTTATTTGCATATTATGGTGGAAAATAAGTATTTGGTCAGAAACAAAATTTCATCTCAATACTTTGTAATATATCCTTTGTTGGCAATGACAGAGGTCAAACGTTTTCTGTAAGTCTTCACAAGGTTGCCACACACTGTTGTTGGTATGTTGGCCCATTCCTCCATGCAGATCTCCTCTAGAGCAGTGATGTTTTTGGCTTTTCGCTTGGCAACACGGACTTTCAACTCCCTCCAAAGGTTTTCTATAGGGTTGAGATCAGGAGACTGGCTAGGCCACTCCAGGACCTTGAAATGCTTCTTACGAAGCCACTCCTTAGTTGCCCTGGCGGTGTGCTTTGGGTCATTGTCATGTTGAAAGACCCAGCCACGTTTAATCTTCAATGCCCTTGCTGATGGAAGGAGGTTTGCACTCAAAATCTCACGATACATGGCCCCATTCATTCTTTCATGTACCCGGATCAGTCGTCCTGGCCCCTTTGCAGAGAAACAGCCCCAAAGCATGATGTTTCCACCACCATGCTTTACAGTAGGTATGGTGTTTGATGGATGCAACTCAGTATTCTTTTTCCTCCAAACACGACAAGTTGTGTTTCTACCAAACAGTTCCAGTTTGGTTTCATCAGACCATAGGACATTCTCCCAAAACTACTCTGGATCATCCAAATGCTCTCTAGCAAACTTCAGACGGGCCCGGACATGTACTGGCTTAAGCAGTGGGACACGTCTGGCACTGCAGGATCTGAGTCCATGGTGGCGTAGTGTGTTACTTATGGTAGGCCTTGTTACATTGGTCCCAGCTCTATGCAGTTCATTCACTAGGTCCCCCGCGTGGTTCTGGGATTTTTGCTCACCGTTCTTGTGATCATTCTGACCCCATGGGGTGGGATTTTGCGTGGAGCCCCAGATCGAGGGAGATTATCAGTGGTCTTGTATGTCTTCCATTTTCAAATTATTGCTCCCACTGTTGATTTCTTCACTCCAAGCTGGTTGGCTATTGCAGATTCAGTCTTCCCAGCCTGGTGCAGGGCTACAATTTTGTTTCTGGTGTCCTTTGACAGCTCTTTGGTCTTCACCATAGTGGAGTTTGGAGTCAGACTGTTTGAGGGTGTGCACAGGTGTCTTTTTATACTGATAACAAGTTTAAAGAGGTGCCATTACTACAGGTAATGAGTGGAGGAAAGAGGAGACTCTTAAAGAAGAAGTTACAGGTCTGTGAGAGCCAGAAATCTTGATTGTTTGTTTCTGACCAAATACTTATTTTCCACCATAATATGCAAATAAAATGTTAAAAAAACAGACAATGTGATTTTCTGGATTTTTTTTTCTCAGTTTGTCTCCCATAGTTGAGGTCTACCTATGATGTAAATTACAGACGCCTCTCATCTTTTTAAGTGGTGGAACTTGCACTATTGCTGACTGACTAAATACTTTTTTGCCCCACTGTAAAATGCACACCCACAGGATATATATGACAACACACGATCATATATTGGGACAATGTAGGCACCCAGACTAACCAAATAGAACTAATACAGATCTATAATGACCCCTAGCCCAATCACTGCCCACGGGGAAACCTCGCTTAGTCATATGGAATATACATCTGCACAACAGACCTCATATCCAGTATATCCTACTACCCAAAGTATCCCCATGCCCCCATAGTCTGTAGCATACACGGCTCCAAAGCCCTATAGTACCTAAATGATATCTGCATAATCACCTGCTCCAGACGGTGGGGGGAGTGTTGTCAGTCCTGCGGTAGCGCGTCCGCCCCGACGCGCGTTTCGATCACCTTTATCAAGGGGCCGCACATGCACACACATCCCTAGTCTTCCTGTTATATAGTCACCGGCCGCCGCGTGAGACGCGCGACCGGATGTGACGTCCACACCCCCCCGGATGTGACGCGTACTGTTGCCCAGTCAACGGGCGACGCTGGCCGGCGTCGGCGTCACATGAGAGGCGTGGCCGGGGCGGGCCCAGCACTCATGTAGAGACGCCGAGAGCAGGCAGGCGCAGCGGTGAATGGACACAGCACGCGTCAGGGGGAGGACTTAAGATAAGCCACTTACGCCCAGATACAACACGTAAACATATGAATACCCTACCATAACAACCAGTGCCGGACTGTGGTGGAACAAAGAGATATTATCTACATAACATATGCAATATATGGGAACATTTACAAACACCTGGAACAATATATTAAACAATAGTCATCACATCTCGAATCCTCCAATGAGAACATCGCAGCCACCAAAATATTCAGTATGACTTGAGTATTGTGTTCATAGTGCTATCGACGCTATTGCTCCAGTATGCGTGTCCAATCCTTTATTGCTCCCACTTTCGAATACATCACCACGGTGTGCATGAACGATCAAAACTGAAATATATTAAAATGAAATAATCAACCCATCATATAAAAACACCATATAATTAAAAGAAAAATATGTAATGACAGTACCAAATACATATCGGCGGTACCGTGGTTATAAGAAGGGGGCATAACTAATATTGTCGTTGAGTCCAGATGGATGGACCGTATCCAAGGTCCATATCCACCTGGACTCTAGTTGGGCCAGCCTCCTAGTCATATTACCACCACGGATGTTCATATCCAACATATCGATCCCCCTACATCTCAACAGGTCCCCATTACAATCATGGTACCGTCTGAAATGACGGGGGATCGTTTTAAGTGCCGTGATGTCCTCGGCATTAGCAGCCGTCGTAATCCCTAAGATGTGCTCACGGATCCTTATCTTCAATGGTCTAGTGGTCATACCCACATATATTTTCTGGCAGGGGCACACTGCATAATAGACCACATATCTACTAATACAAGTGATCCTTTTCCTGATTGAGAACCTACGTGACCCTGCCTGATTCTCAAAGTGGTCTATTCGATCAATATTGGTGCATGCCACACACCGGCCGCATGGGAAACACCCATTTGGTGCCTTAACCTGATCTAAGAATGTACTCACAGGCGGTCCGGTGTAGTGGCTGCGGACCAGATGATCCCTCAAGTTTCTTGATCTTCTGGCTGCTATCGCTGCCTTTTCAGGTATAAACCTAGAGATCACTGGGTCCGCTTTAAGAATATGCCACGATTTGTTCAATATTTCTCTCATACGACCAAATTGAGAGTGGTAGTCTGTTACAAATCTAACTCGATCCTGACTATCCCTACTTGTCTGTTTAGGGCCATACAATAGTACATCCCTAGATGAATATTTAGCCCTATTGTAGGCCTTCTTAATCATTCGGTTACTAAACCCACGTTCTTGTAATCTCCGCTTCAAATCCTCAGCCTGTGTATAAAATTCTTCATTGTTTGAACACAGTCTGCGTAAACGGAGGAACTGTCCGGTGGGAACTGACTGGATCATGTGACCCGGGTGGGAGGAGGAAGCGTGCAACAACATGTTTGTAGAGGTGGGCTTACGGTATATACTTGTTTGCACCTCCCCCTTCTCATCTTTTGAGAGTAAGACATCCAGAAATTCAATGGTTTTAGAATCATACTTATAAGTGATAGATATGTTCAACTGATTGTCATTTAATGATGACATAAAACTTTCCAGGTCGTCACTAGACCCCTGCCAGATCAGCAAAATGTCGTCGATGTACCGCGTCCACGAAAGGACACGGCACATCGGCGACGACTGATCTGGCAGGGAGAGGTCCCTTTCCCACAGCCCCAGGAACAGGTTGGCATACGCCGGGGCAAAGGACGCCCCCATCGCTGTTCCCTGGAGCTGCAGGAAAAAGGACCCCTTAAACACAAAAAAATTATGTGTCAACGTAAACCTTAACAATTCAACCACCAATTTCTGGATGTCTATCGGAAGATTGGACATACTAAGAAAGACCTCCGTGGCATGGATCCCATCCACATGCTTAATGCTCGTATACAAGGATTCCACATCCCCAGTCACAAACACCATATCGTCATCGAGCTGTAGGCTGTCTACTCTCCTCAACAGTTCACCCGTATCTTTCAAAAATGATGGCAACCCCTCCACAATAGGTTGCAGTTTGGAATCTATCCAACGGTTTACGTGTTCAAGATAATTGCCCCTTCCAGAAATAATAGGGCGTCCAGGGGGAGTCTGCGCGTCCTTATGGATTTTCGGTAGTAAATAAAGGGTAGGGATGGTCGGTTCAGGTACCACCAATGCAGTAGCCAATTCCTTGGTTATGGTACCCTGCTCCCTCGCTTGGTTGATAATCAGATGTAGCTGTGTGGTAAAGGAGGACAATGGGTTGGATGTTAGTTTTTTATAACATGTGGTATTATTTAGTTGGCGAAAGGCCTCCTTTTCATAGAGTACCTTTGGCCAAATCACCACATTGCCCCCCTTATCAGCTGGTTTATATACCACATCCTCTACCTCCTGAAGGACGCGCAGACGCCCCCTCTCTTCCCTGGTCAGGTTATCTTTATACACATACCGTGGAATACTCATAAATTCCTTGGAAACAATTTGAACGAACAAGTCTACATTAGAACAAGTTGATAGAGGAGGAAATTTCTTAGATTTTGTACGTATCGATGTTGGTACTTTACCTCCTTCCGGAGTATTGTGCTCAATGGCTAATTCCTCCAATATACGCAAAGCTACTTGTTCTTCCTCTGTTGGAAAAAGTTGGGAGAGGTTGCCATCAAAGAAATGTTTTTTAAAAATTAACGAACGGGCAAACAAATGCAAATCTTTCACAGCAGCAAATGCATCAAAACTAGCTGCTGGGGAGAAAGACAGGCCTTTTTCTAAGATATTCAGATCAACATCTGAGAAGTTATGTTTGCTCAGATTAATTACCTTATTTTTGTATCTGGTAGCCACCGGGGACCGATCATAACGTTTATATGGATGGAACGTATGATCCCTCTGATTGTGTCTCATAGATCCTGATCTGGTGGTTATAGACGACCCAGATACTTCAGATACATCGCTCGCTGACGATATAGATGTCTGTGATGGGGTACGGGCCACACGGTGACCCTGTACATGTGGTTTCCGCCATAGATAGACCGTCTGATTCTCATAGTCTTTTCGGTCTCTATTTAGTTTTTTAATTTGGGTGGTCTGAATATTTTTGACCACTGTCTCCAATGTTTTATCCAACTGACTATGAAATGTATTTACTTTCTCCATTGTACCTAGAGATTTTAATTCGTCTTCCATTCTCCCAATATTGGTATCCAATTGAGTAATTACATTGTGATTATGCTCACTCAAAAGCTGCATAAAAATCTGTGAACATCCGTTGCACGCCTCCTCCCACCGGGAGACAAACCCCTCGTCCTCCACCGGAAATGTAGGGATTACCCTCACACGAAGGCCTCTAGGGATCATTTTTTTAGTCAGGTATTTATCGAGGAATGTGCGATTCCACCATAACTTAGTCCGTTTGACCACCATTCGTTGTAGTATCGTAGTTTGTTCCTCCCATTTCACATCATTGTCAACCTGACAGTTTGATCCGTTACCCCCGAACACCTGGTCAATATGCGAAAGCCAATTCTTTTCCTTGGCTTGAAAGTCCATGTCATATGTATAACCTGTGCAGAACACAGTAAGATATATATAAAGGTGAATATGACACAAAAACATGGTAATATAAAAATTGAAAATCAATCACTAAATACCAAATCATATACCATGCTAGAAACAATAGGACAATAGAGCCTATCATCAATTACTACATAGAGAACAAAAAGAAAGATGATCAAAAGGCCAAAATATGAAAAAATGCCAAACTTTATTAAATAACAACCATATAAAAGCATATGATCACAGTGTAAAATACAGGGAAAGCACACCCACCCATAAGATACCATCATACATAAAACGCACACCCACAGGATATATATGACAACACACGATCATATATTGGGACAATGTAGGCACCCAGACTAACCAAATAGAACTAATACAGATCTATAATGACCCCTAGCCCAATCACTGCCCACGGGGAAACCTCGCTTAGTCATATGGAATATACATCTGCACAACAGACCTCATATCCAGTATATCCTACTACCCAAAGTATCCCCATGCCCCCATAGTCTGTAGCATACACGGCTCCAAAGCCCTATAGTACCTAAATGATATCTGCATAATCACCTGCTCCAGACGGTGGGGGGAGTGTTGTCAGTCCTGCGGTAGCGCGTCCGCCCCGACGCGCGTTTCGGTCACCTTTATCAAGGGGCCGCACATGCACACACATCCCTAGTCTTCCTGTTATATAGTCACCGGCCGCCGCGTGAGACGCGCGACCGGATGTGACGTCCACACCCCCCCGGATGTGACGCGTACTGTTGCCCAGTCAACGGGCGACGCTGGCCGGCGTCACATGAGAGGCGGGGTCGGGGCGGGCCCAGCACTCATGTAGAGACGCCGAGAGCAGGCAGGCGCAGTGGTGAACCCTTGATTCATCACCCTTGATAAAGGTGACCGAAACGCGCGTCGGGGCGGACGCGCTACCGCAGGACTGACAACACTCCCCCCACCGTCTGGAGCAGGTGATTATGCAGATATCATTTAGGTACTATAGGGCTTTGGAGCCGTGTATGCTACAGACTATGGGGGCATGGGGATACTTTGGGTAGTAGGATATACTGGATATGAGGTCTGTTGTGCAGATGTATATTCCATATGACTAAGTGAGGTTTCCCCGTGGGCAGTGATTGGGCTAGGGGTCATTATAGATCTGTATTAGTTCTATTTGGTTAGTCTGGGTGCCTACATTGTCCCAATATATGATCGTGTGTTGTCATATATATCCTGTGGGTGTGCGTTTTATGTATGATGGTATCTTATGGGTGGGTGTGCTTTCCCTGTATTTTACACTGTGATCATATGCTTTTATATGGTTGTTATTTAATAAAGTTTGGCATTTTTTCATATTTTGGCCTTTTGATCATCTTTCTTTTTGTTCTCTATGTAGTAATTGATGATAGGCTCTATTGTCCTATTGTTTCTAGCATGGTATATGATTTGGTATTTAGTGATTGATTTTCAATTTTTATATTACCATGTTTTTGTGTCATATTCACCTTTATATATATCTTACTGTGTTCTGCACAGGTTATACATATGACATGGACTTTCAAGCCAAGGAAAAGAATTGGCTTTCGCATATTGACCAGGTGTTCGGGGGTAACGGATCAAACTGTCAGGTTGACAATGATGTGAAATGGGAGGAACAAACTACGATACTACAACGAATGGTGGTCAAACGGACTAAGTTATGGTGGAATCGCACATTCCTCGATAAATACCTGACTAAAAAAATGATCCCTAGAGGCCTTCGTGTGAGGGTAATCCCTACATTTCCGGTGGAGGACGAGGGGTTTGTCTCCCGGTGGGAGGAGGCGTGCAACGGATGTTCACAGATTTTTATGCAGCTTTTGAGTGAGCATAATCACAATGTAATTACTCAATTGGATACCAATATTGGGAGAATGGAAGACGAATTAAAATCTCTAGGTACAATGGAGAAAGTAAATACATTTCATAGTCAGTTGGATAAAACATTGGAGACAGTGGTCAAAAATATTCAGACCACCCAAATTAAAAAACTAAATAGAGACCGAAAAGACTATGAGAATCAGACGGTCTATCTATGGCGGAAACCACATGTACAGGGTCACCGTGTGGCCCGTACCCCATCACAGACATCTATATCGTCAGCGAGCGATGTATCTGAAGTATCTGGGTCGTCTATAACCACCAGATCAGGATCTATGAGACACAATCAGAGGGATCATACGTTCCATCCATATAAACGTTATGATCGGTCCCCGGTGGCTACCAGATACAAAAATAAGGTAATTAATCTGAGCAAACATAACTTCTCAGATGTTGATCTGAATATCTTAGAAAAAGGCCTGTCTTTCTCCCCAGCAGCTAGTTTTGATGCATTTGCTGCTGTGAAAGATTTGCATTTGTTTGCCCGTTCGTTAATTTTTAAAAAACATTTCTTTGATGGCAACCTCTCCCAACTTTTTCCAACAGAGGAAGAACAAGTAGCTTTGCGTATATTGGAGGAATTAGCCATTGAGCACAATACTTCGGAAGGAGGTAAAGTACCAACATCGATACGTACAAAATCTAAGAAATTTCCTCCTCTATCAACTTGTTCTAATGTAGACTTGTTCGTTCAAATTGTTTCCAAGGAATTTATGAGTATTCCACGGTATGTGTATAAAGATAACCTGACCAGGGAAGAGAGGGGGCGTCTGCGCGTCCTTCAGGAGGTAGAGGATGTGGTATATAAACCAGCTGATAAGGGGGGCAATGTGGTGATTTGGCCAAAGGTACTCTATGAAAAGGAGGCCTTTCGCCAACTAAATAATACCACATGTTATAAAAAACTAACATTCAACCCATTGTCCTCCTTTACCACACAGCTACATCTGATTATCAACCAAGCGAGGGAGCAGGGTACCATAACCAAGGAATTGGCTACTGCATTGGTGGTACCTGAACCGACCATCCCTACGCTTTATTTACTACCGAAAATCCATAAGGACGCGCAGACTCCCCCTGGACGCCCTATTATTTCTGGAAGGGGCAATTATCTTGAACACGTAAACCGTTGGATAGATTCCAAACTGCAACCTATTGTGGAGGGGTTGCCATCATTTTTGAAAGATACGGGTGAACTGTTGAGGAGAGTAGACAGCCTACAGCTCGATGACGATATGGTGTTTGTGACTGGGGATGTGGAATCCTTGTATACGAGCATTAAGCATGTGGATGGGATCCATGCCACGGAGGTCTTTCTTAGTATGTCCAATCTTCCGATAGACATCCAGAAATTGGTGGTTGAATTGTTAAGGTTTACGTTGACACATAATTTTTTTGTGTTTAAGGGGTCCTTTTTCCTGCAGCTCCAGGGAACAGCGATGGGGGCGTCCTTTGCCCCGGCGTATGCCAACCTGTTCCTGGGGCTGTGGGAAAGGGACCTCTCCCTGCCAGATCAGTCGTCGCCAATGTGCCGTGTCCTTTCGTGGACGCGGTACATCGACGACATTTTGCTGATCTGGCAGGGGTCTAGTGACGACCTGGAAAGTTTTATGTCATCATTAAATGACAATCAGTTGAACATATCTATCACTTATAAGTATGATTCTAAAACCATTGAATTTCTGGATGTTTTACTCTCAAAAGATGAGAAGGGGGAGGTGCAAACAAGTATATACCGTAAGCCCACCTCTACAAACATGTTGTTGCACGCTTCCTCCTCCCACCCGGGTCACATGATCCAGTCAGTTCCCACCGGACAGTTCCTCCGTTTACGCAGACTGTGTTCAAACAATGAAGAATTTTATACACAGGCTGAGGATTTGAAGCGGAGATTACAAGAACGTGGGTTTAGTAACCGAATGATTAAGAAGGCCTACAATAGGGCTAAATATTCATCTAGGGATGTACTATTGTATGGCCCTAAAGAGACTAGTAGGGATAGTCAGGATCGAGTTAGATTTGTAACAGACTACCACTCTCAATTTGGTCGTATGAGAGAAATATTGAACAAATCGTGGCATATTCTTAAAGCGGACCCAGTGATCTCTAGGTTTATACCTGAAAAGGCAGCGATAGCAGCCAGAAGATCAAGAAACTTGAGGGATCATCTGGTCCGCAGCCACTACACCGGACCGCCTGTGAGTACATTCTTAGATCAGGTTAAGGCACCAAATGGGTGTTTCCCATGCGGCCGGTGTGTGGCATGCACCAATATTGATCGAATAGACCACTTTGAGAATCAGGCAGGGTCACGTAGGTTCTCAATCAGGAAAAGGATCACTTGTAATAGTAGATATGTGGTCTATTATGCAGTGTGCCCCTGCCAGAAAATATATGTGGGTATGACCACTAGACCATTGAAGATAAGGATCCGTGAGCACATCTTAGGGATTACGGCGGCGGCTAATGCCGAGGACATCACGGCACTTAAAACGATCCCCCGTCATTTCAGACGGTACCATGATTGTAATGGGGACCTGTTGAGATGTAGGGGGATCGATATGTTGGATATGAACATCCGTGGTGGTAATATGACTAGGAGGCTGGCCCAACTAGAGTCCAGGTGGATATGGACCTTGGATACGGTCCATCCATCTGGACTCAACGACAATATTAGTTATGCCCCCTTCTTATAACCACGGTACCGCCGATATGTATTTGGTACTGTCATTACATATTTTTCTTTTAATTATATGGTGTTTTTATATGATGGGTTGATTATTTCATTTTAATATATTTCAGTTTTGATCGTTCATGCACACCGTGGTGATGTATTCGAAAGTGGGAGCAATAAAGGATTGGACACGCATACTGGAGCAATAGCGTCGATAGCACTATGAACACAATACTCAAGTCATACTGAATATTTTGGTGGCTGCGATGTTCTCATTGGAGGAATCGAGATGTGATGACTATTGTTTAATATATTGTTCCAGGTGTTTGTAAATGTTCCCATATATTGCATATGTTATGTAGATAATATCTCTTTGTTCCACCACAGTCCGGCACTGGTTGTTATGGTAGGGTATTCATATGTTTACGTGTTGTATCTGGGCGTAAGTGGCTTATCTTAAGTCCTCCCCCTGACGCGTGCTGTGTCCATTCACCGCTGCGCCTGCCTGCTCTCGGCGTCTCTACATGAGTGCTGGGCCCGCCCCGGCCACGCCTCTCATGTGACGCCGACGCCGGCCAGCGTCGCCCGTTGACTGGGCAACAGTACGCGTCACATCCGGGGGGGGTGTGGACGTCACATCCGGTCGCGCGTCTCACGCGGCGGCCGGTGACTATATAACAGGAAGACTAGGGATGTGTGTGCATGTGCGGCCCCTTGATAAAGGTGACCGAAACGCGCGTCGGGGCGGACGCGCTACCGCAGGACTGACAACACTCCCCCCACCGTCTGGAGCAGGTGATTATGCAGATATCATTTAGGTACTATAGGGCTTTGGAGCCGTGTATGCTACAGACTATGGGGGCATGGGGATACTTTGGGTAGTAGGATATACTGGATATGAGGTCTGTTGTGCAGATGTATATTCCATATGACTAAGCGAGGTTTCCCCGTGGGCAGTGATTGGGCTAGGGGTCATTATAGATCTGTATTAGTTCTATTTGGTTAGTCTGGGTGCCTACATTGTCCCAATATATGATCGTGTGTTGTCATATATATCCTGTGGGTGTGCGTTTTATGTATGATGGTATCTTATGGGTGGGTGTGCTTTCCCTGTATTTTACACTGTGATCATATGCTTTTATATGGTTGTTATTTAATAAAGTTTGGCATTTTTTCATATTTTGGCCTTTTGATCATCTTTCTTTTTGTTCTCTATGTAGTAATTGATGATAGGCTCTATTGTCCTATTGTTTCTAGCATGGTATATGATTTGGTATTTAGTGATTGATTTTCAATTTTTATATTACCATGTTTTTGTGTCATATTCACCTTTACTTATATAATAAAGACAGGTAAATACAATGTGAACCCTCACCCCATCGAATCTGGACTACTGTAACCTGCACTTATGTAATATAGACAGATAAATACAATATGAACCCTCACCCCGGCCTATCTGGACTACTGTAACCTGCTCTTCTGAAATATAGACAGGTAAATACAATGTGAACCCTCACCCTGGCCCATCTCGATTACTGTAACCTGCACTTATGTAATATAGACAGGTAAATACAATGTGAACCCTCACCCCGGCCCATCTGGATTACTGCAACCTGCACTTTTGTAATATAGACAGGTAAATACAATATGAACCCTCACCCCAGCCCATCTTAGCTACTGTAACCTGCACTTATGTAATATAGACAGGTAAAAACAATGTGAACCCTCACCCCGGACCATCTAGACTACAGTAACCTGCAGTTATATAATATAGACAGGTAAATACAATGTGAACCATCACCTTGCCCCATCTGGACTACTGTAACCTGCACTTATGTGATATAGACAGGTATATACAATGTGAACCCTCACACCAGCCCATCTGGACTACTGTAACCTGCACTTTTGTAATAAAGACAGGTAAATACAATGTCAACCTTCATCCCGGCCCATCTGGGCTACTGTCACCTGCACTTATGTGATATAGACAGGTATATACAATGTGAACCCTCACACCAGCTCATCTGGACTACTGTAACCTGCACTTTTGTAACAAAGACAGGTAAATACAATGTGAACCTTCATCCCGGCCCATCTGGGCTACTGTCACCTGCACTTATGTGATATAGACAGGTAAATACAATGTGAACCCTCTCACCAGCCCATCTGGATTACTGTAAACTGCACTTATGTAATTTAGACAGATAAATACAATGTGAGCCCTCACCCCGGCCTAGCTGGATTACTGTAACCTGCACTTATGTAATATAGACAGGTAAATACAATGTGAACCATCACCTTGCTCCATCTGGACTACTGTAACCTGCACTTTTGTAATAAAGACAGGTAAATACAGATTACCGAAACCTGCACTTATATAATACAGACAGGAAAATACAAAGTGAACCATCACCTCGCCCCATCTGGACTACTGTAACCTGCACTTTTGTAATATAGACAGGTAAATACAATGTGAACCCTCACCCCGGCCCATCTGCGCTACTGTCACCTGCACTTATGTAATACAGACAGGTAAATGCAATGTGAACCCTCACAGCAGCCCATCTAGATTACTGTAACCTGCATGTAATGTGCTGCTGCAGTGCAGTATAGAGCAACCTCCACCAGGGGGTGCTGGTTAAGAGAAAGAGGTTGTACACACAGCGCAGCAACACAGAACAACAACACAGGTGTCACAGGTAATAAAAGAGACGTGAGACAAGCCAAGGTCATACACAGAGATAGCAGCGCAGTACAGAAGGGGCGAGCAGAGAATAGTCGGGGACAAGCAAGATGTCAGAACCTACCGGGAACGCGGTAACCAAAACGTGAGACGTAAGACGGAGTCGGGGTACAGGCCAGAGGTCAGAACAAGTCATAAACGGGTGCAGGCAGTCAGAGGCAAACAGGAACACTATTACAGGGATCAGGTCAGGAGCTCAAACAGTGCAGCATGAACTATAGCTGACACTGGCCCACAGGCTGCAGAGGACTTAAATAGCTCAGCCAGCTTCAGAGTGAGGCAGAAAGGATTAACTCCCACATGACCAGTCCAGAGACAGGAGAGCTGAACATAATCTCAGAACTGGATCATGACACTGCACTTATATAATATAGACAGGTAAATACAATGTGAACACTCAGCCCGGCCCACCTGGACTACAGTAACATGCAGTTATATATAATATAGAGAGGTAAATACAAAGTGAACCATCACCCCGCCCCATCTGGACTACTGTAACCTGCACTTTTGTAATATAGACAGGTAAATACAATGTGAACCCTCACCCCGACCCATCCGGACTACTGTAATTTGCACTTATGTAATATAGACAGGTAAAAACAATGTGAACCCTCACATCAGCCCATCTGAACTACTGTAGCCTGCACTTATATAATATAGACAGGTAAATACAATGTGATCCCTCACCCCGGCCCATCTGGACTACTGTAATCCGCACCTATGTAATATATATTATTATTTATTATTATAGCACCATTTATTCCATGGTGCTTTACATGTGAGTATATATAGGTAAATACAATGTGAACCCTCACTCTGGCTCATCTGGACTACTGTAACCTGCACTTTTGTAATATAGACAGGTAAATATAATGTGAACCCTCACTCAGGCCTATCTGGATTACTGTAATCAGCACTTAATGTAATATAAACAGTTAAATACAATGTGAATCCTCATCCCATCCCATCTGGACTACTGTAACCTGCACTTATGTAATATATATAGGTAAATACAATGTGAACCCTCACCCCGACCCATCCGGACTACTGCAATTTGCACTTATGTAATATAGACAGGTAAAAATAATGTGAACCCTCACATCTGCCCATCTGAACTACTGTAGCCTGCACTTATATAATATAGACAGGCAAATACAATGTGAACCCTCACCCCGGACCATCTGGACTACTGTAATCCGCACCTATGTAATATATATTATTATTTATTATTATAGCGCCATTTATTCCATGGTGCTTTACATGTGAGTATATATAGGTAAATACAATGTGAACCCTCACTCTGGCTCATCTGGACTACTGTAACCTGCACTTATGTAATATAGACAGGTAAATACAATGTGAACCCTCACACCGGCCTATCTGGATTACTGTAACCGGCACTTATGTAATATAAACAGGTAAATACAATGTGAATCCTCATCCCAGCCCATCTGGACTACTGTAACCTGCACTTATGTAATATATGTAGGTAAATACAATATGAACCTTTACCCCGACTCATCTGGACTACTGTAACCTACACTTATGTAATATAGACAGGTAAATACAATGTGAACCCTCACCCAGGCCCATCTGGACTACTGTAACCTGCACTTATGTAATATAGACAGGTAAATACAATTTGAACCCTCACCCCGCCCATCTGGACTATTGTCACCTGCCATAATACAAGCCCTTATTCTATCCCTGGAAATCATTATTTAATTCAATAACAGTACATGATGGGGGTTGTAGTGGAATGTGCTTGCCTCAGACTGTATCACACATGGTTTAGATACAATGAATAGCCTGGAGTCTGCAGTTCTGAGGATTCCTGGGCGGCCTCGGATTTGCTGGGATTATGTCAGCGCTGGTTGAGCTGCACCAGGCAGGAAATGTCACTTTATTGTAATGCAGTTTATATAAGGGTATTGATTGCTAAGTGACCCCTGACCCTACAATAATGTGTCCAGTTCGGTGCTCTCCCCACCCCCGCCCAGACCTGCAATAACCGTGAATCTCATTAATAACACTGGTCAACGCAATTTTTCTGGCAAAAGTTTTTTTTAAACATATTTTAAGTCAATTTTGGCTGCTGATTACGAATATGAACTCCGTTTTGGGCGATCACATCAGGATTTTGAGATATTTTCAATTTTTGATAAATTACTCCTATCTAATGTTTTATGATAAAAACACATGATTTTCGGTACCACATTTTGTATATGTTTAATCAAGAAATAACAAAGATTACAAAGTCTATGTACAGAACATCAAATATACTTACAGAATTAAACTACAAAGTATAAAAACACATATATACGGCACACGGATGAATGACAAATGGCCGTTATTTGGCTGATCTGTGATGTACGGCTTCTGGGTAGTCTCTCATCAAGCTCCAGCAATAGTCGCCATCATATGTGAGTCCCACCGGCCTTGATACCGTTCTTCCATTGTTTTAATGTCCTGATGAAAACGCTCCCCTTGTTCCTCGCTCACATCCCCAAAGTTCTCTTTAAAAAAGTCCAAATGGCTGTGTAAATAGTGAATCTTGATCCTCATTCTCCATCCAAGATTTCCCTGCTTTTCTGCTTTCTTATTCCCTCGAAAATTCTGCACATTGCAAAATCCATTCCAAGCTCTTTCTTCTGTCTCATTCATTGATGTGATAACATTTGGGTCTCTCATAAGTGTTCTTATTTGAGGTTCCATCAAATATTCCAGCCATTTTCTTCTCTTCACTAAGACCAGGAAAAGTTGACCATATATAGTTAAAGCGTTCTCCACCGTCATTGAGAGCTTTGACGAACTGCTTCATCAATCCAAGTTTTATGTGTAAGGGAGGAAAGACAATGTCCTTCCTATCAACTAGAGCAGTGTTCCCCAACTCTGGTCCTCAAGAGCCACCAACAGGTCATGTTTTCAGGATTTCCTTAGTATTGCACAGGCGATGAACTTATTGCCTGTGCAGGTGATGCTGTTATCACCTGTGCAATACTAAGGAAATCCTGAAAACAAGACCTGTTGGTGGCTCTTGAGGACTGGAGTTGGGGAACACTGCACTAGAGGATCATGGATGACATTCTTATCGCCAGATGACAAACTCTGCCGCTGAGGCCATTCCGTGTTCACCCAATGCTCTGCTGTAGCTCTACTGTCCCAGTAGCACAGAAAACAAGGGTGTTATCATAACAAACGGGAATTATGCATGTTCAAAGAAAACAAAGATATTCTCACATTTATTGGGAGACTAAATGAAAACTAAATTTACCTTAGTGAACCGTATAAACCGACACTTTTCATACACTACTTATATTTATCATGGAATTCACGAAAATGGGCTATATACCTATAGCGCAAAACCGTGATGTGATAGAGAAATTATGAGATCAGATTTGAATTCAGCCGCCTCAAATTAGTCTAAAACTGTTCTTAAAGTCCATGCCAGAATTTTTTCTTTTTTTTGTAGACCAGTGTAATGAGCCCGTAAGCCTTCTGCATGTATGACAGCATTTAATCAGGACGGAAGCCCCCTGGGGTGTCAGTCATCATGCGACATTTACACTGGGGGTCACAGACTTTATGCTGTATGTCAGAGAGGGGAGGAATGTTGCCGGCTGCACCTTTTGTTGGGCAGATTTTGGTTCTTCCTTTGGATTTTTCAGGTTGGAGGGATCTTGATGTTCTCGCTGCAGGACGTGAAGAGGCGACAATCCCACGGATTTTCACAAGCAAATTAGACATTTAACACCCTGGTGTCCGGATTATCAGCTGGTCGGGGGTCTGTGTAATATAGGGGGCAGCGGCGTATCGTGCCCCGGTGGTACCACTAAGCAGGGGCATCGCGAGCACTGAGGATTTGGGGTAGTGCACAAGCCTCAGGGTGGTCACCCCAGATCTTCGGGCAAGCGTCACTACGAGTCGTATCAACACGATGGTCGACACTAACGCTAAGTGATCTGCAGGACCCCGGTCCAACAGTCCGCAGTCCATGGCCACCAACCAAAGCCCTGCAAACCCCCCCAGTGCCGGCATCACACCGGGGTATACTAGTCAGAAGAGGCGCTCGGGGATTGCAGGAGGTCCGCAGGACTCTGGCCGGCCCCCCGTGGACTCCTGATGTGCCCGCTGGACCAGGGTCCTGGAAAGGTTTATGCTCATCTCCAGTGGATCCCCTGGTAGAGCCATTAGCCACGGCCCCTAGACTCCGGCCGCACCGCTCTCCATCCTGCTGGACGCTCTCGGCCTATGGCTGTAGGCTCCGGTGTGTGTGTAGTTGGGGGGTGCACATACTTTTCTCCATATTAATATCTTTGGCTGTAGGCTCCGGTGTGTGTGTGTAGTTGGGGGGTGCACATATATTTCTCCATATTAATATCTTTGGCTGTAGGCTCCGGTGTGTAGTAGTTGGGGGGTGCACATACTTTTCTCTGTCCTGTGTATTTTTAGGTTTCCTGTAAATGGCTGTGTTCCCTCCTGAGTCACCCTGGGCTCTGCTGCCATCTCCTGCTCGCTGCCGGCATTACACAGCACTGACTGGCAGGAGATGGGACCACTGACACTGACGGACGGTTTAGAAATTTTTGCAGAATCATTCTTGTAGAAACGTCTGCTTCTTACAGCTGAGGAGTTGTTACACTGTATCAAGGCTTTAAATTCCTCTATAAATTGGTAGGAATTGGTGGGCCATGGAATCAATAAGACCGCCACATAAAGGCGTAGATGCATCACTATATGGTCCTCGGTCACATGAGATATAAGGGACCGAGCACAATCTAATCCAGGCTGTGCACTACCGAGCCCCCGGGCAGAATTCTCCACCGCCATGCTTTATACTGCAGGCATCACCTGCTTACATACAGTTTGTGACTTTTACACATTTTCTGGTGGTGCCGTGTAACGTAACCTCCATGCTGTACACTGCAGGCGTGAGCTCCTTCTGTCCTGACGTCACATTACTCTTCCATTGTTCCTCTGTGTAGCCTTTCCCTTAGGCTGGGGTCACACTAGCGTAGAATACGGACGAGCGCTATGTGAGAACACATCGCAGCGCTCAGCCCAGTTTTAATCAATGGGGCAGCTCCCATCAGCGTGTTTTTTCTCGGGCGTATTCTACGTGCGACTGAAATCACAGCATGCTGCTATTGTCCCCGAGACTCGCCAATGCAAGCCTATGGGTGCGAGAAAAAATCGGACACCACACGGACCATGCGAGTTTGTTTTCGATTTTTCCTCCATTTGCAGATCAGTAACATCTCCAGCATTTCCATGATTCATGACTTTTCCTTGGTGTTGCCATATTGGGGACTGTATATATATATATATATATATATATATATATATAGTGCTCAAAAAATAAAGTGAACACTTAAACAACAGAATCTAACTCCAAGTAAATCAAACTCCTGTGAAATCAAACTGTCCACTTAGGAAGCAACACTGATTGACAATCAATGTCACATGTTGTTGTGCAAATGGAATAGACAACAGATGGAAGTTATTGGCAATTATCAAGGCACCTTCAATAAAGAAGCGGTTCTGCAGGTGGGGACCACAGACCACATCTCAGTACCAATGCCTTCTGGCTTTGTTTTGGTCACTTTTGAATGTTGTTTGTGCTTTCACACTCGTGGTAGCATGAGACGGACTCTACAACCCACACAAGTGGCTCAGGTAGTGCAGCTCATCCAGGATGGCACATCAATGCGAGCTGTGGCAAGATGTGCTCTTCACAGATGAAAGCAGGTTCACACTGAGCACATGTGACAGCCGTGACAGAGTCTGGAGACGCCGTGGAGAGCGATCTGCTGCCTGCAACATCCTTCAGCATGACCAGTTTGGCAGTGGGTCAGTAATGGTGTGGGATGGCATTTCTTTGGAGGTCCGCACAGCCCTCCATGTGCTCTCCAGAGGTAGCCTGACTGCCATTAGGTACCGAGATGAGATCCTCAGACCCCTTGTGAGACCATATGCTGGTGCGGTTGGCCCTAGGGTTCCTCCTAATGCAGGACAATGCCAGACCTCATGTGGCTGGAGTGTGTCAGCAGTTCCTGCAAGATGAAGGCATTGAAGCTATGGACTGGCCCGCCCGTTCCCAAGATCTGAATCCGATTGAACACATCTGGGACATCATGTCTCGCACCATCCACCAACATCACTTTGCACCACAGACTGTCCAGGAGTTGGCGTATGCTTTAGTCCAGGTCTGGGAGGAGATCCCTCAGGAGACCATCTGCCGCCTCATCAGGAGCATGAGCAGGCATTGTAGGGAGGTCATACAGGCACGTGGAGGCCACACACACTACTGAGCATCATTTCCTGGTCTTGAGGCATTTCCACTGAAGTTGGATCAGCCTGTAACTTCATTTTCCATTTTGATTTTGAGCATCATTCCAACTCCAGACCTCCGTGGGATATTAGTTGTGATTTATGTTGATCATTTTTATGTTTTATTGTTCTCAACACATTCCACTATGTAATGAATAAAGATTTACAACTGGAATATTTCATTCAATGATATCTAGGATGTGGGATTTTAGTGTTCCCTTTATTTTATTGAGTAATACACACACACGTGCTTCTCACAGAATGAGAATATCATCAAAAAGTGAATTTATTTCAGTTCTTCAATACAAAAAGTGAATCTCATATTCTATAGAGTCATTAATGTTGATGATTATGGCTTCACTAGCTCTTAGTCAAGACCAAGTAATGATCAAGACTGCTGACCTGACATGTCCAGAAGGCGTCACTGACACACTCTACAAGGAGGGGAAGCCACAAAAGGTCATTGGTAAAGAACCCGGCTGTTCTCACAGTGCTGTATCCAAGCATATTAATGGAAAGTGGAGTGGAAGGAAAAAGTGTGGTAGAAAAAGGTGCACAAGCAACCGGGATAACCGCAGCCTGGAAAGGATTGTTAAGAAAAAGCCATTCAATAATGTAGGTAGATTCACAAGGAGTGGACTCTGCTGCTGGAGTCATTACTTCAAGAGCCACCACACACAGACGTGTCCAGGACATGGGCTACAAGTGTCACATTCCTTGTGTCAGCCACTCATGACCAATAGACAACGCCAGAAGTGTCTTACCTGGGCCAAGGAGAAAAAGAACCGGACTGTTGTCAGTGGTCCAAGGTATTTTCAGATGAAAGTAAATTTTACATTTCATTTGAAAATCAAGGTCCAGAGTCTGGAGGAAGAGTGGAGAGGCCACAATCCAAGCTGCTGGAGGTCTAGGGTGAAGTCTCCACAATCAGTGATGGTTTGGGGAGCCATGTCATCTGCTGGTGTAGGTCCGCTGTGTTTTATCAAGGCCGAAGTCAGCGCAGCCGTCCAGGACATTTTAGAGCACTTCATGCTTCCCTCTGCCGACAAGCTTTTTGGAGATGGCAATGTCATTCTCCAGCAGGACTTGGCCCCTGTCTACACGGCCAAATGTACCAATACCTGGTGTAAAAACAACAGTATCACTGGGCTCGATTGGCAGCAAACTCACCTGACCTTACCCCCATAGAGAATCTATGGAGTATTGTCAAGAGGAAGATGTGAGACACCAGACCCAACAATGCAGACGAGCTGAAGGCTGCTATCAAAGCAACCTGGGCTTCCATAACCCCTCAGCAGCACCACAGGCTGATCGCCTCCATGCCACGCCGCATTGATGCAGTAATTGATGCAAAAGGACCAAGTATTGAGTGCATTTACTGAACATACATTTCAGTAGGACAACATTTCAGATTTTACAATCATTTTTCAAGCTAATTTACTGAGATAATGACTTTTGGGTTTTCATTGGCTGTAAGCCATAATCATCGACATTAACAGAAATAAACACGTGAAATAGATCACTGTGTAATGACTCTATAGAATATAGGAGCTTCACCTTTTGTATTGAAGAACTGAAATAAATTAACTTTTTGATGATATTCTAATTTAGTGAGAAGCACCTGAATATATAGATTTACACAATGTATATATATATATATATATATATATATATATATATATATACACACCTTCTCTAGGATTTGCACTTCCAGCAAAGGTTAATGGCTCTGCCGGGTTTCTCTGGGGGTGGCAGCATGAAATCTCTCAGCTCATCGTCAGCGGAGTGACGTTAGGAGGAAGCTAGCGGGAGATTGATCCTGGCGGTAATTGGGTCTCACTCTCCTGTCCATCTCCATCAATATAAATCCCAGCAGGATTCACAGGGCAAAGTGAGGTGCAACCTGGACAAGGATTGGCCGTGGACACATGTCCATGGCCGGGCCATTGCCACCTGCTGGTTAATTATGAAGCCTCGGATCCTGGCCTCACAGGTAGATGGACCCCAGGGGTGAACTCTTGGCTGTAAATTCCTGATCAATCATTAGTTGCTTGGCGTCATATATATCAGGATGGAAACATGATCAGATCTAAAGATTGTACTGAAGACAGGACTGTATCTAAGCCTGACACGTGGGTCAGCAGTAGTGGTGTGCGGTTTTCAGCAGGTTAATACCAGGCTTATCTCTTGTTCTTTGGTCAGATAGTGGATTTCTAACCTTTGATGTAAGAGAGTCTGCTAGCCCTTCTTCAAGCACTTGGTATTAAACTTTGCAGGTAACTTTGGTTTTGACGTCATAGTTAGCGATCGGCCACTGAACAAGTGGATTGTGGACACGGATCCGATGTCTCGCTGTCCTATATATTGGGTGAGGGAGATCGTTGTCAGGAGTTGGGAATGGCTTCACTGTTTTTCTCTGGTTATGGCTGATCAAGGATCCCATCTTCTCCAGTGTACCCCTTCTGATAGAATAGACCTAGCATCGTGCTGCCCGCAAATACCAGCTTTGCCATTAGTGAGTAGAAGACTTTGGTCCAAACTACAAGGAACCTAATAGTAACTTGGACAATCTCAGGCTGGACCAAAGTGACAAAGGAGTAAGACGGTGGGCAGTCGAACGGAACTTGGGACAAGAAAACCAAGACAGTAGAACAACCAGGAGCCCCAACAAGAAGAAGAGACAAATTACTAATGGCACCAACTATTGGAGGTCCTGGGATGTGAAGAGGAGTCCAGAGTGACCACAGGAGATCTGGTCTCTGATCATGACTTCATGAGACACTGGAGCATCCCGTGGATGGCCTGTGTAACCCAATATCGGAGCCACTACAGTCCAGGCTTCTGCTCTTCAGACCGGGAGTGCGGCACAATATATTATAAGGGCAAAAGCAACCAGGAAAACGCCAAGGTGTAACTAGAAGGCGAAGTCGGCCATGGCTGAATTGCACCTCCTGAATCTTGTGCGGCAAATGTTCAAGAGGTTGTCCACCGTCCCAATTAACCGAGATTTTTCTAAATCAATTATTTATTATCTGTGCCGGCAGTGATCACACGATCCCGGCTGTCGTCTTCGTCTGTTAGTTTCTCCTTCCAGTTTCTGATCTTGGACAGATGATCACATCGATGTCACCTGAAAAATTATCTTACTTCTTCGAGCCTAAGTTCACCGGGACAATGGTGAAAACTATTGGACAACCCTTTACAATATTCAAGACTATATTGCACTGTTGGAGAAAGAAGGAAACGTCGGATGTGGTGTTCTGCACCTGTTTTATTTTGTGCCGTATTTTCAATGTCTGCGCCAAGTGCGGATTCTGCTCCTGACTCCAACATTATGAAAATTCAGACTTTACTGCTCAGAGACGATGCCATTATCGCACTGAACTCCGTTACGAGACATTCATGGATCTAACCAGGATGAGTTTGTAAGAAAGTAAAGTAAGACGCAGCTCGCGGGACAAGACCTCGGTATTCAGAGGATGAAGCTGTCACATTTGTGTCCTTTCACAAACAACCTATTAATCACTTTGATTTAACCCCTCGTCGTAGCGCTCTCCCCGCTCCCCCCAGGAGAGATAAATCATTAGAGATGAATAATGTCCTATATAGCACCCAGGAAGGATCAATTAACAGTTCGTTAGGCTCCATTGCCTGCCAAGCTTTTCCTAAATCACCTTTTGTTTCAATGTCCTCTCGTAATTAAAACTCTGAATAGAATCCATCGCCCGGTCGCAGTTCGCTTTAAATGCCTTTTTATGGCTGCAGTTAACAGGAAAATGGTGTAATATTATCCCGGAGGTGGGGGCACGATGGCCACAATGGATTCACAGCTTAGGAGACCCCAAAAAAATCACAGGTAAAGACCAGAACCAAGATGTGGGTTCTGAAAAGTCAAAAAGCCAATTATGCGACTGGTCGGGTGTTTGGTGATGACATCGGGCTCATGGTTGAGTGTTAGATCCAGTTGAGGTCAAAACTCCCTGCCTAAAAGTTTCTCCATATAAAACTCAAAAACTATTTCACTATGGTCTCATTTTGTCCCCGGAGGTCCCTACACTGAATTATTCCTCAAACTGTAGCCTCAAAGTTGGTGATCCTCCAAAGAAGGATCTCTCCGATGGTCCAAAGTTCTGTGAAGATGGCTTTATACCAATTCTACAAACACCTGGCATTGAGCATGGTGATCGCAGGCTTGTGTGTGTCTTCTCTCCCATAGAAACTCCAATACTTGAATGTTCTGTGCTTTATGTTTCCAATATTGATGCCAAATCCAAAGGTAAAAAATCTCCTCCATGCTCTTCATTACTTTCCAGTTCCATTTTGGTCTCCCATTTAGCCACCAATGGTAAGAAACTTTGAGTTGATGAATCTACCTTATACATCCATTTATTGAAATTAGATGGTTGTGCTCTCGAATATGAGGTCATGGGTAACGTAACTGTGCGGAGATGAACCATCAGTATTGGAAGACCTTTTCTGGAATCTTGGGAATGGCTAAGACTTATTTTTTTGTCGACACATGATCACGGGAACGGGTGGGAGTTCATGTAGAAAGACAGGTAATTAATGGAGGTCACGGATCTGCATGGGACAGACCAGCTCTTGGTGGATAGACTACTTTAATGACGTAGTTTATAAGAGTAAAATTATAATTTTTCCAAATTATAAGAAATTTTGAGACGTGAATATGCACAGGTGGATGTCTCAGCCTTCACTGTTGGGTCCTCTGTGCTCTACAAAGCCCTTATAAAGCACAGATCAGAGATTTCCATTTTAAAGAAGTTCTTTGCTTTGGACCGTCTCTACTCATGTGTTCTCAAAATTACCACCAGAAGAGAGGGCACCATGCTGGTTCCTTGTGTGTGAGAGTAGAGGCGTCAGGACGTCGGCAGGTTTTTCCGGGCCACAAACTGGATTCTTCTGCCACGAGATGACTCCCATGCCCCAAAGGATGCCACTGCCAATAACCAGTGTAGACCTGGAGTGCAGGCACCTGCTGCCCGGATCCCACCTTCTGTCCGGAACCTCAGCAGTAAAAACAACTTGTGCAGTAAATAAAGATCTCCTTCCGCACTGCAGGGAACATCTGGAGATGGCACGGTTCCCCCATTTCTAATGGCCCATTTGCAATGACTCATTTCAGACCAGTAATGAGCACCGATTATTATTATTATTGTGTTATTATTATTTATTTATATAGCACCATTAATTCCATGGTGCTATACATGAGAAAAAGGGTTACGTACAGGGTTATAGATATCATTTACAGTAAGCAAATTTACAGTGACAGACTGGTACAGAGGGGAGAGGACCCTGTCCTTGCGGACATACATTCTATGGGATAATGGGGAAGAGACAGAAGGTCGGGCGTGCAGCAGCTCTGGTGGTGGTGAGGCGGCAGCTCTGGTGGTGGTAATGCTTCAGTTCTGGTGGTGGTGAGGTGGCAGCTCTGGCGGTGGTGAAGCAGCAACTCTGGTGGTGGTGATGCGCAGCTCTGGCGGTGGTGACGCGGCAGCTCGGGTGGATGGTGATGCGGCAGCTCGGGTGGATGGTGACGTGGCAGCTCGGGTGGATGGTGACGTGGCAGCTCGGGTGGTGGTGAGGCGGCAGCTCGGGTGGTGGTGAGGTGGCAGCTCTGGTGGTGGTGAGGCAGCAGAATGGTTATGGCAGGCTGTAGGCTTTCCTGAAGAGATGGGTTTTCAGGTTCCGTCTGAAGGATCTGAGGGTGGTGTACATTTGGATGTGCAGTTTGAAGGACAGGGCAGAGTTGAGAGTTACCCCGAGGCAGAGGATTTCAGGTGCTGGAGAGAGCGTGATGCCGTTTACCGTAATAGATCAGGTAGGGGGGATAAGTGAGAAGGGGGAAAGATGATGAGTTCGGTTTTGTCTACAGTTTTAAGAAACGAGAGTTGAAGAAGGAGGTGTGAGGCAGTGACCCCTGTTACAGCTATGGGGCGCTGTATGTGCTCTCCAGAATGTGCATGGAAGCGTAGCGAGGCCATGAGGGCATACTACAGACACAGGTGTGGCTGTAATTAGAATAGTGAGGCAGTGGCTGATTAAAAAGCCCTGTAGTACTGGGGGAGGTGTCAGTGTGTTCTTGGAAGCAGACAGGGCAGTTGTCTGCAGAGCTCTCTCTGTGTGGAGCAGCACAGAGGCTAAAGGAACCAGAGAGACTGACACCCTGCGTCTTGGGCTGTCTTATGTGTACCCAGCTGCACTCCAGAGGATAAAGAGTGCAGTGCGCTGAGTGAGTACAGAAACTTGTTACCGGCGTGCGGTCACCCAGGGAAACTGGACAGAGGGAAGTTCGGCCTGTGTATTGACTGCGTCATATAGCCATACATTATTAATGGACTGTATGAAGAAGCTGTATACTATATTGACTATGTGAAGTAACACAATAAAAGAACGTTTTGTTTGAACTTGCTTGGGTCACTGCCGTTTAACTGTGTATGGTCCTACCGCTGCATCACAGAGGATATGGTTGATAGACACTCAGGGATTCTGGACAGCAGAGAGGAGACATCTGGGCCAGAGAGGTAGATCTGAGTGTCGTCCGCATACAGGTGGTACTGGAAGCCATGGGACTTTATGAGTTGTCCTAGGCCAAGAGTATAGATGGAAAAAAGTAGGGGCCCTAGGATAGAGCCTTGAGGGACTCCAACAGAGAGCGGGCGGGATGAGGAGGTGGTGTAGGAGTGGGAAACGCTAAATGTGCGGTGGTCGGAAAGGTATGAGGCAATCCAGGACAGGGCAAGGTCTTTGATGCCAAGGGAAGAAAGAATCTGTAGCAGTAGGCAGTGATCGACTGTGTCCAAAGCAGAGGACAGGTCGAGAAGGAGGAGGATGGAGAACTGTCTGTTAGCTTTGGCTGTAAGTCGTTGGTAATTTTGGTCAGAGCAGTCTTGGTGGAGTGGTGGGGGCGGAAGCCAGATTGGAGGTTGTCAAGGAGAGAGTTAGATGAGAGGTGGGAGGAAAGTTGAGCGTGGACATGCTGCTCAAGGAGTTTTGAAGCAAACGGGAGCAGTGATATGGGGCGATACCTGGGCATAGCGGTTGGGTCAAAGTTAGTTTTTTTGAGGATGGGTGTGATGGTGGCATGTTTGATTGACTAGTTGTTTGGCGCTCTGGGCTGTGAACAATGATGATTGCTAATACGATGGTCCCGGCACCATATATAGTGCATGCTTTTTGCAGCACGTCGTGTTTACACGTGGATACTGAGAAACAGTTTGTGCGGGGCTCTGGATACTGAGAAACACATTGTGCGGGGCTCTGGATACTGAGAAACACATTGTGCGGGGCTCTGGATGCAAAGAAACATGTTGTGCGGGGCTCTGGATACTGAGAAACACATTGTGCGGGGCTCTGGATACTGAGAAACACATTGTGCGGGGCTCTGGATGCAAAGAAACATGTTGTGCGGGGCTCTGGATGCTGAGGAACACGTTGTGCGGGGCTCTGGATACTTAGAAATATGTTGTGCGGGACTTTGGATACTGAGAAATAGTTTGTGCGGGGCTCTGGATACTGAGAAACACATTGTGCGGGGCTCTGGATACTGAGAAACAGGTTGTGCGGGGCTCTGGATGCAAAGAAACATGTTGTGCGGGGCTCTGAATACTGAGAAACAGTTTGTGCGGGGCTCTGGATACTGAGAAACAGTTTGTGCGGGGCTCTGGATACTGAGAAACAGGTTGTGCGGGGCTCTGGATACTGAGAAACAGGTTGTGCGGGGCTCTGGATACTGAGAAACAGGTTGTGCGGGGCTCTGGATACTGAGAAACAGGTTGTGCGGGGCTCTGGATACTGAGAAACAGGTTGTGCGGGGCTCTGGATACTGAGAAACATGTTGTGCGGGGCTCTGGATGCTGAGAAACATGTTGTGCGGGGCTCTGGATGCTGAGGAACAGGTTGTGCGGGGCTCTGGATGCTGAGGAACAGGTTGTGCGGGGCTCTGGATGCTGAGGAACACGTTGTGCGGGGCTCTGGATACTGAGAAATATGTTGTGCGGGGCTCTGGATACTGAGAAACAGTTTGTGCGGGGCTCTGGATACTGAGAAATACATTGTGCGGGGCTCTGGATACTGAGAAACAGGTTGTGCGGGGCTCTGGATACTGAGAAACAGGTTGTGCGGGGCTCTGGATACTGAGAAACAGGTTGTGCGGGGCTCTGGATACTGAGAAACATGTTGTGCGGGGCTCTGGATGCTGAGGAACAGGTTGTGCGGGGCTCTGGATACTGAGAAACATGTTGTGCGGGGCTCTGGATGCTGAGGAACAGGTTGTGCGGGGCTCTGGATACTGAGAAACACATTGTGCGGGGCTCTGGATACTGAGAAACAGGTTGTGCGGGGCTCTGGATACTGAGAAACATGTTGTGCGGGGCTCTGGATGCTGAGAAACAGGTTGTGCGGGGCTCTGGATGCAAAGAAACATGTTGTGCGGGGCTCTGAATGCTGAGGAACACGTGCGGGGCTCTGGATGCTGAGAAACATGTTGTGCGAGGCTCTGGATACTGAGAAACATGTTGTGCGGGGCTCTGGATGCAAAGAAACATGTTGTGCGGGGCTCTGGATACTGAGAAACAGTTTGTGCGGGGCTCTGGATACTGAGAAACAGGTTGTGCGGGGCTCTGGATACTGAGAAACACATTGTGCGGGGCTCTGGATACTGAGAAACAGGTTGTGCGGGGCTCTGGATACTGAGAAACACATTGTGAGGGGTTCTGGATGCTGAGGAACAGGTTGTGCGGGGCTCTGGATACTGAGAAACAGGTTGTGCTGGGCACTGGATGCAAAGAAACATGTTGTGCGGGGCTCTGGATGCTGAGGAACAGGTTGTGCGGGGCTCTGGATGCTGAGAAACATGTTGTGCGGGGCTCTGGATACTGAGAAACATGTTGTGCGGGGCTCTGGATGCTGAGGAACAGGTTGTGCGGGGCTCTGGATGCTGAGAAACATGTTGTGCGGGGCTCTGGATGCAGAGAAACATGTTGTGCGGGGCTCTGGATGCTGAGAAACATGTTGTGCGGTGCTTTGGATACAGAGAAACATGTTGTGCGGTGCTCTGGATGCTGAGGAACAGGTTGTAAAGGGCTCTGGATGCTGAGAAACATGTTGTGCGGGGCTCTGGATACTGAGAAACATGTTGTGCGGTGCTCTGGATACAGAGAAACATGTTGTGCGGGGCTCTGGATGCTGAGGAACAGGTTGTAAAGGGCTCTGGATACTGAGAAACACATTGTGAGGGGTTCTGGATGCTGAGGAACATGTTGTGCGGGGCTCTGGATGCTGAGGAACATGTTGTGCGGGGCTCTGGATGCTGAGGAACATGTTGTGCGCGGCTCTGGATGCTGAGGAACACGTTGTGCGGGGCTCTGGATGCTGAGGAACAGGTTGTGCGGAGCTCTGGATACTGAGAAACATGTTGTGCGGGGCTCTGAATACTGAGAAACACATTGTGAGGGGTTCTGGATGCTGAGGAACAGGTTGTGCGGGGCTCTGGATGCTGAGGAACAGGTTGTGCGGGGCTCTGGATGCAAAGAAACATGTTGTGCGGGGCTCTGGATGCTGAGGAACATGTTGTGCGGGGCTCTGGATACTGAGAAACATGTTGTGCGGGGCTCTGGATACTGAGAAACATGTTGTGCGGGGCTCTGGATGCTGGGGAACAGGTTGTGCGGGGCTCTGGATACTGAGAAACATGTTGTGCGGGGCTCTGGATGCTGAGAAACATGTTGTGCGGGGCTCTGGATGCTGAGAAACATGTTTTGCGGGGCTCTGGATACTGAGAAACATGTTGTGCGGGGCTCTGGATGCCGAGAAACAGGTTGTGCGGGGCTCTGGATACTGAGAAACAGGTTGTGCGGGGCTCTGGATGTTGAGGAACATGTTGTGCGGGGCTCTGGATACTGAGGAACAGGTTGTGCGGGGCTCTGGATGCTGAGGAACAGGTTGTGCAGAGCTCTGGATGCAGAGAAACATGTTGTGCGGGGCTCTGGATGCTGAGGAACAGGTTGTGCGGGGCTCTGGATACTGAGAAACATGTTGTGCGGGGCTCTGGATACTGAGGAACAGGTTGTGCGGGGCTCTGGATGCTGAGAAACAGGTTGTGCGGGGCTCTGGATGCTGAGGAACAGGTTGTGCGGGGCTCTGGATACTGAGAAACATGTTGTGCGGGGCTCTGGATGCTGAGGAACACGTTGTGCGGGGCTCTGGATGCTGAGGAACACGTTGTGCGGGGCTCTGGATGCTGAGGAACACGTTGTGCGGGGCTCTGGATGCTGAGGAACACGTTGTGCGGGGCTCTGGATGCTGAGGAACAGGTTGTGCGGGGCTCTGGATGCTGAGGAACAGGTTGTGCGGGGCTCTGGATGCTGAGGAACAGGTTGTGCGGGGCTCTGGATGCTGAGGAACAGGTTGTGCGGGGCTCTGGATGCTGAGGAACAGGTTGTGCGGGGCTCTGGATGCTGAGGAACACGTTGTGCGGGGCTCTGGATGCTGAGAAACATGTTGTGCGGTGCTCTGGATGCTGAGGAACACGTTGTGCGGGGCTCTGGATGCTGAGGAACAGGTTGTAAAGGGCTCTGGATACTGAGAAACACATTGTGAGGGGTTCTGGATACTGAGGAACAGGTTGTGCGGGGCTCTGGATGCTGAGGAACAGGTTGTGCGGGGCTCTGGATACTGAGGAACAGGTTGTGCGGGGCTCTGGATGCTGAGGAACAAGTTGTGCGGGGCTCTGGATGCTGAGGAACAGGTTGTGCGGGGCTCTGGATGCTGAGGAACAGGTTGTGCGGGGCTCTGGATGCTGAGGAACAGGTTGTCCGGGGCTCTGGATGCTGAGGTACAGGTTGTGCGGGGCTCTGGATGCTGAGGAACAGGTTGTGCGGGGCTCTGGATGCTGAGGAACAGGTTGTGCGGGGCTCTGGATGCTGAGGAACAGGTTGTGCGGGGTTCTGGATGCTGAGGAACAGGTTGTGCGGGGCTCTGGATGCTGAGGAACAGGTTGTGCGGGGCTCTGGATGCTGAGGAACAGGTTGAGGGGTTCCATCTTGGATGTAACGGAGTTACGCACGTCCGACCTCTGCTCCATCCATTGATTATTGGACTGCAGGAGAACGCTGCGTACAGCGCTCCTCTATTATGGCAGTCCCATAGACAAGGAATGCTATAACAGCCAGACATTTTGGTCGAGGGTCTTGGCACAAATTTCGCGTCAGGACCCGGAGCTTCAACCTGCGCCATCAACGCAATAATGGAAAAGTGTAAAGTGTGACGGCCCCAGATCTGGAGTATTAATGTGCGCACATATCGGACGGGGCCAGGGCTGGTGATAATAAGCTCCTGGCGTTACTGTCTGACTATAATGATAATTCGGGGAGAAATTATGACTTTTCTGCCCTTTTCACCTGCCGGACTCATAAAGGTAATCTGATTTTGTGGATCGGGCGGCTTTGTGCGGCGTCCATCATCGATCTCCTGCCCCATGTATCTAGCCGCAGTTAAACTTCTGCGGACAAGTTGGTATTTTTTCCTGCAGGATTAATTATAAGTATTGACGAGTCCGGAGCGTCATTTGCATAGGAAGCGTTAATGAGAAGAAATTCAGTTTTAGAAAAGAGCCCTAAAGAAAAGCGAGAGAACAAACACCCGGCTCCAAAATCAATGGTGATTTGCACTGTAGAGATGGCGGTGGCGTCTGAACGCGTTCCTGCTAATCAATGCCGGCGGGAGGCAGCCCGGGGACCGGCTCTAAGAGTCTCAGAGAGGCATTGGACAATCCGAAACCACCGGCTTTGAAGCCTCAATGACACTCGGGGGATCTGTCCCAAGGACAAAGCATTTGGTGCCTGAGGGTCTCCACCCCGATAATAGAGGGTGGGTGACTACAGAGGAGTCCAATGTCGCAGCCGCAAAGTCAAGTCAAGTAGAACTTGGATAATTTCACAGAAAATGTCCTGTAGCTGCCCACACACTGCAGGGAGATGAGTCCGGTGTATACGGCACTACCCGCTGCAGGCAGTGGTCGTAACAGACTCTACAGACACCGGCGGGAAGCTACGGGCAGAGAGACCGGGGTCCACAGCGACGGGCACACAACACATCCAATCTCCAAACCAGGCCCAAGTATTACTGCCATAAATAATACCGCCACATAGTGAGTGCAAAATACCGCCATACAATGATTCTAAAGGATCAGTACTCAGTGACCGAATAATACAGCCATACAATGGTTATACAATATCACCACAGTGACGGAATACTGCCACCACACAGTGAATAACACCGCCATACAACGAATGAAAAATTTCACTACACAGTGAGTGAATAATATTGCCATACCATGATTGTATAATATCACTATGCATTGACTGAATACTACCACCACAAAGAAAGTGAATAATATCGCCAGCAAGTGAGTGAACTACACCTCTATACAATGGTCCACGGCGACTGAAATGGACCCCTGCAAACTGTTTCCGGAACCAACGGTGCCTCTTCTGATTCGTAGGCTTCATGCAACGTCATTATTGTACTGCGATGCAGTTACAACACCCGCTACTACCTCCAATACAACACCCCCTACTACCTCCAATACAACATCCGCTACTACCTCCAATACAACATCCGCTACTACCTCCAATACAACACCCCCTACTACCTCCAATACAACACCCGCTACTACCTCCACTACAACATCCGCTACTACCTCCAATACAACATCCGCTACTACCTCCAATACAACACCCCCTACTACCTCCAATACAACACCCCCTACTACCTCCAATACAACACCGGCTACTACCTCCACTACAACATCCGCTACTACCTCCAATACAACAGCCGCTACTACCTCCAATACAACATCCGCTAACACATCCAATACAACATCCGCTACTACCTCCAATACAACACCCCCTACTACCTCCAATACAACATCCGCTACTACCTCCAATACAACACCCCCTACTACCTCCAATACAACACCCCCTACTACCTCCAATACAACACCCGCTACTACCTCCACTACAACATCCGCTACTACCTCCAATACAACATCCGCTACTACCTCCAATACAACACCCCCTACTACCTCCAATACAACACCCCCTACTACCTCCAATACAACACCGGCTACTACCTCCACTACAACATCCGCTACTACCTCCAATACAACATCCGCTACTACCTCCAATACAACAGCCGCTACTACCTCCAATACAACATCCGCTACTACCTCCAATACAACACCCCCTACTACCTCCAATACAACATCCGCTACTACCTCCAATACAACACCCCCTACTACCTCCAATACAACACCCCCTACTACCTCCAATACAACACCCGCTACTACCTCCACTACAACATCCGCTACTACCTCCAATACAACATCCGCTACTACCTCCAATACAACACCCCCTACTACCTCCAATACAACACCCCCTACTACCTCCAATACAACACCGGCTACTACCTCCACTACAACATCCGCTACTACCTCCAATACAACATCCGCTACTACCTCCAATACAACACCCGCTACTACCTCCAATACAATACCCGCTACTACCTCCAATACAACATTCGCTAATACCTCCAATACAATACCCGCTACTACCTCCAATACAATACCCGCTACTACCTCCAATACAACACCCGCTACTACCCCCAATACAACACCCCCTACTACCTCAAATACAACATCCGCTACTACCTCCAATAAAACACCCCCTACTACCGCCAATACATCCCCTACTACCTCCAATACAACATCCGCTACTACCTCCAATACAACACCCACTACTACCTCCAATACAACAGCCGCTACTACCTCCAATACAACATCCGCTACTACCTCCAATACAACACCCGCTACTACCTCCAATACAACACCCCCTACTACCTCCAATACAACATCCGCTACTACCTCCAATACAACACCCCCTACTACCTCCAATACAACATCCGCTACTACCTCCAATACAACACCCCCTACTACCTCCAATACAACACCCGCTACTACCTCCAATACAACACCCCCTACTACCTCCAATACAACACCCGCTACTACCTCCAATACAACACCCGCTACTACCCCCAATACAACACCCCCTACTACCTCCAATACAACATCCGCTACTACCTCCAATACAACACCCGCTACTACCTCCAATACAACACCCGCTACTACCTCCAATACAACACCCCCTTCTACCTCCAATACAACATCCGCTACTACCTCCAATACAACACCCCCTACTACCTCCAATACAACATCTGCTACTACCTCCAATACAACACCCCCTACTACCTCCAATACAACACCCCCTACTACCTCCAATACAACATTCGCTAATACCTCCAATACAATACCCGCTACTACCTCCAATACAATACCCGCTACTACCTCCAATACAACACCCGCTACTACCCCCAATACAACACCCCCTACTACCTCCAATACAACATCCGCTACTACCTCCAATACAACACCCCCTACTACCTCCAATACAACACCCGCTACTACCTCCAGGGATTCAAGCTTCAGGAGGCTAATTTGCATATTCCAGGTGCCTTCTGGGAGAAGCGAAGTCTCCCTAAGCTAGAAGATCGTTGGGTACAGCCGGGACCAGTTGCTTCGAAAGCATCACCAAACCGCGCGCCGTAAGGCGCGTGAATTTTTGCCTGTAGGACATTATTGCAAGAGAGCTTGGCTGAGTAGATTACACAAGAAGGAAAACACACAGCAAGTCAGCAGGATCTAGGAGCAACATGGCAGATGTGACAACCTACATGGTGAGCTGCAGCATGTGCTACATGTTCACAGATCGACCAGAAGAAGAATCCAATTTCACCTGTCAGAAGTGTAGACTAGTGGCCCTTTTAGAAGAAAAGGTGCGGGGTCTGGAAGAAAGAATAGCAACTTTGAAACTCATCAAAGAGAATGAAGACTTTCTAGACAGAACAGAAGCATCTCTACTGGTCACAGAAGGTGCAAAAAGTGTCAGAGAACCTCCAAAAGCAGATGAGTGGAAGCATGTGACCAAAAGAAGCAAGAAGACCATGGAGAAATCACCAACCACACAACTGAAGAACCGATATCAAATCTTTGTAGAGGATGAAGATGGCACACCTAAGAATGAAGCAATACCAGCAAGCAAAAAAGAAAAGGGCACACAGCAACAAGTGACAGCAAAAAGTACAGCCAAGAAGCAACGAAGAGTGGTGGTGGTGGGAGACTCACTACTGAGAGGCACCGAAGCAGCCATCTGCAGACCGGACATAACTGCAAGAGAAGTATGCTGCCTTCCAGGTGCGATGATCAAGGATGTGACCGATAGGATACCAAAGCTCTTCAGCTCCAAGGACGTCCACCCATTTCTTCTGATACATGTTGGCACCAATGACACGGCAAGGAAGGACCTACCGACAATCTGCAAGGACTTTGAAGAGTTGGGGAAGAAAGTAAAGGAACTGGATGCACAGGTAGTTTTTTCTTCTATCCTTCCAGTAGATGGGCATGGCACCAGGAGATGGAACAGGATCCTTGATGCAAACAACTGGCTAAGACGATGGTGCAGACAACAAGGATTTGGATTCCTGGACCACGGTGTGAATTACTGGTATGATGGACTCCTCGCCAGAGACGGACTACACCTCAACAAACCTGGGAAACACACATTCGCCAGAAGACTCGCTACACTCATCAGGAGGGCGTTAAACTAGAAGAAGAGGGGACGGGAAGAAAAACATTAGACTCGTACAAAGACGACCCAGGAAAACATACTCAGAAGGGAGGTAAGAACATTTCTAAAACAATCCACAGTGAGGAGATTGGAACAAAACAAAATCCTCTAAACTGCATGCTCGCAAACGCCAGAAGCCTGACAAACAAGATGGAAGAACTAGAAGCAGAAATATCTACAGGTAACTTTGACATAGTGGGAATAACCGAGACATGGTTAGATGAAAGCTATGACTGGGCAGTTAACTTACAGGGTTACAGTCTGTTTAGAAAGGATCGTAAAAATCGGAGAGGAGGAGGGGTTTGTCTCTATGTAAAGTCTTGTCTAAAGTCCACTTTAAGGGAGGATATTAGCGAAGGGAATGAAGATGTCGAGTCCATATGGGTTGAAATTCATGGAGGGAAAAATGGTAACAAAATTCTCATTGGGGTCTGTTACAAACCCCCAAATATAACAGAAAGCATGGAAAGTCTACTTCTAAAGCAGATAGATGAAGCTGCAACCCATAATGAGGTCCTGGTTATGGGGGACTTTAACTACCCGGATATTAACTGGGAAACAGAAACCTGTGAAACCCATAAAGGCAACAGGTTTCTGCTAATAACCAAGAAAAATTATCTTTCACAATTGGTGCAGAATCCAACCAGAGGAGCAGCACTTTTAGACCTAATACTATCTAATAGACCTGACAGAATAACAAATCTGCAGGTGGTCGGGCATCTAGGAAATAGCGACCACAATATTGTGCAGTTTCACCTGTCTTTCACTAGGGGGACTTGTCAGGGAGTCACAAAAACATTGAACTTTAGGAAGGCAAAGTTTGAACAGCTTAGAGATGCCCTTAATCTGGTAGACTGGGACAATATCCTCAGAAATGAGAATACAGATAATAAATGGGAAATGTTTAAGAACATCCTAAATAGGCAGTGTAAGCGGTTTATACCTTGTGGGAATAAAAGGACTAGAAATAGGAAAAACCCAATGTGGCTAAACAAAGAAGTAAGACAGGCAATTAACAGTAAAAAGAAAGCATTTGCACTACTAAAGCAGGATGGCACCATTGAAGCTCTAAAAAACTATAGGGAGAAAAATACTTTATCTAAAAAACTAATTAAAGCTGCCAAAAAGGAAACAGAGAAGCACATTGCTAAGGAGAGTAAAACTAATCCCAAACTGTTCTTCAACTATATCAATAGTAAAAGAATAAAAACTGAAAATGTAGGCCCCTTAAAAAATAGTGAGGAAAGAATGGTTGTAGATGACGAGGAAAAAGCTAACATATTAAACACCTTCTTCTCCACGGTATTCACGGTGGAAAATGAAATGCTAGGTGAAATCCCAAGAAACAATGAAAACCCTATATTAAGGGTCACCAATCTAACCCAAGAAGAGGTGCGAAACCGGCTAAATAAGATTAAAATAGATAAATCTCCGGGTCCGGATGGCATACACCCACGAGTACTAAGAGAACTAAGTAATGTAATAGATAAACCATTATTTCTTATTTTTAGTGACTCTATAGCGACAGGGTCTGTTCCGCAGGACTGGCGCATAGCAAATGTGGTGCCAATATTCAAAAAGGGCTCTAAAAGTGAACCTGGAAATTATAGGCCAGTAAGTCTAACCTCTATTGTTGGTAAAATATTTGAAGGGTTTCTGAGGGATGTTATTCTGGATTATCTCAATGAGAATAACTGTTTAACTCCATATCAGCATGGGTTTATGAGAAATCGCTCCTGTCAAACCAATCTAATCAATTTTTATGAAGAGGTAAGCTATAGACTGGACCACGGTGAGTCATTGGACGTGGTATATCTCGATTTTTCCAAAGCGTTTGATACCGTGCCGCACAAGAGGTTGGTACACAAAATGAGAATGCTTGGTCTGGGGGAAAATGTGTGTAAATGGGTTAGTAACTGGCTTAGTGATAGAAAGCAGAGGGTGGTTATAAATGGTATAGTCTCTAACTGGGTCGCTGTGACCAGTGGGGTACCGCAGGGGTCAGTATTGGGACCTGTTCTCTTCAACATATTCATTAATGATCTGGTAGAAGGTTTACACAGTAAAATATCGATATTTGCAGATGATACAAAACTATGTAAAGCAGTTAATACAAAAGAAGATAGTATTCTGCTACAGATGGATCTGGATAAGTTGGAAACTTGGGCTGAAAGGTGGCAGATAAGGTTTAACAATGATAAATGTAAGGTTATACACATGGGAAGAAGGAATCAATATCACCATTACACACTGAATGGGAAACCACTGGGTAAATCTGACAGGGAGAAGGACTTGGGGATCCTAGTTAATGATAAACTTACCTGGAGCAGCCAGTGCCAGGCAGCAGCTGCCAAGGCAAACAGGATCATGGGGTGCATTAAAAGAGGTCTGGATACACATGATGAGAGCATTATACTGCCTCTGTACAAATCCCTAGTTAGACCGCACATGGAGTACTGTGTCCAGTTTTGGGCACCGGTGCTCAGGAAGGATATAATGGAACTAGAGAGAGTACAAAGGAGGGCAACAAAATTAATAAAGGGGATGGGAGAACTACAATACCCAGATAGATTAGCGAAATTAGGATTATTTAGTCTAGAAAAAAGACGACTGAGGGGCGATCTAATAACCATGTATAAGTATATAAGGGGACAATACAAATATCTCGCTGAGGATCTGTTTATACCAAGGAAGGTGACGGGCACAAGGGGGCATTCTTTGCGTCTGGAGGAGAGAAGGTTTTTCCACCAACATAGAAGAGGATTCTTTACTGTTAGGGCAGTGAGAATCTGGAATTGCTTGCCTGAGGAGGTGGTGATGGCGAACTCAGTCGAGGGGTTCAAGAGAGGCCTGGATGTCTTCCTGGAGCAGAACAATATTGTATCATACAATTATTAGGTTCTGTAAAAGGACGTAGATCTGGGGATTTATTATGACGGAATATAGGCTGAACTGGATGGACAAATGTCTTTTTTCGGCCTTACTAACTATGTTACTATGTTACTATGTTACCTCCAATACAACACCCGCTACTACCCCCAATACAACATCCGCTACTACCTCCAATACAACATCCGCTACTACCTCCAATACAACACCCCCTACTACCTCCAACACCCGCTACTACCTCCAATACAACTCCCCCTACTTCCTCCAATACAACACCCCCTACTACCTCCAATACAACACCCGCTACTACCTCCAATACAACACCCGCTACTACCTCCAATACAACATCCGCTACTACCTCCAATACAACACCCGCTACTACCTCCAATACAACACCCGCTACTACCTCCAATACAACACCCCCTACTACCTCCAATACAACACCCGCTACTACCTCCAATACAACACCCCCTACTACCTCTAATACAACACCCCCTACTACCTCCAATACAACACCCCCTACTACCTCCAATACAACACCCGCTACTACCTCCAATACAACATCCGCTACTACCTCTAATACAACACCCCCTACTACCTCCAATACAACACCCCCTACTACCTCCAATACAACATCCGCTACTACCTCCAATACAACACCCGCTACTACCTCCAATACAACACCCGCTACTACCTCCAATACAACATCCGCTACTACCTCCAATACAACACCCCCTACTACCTCCAATACAACACCCACTACTACCTCCAATACAACATCCGCTACTACCTCCAATACAACACCCCCTACTACCTCTAATACAACACCCCCTACTACCTCCAATACAACACCCGCTACTACCTCCAATACAACATCCGCTAACACATCCAATACAGCATGCGGTACTACCTCCAATGCAAGAACCGCTACTACTTCCAATACAACACCCGCTACTACCTCCAATACAACACCCGCTACTACCTCCAATACAATACCCCCTACTACCTCCAATACAACATCCGCTACTACCTCCAATACAACACCCGCTACTACCTCAAATACAACACCCGCTACTACCTCCAATACAACACCCCCTACTACCTCCAATACAACACCCGCTACTACCTCCAATACAACACCCGCTACTACCTCCAATACAACATCCCCTACTACCTCCAATACAACACCCGCTACTACCTCCAATACAACATCCGCTACTACCTCCAATACAACACCCCCTACTACCTCCAATACAACACCTGCTACTACCTCCAATACAACACCTGCTACTACCTCCAATACAACACCCCCTACTACCTCCAATACAACATCCGCTACTACCTCCAATACAACACCCCCTACTACCTCCAATACAACACCCCCTACTACCTCCAACACAACACCCCCTACTTCCTCCAATACAACACTGTTATGACCTGGTGGTCAGGACAATAATGGACCTGGTGGTTAAGGGCACACGGAATGACCTGATAGTTACTGATAATATAGGACGAGCTCTGGGACGTGGGAACTCTGCTGACCGCAATCCCTAATCCTATCAAACACACTAGAAATAGCCGTGAATTGCGCCTAACGCTCCCTATGCAACTCAGCACAGCCTAAGGAACTAGCTAGCCCTGAAGATAGAAAAATAAAGCCTACCTTGCCTCAGAGAAATTCCCCAAAGGAAAAGGCAGCCCCCCACATATAATGACTGTGAGTAAAGATGAAAATACAAACACAGAGATTAAATAGATTTAGCAAAGTGAGGCCCGACTTACTGAACAGACCGAGGATAGGAAAGGTTACTTTGCGGTCAGGACAAAAACCTACAAAAAGACCACGCAGAGGGCGCAAAAAAGACCCTCCGCACCGACTCACGGTGCGGAGGCGCTCCCTCTGCGTCCCAGAGCTTCCAGCAAGCAAGATAACAATAAAAATAGCAAGCTGGACAGAAAAATAGCAAACCAAAGAAATACAAGCTGGAACTTAGTTTCTGCTGGGAAGACAGGTCACAAGAACGATCCAGGAGTGAACTAGAGCAATACTGGAACATTGACAGGTGGCATGGAGCAAAGATCTAAGTGGAGTTAAATAGAGCAGCCAGCCAACGAATTAACCTCGTCACCTGTGGAAGGAAACTCAGAAACACCCACCAGAGGAAGTCCATGGACAGAACCAGCCGAAGTACCATTCATGACCACAGGAGGGAGCCCGACAACAGAATTCACAACAGTACCCCCCCTTGAGGAGGGGTCACCGAACCCTCACCAGAGCCCCCAGGCCGACCAGGATGAGCCAAATGAAAGGCACGAACCAGATCGGCAGCATGAACATCAGAGGCAAAAACGCAGGAATTATCTTCCTGACCATAACCCTTCCACTTGACCAGGTACTGGAGTTTCCGTCTCGAAACACGAGAATCTTAAATCTTCTCCACCACATACTCCAACTCCCCCTCAACCAACACCGGGGCAGGAGGATCAACGGATGGAACCACAGGCGCTACGTATCTCCGCAATAACGACCTATGGAACACATTATGGATGGCAAAAGAAGCAGGAAGGGCCAAACGAAATGACACAGGATTGATAACCTCAGAAATCTTATACGGACCAATGAAACGAGGCTTAAACTTAGGAGAGGAAACCTTCATAGGAACATAACGAGACGACAACCAAACCAAATCCCCAACACGAAGTCGGGGACCCACACAGCGCCGGCGGTTAGCGAAACGTTGAGCCTTCTCCTGGGACAATGTCAAATTGTCCACCACATGAGTCCAAATCTGCTGCAACCTATCCACCACAGTATCTACACCAGGACAGTCCGAAGACTCAACCTGCCCTGAAGAGAAACGAGGATGGAAACCAGAATTGCAGAAAAACGGCGAAACCAAAGTAGCCGAGCTGGCCCGATTATTAAGGGCGAACTCAGCCAACGGCAAAAAGGACACCCAATCATCCTGATCAGCAGAAACAAAGCATCTCAGATATGTTTCCAAAGTTTGATTAGTTCGTTCGGCTTGGCCATTTGTCTGAGGATGGAAAGCCGAGGAGAAAGACAAATCAATGCCCATCCTAGCACAAAAGGATCGCCAAAACCTCGAAACAAACTGGGAACCTCTGTCAGAAACGATGTTCTCCGGGATACCATGTAAACGAACCACATGCTGGAAAAATAATGGCACCAAATCAGAGGAGGAAGGCAATTTAGACAAAGGTACCAAATGGACCATCTTAGAAAAGCGATCACAAACCACCCAAATGACCGACATCTTTTGAGAGACGGGGAGATCCGAAATAAAATCCATAGAAATATGCGTCCAGGGCCTCTTCGGGACTGGCAAGGGCAAAAGCAACCCACTGGCACGAGAACAGCAGGGCTTAGCCCGAGCACAAGTCCCACAGGACTGCACAAAAGAACGCACATCCCGTGACAAAGACGGCCACCAGAAGGATATAGCCACCAAATCTCTGGTACCAAAGATTCCAGGATGCCCAGCCAACACTGAACAATGAATCTCAGAGATAACTCTACTAGTCCATCTATCAGGGACAAACAGTTTCTCCGCTGGGCAACGGTCAGGTCTATCAGCCTGAAATTTTTGCAGCACCCGCAGCAAATCAGGGGAGATGGCAGACAAAATTACCCCCTCTTTGAGAATACCCGCCGGCTCAGGAACACCCGGAGAGTCAGGCACAAAACTCCTTGACAGGGTATCAGCCTTCACATTCTTAGAGCCTGGAAGGTACGAAACCACAAAATCAAAACGGGAGAAAAATAACGACCATCGAGCCTGTCTCGGATTCAACCGTTTGGCAGACTCAAGATAAGTCAAATTCTTGTGATCTGTCAAGACCACCACGCGATGCTTGGCTCCTTCCAGCCAATGACGCCACTCCTCGAATGCCCACTTCATGGCCAACAACTCACGATTACCAACATCATAGTTACGCTCAGCAAGCGAAAACTTTCTAGAAAAGAAAGCACATGGCTTCATCACCGAGCCATCAGAACTTTTTTGCGACAAAACAGCCCCTGCTCCAATCTCAGAAGCATCAACCTCAACCTGAAACGGAAGCGAAACATCTGGCTGGCACAACACAGGGGCAGAAGAAAAACGACGCTTCAACTCCTGAAAAGCCTCTACAGCTGCAGAAGACCAATTGACCACATCAGCACCCTTCTTGGTCAAATCAGTCAACGGTTTAGCAACAGTAGAAAAATTAGCGATGAAGTGCCGATAAAAATTAGCAAAGCCCAGGAACTTTTGCAGGCTCTTCACAGATGTCGGCTGAGTCCAATCGTAAATGGCCTGGACTTTAACAGGGTCCATCTCGATAGTAGAAGGGGAAAAAATGAACCCCAAAAATGAAACCTTCTGAACTCCAAAGAGACACTTTGACCCCTTCACAAACAAGGAATTCGCACGAAGGACCTGGAACACCATTCTGACCTGCTTCACGTGAGACTCCCAATCATCCGAGAAGACCAAAATATCATCCAAGTATACAATCAGGAATTTATCCAGGTACTCTCGGAAGATGTCATGCATAAAGGACTGAAACACTGATGGAGCATTGGAAAGCCCGAATGGCATAACCAGGTACTCAAAATGGCCCTCGGGCGTATTAAATGCTGTTTTCCATTCATCGCCTTGTTTAATACACACAAGATTATACGCCCCTCGAAGATCTATCTTGGTGAACCAACTAGCCCCTTTAATACGAGCAAACAAATCAGACAGCAACGGCAAAGGGTACTGAAATTTGACTGTAATTTTATTAAGAAGGCGGTAATCAATACAAGGTCTCAAAGAACCATCCTTCTTGGCCACAAAAAAGAACCCTGCTCCTAACGGTGATGACGACGGGCGAATATGGCCTTTCTCCAAGGATTCCTTTATATAACTCCGCATAGCGGCGTGTTCTGGCACAGATAAATTGAACAATCGGCGCTTAGGAAACTTACTACCAGGAATCAAATTAATTACACAATCACAATCCCTATGAGGAGGTAGGGCACTGGCTTTCAGCTCATCAAATACATCCCGATAATCCGACAAAAACTCTGGAACTTCAGAAGGAGTGGAAGACGAAATAGACAAAAATGGAACATCACCATGTACCCCCTGGCAACCCCAGCTGGACACAGACATAGATTTCCAGTCCAATACTGGATTATGAACCTGTAGCCATGGGAACCCCAAAACGACCACATCATGCAGATTATGCAACACCAGAAAGCGGATATCCTCCTGATGTGCAGGAGCCATGCACATGGTCAATTGGGTCCAGTACTGAGGCTTATTCTTGGCCAAAGGCGTAGCATCAATTCCTCTCAATGGAATAGGATACTGCAAGGGCTCCAAGAAAAAACCACAGCGCCTAGCATACTCCAAGTCCATCAAATTCAGGGCAGCACCTGAATCCACAAATGCCATAACAGAATAGGATGACAAAGAGAAAATCAGAGTAACAGACAATAGAAATTTTGACTGTACCGTACCAATGGTGGCAGACCTAGCGAACCGCTTAGTGCGCTTAGGACAATCGGAGATAGCATGAGTGGACTCACCACAGTAAAAACATAGCCCATTCCGACGTCTGTGTTCTTGCCGTTCAGCTCTGGTCAAAGTCCTATCACATTGCATAGGCTCAGGCCCATGCTCAGATAGTACCGCCAAATGGTGCACAGCTTTACGCTCACGCAAGCGTCGATCGATCTGAATGGCCAAGGACATAGACTCATTCAGACCAGCAGGCATGGGAAACCCCACCATGACATCCTTAAGGGCTTCAGAGAGACCCTTTCTGAAGATTGCTGCCAGGGCATATTCATTCCACTGAGTGAGCACAGACCACTTTCTAAACTTCTGACAATATATCTCCGCTTCATCCTGACCCTGACACAGAGCCAGCAAGATTTTCTCTGCCTGATCCACTGAATTAAGTTCGTCATAAAGCAATCCAAGCCCCAGGAAAAACGCATCAACATCACGCAATGCCGGATCTCCTGGCGCAAGGGAAAATGCCCAGTCTTGAAGGTCACCGCGTAACAAAGAAATAATGATCTTTACTTGTTGAACAGGGTCACCTGAGGAGCGAGGTTTCAAGACAAGAAACAATTTACAATTATTTTTGAAATTCAAGAACTTAGATCTATCACCAAAAAAACAAATCAGGAATTGGAATCCTAGGCTCTGACATCGGATTCTGAACCACAAAATCTTGAATGTTTTGTACCCTTGTAGTGAGATTATCCATCCAAGAGGACAGACCTTGAATGTCCATGTTTACACCAGTGTCCTGAACCACCCAGAGGTAAAGGGTTAAGAGAGAGACAAAACACACTGCAAAGAAAAAAAATGGTCTCAGAACTTCTCTTATCCCTCTATTGAGATGCATTAGTACTTTGGGCCACCTGTACTGTTATGACCTGGTGGTCAGGACAATAATGGACCTGGTGGTTAAGAGCACACGGAATGACCTGATAGTTTCTGATAATAAAGGACGAGCTCTGGGACGTGGGAACTCTGCTAACCGCAATCCCTAATCCTATCAAACACACTAGAAATAGCCGTGGATTGCGCCTAACGCTCCCTATGCAACTCGGCACAGCCTAAGAAACTAGCTAGCCCTGAAGATAGAAAAATAAAGCCTACCTTGCCTCAGAGAAATTCCCCAAAGGAAAAGGCAGCCCCCCACATATAATGACTGTGAGTAAAGATGAAAATACAAACACAGAGATGAAATAGATTTAGCAAAGTGAGGCCCGACTTACTGAACAGACCGAGGATAGGAAAGGTTACTTTGCGGTCAGCACAAAAACCTACAAAAAGACCACGCAGAGGGCGCAAAAAGACCCTCCGCACCGACTCACGGTGCGGAGGCGCTCCCTCTGCGTCCCAAAACTTCCAGCAAGCAAGACAACAATAAAAATAGCGAGCTGGACAGAAAAATAGCAAACCAAAGAAATACAAGCTGGAACTTAGCTTCTGCTGGGAAGACAGGTCACAAGAACGATCCAGGCGTGAACTAGACCAATACTGGAACATTGACAGGTGGCATGGAGCAAAGATCTAAGTGGAGTTAAATAGAGCAGCCAGCTAACGAATTAACCTCGTCACCTGAGGAAGGAAACTCAGAAACACCCACCAGAGGAAGTCCATGGACAGAACCAGCCGAAGTACCATTCATGACCACAGGAGGGAGCCAGACAACAGAATTCACAACACAACACCCCCTACTATCTCCAATACAACACCCGCTACTACCTCCAATACAACACCCCCTACTACCTCCAATACAACATCCGCTACTACCTCTAATACAACACCCCCTACTACCTCCTATACAACACCCCCTACTACCTCCAATACAACATCCGCTACTACCTCTAATACAACACCCCCTACTACCTCCTATACAACACCCCCTACTACCTCCAATACAACATCCGCTACTACCTCCAATACAACACCCGCTACTACCTCCAATACAACAACCCCTACTACCTTAAATACAACACCTGCTACTACCTCCAATACAACACCCGCTACTACCTCCAATACAACACCCCCTACTACCTCCAATACAACATCCGCTACTACCTCCAATACAACATCTGCTACTACCTCCAATACAACACCCCCTACTACCCCCAATACAACACCCGCTACTACCTCCAATACATCCACCACTACCACCTCCAATACATCCACCACTACCTCCAATACAAGATCCCCTACTACCTCCAATACAACATCCGCTACTACCTCCAATACAACACCCGCTACTACCTCCAATACAACAACCCCTACTACCTCCAATACAACACCTGCTACTACCTCCAATACAACACCCGCTACTACCTCCAATACATGACCACAAAAACCTCTCTGACATATTGCTGTCAGAAACAATGGCTATAGTTAGCCCATTAGACAAAGAAGATGGAGAATATACCCACTCAATACATCATATAGAAAAAGGAGAAAGAAGAGCTATACTGTTGTGAATTCTGTGGCTGAATTCACTCCTGTGGTCACAAGTGGTACTGCAGCTTCTGAGCTTCCTCCCTCAGGTGTTCTGGTGAGCTCGTTGGCTGCTTTGTTATTTAACTCCACCTGATTCTGTCTTCCTTGCTCCTTGTCTATGTTCCAGTGTTGGACCTGAGCTTCTGGATCTTTCCTGTGGCCTGCTGCTCTGCTTAGATAAGTGCTTTTTGCTTTTGTTGCTACTTTTTCTGTCCAGCTTGTCATTTCGTTTTGCTGGTAGCTCTGAGACGCAAAGGGTGTACCGCCGTGCCGTTAGTTCGGCACGGTGGGTCTTTTTGCCCCCTTTGCGTGGTTTTTTGCTTTAGGGTTTTTTGTAGACTGCAAAGTTCTCTTTGCTATCCTCGCTCTATCTAGAATATCGGGCCTCACTTTGCTGAATCTATTTCATCCCTACGTTTGTCTTTTCATCTTGCTAACAGTCATTATATGTGGGGGGCTGCCTTTTCCTTTGGGGTATTTCTCTGAGGCAAGTCAGGCTTGTTTTTCTATCTTCAGGCTAGTCAGCTCCTCAGGCTGTGCCGAGTTGCATAGGTAGTGTCAGGCGCAATCCACAGCTGCCTTTAGTTGTGTTTAGGTTAGGTTCAGGTATTGCGGTCTACAGAGATTCCACGTCTCAGAGCTCGTTCTATTGTTTTTGGGTTATTGTCAGATCACTGTATGTGCTCTGATTGCTGGCACACTGTGTCACTGGATTGCCTACATAACAGTACAAGGAGCCAACCTAATGATTCTCAATAGAGGGAAAAAAAGAAGTTCTGACATCATTTTTTTTTCTCAGCTCTGTGTTCAGTCTTTTTTTTCCCCTAGACATTTGGGTGTTTCAGGACACAGGTGTGGACATGGATATTCAGGGTCTGTGCTCTTCAATGGATAATCTCGTTACACATGTACAAAGGATTCAAGATACTATTGATCAGAAATCTATGTTAGAACCAAGAATTCCTATTCCTGATTTGTTTTTTGGTGATAGAACTAAGTTTCTTAATTTCAAAAATAATTGTAAGCTATTTCTGGCCTTGAAACCTCATTCTTCTGGTAATCCTATTCAACAGTTTTTGATTATTATTTCTTTTTTGCGCGGCGACCCTCAGGACTGGGCATTTTCTCTTGCGCCAGGAGACCCTGCATTGAGTAATGTCAATGCGTTTTTCCTGGCGCTCGGATTACTTTACGATGAGCCTAATTCAGTGGATCAGGCTGAGAAAAATTTGCTGGCTTTGTGCCAGGGTCAGGATGATATAGAAGTATATTGTCAGAAATTTAGGAAGTGGTCAGTACTCACTCTGTGGAATGAATCTGCGCTGGCAGCTTTGTTCAGAAAGGGTCTCTCTGAGGCTCTTAAGGATGTCATGGTGGGTTTTCCTATGCCTGCTGGTTTGAATGAGTCTATGTCTTTGGCCATTCAGATCGGTCGACGCTTGCGCAAGCGTAAATCTGTGCACCATTTGGCGGTATTGTCTAAGATTAAACCTGAGCCTATGCAGTGCGATAGGACTATGACCAGAGTTGAACGGCAAGAACACAGACGTCTGAATGGTCTGTGTTTCTACTGTGGTGATTCCACTCATGCTATTTCTGATTGTCCTAAGCGCACTAAGCGGTCCGCTAGGTCTGCCGTCATTGGTACTGTACAATCCAAATTCCTTCTGTCCATTACCTTGATATGCTCTTTGTCATCGTATTCTGTCATGACGTTTGTGGATTCAGGCGCTGCCCTGAATCTGATGGATTTGGATTATGCTAAACGTTGTGGGTTTTTCTTGGAGCCTTTGCGTTGTCCTATTCCGTTGAGAGGAATTGATGCTACACCTTTGGCCAAGAATAAACCTCAGTACTGGACCCAGCTGACCATGTGCATGGCTCCTGCACATCAGGAAGTTATTCGCTTTCTGGTGCTACATAATCTGCATGATGTGGTCGTGTTGGGGTTGCCATGGCTGCAAACCCATAATCCAGTATTGGATTGGAACTCTGTCGGTATCCAGCTGGGGTTGTCAGGGGGTACATGGTGATGTTCCATTTTTGTCTATTTCGTCATCCACTCCTTCTGAGGTCCCAGAGTTCTTGTCTGATTATCAGGATGTATTTGAAGAGCCCAAGTCCGATGCCCTACCTCCGCATAGGGATTGTGATTGTGCTATCAATTTGATTCCTGGTAGTAAATTCCCTAAAGGTCGATTATTTAATTTATCCGTGCCTGAACACGCCACTATGCGCAGTTATGTGAAGGAATCCCTGGAGAAGGGACATATTCGCCCATCGTCATCACCACTGGGAGCAGGGTTCTTTTTTGTAGCCAAGAAGGATGGTTCGCTGAGACCGTGTATTGATTACCGCCTTCTTAATAAGATCACTGTGAAATTTCAGTATCCCTTGCCATTGTTATCTGACTTGTTTGCTCGGATTAAGGGGGCTAGTTGGTTCACTAAGATAGATCTTCGTGGTGCGTATAATCTGGTGAGAATCAGGCAAGGAGATGAATGGAAAACTGCATTCAATACGCCCGAGGGTCATTTTGAGTATCTAGTGATGCCGTTCGGACTTGCCAATGCTCCATCTGTGTTTCAGTCTTTTATGCATGACATCTTCCGTGAGTATCTGGATAAATTCCTGATTGTTTACTTGGATGACATTTTGATCTTCTCTAATGATTGGGAGTCTCATGTGAAGCAGGTCAGAATGGTTTTCCAGGTCCTGCGTGCTAATTCTTTGTTTGTGAAGGGATCAAAGTGTCTCTTCGGTGTGCAGAAAGTTTCATTTTTGGGGTTCATCTTTTCCCCTTCTACTATCGAGATGGATCCGGTTAAGGTCCAAGCCATCCAGGATTGGACTCAGCCGACATCTCTGAAAAGTCTGCAAAAATTCCTGGGCTTTGCTAATTTTTATCGTCGCTTCATCTGTAATTTTTCTAGCATTGCCAAACCATTGACCGATTTGACCAAGAAGGGTGCTGATTTGGTTAATTGGTCTTCTGCTGCTGTGGAAGCTTTTCAGGAGTTGAAGCATCGTTTTTGTTCTGCCCCTGTGTTGTGTCAACCGGATGTTTCTCTTCCGTTCCAGGTCGAGGTTGATGCTTCTGAGATTGGAGCAGGGGCGGTTTTGTCACAGAGAGGTTCTGGTTGCTCAGTGTTGAAACCATGTGCTTTCTTTTCCAGGAAGTTTTCGGCTGCTGAGCGTAATTATGATGTGGGCAACCGAGAGTTGCTGGCCATGAAGTGGGCATTCGAGGAATGGCGTCATTGGCTTGAAGGAGCTAAGCATCGCGTGGTGGTATTGACTGATCATAAGAACCTTACTTATCTCGAGTCTGCCAAGCGCTTGAATCCTAGAGAGGCCCGTTGGTCGTTATTTTTTGCCCGCTTCGATTTTGTAATTTCGTACCTTCCGGGCTCTAAAAATGTGAAGGCGGATGCTCTGTCTAGGAGTTTTGTGTCCGACTCTCCGGGTTCATCTGAGCCGGCGAGTATCCTCAAGGAAGGAGTCATTGTGTCTGCCATCTCCCCTGATTTGCGGCGAGTGTTGCAAAAATTTCAGGCGAATAAACCTGATCGTTGTCCGGCGGAGAAACTGTTCGTCCCTGATAGGTGGACTAGTAAAGTTATCTCTGAACTTCATTGTTCGGTGTTGGCTGGTCATCCTGGAATCTTTGGTACCAGAGAGTTAGTGACTAGATCCTTCTGGTGGCCATCTCTGTCACGGGATGTACGTATTTTTGTGCAGTCCTGTGGGATTTGTGCTAGGGCTAAGCCCTGCTGTTCACGTGCCAGTGGGTTGCTTTTGCCCTTGCCGGTCCCAAAGAGGCCTTGGACACATATTTCAATGGATTTCATTTCTGACCTTCCCGTTTCTCAAAAGATGTCAGTCATTTGGGTGGTCTGTGATCGCTTTTCTAAAATGGTCCATCTGGTGCCCTTGGTTAAATTGCCTTCCTCCTCTGATTTGGTGCCTTTGTTCTTCCAGCATGTGGTTCGTTTGCATGGCATTCCTGAGAATATTGTTTCTGACAGAGGTTCCCAGTTTGTCTCGAGGTTCTGGCGAGCCTTTTGTGGTAGGATGGGCATTGACCTATCTTTTTCCTCGGCTTTCCATCCTCAGACTAATGGCCAGACCGAACGAACCAATCAGACCTTGGAAACATATCTGAGATGTTTTGTTTCTGCAGACCAGGATGATTGGGTGTCCTTTTTGCCGTTGGCTGAGTTCGCCCTTAATAATCGGGCCAGCTCGGCTACCTTGGTCTCTCCATTTTTCTGCAATTCTGGGTTCCATCCTCGTTTCTCTTCAGGACAGGTTGAGTCTTCGGACTGTCCTGGTGTGGATTCTGTGGTGGACAGGTTGCAGCAGATCTGGACTCAGGTGGTGGACAATTTGACCTTGTCCCAGGAGAAGGCTCAACTTTTCGCTAATCGCAGACGCCGTGTGGGTCCCCGACTTCGTGTTGGGGATCTGGTTTGGTTATCTTCTCGTCATATTCCTATGAAGGTTTCCTCTCCTAAATTTAAACCTCGTTTTATTGGTCCGTATAGGATTTCTGAGATTCTCAATCCTGTGTCTTTTCGTCTGACCCTCCCAGACTCCTTTTCCATACATAATGTATTCCATAGGTCGTTGTTGCGGAGATACGTGGCACCTATGGTTCCATCTGTTGAGCCTCCTGCCCCGGTTTTGGTGGAGGGGGAATTGGAGTATATTGTGGAGAAAATTTTGGATTCTCGTGTTTCTAGACGGAAACTCCAGTATCTGGTTAAATGGAAGGGTTATGCTCAGGAAGATAATTCCTGGGTTTTTGCCTCTGATGTCCATGCTCCAGATCTTGTTTGTGCCTTTCATGTGGCTCATCCTGGTCGGCCTGGGGGCTCTGGTGAGGGTTCGGTGACCCCTCCTCAAGGGGGGGGTACTGTTGTGAATTCTGTGGCTGAATTCACTCCTGTGGTCACAAGTGGTACAGCAGCTTCTGAGCTTCCTCCCTCAGGCGTTCTGGTGAGCTCGTTGGCTGCTTTGTTATTTAACTCCACCTGATTCTGTCTTCCTTGCTCCTTGTCAATGTTCCAGTGTTGGATCTGAGCTTCTGGATCTTTCCTGTGGCCTGCTGCTCTGCTTAGATAAGTGCTTTTTGCTTTTGTTGCTACTTTTTCTGTCCAGCTTGTCATTTCGTTTTGCTGGTAGCTCTGAGACGCAAAGGGTGTACCGCCGTGCCGTTAGTTCGGCACGGTGGGTCTTTTTGCCCCCTTTGCGTGGTTTTTTGCTTTAGGGTTTTTTGTAGACTGAAGTTCTCTTTGCTATCCTCGCTCTATCTAGAATATCGGGCCTCACTTTGCTGAATCTATTTCATCCCTACGTTTGTCTTTTCATCTTGCTAACAGTCATTATATGTGGGGGGCTGCCTTTTCCTTTGGGCTATTTCTCTGAGGCAAGTCAGGCTTGTTTTTCTATCTTCAGGCTAGTCAGCTCCTCAGGCTGTGCCGAGTTGCATAGGTAGTGTCAGGCGCAATCCACAGCTGCCTTTAGTTGTGTTTAGGTTAGGTTCAGGTATTGCGGTCTACAGAGATTCCACGTCTCAGAGCTCGTTCTATTGTTTTTGGGTTATTGTCAGATCACTGTATGTGCTCTGATTGCTGGCACACTGTGTCACTGGATTGCCTACATAACACTATACTAGGTATATAATATAAAAGTCCAACGTTTATTGAAAGCAGTTACATAGCATATATAAAAACGTTTGTACACATACAAAGACAATACACCAGGGTGAACAGAATCCACCAAAGAACCCAAAATGCCTAGATTCCCAACCGGCTATTCATAAAGTGCAGAGTGCCACAGTACAGGCAAATGTGCCCACCCACAGAACGCCCTATATAGGCATGGCCCCCAGTGGGGCAGTAACCATAATCTGGAAGGTGGGGAGATACTTACCATAGTAACATAACATAGTAACATAGTTAGTAAGGCCGAAAAAAGACATTTGTCCATCCAGTTCAGCCTATATTCCATCATAATAAATACCCAGATCTACGTCCTTCTACAGAACCTAATAATTGTATGATACAATATTGTTCTGCTCCAGGAAGACATCCAGGCCTCTCTTGAACCCCTCGACTGAGTTCGCCATCACCACCTCCTCAGGCAAGCAATTCCAGATTCTCACTGCCCTAACAGTAAAGAATCCTCTTCTATGTTGGTGGAAAAACCTTCTCTCCTCCAGACGCAAAGAATGCCCCCTTGTGCCCGTCACCTTCCTTGGTATAAACAGATCCTCAGCGAGATATTTGTATTGTCCCCTTATATACTTATACATGGTTATTAGATCGCCCCTCAGTCGTCTTTTTTCTAGACTAAATAATCCTAATTTCGCTAATCTATCTGGGTATTGTAGTTCTCCCATCCCCTTTATTAATTTTGTTGCCCTCCTTTGTACTCTCTCTAGTTCCATTATATCCTTCCTGAGCACCGCTGCCCAAAACTGGACACAGTACTCCATGTGCGGTCTAACTAGGGATTTGTACAGAGGCAGTATAATGCTCTCATCATGTGTATCCAGACCTCTTTTAATGCACCCCATGATCCTGTTTGCCTTGGCAGCTGCTGCCTGGCACTGGCTGCTCCAGGTAAGTTTATCATTAACTAGGATCCCCAAGTCCTTCTCCCTGTCAGATTTACCCAGTGGTTTCCCGTTCAGTGTGTAATGGTGATATTGATTCCCTCTTCCCATGTGTATAACCTTACATTTATCATTGTTAAACCTCATCTGCCACCTTTCAGCCCAAGTTTCCAACTTATCCAGATCCATCTGTAGCAGAATACTATCTTCTCTTGTATTAACTGCTTTACATAGTTTTGTATCATCTGCAAATATCGATATTTTACTGTGTAAACCTTTTACCAGATCATTAATGAATATGTTGAAGAGAACAGGTCCCAATACTGACCCCTGCGGTACCCCACTGGTCACAGCGACCCAGTTCGAGACTATACCATTTATAACCACCCTCTGCTTTCTATCACTAAGCCAGTTACTAACCCATTTACACACATGTTCCCCCAGACCAAGCATTCTCATTTTGTGTACCAACCTCTTGTGCGGCACGGTATCAAACGCTTTGGAAAAATCGAGATATACCACGTCCAATGACTCACCGTGGTCCAGTCTATAGCTTACCTCTTCATAAAAACTGATTAGATTGGTTTGACAGGAGCGATTTCTCATAAACCCATGCTGATATGGAGTTAAACAGTTATTCTCATTGAGATAATCCAGAATAACATCCCTCAGAAACCCTTCAAATATTTTACCAACAATAGAGGTTAGACTTACTGGCCTATAATTTCCAGGGTCACTTTTAGAGCCCTTTTTGAATATTGGCACCACATTTGCTATGCGCCAGTCCTGCGGAACAGACCCTGTCGCTATAGAGTCACTAAAAATAAGAAATAATGGTTTATCTATTACATTACTTAGTTCTCTTAGTACTCGTGGGTGTATGCCATCCGGACCCGGAGATTTATCTATTTTAATCTTATTTAGCCGGTTTCGCACCTCTTCTTGGGTTAGATTGGTGACCCTTAATATAGGGTTTTCATTGTTTCTTGGGATTTCACCTAGCATTTCATTTTCCACCGTGAATACCGTGGAGAAGAAGGTGTTTAATATGTTAGCTTTTTCCTCGTCATCTACAACCATTCTTTCCTCACTATTTTTTAAGGGGCCTACATTTTCAGTTTTTATTCTTTTACTATTGATATAGTTGAAGAACAGTTTGGGATTAGTTTTACTCTCCTTAGCAATGTGCTTCTCTGTTTCTGTTTAGACACCGGGTGTGTCTAGGATCCTCCATCCCCTGCCTCTGGTAAGTATCTCCCCACCTTCCAGATTATGGTTACTGCCCCACTGGGGGCCATGCCTATATAGAGCGTTCTGTGGGTGGGCACATTTGCCTGTACTGTGGCACTCTGCACTTTATGAATAGCCGGTTGGGAATCTAGGCATTTTGGGTTCTTTGGTGGATTCTGTTCACCCTGGTGTATTGTCTTTGTATGTGTACAAACGTTTTTATATATACTATGTAACTGCTTTCAATAAACTTTGGACTTTTATATTATATACCTAGTATAGCTCTTCTTTCTCCTTTTTCTATACCTCCAATACAACATCCGCTACTACCTCCAATTTAACACCTACTACATCCAATATAACACCTGTTACTAACTCCAATAAAACAGCAGAGGTTCTCAAGCAGCTGAAATTGACTATAACATTCTGCAGCAACTGAGTTGTATGATGAGGTTCTGCAGAAGCTGAGGTGTATTATGAGGTTCTATGACAGCTGAGGTGTATTATGAGGTTGTGCAGCAGCTGAGTTGTATGATGATGTTCTGCAATCGCTGAAGTGTATGATGAGGTTCTGCAGCAGCTGAAGTGTATGATGAGGTTCTGCAGAACCTGAGGTGTATGATGAGGTTCTGCAAGAGCTGAGGTGTATGATTTGGTTCTGCAGCTGAGGTGTATGATGAGGTTCTGCAACAAGCGATGTCCACTTGTGTGAAAAATTGTTTGCCCCCTCCGTGATTTCCTATTCTTTTGCATTTTCCTTTCTCTTAAATGTTTCAGAGCACCAAACAAGTGTAGTAATAAGTAGTAAGAAATCACTTAAATTGGACCTGCATGACAGAGTGAAGTAGACCAAAAGACCCTCAAAAGCCAGACATCATGCCGCAATTCAAAGAAATTCTGGAACAAACGAGAAACAAAGTAATTGAGATCAGTCAGGAAAAGGTTATAAAGACATTCCTAAAGCTTAGGGACTCCAGCGAACCACAGTGAGAGCCATTATCCACAAATAGCGAAAACATGGAACAGTGGTGAACCTTCCCAAAGGTCGGTCGACCAAAATCAACCCAAGAGCGCAGCGATGACTCATGCAAGAGGACACAAAAGACCCCACAACAACATCCAAAGAACTGCAGGACTAACTTGCCTCAGTGTTCAGAACTAGAAACTGGGCAAAAATGGCCTCCATGCATGGCAGAGTTCCAAAACAAAAACCACTGCTGAGCAATAAGAACGTAAAGGCTCGCCTTAGTTTTGCCAGAATATATTTTGATGATCCCCAAGACTTTTGGGAGAATACTCTGTGGAATGATGAGGCAAAAGGTGAACTTTATGGAAGGTGAATGTCCCATTACATCTGGCATTGAGCATTTCAGAAAAGGAACATCATACTAACAGTAAAATATGGTGGTGGTAGCGTGATGGGCTATGGCTGTTTTCCTGCTGCTGGGGTATATGATGAGGTTCTGCAGCAGCTGAGGTGTATGATGAGGTTGTGCAGCAGCTGAAGTGTACGATGAGGTTCTGCAGCAACTGACTTGTATGATGAGGTTGTGCAGCAGCTGAGGCGTGTGATGAGGTTCTGCAGCAGCTAAGGTATATTATGAGGTTCTGCAGCAGCTGTGGTGTAGTGAGGATCTGCAGCAGCTGAGGGGTAGTATGGGGATCAGTAGGAGCTGATCAGTATGATCGGGTTCTGCAGCAGCTGAGGTGTATTAAGAGGTTCTGCAGCAGCTGAGGTGTATTAAGAGGTTCTGCAGCAGCTGAAGTGTATGATGAAGTTCTGCAGCAGCTGAGGTGTATGATGAGGTTCTGCAGCAGCTGAGGTGTATGATGGCGTTCTGCAGCAACTGAGGTGTATGATGAGGTTCTGCAGCAGCTGAGGTGTATTATGAGGTTCTGGGGCAGCTGAGGTGTATTATGAGGTTCTGCAGCAGCTGAGGTGTATGATGAGTTTGTGCAGCAGCTGAGGTGTATGATGAGGTTCTGCAGCAACTGACTTGTATGATGAGGTTGTGCAGCAGCTGAGGTGTATGATGAGGTTGTGCAGCAGCTAAGGTATATTATGAGGTTCTGTAGCAGCTGAGGTGTAGGATGAGGTTCTGCAGCAGCTGAGGTGTAGGATGAGGTTCTGCAGCAGCTGAGGTGTAGGATGAGGTTCTGCAGCAGCTGAGGTGTAGGATGAGGTTCTACAGCAGCTGAGGTGTATGATGAGGTTCTGCAGCAGCTGAGGTGTAGGATGACGTTCTGCAGCAGCTGAGTTGTATGGTGAGGTTCTGCAGCAGCTGAGGTGTATGATGAGGCTCTGCAGCAGCTGAGGTGTAGGATGAGGTTCTGCAGCAGCTGAGGTGTATGGCGAGGTTCTGCAGCAGCTGAGGTGTATAGCGAGGTTCTGCAGCAGCTGAGGTGTAGGATGAAGTTCTGCAGCAGCTGAGGTGTATGGTGAGGTTCTGCAGCACTTGAGGTGTATAGCGATGTTCTGCAGCAGCTGAGGTGTATGATGAGGTTCTGCAGCAGCTGAGGTGTATGGTGAGGTTCTGCAGCACCTGAGGTGTATAGCGAGGTTCTGCAGCAGCTGAGGTGTAGGATGAGGTTCTGCAGCAGCTGAGGTGTATGGTGAGGTTCTGCAGCACCTGAGGTGTATAGCGAGGTTCTGCAGCAGCTGAGGTGTAGGATGAGGTTCTGCAGTAGCTGAGGTGTATGCTGAGGTTCTGCAGCAGCTGAGGTGTATGGTGAGGTTCTGCAGCAGCTGAGGTGTATGGCGAGGTTCTGCAGCAGCTGGGGTGTATGATGAGGTTCTGCAGCAGCTGAGGTGTATGATGAGGTTCTGCAGCTGCTGAGGTGTAGGATGAGGTTCTGCAGCAGCTGAGGTGTATGGTGAGGTTCTGCAGCACCTGAGGTGTATGCTGAGGTTCTGCAGCAGCTGAGGTGTTGGTGAGGTTCTGCAGCAGCTGAGGTGTATGGCGAGGTTCTGCAGCAGCTGAGGTGTATGATGAGGTTCTGCAGCAGCTGAGGTGTATGATGAGGTTCTGCAGCTGCTGAGGTGTAGGATGAGGTTCTGCAGCAGCTGAGGTGTATGGTGAGGTTCTGCAGCAGCTGAGGTGTATGATGAGGTTCTGCAGCTGCTGAGGTGTATGGTGAGGTTCTGCAGCAGCTGAGGTGAATGGTGAGGTTCTGCAGCAGCTGAGGTGTATGATGAGGTTCTGCAGCAGCTGAGGTAGGTGTATGGTGAGGTTCTGCAGCAGCTGAGGTGTATGATGAGGTTCTGCAGCAGCTGAGGTGTATGATGAGGTTCTGCAGCTGCTGAGGTGTAGGATGAGGTTCTGCAGCAGCTGAGGTGTATGGTGAGGTTCTGCAGCACCTGAGGTGTATGCTGAGGTTCTGCAGCAGCTGAGGTGTATGGCGAGGTTCTGCAGCAGCTGAGGTGTATGATGAGGTTCTGCAGCAGCTGAGGTGTATGATGAGGTTCTGCAGCTGCTGAGGTGTATGCTGAGGTTCTGCAGCGCTGAGGTGTATGGTGAGGTTCTGCAGCAGCTGAGGTGTATGATGAGGTTCTGCAGCTGCTGAGGTGTATGGTGAGGTTCTGCAGCAGCTGAGGTGTATGGTGAGGTTCTGCAGCAGCTGAGGTGTATGATGAGGTTCTGCAGCAGCTGAGGTAGGTGTATGGTGAGGTTCTGCAGCAGCTGAGGTGTATGGTGAGGTTCTGCAGCAGCTGAGGTGTATGGTGAGGTTCTGCAGCAGCTGAGGTGTATGGTGAGGTTCTGCAGCAGCTGAGGTGTATGGTGAGGTTCTGCAGCAGCTGAGGTGTATGATGAGGTTCTGCAGCAGCTGAGGTAGGTGTATGGTGAGGTTCTGCAGCAGCTGAGGTGTATGGTGAGGTTCTGCAGCAGCTGAGGTGTATGGTGAGGTTCTGCAGCAGCTGAGGTGTATGATGAGGTTCTGCAGCAGCTGAGGTAGGTGTATGGTGAGGTTCTGCAGCAGCTGAGGTGTATGGTGAGGTTCTGCAGCAGCTGAGGTAGGTGTATGGTGAGGTTCTGCAGCAGCTGAGGTGTATGGTGAGGTTCTGCAGCAGCTGAGGTGTATGATGAGGTTCTGCAGCAGCTGAGGTAGGTGTATGGTGAGGTTCTGCAGCAGCTGAGGTGTATGGTGAGGTTCTGCAGCAGCTGAGGTGTATGGTGAGGTTCTGCAGCAGCTGAGGTGTATGATGAGGTTCTGCAGCAGCTGAGGTAGGTGTATGGTGAGGTTCTGCAGCAGCTGAGGTGTATGGTGAGGTTCTGCAGCAGCTGAGGTAGGTGTATGGTGAGGTTCTGCAGCAGCTGAGGTGTATGGTGAGGTTCTGCAGCAGCTGAGGTGTATGATGAGGTTCTGCAGCAGCTGAGGTAGGTGTATGGTAAGGTTCTGCAGCAGCTGAGGTGTATGGTGAGGTTCTGCAGCAGCTGAGGTAGGTGTATGGTGAGGTTCTGCAGCAGCTGAGGTGTATGGTGAGGTTCTGCAGCAGCTGAGGTAGGTGTATGGTGAGGTTCTGCAGCAGCTGAGGTAGGTGTATGGTGAGGTTCTGCAGCAGCTGAGGTGTATGGTGAGGTTCTGCAGCAGCTGAGGTGTATGGTGAGGTTCTGCAGCAGCTGAGGTGTATGGTGAGGTTCTGCAGCAGCTGAGGTAGGTGTATGGTGAGGTTATGCAGCAGCTGAGGTGTATGGTGAGGTTCTGCAGCAGCTGAGGTGTATGATGAGGTTCTGCAGCAGCTGAGGTAGGTGTATGGTGAGGCTCTGCAGCAGCTGAGGTGTATGGTGAGGTTCTGCAGCAGCTGAGGTGTATGGTGAGGTTCTGCAGCAGCTGAGGTGTATGATGAGGTTCTGCAGCAGCTGAGGTAGGTGTATGGTGAGGTTCTGCAGCAGCTGAGGTGTATGGTGAGGTTCTGCAGCAGCTGAGGTGTATGGTGAGGTTCTGCAGCAGCTGAGGTAGGTGTATGGTGAGGTTCTGCAGCAGCTGAGGTGTATGGTGAGGTTCTGCAGCAGCTGAGGTAGGTGTATGGTGAGGTTCTGCAGCAGCTGAGGTGTATGATGAGGTTCTGCAGCAGCTGAGGTAGGTGTATGGTGAGGTTCTGCAGCAGCTGAGGTAGGTGTATGGTGAGGTTATGCAGCAGCTGAGGTGTATGGTGAGGTTCTGCAGCAGCTGAGGTGTATGGTGAGGTTCTGCAGCAGCTGAGGTAGGTGTATGGTGAGGTTATGCAGCAGCTGAGGTGTATGGTGAGGTTCTGCAGCAGCTGAGGTGTATGGTGAGGTTCTGCAGCAGCTGAGGTAGGTGTATGGTGAGGCTCTGCAGCAGCTGAGGTGTATGGTGAGGTTATGCAGCAGCTGAGGTGTATGGTGAGGTTCTGCAGCAGCTGAGGTGTATGGTGAGGTTCTGCAGCAGCTGAGGTAGGTGTATGGTGAGGTTCTGCAGCAGCTGAGGTAGGTGTATGGTGAGGTTATGCAGCAGCTGAGGTGTATGGTGAGGTTCTGCAGCAGCTGAGGTGTATGGTGAGGTTCTGCAGCAGCTGAGGTAGGTGTATGGTGAGGTTCTGCAGCAGCTCCTGTGTTCTCTCCCTGCTGCTGTCAGTGTTGGGAGCCGCAGTACCAGACACATCCCTCGGTCTTTGCTGCGGCTCAGTCACTACCTAATACCCGGTACCTCTGTTGTCGCACGAGCGGTGACGTCACCCCGGGGTCGGCGGTGACGTACTTCCTGTTTATGCCGGAAGTAGTAGAGTGACAGAGATGGCGGAGCTCCGAGAGCTGCAGAACCGGGTGCAGGAGCTGGAGCTGCGGCTGTACGGGGAGAGCGGAGCGCACACGAGGAAGGTGTGTACCGGCCCTGCATGCTGACACTTGTGGTGTCCTCGTCCTGCGCTGAGGCGCATGGGAGTAGATAGTAGGGGCGTGTCCTTCCTGACGGAGCCGGCTGTGCAGTGTGACTGATGTGTGAGGAGAGCGGCAGAGGCGGCTGTAATAGTGCAGGAACACTGGCCTCATCCATGGCCTGTACTGTATATATAGTGTGTATATAGTGTGTGTGTATATATAGTGTGTGTGTATATAGTGTGTGTATATAGTGTGTGTGTATATATAGTGTGTGTGTATATATATATAGTGTGTATATAGTGTGTGTGTATATAGTGTGTGTGTATATAGTGTGTGTATATATATAGTGTGTGTGTATATATAGTGTGTGTGTATATAGTGTGTGTATATAGTGTGTGTATATAGTGTGTGTGTGTATATATATAGTGTGTATATATAGTGTGTGTATAGTGTGTGTATATATATAGTGTGTGTATAGTGTGTGTATATATATAGTGTGTGTATAGTGTGTGTATATATATAGTGTGTGTGTGTATATATATAGTGTGTATATATAGTGTGTGTATAGTGTGTGTATATATATAGTGTGTGTATATATATAGTGTGTGTGTGTATATATAGTGTGTATATATAGTGTGTGTATAGTGTGTGTATATATATAGTGTGTGTATATATAGTGTGTGTGTGTATATAGTGTGTGTATATATAGTGTGTGTGTATAGTGTGTGTGTATATAGTGTGTGTATATATATAGTGTGTGTGTATATATAGTGTGTGTGTATATAGTGTGTGTATATAGTGTGTGTATATAGTGTGTGTGTGTATATATATAGTGTGTATATATAGTGTGTGTATAGTGTGTGTATATATATAGTGTGTGTATAGTGTGTGTATATATATAGTGTGTGTATAGTGTGTGTATATATATAGTGTGTGTGTGTATATATATAGTGTGTATATATAGTGTGTGTATAGTGTGTGTATATATATAGTGTGTGTATATATATAGTGTGTGTGTGTATATATAGTGTGTATATATAGTGTGTGTATAGTGTGTGTATATATATAGTGTGTGTATATATAGTGTGTGTGTGTATATAGTGTGTGTATATATAGTGTGTGTGTGTATATATAGTGTGTGTATATATAGTGTGTGTATATAGTCTGTATATATAGTGTGTGTATATATAGTGTGTGTGTGTATATATAGTGTGTGTGTATATAGTGTGTGTATATATACTGTGTGTGTATATATATATAGTGTGTGTATATATAGTGTGTGTATATATAGTGTGTGTGTGTGTGTATATAGTGTGTGTATATATAGTGTGTGTATATATAGTGTGTGTATATATAGTGTGTGTATATAGTCTGTATATATAGTGTGTGTATATATAGTGTGTGTGTGTATATATAGTGTGTGTGTATATAGTGTGTGTATATATACTGTGTGTGTATATATATATAGTGTGTGTATATATAGTGTGTGTATATATAGTGTGTGTGTGTGTGTATATAGTGTGTGTATATATAGTGTGTGTATATATAGTGTGTGTATATATAGTGTGTGTATATATAGTGTGTGTATATATAGTGTGTGTGTATATATAGTGTGTGTATATATAGTGTGTGTATATATAGTGTGTATATATAGTGTGTGTGTGTATATAGTGTGTGTATATATAGTGTGTGTGTGTATATATAGTGTGTGTGTGTATATAGTGTGTGTGTGTATATAGTGTGTGTGTGTATATAGTGTGTGTATATATAGTGTGTGTATATATAGTGTGTGTATATATAGTGTGTGTGTATATATAGTGTGTGTATATATAGTGTGTGTGTATATATAGTGTGTGTATATATAGTGTGTGTATATATAGTGTGTGTATATATAGTGTGTGTGTATATATAGTGTGTGTATATATAGTGTGTGTGTGTATATATAGTGTGTGTATATATAGTGTGTGTATATATAGTGTGTGTATATATAGTGTGTGTGTATATATAGTGTGTGTATATATAGTGTGTGTGTGTATATATAGTGTGTGTATATATAGTGTGTGTGTATATATAGTGTGTGTATATATAGTGTGTGTGTGTATATATAGTGTGTGTATATATAGTGTGTATATATAGTGTGTGTGTGTATATAGTGTGTGTATATAGTGTGTGTGTATATAGTGTGTGTGTGTATATATAGTGTGTGTATGTATATAGTGTGTGTATATAGTGTGTGTGTGTGTATATAGTGTGTGTGTGTGTATATAGTGTGTGTGTATATAGTGTGTGTGTATATTGTGTGTGTGTGTATATAGTGTGTGTATATAGTGTGTGTGTATATAGTGTGTGTGTGTATAGTGTGTGTGTATATAGTGTGTGTATATAGTGTGTGTATATAGTGTGTGTGTATATAGTGTGTGTATATAGTGTGTGTGTATATAGTGTGTGTGTGTATAGTGTGTGTGTATATAGTGTGTGTGTATATAGTGTGTGTGTGTGTGTATATAGTGTGTGTGTGTGTATATAGTGTGTGTGTGTATAGTGTGTGTGTATATAGTGTGTGTGTATATAGTGTGTATATATAGTGTGTGTGTATATAGTGTGTGTGTATATAGTGTGTAGAGGAGGAGGACTCGGCACATTGCTCTCATATCTCTCAGTCAGGACTGAGCATGCGCGGAGGCAGTGGCCGTGCTGTACGGGAGCAGGATGCAGACATGATGTAGACTCTGCCTGCTGTGCCCTATATATATATATATATATATACCTTAGCTGCTAATGCTAATACAATGTATACAATGTATGGTGAGCCTGTATATAACATGGGGGCACCTGGGGCTGCACGGGGGGCTCTGCTTTCACACTAGCGCTTTGGTGCGGTGCGTTGTGATGTGTAGCAATCCTGATCCAGATTACATCCGGATTACATGGACCTGCATTTGCATCAGGATTTCTCATGTGCTCCCAAAACGCAGGTTTTTGTGAATTTTGGGTGTTAAAAAACATCTGTAGACATCCTGGTCCGTGGCAGCGCGTCCGAACAACATATGATTGTCAATGTAGCCGCCCCAGAACCAGGCTGCCTGCGTCCATTGTGGATTTCATACAGTGCAGGCTCTGAGCCCCATTTTGTTTTCCTTCACCTTCACCAGTGCTTGCAGTTTGCCTTCATTTTTACAAATTCTAATCCTATACAGCGCAGATCACAGCACTTACTAATTCAGAAAGGAGAGGTAGAAAACCGCCACATATTAGAGAGTAAAGGTACCGTCACACTTAGCGACGCTACAGCGATACCGACAACGATCCGGATCGCTGCAGCATCGCTGTTTGGTCGCTGGAGAGCTGTCACACAGACCGCTCTCCAGCGACCAACGATGCCGGTAACCAGGGTAAACATCGGGTAACTAAGCGCAAGGCCGCGCTTAGTAACCCGATGTTTACCCTGGTTACCATCCTAAAAGTAAAAAAAACAAACACTACATACTTACCTACAACCGTCTGTCCTCCAGCGCTGTGCTCTGCACTCCTCCTGTACTGTCTGTGAGCACAGCGGCCGGAAAGCAGAGCAGTGACGTCACCGCTCTGCTTTCCGGCTGACCGACGCTCACAGCCAGTGCAGGAGGAGTGCAGAGCACAGCGCTGGAGGACAGACGGCTGTAGGTAAGTATGTAGTGTTTGTTTTTTTACTTTTAGGATGGTAACCAGGGTAAACATCGGGTTACTAAGCGCGGCCCTGCGCTTAGTTACCCGATGTTTACCCTGGTTACCAGTGAAGACATCGCTGAATCGGTGTCACACACGCCGATTCAGCGATGTCTGCGGGGAGTCCAGCGACGAAATAAAGTTCTGGACTTTCTTCCCCGACCAGCGACAGCACAGCAGGGGCCTGATCGCTGCTGCCTGTCACACTGGACGATATCGCTAGCGAGGACGCTGCAACGTCACGGATCGCTAGCGATATCGTCTAGTGTGACGGTACCTCAACACAGGTTAAAACTACAACCGAGCAGCAGGGGGCGCTGTCCACAAGAGCAAACAATCAGAGGAAACAGCAATGCTGAAACCAGTCTGCACTGCTTCACTAGATCCGTATACAGGGGTATAATGAGGCCTCACTGTACAGGCAAAGACCGGGAGCCAGGACTGTGGAAAACATATTTCTATTTAAAAAAAGAGACGGTTCGTGAGCCGGACTGCCCATCACTCATTGCTGACACTTCTGGTGTCCACGTCCTGCGCTGAGGCTCATGGGAGTAGATAGTACGGGTGTGTCACAAGCACCTGATCAGACGCAAGAGCTGGTGCGTTGCATGACATCAGCATACGCGCCCCGCCCGACAATCACCAAGGGTCGCCACCACCCGCGCCCACCGGTCACCAAGGGTCGCCACCACCCCGCACCCGAGGGTCATCACCAAGGGTCGCCACCACCAATGCCAACCGGTCACTAGGGTCGCCACCAGCCAAGCCCACCCGTCATCAAGGGTCGCCACCATCCACACCCAACCGGTCACCAAGGGTCGCCACCACCCATGCCCACCTGTCACCACCGGTCACCAAGGGTCGCCACCACCCACGCCCACCTGTCACCAAGAGTTGCCACCACCCTCCCCCACCAGTCATCAAGGGTCGCCACCAATCGCGCCCCAGGGTCGCCACCACCCTCGCCCACTGGTCATTGATTGTCATCGCCACCATCCACGTACACCGAGCGCCGTCACCATGCTCACCGGTTACCAAGGGTCATAAACATCCAGTCACCAAGCGTTGTTGTCACGTGCGCCCATTGGTCACTGGATGTAGTCTTCGCCCGCCTGTGCCTGTTTGATGTCATCAGCCACCTACTACAATAGGATGTTGCCATCTTCCTGACTCTGTGTGGCTTCACCGGCCGCGCCTGCCTTCCATCGTGAGTTGTCGCCATCCGAGCGAGCTGTCCATGGCAGGACATCACCTTCGCCCGCTGCATGACGTCGCCTTTCACGGACCGCCAAGGGACATCGCCTTCCGCCTGCCATTGCTGCATGTTGGGCCGCCACATAACATCGCCAGCCATTGCCGCCTGCGATTGTAGAACTTTGGCAGCCGCTGTTCATTTAACGTCATCACAAGCCAGTCACCATGTGATCTTTTCGCCTGTGCTGCCTGTCCACGATTTGAAATCAGCGCTTAGCGTTTTCCCAGTGACTTCACCGCCGGCGTCCAGCGTTTTCCCCTTGACTACACCATTGGCGCTCAGCGTTTTCCCTGTGACTACACCGCCGGCGCTCAGCGTTTTCCCCGTGACTACACCATCGGCGCTCCTTGTTCACCGCATGACGTCACCACCCTCTCATCTTCCCGCCTCCATCTGACCTAATCACCCACCACCGGTCGATGTATGAGGTCACCTCAGCCGTCACATACAATTGGACGGAGATCTCAAATTCATCCTCAGCTTATAGGTGGTTACAAGAAACATCTAAATGCTGGTGTCCATCCTCCATGTATCACAGTACATAAACTGCAAAACGAGTGAACAGTGGTGTGTCGGTGAGCTCAGTCTCCGGTCTGTGACTCTTATCTCTCTTCTTCTGATCGTCGTGTATAATATTCAAAGTAAAGCTCGACTGATCGTTCAGAAGGGAGTTAAGTGCCCAGTAGCCGCAGTCAGACGCGTTGGTCCTTTCTTTTGGACCCCCCTGCCCACCTCTGGTCCCCATTTCTGTCCATATTTTTCATTTCTTCATGTTTATCCCGCGTTGCCCCCTCTTTCCCAGATCTCAGCCTTTACCCTGTGCCTCCACCACCTTTTTGCCCTGTGTCTCCCCCTTTACCCCAGATCTCCCCCTTCCTGTGCCCCGCCTCGCCTTCCTGTGCCCGGCCTCACCTTCCTGTTCCCGGCCTCGCCTTCCTGTTCCCGGCCTCGCCTTCCTGTGCCCGGCCTCGCCTTCCTGTGCCCCGCCTCGCCTTCCTGTGCCCGGCCTCGCCTTCCTGTGCCCGGCCTCGCCTTCCTGTTCCCGGCCTCGCCTTCCTGTTCCCGGCCTCGCCTTCCTGTTCCCGGCCTCGCCTTCCTGTTCCCGGCCTCGCCTTCCTGTTCCCGGCCTCGCCTTCCTGTTCCCGGCCTCGCCTTCCTGTTCCCGGCCTCGCCTTCCTGTTCCCGGCCTCGCCTTCCTGTTCCCGGCCTCGCCTTCCTGTTCCCGGCCTCGCCTTCCTGTTCCCGGCCTCGCCTTCCTGTGCCCGGCCTCGCCTTCCTGTGCCCGGCCTCGCCTTCCTGTGCCCGGCCTCGCCTTCCTGTGCCCGGCCTCGCCTTCCTGTGCCCGGCCTCGCCTTCCTGTGCCCGGCCTCGCCTTCCTGTGCCCGGCCTCGCCTTCCTGTGCCCGGCCTCGCCTTCCTGTGCCCGGCCTCGCCTTCCTGTGCCCGGCCTCGCCTTCCTGTGCCCGGCCTCGCCTTCCTGTGCCCGGCCTCGCCTTCCTGTGCCCGGCCTCGCCTTCCTGTGCCCGGCCTCGCCTTCCTGTGCCCGGCCTCGCCTTCCTGTGCCCGGCCTCGCCTTCCTGTGCCCGGCCTCGCCTTCCTGTGCCCGGCCTCGCCTTCCTGTGCCCGGCCTCGCCTTCCTGTGCCCCGCCTCGCCTTCCTGTGCCCCTCCTCTCCTTCCTGTGCCCGGCCTCTCCTTCCTGTGCCCGTCCTCGCCTTCCTGTGCCCCTCCTCTCCTTCCTGTGCCCCTCCTCTCCTTCCTGTGCCCCTCCTCTCCTTCCTGTGCCCGGCCTCGCCTTCCTGTGCCCGGCCTCGCCTTCCTGTGCCCGGCCTCTCCTTCCTGTGCCCCTCCTCGCCTTCCTGTGCCCCGCCTCGCCTTCCTGTGCCCCTCCTCTCCTTCCTGTGCCCGGCCTCGCCTTCCTGTGCCCCTCCTCTCCTTCCTGTGCCCGGCCTCGCCTTCCTGTGCCCGGCCTCTCCTTCCTGTGCCCCTCCTCGCCTTCCTGTGCCCGGCCTCGCCTTCCTGTGCCCCTCCTCTCCTTCCTGTGCCCGGCCTCGCCTTCCTGTGCCCCGCCTCGCCTTCCTGTGCCCGTCCTCGCCTTCCTGTGCCCGGCCTCTCCTTCCTGTGCCCGGCCTCTCCTTCCTGTGCCCCTCCTCTCCTTCCTGTGCCCGGCCTCGCCTTCCTGTGCCCGGCCTCTCCTTCCTGTGCCCCTCCTCTCCTTCCTGTGCCCGGCCTCTCCTTCCTGTGCCCGGCCTCTCCTTCCTGTGCCCGGCCTCTCCTTCCTGTGCCCGGCCTCTCCTTCCTGTGCCCGGCCTCGCCTTCCTGTGCCCGGCCTCGCCTTCCTGTGCCCGGCCTCGCCTTCCTGTGCCCGGCCTCGCCTTCCTGTGCCCGGCCTCGCCTTCCTGTGCCCGGCCTCTCCTTCCTGTGCCCGGCCTCTCCTTTCTGTGCCCGTCCTCGCCTTCCTGTGCCCCGCCTCTCCTTCCTGTGCCCGGCCTCTCCTTCCTGTGCCCCTCCTCTCCTTCCTGTGCCCGGCCTCGCCTTCCTGTGCCCGGCCTCTCCTTCCTGTGCCCCTCCTCTCCTTCCTGTGCCCGGCCTCTCCTTCCTGTGCCCGGCCTCGCCTTCCTGTGCCCGGCCTCGCCTTCCTGTGCCCGGCCTCGCCTTCCTGTGCCCGGCCTCTCCTTCCTGTGCCCGGCCTCTCCTTCCTGTGCCCCTCCTCTCCTTCCTGTGCCCGGCCTCGCCTTCCTGTGCCCGGCCTCTCCTTCCTGTGCCCCTCCTCTCCTTCCTGTGCCCGGCCTCTCCTTCCTGTGCCCGGCCTCTCCTTCCTGTGCCCGGCCTCTCCTTCCTGTGCCCCTCCTCTCCTTCCTGTGCGCGGCCTCGCCTTCCTGTGCCCGGCCTCTCCTTCCTGTGCCCCTCCTCTCCTTCCTGTGCCCGGCCTCTCCTTCCTGTGCCCGGCCTCTCCTTCCTGTGCCCGGCCTCTCCTTCCTGTGCCCGGCGTCGCCTTCCTGTGCCCGGCCTCGCCTTCCTGTGCCCGGCCTCGCCTTCCTGTGCCCGGCCTCGCCTTCCTGTGCCCGGCCTCGCCTTCCTGTGCCCGGCCTCGCCTTCCTGTGCCCGGCCTCTCCTTCCTGTGCCCGTCCTCGCCTTCCTGTGCCCGGCCTCGCCTTCCTGTGCCCGGCCTCGCCTTCCTGTGCCCGGCCTCTCCTTCCTGTGCCCGGCCTCTCCTTCCTGTGCCCCTCCTCTCCTTCCTGTGCCCGGCCTCGCCTTCCTGTGCCCGGCCTCTCCTTCCTGTGCCCCTCCTCTCCTTCCTGTGCCCGGCCTCTCCTTCCTGTGCCCGGCCTCTCCTTCCTGTGCCCCTCCTCTCCTTCCTGTGCCCGGCCTCTCCTTCCTGTGCCCCTCCTCTCCTTCCTGTGCCCGGCCTCTCCTTCCTGTGCCCGGCCTCTCCTTCCTGTGCCCGGCCTCGCCTTCCTGTGCCCGGCCTCGCCTTCCTGTGCCCGGCCTCTCCTTCCTGTGCCCGGCCTCTCCTTCCTGTGCCCGGCCTCGCCTTCCTGTGCCCGGCCTCGCCTTCCTGTGCCCGGCCTCGCCTTCCTGTGCCCGGCCTCGCCTTCCTGTGCCCGGCCTCGCCTTCCTGTGCCCGGCCTCGCCTTCCTGTGCCCGGCCTCTCCTTCCTGTGCCCGTCCTCGCCTTCCTGTGCCCCGCCTCTCCATCCTGTGCCCCGCCTCTCCTTCCTGTGCCCCGCCTCTCCTTCCTGTGCCCCTCCTCTCCTTCCTGTGCCCGGCCTCGCCTTCCTGTGCCCGGCCTCTCCTTCCTGTGCCCCTCCTCTCCTTCCTGTGCCCGGCCTCTCCTTCCTGTGCCCGGCCTCGCCTTCCTGTGCCCGTCCTCGCCTTCCTGTGCCCGTCCTCGCCTTCCTGTGCCCGGCCTCGCCTTCCTGTGCCCGGCCTCGCCTTCCTGTGCCCGGCCTCGCCTTCCTGTGCCCGGCCTCGCCTTCCTGTGCCCCGCCTCGCCTTCCTGTGCCCCGCCTCGCCTTCCTGTGCCCCGCCTCGCCTTCCTGTGCCCGTCCTCGCCTTCCTGTGCCCCGCCTCGCCTTCCTGTGCCCGGCCTCGCCTTCCTGTGCCCCGCCTCGCCTTCCTGTGCCCGTCATCGCCTTCCTGTGCCCCGCCTCGCCTTCCTGTGCCCGGCCTCGCCTTAACTCTCATCTCTTCTACATTGCAGGTCACAGATGGGTTAATAAAAGTCCAGGTTGGTTTGGGGAACATCGCCAGCAAGAGGGAGCGAGTGAAGACCCTGTACAAGAAGAGTGAGTGGCCGATGTAGACATGTGCAGCCCACCGGCAGCAGGGGGGACACTACACTACATATTACAGATCCTGCCCCCGATCATGGGGGTCTGCAGTAAACTGCACTGTAGAGCCGCAGAGGGTCCGTTCCTCTCGGCCACAATATGGACAGTGAAATCCGGCCATATTACACTTTCCCTGGGTGTAGGGGTTGGGGGCTCCTGCTGTAGCGCTGCTCTTCTCCTTCGGCGAGGCTCTACTGCCCCCCTCAGGGTGAGACGTGTATTACAAGCACCTGTTCCTATAAATGTGGTACAGCGGAAGGTTCTGCAGCCGCCCCGTATTCAGGACTTCATTCCTCAATGTTTTCTGCTGTGCTGACTCCGCATAGGAGACGTCATACAGACCCTGAGCTGTGAGAAGCTTCTGCCTGACATCTGCGCAGTGTGTACAGGGCTCTAGTGCCCAGAATAGTGGAGAAGCTCCTGTGACCTCATTGCCCATATATGGACATGTCACAGGGGCTTCCCCAGGTGGACAGGGAATAGGGCATCCCCTTGGTGTGCTTTCTCCCCAGGCTCGCAGCGGCTGGAGGGGGTGATGATGAGGACGTCTCCCTCCTCCAGTACTACTCGCACACATGCAGCCCCCTTCCAGCCGAGGTAGACATCGGGAATCCTGACAGCAAGCAGAGATCTTGTAAACTGCGAGTAACAGAAAGCTTTGTGGTTCTTTGTCAGTTTTCCATGTCACTGAGCAGAGTTTGCCTTTCAGTCGATGATCTGATGAAGTATCTGGACCCGCAGTACATCGACAGGATCGCCGTCCCCGACGCCATGAAGCTGGAGTTCATTCTGGCAGGTGATTGCTGATGCTCTCCCTGATGGTTTCCATCTACAGCCGTGTGTGGCGTCAATGACTTTCCTGATGACGGCTGCCCACCCGGAGCACGAGGTTGGGGGGACTGCGGTAAGGATGGCGATTACGGACTTTGTCTTTCTCCCGCAGAGGAGCCGTACATCCTATCTCAGGCCGCACTGCTGGAGCAGCTCCACTCCCTGCAGCCGCTCCTGGACAGCGAGCACATCAAAGGTGAGGGTCCGCCGGGGGGCCAAATGTGGCCCCTGCAACCAGGACACGAGAGCCAAGCATCTACTGAAAGTCCTCTCTGGGTAAATGACGCTTATGGGACGAAATGGTGAAAAATATCCAGTTGTGTTTTAGTTTTGTTTTTCCGGCTTCTCGTCGTGTGGTCGGTGCCGTTACGGCGGCTTTGTTTTCTCACCATTTTTCTACGACCCATAACTTTATTTTTTGATTGACAGCTCTGTGGGGGAGGAGGCGGCTTTTTGATCGGCGGGCTGCAGCTTTATTAACGCTTCTCTATGGTCCGTACAATAGTTTCATGGCTACTTACTGTATATTTGGAAGGAGGACATACACCGAGGAAAAGAAAACTATTCTTTAATTTGGATTTTTTTTCTTTTTGCCATTTAATACACAAATTAAATAATTTAATTGATTGGATTTTTTCCGGACATGTTTGTTGCTTATTACTTCAATATTATCCTGTCTCATACACCGCCTGCGCTCACAGGACCAATATTTATATCATATGGTTACAAGTGTGAACAATGTGGATGGAAAGTCCTCTAACCTCCTTTACATAACACCGGAGACCCCCGGGAACATCCGCCCCCGGTGAATACTCTGTGACCCGTCTCTCTGTTTTCACAGCGGTGCCAGCGCAGGCCTCCAAACTGCAGACTCTGTCCCAGGTCCACATAAAACAGCAGGTTGGTGTCCGGCGAGGTCTTCTGGGTGGTGAAGCTTCAGGTCTTATCCTCCAGTCACATCCCAAGCTGCAGGCACAGTTCTCTTTGCTATGGTGCATTGCATCTTGGGAGGTGACACTTAACAGTGGTCACTCACTTACACCCCTCATCTTCGGACTCCTGTGAGCTGTGTGTGTCCTGGTGTCCATTACAGTGCGTGGGTTACGGCTGTAGAGCTGGCGCTCCGGTGTCCCCGGCAGTGCGAGGGTTACGGCTGCAGGCGTTCTGGTGTCCCCGGCAGTGCGAGGGTTACGGCGGCAGGCGCTCCAGTGTCCCCGGCAGTGCGAGGGTTACGGCTGCAGGCGCTCTGGTATCCCCGGCAGTGCGAGGGTTACGGCTGCAGGCGCTCCAGTGTCCCTGGCAGTGTGAGGGTTACGGCTGCAGGCGCTCCGGTGTCCCCGGCAGTGCGAGGGTTACGGCTGCAGGCGCTCCGGTGTCCCCGGCAGTGCGAGGGTTACAGCTGCAGGCGCTCCGGTGTCCCCAGCAGTGCGAGGGTTACGGCTGCAGGCGCTCCGGTGTCCCCAGCAGTGCAGGGGTTACGTCTGCAGGCGCTCCGGTGTCCCCGGCAGTGCGAGGGTTACATCTGCAGGCGCTCCGGTGTCCCCGGCAGTGCGAGGGTTACAGCTGCAGGCGCTCCGGTGTCCCCAGCAGTGCAGGGGTTACGTCTGCAGGCGCTCCGGTGTCCCCGGCAGTGCGAGGGTTACATCTGCAGGCGCTCCGGTGTCCCCGGCAGTGCGAGGGTTACAGCTGCAGGCGCTCCGGTGTCCCCGGCAGTGCGAGGGTTACAGCTGCAGGCGCTCCGGTGTCCCCAGCAGTGCAGGGGTTACGTCTGCAGGCGCTCCGGTGTCCCCGGCAGTGCGAGGGTTACATCTGCAGGCGCTCCGGTGTCCCCGGCAGTGCAGGGGTTACGGCTGCAGGCGCTCCGGTGTCCCCGGCAGTGCGAGGGTTACGGCTGCGGCGCTCTCCACCTCCGCTGTCTGCGGCTGCCTCCATCATTGATCTCTTTGCTGCGGTGCTGACGGCAGATTCTCGCATATAATCCGGTTTATGGGAGAATTTTATGGCTTTTTTTGTTTTCCGCTGACTTAAAAGCTGTTTAGAAAGTGAAGCACTTAGAGGACGAGGCGGTAATGTGCGGAGCGCGGCTGGAGGATAACGCCTGACAGATACAGCACGTCCGAGCACAATCACCCCCATCATCCTGAAACAAAGAATTTCACCATCTAAACTTTATCCAGTGGAGCGGTGCACTTGTGTCTTGCACTGACTGCAGTGTCTCCTCTCCACAGGACCAGAGCGAGGAGGTGACAGCCGAGAGCAAGAGGCTCCTGGAGGACTACAACAAGATGGTATCCTTCACCTACAGATAATGTAGCAGATGTCACCTGCAGTCCCATGTAACACCACAGATAACACAGTGATCACTCTGAGTACAGATAATGTAGTAATGTTACCTGCAGTCCTATGTAACACCACAGATTATTATTATTATTATTTATTATTATAGCGCCATTTATTCCATGGCGCTTTACATGTGAGGAGGGGTATACATAATAAAAACAAGTACAATAATCTTAAACAATACAAGTCACGACTGGTACCGGAGGAGTGAGGACCCTGCCCGCGAGGGCTCACAATCTACAAGGGATGGGTGAGAATACAGTAGGTGAGGATAGAGCTGGCCGCGCAGCGGTTTGGTCAGTCGGTGATTACTGCAGGTTGTAGTCTTGTCGGAAGAGGTGGGTCTTCAGGTTCTTTTTGAAGGTTTCGATGGTAGGCGAGAGTCTGATATGTTGTGGTAGAGGGTTCCAGAGTAGGGGTGATACGCGAGAGAAATCTTGTATGCGATTGTGGGAAGAGGAGATAAGAGGGGAGTAGAGAAGGAGATCTCGTGAGGATCGGAGGTTGCGTGTAGGTAAGTACCGGGAGACGAGGTCACAGATGTATGGAGGAGACAGGTTGTGGATGGCTTTGTACGTCATGGTTAGGGTTTTGTAGTGGAGTCTCTGGGTGATGGGGAGCCAGTGAAGGGATTGACAGGGGGGAGAGGCCGGGGAATAGCGGGGGGACAGGTGGATTAGTCGGGCAGCAGCGTTTAGAATAGATTGGAGGGGTGCGAGAGTGTTAGAGGGGAGGCCATAGAGCAGGAGGTTGCAGTAGTCAAGGCGAGAGATGATGAGGGCATGGACTAGGGTTTTTGCAGATTCTTGGTTGAGGAATGTACGGATTCGTGAAATATTTTTGAGTTGAAGGTGGCAGGAGGTGGAAAGGGCTTGGATATGTGATTTGAAGGAGAGATCGGTGTCAAGGATTACCCCGAGGCAGCGAGCTTGTGGGACTGGGGAGAGTGGGCAGCCATTTACTGTAATGGATAGGTTCGTTGGGGGGGGGGGGGTCGCGTGAGATGGGGAAAGATGATGAATTCTGTTTTGTCCATGTTAAGTTTTAGAAATCTAGCGGAGAAGGATGAAATAGTGGACAGACATTAAGGGATTCTGGTTAGTAGGGAGGTGATATCTGGTCCAGAGATGTAGATCTGTGTGTCATCAGCATAGAGATGATACTGAAAACCGTGAGATTCTATGAGCTGTCCCAGGCCAAAGGTGTAAATGGAGAAGAACAGGGGCCCAAGGACTGAACCTTGCGGGACTCCGACAGATAGGGGGCGAGGTGAGGAGGTGGTGTGTGAGTGGGAGACGCTGAATGTCCGGTGTGTTAGGTATGATGAGATCCAGGATAGGGCCAAGTCTGTGATGCCAAGGGATGAGCGGGTCTGTAATAATAGGGAATGGTCCACTGTGTCAAAGGCAGCCGACAGGTCCAGGAGGAGGAGGATAGAGTAGTGTCGCCTGCTCTTGGCGGTTAATAGGTCATTGGTGACCTTAGGGCAGTTTCAGTGGAGTGGTGTGACCCGAAGCCAGATTGTAAGCAATCGAAGAGGGAGCAAGAAGAGAGATAGGAGGACAGTTCAAGGTCAACGTGTTGTTCCAGTAGCTTGGAGGCATAGGGGAGAAGTGATATAGGGCGATAGCTAGATACAGAGGATGGGTCAAGAGAAGGCTTTTTGAGGATAGGTGTGATGGAGGCATGTTTAAAGCTTGAGGGGAAAACACCAGTTGTTAGTGATAGGTTGAAGAGATGGGTTAGGGTTGGGATGAAGACTGTGGTGAGGTTTGGGATGAGGTGGGATGGGAGCGGGTCAAGTGCACAGGTGGTGAGATGTGATCTTGAGAGTATAGTGGAGAGTTGATCTTCTGTAATGGTGGAGAAGTTGGTTTTGGAGGTGGAGGGCTGGGAAGTCGGGAGGAAGGGCTCTGGGGGTTGTTGACCAAAACTGTCTCTGATGATATAAATCTTCTGCTTGAAAAATGAGGCAAAGTCTTCAGCTGAGATGAGTGGGGAGGGATGAGGTGCTGGGGGACGGAGGAGAGAATTGAAAGTGTTGAATAACTGTTTAGGGTTGTGAGACAGGAAGGATATGAGAGACGAGAAGTAGGTTTGATTTACTGTGGCGAGTGTGGTCTTGAAAGTAGTGAGGGACTGTTTGAATGCGATGAAGTGCTCGTTGGAGTGGGATCTTTTCCATCTGCGCTCAGCAGCCCTGGAAGCTCGCCTCAGTTCTTTGGTCAGGCTGGTGTGCCAGGGCTGTCTGTTGACTTTGTGAGCTTTGGTATGTGTAAGTGGGGCAGCAGATTCCAAAGCTGCAGCTATTGTAGTGTTATATAGAGCGGCAACATCATCCGCATTGTGTAAGGAACTTATGTCTGTGAGAGGGAGGAGGGATTCAGAGAATGAGTGTAGGTCAAGATGTTTAAGATTTCTGCGAGGGTGTGAAAGTTTGTGGGGTGGGGATTGTAGACATGGAGTGGAGAGAGATGAGAATGTGAGAAGGTTGTGGTCAGAGAGAGGAAGAGGTGAGTTAGAGAGGTTAGATAGAGAGCAGAGGCGGGTGAAGATGAGGTCCAGTGTGTGACCGTCTTTGTGAGTGGCTGCAGAGGACCATTGAGTGAGGCCGAAGGAGGAAGTGAGAGATAGAAGTTTAGTGGCAGCTGAGAGGGAAGTGTCAATGGGGATGTTGAAGTCGCCCATGATGATAGTGGGGATGTCCGCAGAAAGGAAATGAAGTAGCCAGGTGGTGAAGTGGTCAATGAAGGTGGTGGCTGGCCCTGGGGGGCGGTAAATGACAGCCAGTTGGAGGTTGGAAGGGGAGTAGATGCGCACAGAGTGCACCTCAAAGGAAGGGAGGGTAACAGAGGGTGGCAGTGGGATTGGGGTCAAGGAGCAGTTATCCGACAGGAGAAAACCAACTCCTCCGCCATGTTTGCTGCTGGGGCAGGATGTGTGAGAAAGGTGGAAGCCACCGTAAGAGAGTGCAGCAGGGGAGGCTGTGTCAGAAGGGGTGAGCCAGGTTTTGGTGATGGCGAGGAAGGAAAGTTTGGTAGTAACAAAGAGATCATGGATGTAGGAGAACTTGTTGCAGACAGAGCGAGCGTTCCACAGAGCTCTTGTTAGTGGGACTGGGGAGGCGGGGGCTGGGCGAATGGGTATAAGGTTAGAGAGGTTACGGAAGTTTGTGATAGAGCGTGTATGGGAGGTAGAACTGACTGTGGGGATGTGGTGAGGAGGACCAGGATTTGGAGAGATATCACCAGCAGATAACACAGTGATATCTCTCTGAGTACAGATAATGTAGTAGATGTCACCTGCAGTCCTATGTAACACCACAGATAATGTAGTAGATGTCCCCTGCAGTCCTATGTAACATCACATATATCACCTGCAGTCCTATGTAACACCCGTGATTTATGCCCCTTAACCCTTTGTGTCAGACCCTCCTCCTCTCTAAGCAGTTTGTGATGTGGGACGAGGTTCTTTCTCAGATTGAAGCCGCCCAGCAGGTGAAGCCGCGATCCGAGTGACGCTTGTATGGAGCCGCCATGGTGTCTGCCTCTTGTGTTCCTCTGCGGCTTCTGTCATCCTGTTCTCCGTGTTGGCGCCGCTGATCTCCGCCGCTGGTCTTCATGGTTCCTCTGCTCTTTGTCCTCTCCTGTGACGCTCTGGTTTCGGCCCTGTAGCTCCTGATCTATGAGCGCTGCTCTGGAGCGACAGTGACCTCTGTAGACGTCACGTTCTGGGATCTGCGCGTCTGTAATCCGTGGCGTTGAGTCCAGCGGATGGATATGTGTCTGTGATGCAGCAGAGCTCAGCCGGCGGCCGCCCAGGTCACATCTCCATCGTTTTACTTCTCTCCCACTGATCCTCAGTTAAATCTCATCTTTTTACTCCAGTCACATCCAGAGCAGCAGTCACAGTTCTGCTTTCACATCCCACCCTTCTCTCCAGTTACATTCTGCGGCGCTGAAGCTGCTTCTATAGAAGCCGTGGTCTTCGCCATAACTTTTGCAATACAATACAGTAGAGACACCGCAGCGGTGGTCCATAGGAGGATGTGGAATCCTGCACGGAACTGAAAATCATCAGATGTGTGAATGCAGCTCTGGAAGTGATTGGAGTAAGACATATGTGATCAGAACAAGAAGGGAAAGGATTAATCTGCTCTCTGATGTCTTGCCGCAGCTTCAGCTGTGTTTGGAGTCAGGATTCTTTTTCCCACTTCTCTCTCATCCTATAGAGGCATTAACTATTTATGTGCTGGGAACTGCATCCATCACTGTTTCCCCTCCCCCCGCACTTTACTCTTCCCCCGATGCCGCCATCTGCTGCGGTTTCTTCCCATGGAGCCACGGTCACTACGTTATTTATGGAAGCATTTACTTCATCCTGTAAAAGTCCAATAAAAATCTGACATCCGGACTCTGTACACCCGATGATTGCACGTTCTGTGTGCGCGCCATTCATTGCAGAGAAGGTTAATATAGGAGGATGCTGGGTAATGTACAGCAGGGGAGGGGTTAATAGGAGGATGCTGGGTAATGTACAGCAGGGGAGGGAATAATAGGACGATGCTGGGTAATGTACAGCAGGGGAGGGGTTAATAGGAGGATGCTGGGTAATGTACAGCAGGGGAGGGGTTAATAAGAGTATGCTGGTAATGTGCCGCAGGGGAGGGGTTAATAGGAGGATGCTGGGTAATGTACAGCAGGGGAGGGGTTAATAGGAGGATGCTGGGTAATGTACAGCAGGGGAGGGGTTAATAGGAGGATGCTGGGTAATGTACAGCAGGGGAGGGAATAATAGGACGATGCTGGGTAATGTACAGCAGGGGAGGGGTTAATAGGAGGATGCTGGGTAATGTACAGCAGGGGAGGGGTTAATAAGAGTATGCTGGTAATGTGCCGCAGGGGAGGGGTTAATAGGAGGATGCTGGGTAATGTACAGCAGGGGAGGGGTTAATAGGAGGATGCTGGGTAATGTACAGCAGGGGAGGGGTTAATAGGAGGATGCTGGGTAATGTACAGCAGGGGAGGGGTTAATAGGAGGATGCTGGGTAATGTACAGCAGGGGAGGGGTTAATAGGAGGATGCTGGGTAATGTACAGCAGGGGAGGGGTTAATATGAGGATGCTGGGTAATGCACAGCAGGGGAGGGGTTAATAGGAGGATGCTGGGTAATGTACAGCAGGGGAGGGGTTAATAGGAGGATGCTGGGTAATGCACAGCAGGGAAGGGGTTAATAAGAGTATGCTGGTAATGTGCCGCAGGGGAGGGGTTAATAGGAGGATGCTGGGTAATGTACAGCAGGGGAGGGGTTAATAGGAGGATGCTGGGTAATGTACAGCAGGGGAGGGGTTAATAGGAGGATGCTGGGTAATGTACAGCAGGGGAGGGGTTAATAGGAGGATGCTGGGTAATGTACAGCAGGGGAAGGGTTAAGAGGAGGATGCTGGGTAATGTACAGCAGAGGAGGGGTTAATAGGAGGATGCTGGGTAACGTACAGCAGGGGAGGGGTTAATAAGAGTATGCTGGTAATGTGCCGCAGGGGAGGGGTTAAGAGGAGGATGCTGGGTAATGTACAGCAGAGGAGGGGTTAAGAGGATGCTGGGTAATGTACAGCAGGGGAGGGGTTAAGAGGAGGATGCTGGTAATGTACAGCAGAGGAGGGGTTAATAGGATTCTGGGTAATGTACAGCAGGGGAAGGGTTAATAGGAGGATGCTGGTAATGCACAAGTGAGGGGTTAATCGGAGGATGCTGGGTAATGTACAGCAGGGGAGGGGTTAATAAGAGGATGCTGGGTAATGTGCAGCAGGGGAGGAGTTAATAAGAGGATGCTGGGTAATGCACAGCAGGGGAGGGGTTAAGAGGAAGATGCTGGGTAATGTACAGCAGAGGAGGGGTTAATAGGATTCTGGGTAATGTGCAGCAGGGGAGGGGTTAATAGGATTCTGGGTAATGCACATCAGGGGAGGGGTTAATAGGAGGATGCTGGGTAATGTGCAGCAGGGGAGGGGTTAATAGGATTCTGGGTAATGCACATCAGGGGAGGGGTTAATAGGAGGATGCTGGGTAATGTGCAGCAGGGGAGGGGTTAATAGGATTCTGGGTAATGCACATCAGGGGAGGGGTTAATAGGATGCTGGGTAATGTACAGCAGGGGAGGGGTTAATAGGAGGATGCTGGGTAATGTACAGCAGGGGAAGGGTTAAGAGGAGGATGCTGGGTAATGTACAGCAGAGGAGGGGTTAATAGGATGCTGGGTAATGTACAGCAGGGGAGGGGTTAAGAGGAGGATGCTGGTAATGTACAGCAGAGGAGGGGTTAATAGGATGCTAGGTAATGTACAGCAGGGGAAGGGTTAATAGGAGGATGCTGGGTAATGTGCAGCAGGGGAGGGGTTAATAGGATTCTGGGTAATGCACATCAGGGGAGGGGTTAATAGGAGGATGCTGGGTAATGTGCAGCAGGGGAGGGGTTAATAGGAGGATGCTGGTAATGCACAGCAGGGGAGGGGTTAATAGGATTCTGGGTAATGCACATCAGGGGAAGGGTTAATAGGAGGATGCTGGGTAATGTGCAGCAGGGGAGGGGTTAATAGGATTCTGGGTAATGTGCAGCATAGGAGGGGTTAATAGGAGGATGCTGGTAATGCAGGGAAGGGGTTAATAGGAGGATGCTGGGTAATGTACAGCAGGGGAGGGGTTAAAAGGAGGATGCTGGGTAATGCACATCAGGGGAGGGGTTAATAGGAGGATGCTGGGTAATGTACAGCAGGGGAGGGGTTAATAGGAGGATGCTGGTAATGTACAGCAGGGGAGGGGTTAATAGGAGGATGCTGGGTAATGTACAGCAGGGGAGGGGTTAATAGGAGGATGCTGGTAATGTACAGCAGGGGAGGGGTTAATAGGAGGATGCTGGGTAATGCACATCAGGGGAGGGGTTAAAAGGAGGATGCTGGGTAATGTGCAGCAGGGGAGGGGTTAATAGGAGGATGCTGGGTAATGTACAGCAGGGGAGGGGTTAAAAGGAGGATGCTGGGTAATGCACATCAGGGGAGGGGTTAATAGGAGGATGCTGGGTAATGTGCAGCAAGGGAGCGGTTAATAGGAGGATGCTGGGTAATGTACAGCAGGGGAGGGGTTAATACGGGGGACAGTGGTGCGGTCTTGTACACCGCTCTGGTATATTGTTCACATTATCGAAGTGGAGAAAATATATTATGAACTGTAGATCTTGGAGTTCCCATAGTGTCCAGCAGATGGCAGCAGTGTGCAGCGTATGTTACGATGTACGGGTCACGTTGGAATAATAATAATAATCTTTATTTTTATATAGCGCTAACATATTCCACAGCGCTTTACAGTTTGCACACATTATCATCTCTGTCCCCGTTGGGGCTCACAATCTACATTCCCTATCAGTATGCCTTTGGAATGTGGGAGGAAACCGGAGAACCCGGAGGAAACCCACTCAAACACGGAGAGAACATACAAACTCCTTGCAGATGTTGTCCTTGGTGGGGTTTGAACCCAGGGCTCCAGCGCTGCAAGGCTGCAGTGCTAACCACTGCGCCACTCGTCTCCGGAGGCCTGTGACCCCGCCCATCAGATGCCGTCACAGCAATATGGCGGCGCAGTGAGGCTCCGCTGTGTCGGGATGGTTGCATCTAGTTTGGAGTTGATTTTTTGAGGCCTCATTTTATCAGCTCCGCTCTAGACGGCTCACTGCTGCGGTGACTACTGTAGATCGGAGGGGATGTTTTGATGATCTCTGCAGCTTCTCCATTCTAGACAGTTCAGTCTCTACAGTGACGTCCTTCAAAAAATCAGCTCCAATGTTCAGAATGGATCTGATTCCAGGATCCGCATAGACTGCAGTGTAGTGGAATTGGAATGTATGCACACATTGTATATGTATATATATCAGCTTTAGAATTGTAATAATTTAGTATTTTTATTTTTTAGATACTTGCTTAAAGTGTTATATTTGTTATGTATTTCCAAAGGGCAACATTTTTTTTTTCATGCTAAATCAAACTTGCATTTTATTATCACTTTTTATAATATAATTACACATAGCGCTGATTGTTAATTTTTGCCTGAATTTTACTTTTAGGCTATGTGCACACGATGCAGAATTGGCATGCGTATTCCCGCTAAACACAAGCGTTTTTCAAGCGATCTGTAGCATCGCTTGGAAAACTGATTGACAGGTGGGTCACACTTGTCGTAGTGTTTAACAAGTGTGACCAACTTTTTACTATTGATGCTGCCTATGCAGGTTGTGGATGGCTTTGTATGTCGTAGTAAGGGTTTTGAGCTAGAGCCTCTGGACAATAGGAGGACAGTGAAGGGCTTGGCAGAGAGGAGAGGCCGGGGAATAGCGGGGGACAGGTGGATTAGTCGGGCAGCAGAGTGTAGGATGGATTGGAGGGGTGCAAGAGTGTTAGAGGGGAGTCCTGAGAGTAGAAGGTTGCAGTAACCAGGAAATAGTTTTGAGATTGAGGAGGCAAGAGCTTGGATATGAGGCTTGAAAGAGAGGGCAGAGTCGAGGATCACCCCAAGGCACCAGGCATGTGGGACAGGGAAAAGTGAGCAGCCATTGACATTGATGGATAGGTCTGGTGGAGGGGTAGAGTTAGATGGGGGAAAGATGATGAATTCTGTTTTGTCCATGTACAGATTTAGAAAGGAAGCAGAAAAGAAGGCCGAGATAGCAGACAGACTGTGGGATTTTGGTCAGTAAGGAGGTGATATCTGGTCCAAATAGGTAGATCTGCGAGTCATCGGCGTAGAGATGATACTGCAAAGCGTGGGATTCTATGAGCTGTCCCAGGCCGAAGGTGTAGATGGAGAAGAGCAGGGGCCCTAGGACTGAGCATTGGGGAACACTGACAGACGGGGCGAGGTGAGGAGGTGGTGTGGGAGAGGGAGACACTGAATGTTCGGTCTGTCAGATATGATGAGATCCACGATAGGGCCAAGTCTGATGCCAAGAGATGAGAGGATCTGTAACAGGAGGGAGTGGTCCACAGTGTCGAAGGCAGAAGACAGGTCCAGGAGAAGGAGGACAGTAGTGTCGCTTGCTCTTGGCAGTTAGTAGGTCTTTGGTGACTTTAGTTAGGTCAGATTCATTTGAGTGATGCGGTCGGAAGCCAGCTTGTAACCGGACAAAGAGGGAGCAGGAGGAGAGGAAGGAGGACAGTTCAAGATGGACATGCTGTGCCAGTAGTTTTGAGGCATAGGGGAGAAGAGAGATTCGGTGATAGGTTGACACAGAGGATGGGTCGAGGGAGGGCTTTTTGAGGATAGGTGTGATCGAGGCATGCTTGAAGGATGAGGGGAAGACACCAGTTGTGAGTGAGAGGTTGAAGAGGTGTTAGGGTATGTGTCCACGTGCAGTAAACGCTGCGTGTTTGACGCAGCGTCAAACACGCAGTGTCCAGATGTTACAGCATAGTGGAGGGGATTTAATGAAATCCCGTCTCCTCTATGCGTGGTAACACGCACGCGGCGGCCCTGCGCCTCCGGACATGCGGCGCGTCTTTTCAGATCGCAGCATGTCCGTATATCTTGCGGCGACGCTGCGCCGCCGCAAGATATAACACAGGGCCTTATGTGTGGGGTGCGATGATCCCGGATGTGTGCTATGAACACATCTGGCATCATCATGTCCCAGAAGGGGGCGGAGCTTGTTTGCCGCTCCGACTAAACCGCCGGCCATCCTGATCGTGGACACATACCCTTAGGCCGGCTTCATACTTGCGAGTTTTACGGACGTAAGAGCGCAGAAACTACATCCGTAAAACTCGCAAAAAATACGGCACAATTATTCTCTATGCCCCTGCTCCTATCTGCCGTATTTTACTGATCAGTATTATACGACTTTCTACGGCCGTACAAAATCGCAGCATGCTGCGTTTGTCACCGTACTGCGCAAGAAATACGCCAATGAAAGTCTATGGAAGCGTGAAAAATACGGATTACACACGGACAAGCAGTGTGACTTGCGAGAAATATGCAGCGCTGTTAGAGAGAAAAGCCGGCAATTCAGTGCGGTGTACAGTAAAATCACACTGACAGCTTCCAGTCCAATAGGTAGAATAAATGTGTACACATAGAATAGGGGTATATATATATATGTCAGTGAGACACATATATGTATATATATTAATATTTATTCCAGCGCTATACAGCTTGAAAGCCGGTAATTCAATTACCGGCTTTTTCTTTCTCCTTCCTAAACCCGACATGATATGAGACCTGGTTTACATACAGTAAACCATGTCTTCTCTCCATTTTTTTTGCAGATTCCACACTACTAATGTCAGTAGTGTGTATCTGCAAAATTTGGCCGTTCTATCTACTAAATTAAAGGGTTAAATTGTGGAAAAAATTGGCGTGGGCTCCCGCACAATTTTCTCCGCCAGAGTAGTAAAGCCAGTGACTGAGGGCAGATATTAATAGCCTGGAGAGGGTCCATGGTTATTGGCCCCCTCCTGGCTAAAAACACCTGCCCCCAGCCACCCCAGAAAAGGCACATCTGGAAGATGCGCCTATTCTGGCACTTGGCCACTCTCTTCCCATTCCCGTGTAGCGGTGGGATATGGGATAATGAAGGGTTAATGCCACCTTGCTATTGTAAGGTGACATTAAGCCTAATTAATAATGGAGAGGCGTCAATTATGACACCTATCCATTATTAATCCAATTGAATGAAAGGGTTAAAAAAAACACACACATTATTAAAAATTATTTTAATGAAATAAAAACAAAGGTTGTTGTAATATTTTATTTAACGCCCAATCCAATCACTGAAGACCCTCGTTCTGTAAAAGAAAAAACATAATAAACCAACAATATACTTACCTTCCGCAGATCTGTAAAGTCCAACGATGTAAATCCTTCTGAAGGGGTTAAAACATTTTGCAGCAAGGAGTTCCGCTAATGCAGGCTGCTCCTTGCTGCAAAACCCCGGGGAATGAAGCTAAATATAGGTCAATGATCTATATTTAGCTTCATTTGCGGTGAGGCGCCCTCTTGTCATGATCCCAATGGCAGGGGATCACAAAAGGACAAGCACAAAAAACAAAACAAGCTCTAGGGTGATGGAAACTGAGCTGACCGCGATCCTGAACCTAAACACACAACTAGCTGTAGCCGGGGAACGTGCCTACGATGATTCCTAGACGTCTCGCGCCAGCCGAAGGACTAACTTCCCCTATTAGAAGAAACACAGACCTCTCTTGCCTCCAGAGAAACACCCCACAGAAATAGCAGCCCCCCACATGTAATGACGGTGAAATGAGAGGAAAGCACATACGTAGTTATGAAAACAGATTCAGCAAAATGAGGCCCGCTAAAGCTAGATAGCAGAGGATACAAAAGTGAACTGCGCGGTCAGCGAAAAACCCTACAAAAAACCATCCTGAAATTACTTGAACTCATGTGCCAACTCATGGAACATGAGGAGTAATATCAGCCCACTAGAGCAACCAGCAAAAAGGAATCACATATCTGCAAGCTGGACTAAGACAAAAATTAAGCAAAACGTGGAACAGGAAAATCAAATACTTAGCTTGTCCTGAAGATTACAGAAACAGGAAGCAGAGGTAACAAGACACACTGATTACATTGATAGCCGGCGAGGAAATGACAAGAAAGCCAGGTTAAATAGGAAACTCCCATATCCTGATAGAACAGGTGGACACCAGAGACCGCAGAAAACACAAGTCACCCAGTACCATCTGTAACCTCCAGAGGGAGCCCAAAAACAGAATCCACAACACCCTCTGCTGGCTGTTCATAGATCGTGGGAACTTACCTAGAAAGCCTGGGAGCTTTCTAGGAAAGTTCCCACGATCTAGGAACAGCCAGCAGAGGGCGCCTCACCGCAAATGAAGCTAAATATAGGTCATTGACCTACTTTACCTTCATTTTCCGGGGTTTTTGCAGCCATGAGCATCATTGCATTAGCAAAGCTCGTGGCTGCAAAATATTTTAACCCCTTCAGATGGATTTACATCGTTGGACGTTACAGATCTGCGGAGGGTAAGGATATTGTTGGTTTATTATGTTTTTTTACTTACAGAACGAGGGTCTTCAGTGACTGGATTGGGCGTAGAATAAAATACTCCAACAACCATTGTTTTTATTTCATTAAAATAATTTTTAATAATGTGGTTTTTTTTAACCCTTTACTACAATTGGATTAATAATGGATAGGTGTCATAATTGACGCCTCTCCATTATTAATTAGGCTTAATGTCACCTTACAATAGCAAGGTGGCATTAACCCTTCATTATCCCATATCCCACCGCTACACGGGAATGGGAAGAGAGTGGCCAAGTGCCAGAATAGGCGCATCTTCCAGATGTGCCTTTTCTGGGGTGGCTGGGGGCAGGTGTTTTTAGCCAGGAGGGGGCCAATAACCGTGGACCCTCTCCAGGCTATTAATATCTGCCCTCAGTCACTGGCTTTACTACTCTGGCGGAGAAAATTGTGCGGGAGCCCACGCCAATTTTTTCCGCCATTTAACCCTTTAATTTACTAGCTAGAACGGCCAAATTTTGCAGATACACACTACTGACATTAGTAGTGTGGAATCTGCAAAAAAAAAGGAGAGAAGACATGGTTTACTGTATGTAAACCATGTCTCAAATTATGTCGGGTTTTAGGAAGGAGAAAGAAAAAGCCGGTAATTGAATTACCGGCTTTCAAGCTGTATAGCGCTGGAAAAGATATTAATATATATACATATATGTGTCTATATATATATATATATTTTTTTTTTTTCTTTTTGGGACACATGGATCACTTCTATAGCGGTATGTTGGTTTTGCAAGCCTGCGAGAAAACCACGCAGTACGGATGCCATACGGATTACATACAGAGGATGCCATGCGCAAAAAACGCTGTAACACCCTGCCTACGGAGGAGCTACGGACCACTATTTTCGGGACTTTTCAGCGTATTATGGCCGTAATATACGGACCGTATTTTCATACGCTGAGTGTGAAGCCGGCCTTAGAGTTGGGATGATGCACGGGTCAAGCGTGCAAGTGGTGAGATGTAATCTTGACAGGAGGGTGGAGAGCTCATCTGTCATGGAGGAGAAGCTGGTTTTGGAGGAACAGTGTTGAGAGGCATTTGGGGCTGTGGACCAAAGCTTTCTCTGATTATATCAATCTTCTGCTTAAAGAGGCAAAGTCTTCAGCAGAAATGAGAGGAGAGGGAGGTGCTGGAGGACGGAGTAGAGAATCGAAAGTGTTGAAAAGCTGTTTAGAGTTGTGAGACAGGGAGGATATGAGAGGTGAGAAGTTTGTTTTGCAGCAGTGAGCGTGGACTTGAAGCTGGTGAGGGACTGTTTGTATGCAGTGAAGTGCTCGGCAGAGCGTGATTGCTTCCATCTCTGCTCAGCGACTCTGGAAGCCCGTCTCAATTCTTTGGTCAGCCAGGGCTGCCTGTTGATTGCAAGAGTTTTGCTGTGTGTGAGGGGGATGGTTGAGTCAAGTGTTGCTGTTATTATGGAGTTATAAAAAGTGCCAGCAGCATCTGTGTCATGAAGGGAGGCTATGTCTGTAAGAGGGAGGAGGGACTCAGAGAGTGATTGTAAATTGAGGTGTTAGATTTCTGCAAGGGTGAGTGAGTTTGTGGAGTGGCGGTTGCACACTAGGAGAGAGAAGAGAATGTCAGTAGGTTGTGGACAGACGGGGAGGTGTGAGTTGGTGAGATTAGTAAGGGAGCAGAGTCAAGTGAAGATGGTCCAGCGTGTGGCCATCTTTGTGAGTGGCTGCGGAGGACTATTGAGTGAGGACAAAGGAGGCATTGATAGAAGTTCAGAGGCAGCTGGGGTGGAAGCATCAATGGGGATGTTGAAGTCGCCCATGATGATAGGATGTCAGCAGAAAGGAAATGAAGTGGTCGAGAAAAGTGGAGATGGCTAGTTCTGGGGGGCAGATGACAGCCGGTTGGAGGGGGAATAGATGCAGACGGAGTGCACCTCAAACGAGGGAAGAGGAGCAGGTATCGGACAGGAGCAAGCCAATTCCTCCACCACGCTTGTTGCTGGGGTGAGGAGTGTGAGAGGTGGAGTCCGACATAGGAAAGCGCAGCTGGAGAGGCTGAGTCAGAGGTAGTGAGCCAGGTTTCAGTGATGCCGAGGAAGGAGAGTTTGTTGGTGATAAAGAGGTCATGGATAAATGGCAGTTTGCTGGTGACAGAGCGTGCGCTCCATAGAGCGTCAGCTAAGGGGATCGGGGGAGTGGGAGCTGGGTATGAGGTTATCATCATTGCGAAAACGTGTAGAGGATCGTGGTAGAGTGTTCGAAATGAGTGTGGGGATGTGTTGAGGAGGGCCAGAATTTGGAGATGTCGCCAGCAACGAGGAGTAGCAGACAGAGCGTTAGAAGGTGGAAGCAGGATAGGACATGATAAACTGTCTAGACTGGCCTCTATTCTGTACAGTTTGGTGCCGAGGTGACTGGAATTGAGTTTTTCAAACAGTGAGCAGAGTTTTTCCATGTAGCCTCTAGTCTGTACAGTTCATTGCTGAGGTGACTAGAATGGAGTTGCTGGAGCGATGTCCTCATTGGATCAAATCTAATCTAGACGGCTCATGACTGAAACTTCCAGAATGGAGTTAATTCCAGGAGCTCCTCCTAGATTCCAATCTAGTGGCATAGGAATTATAAATGTATGCATGTATGTATTGTCACTTTTTGTAACAAATAATTACACACAGGACTGATTGTTCAGTTTTGCCCAAATTTGACTTTTACTGTATTTCCACCAGTCCCAGCTCCGACGTTTCTGAAGAGTCGGCAGAGCTAGACCGGCCGATAACCTCTGAAAGTGCATGCAACTTTTGGCATTTGTCGTGTGCAAAAAAACGTTTGTACCAGTGTAACCTGTGACTTTAGTTACGTATCAAAAACATATATATGTATAAATTACTGACATTTTTAAAATACAAAACGTAACAAAAAAATGTCACATTACACAAAACATGTTGATCATAGTTACTGCCATTAGATTGAGGCCTATATGTCTTTCACGAAGAGGTCACGGATCATGCATCATTTTTTCAGACCTGTATCCCACAATCAATGGAGCACTTCTGAGATATGAAGACTTTGAATTTATATTTCGCTCATGGTGTGCAGGAGTACGAGGAGAAATCACATGGATTAGGTCACAGAAGGAGGCAGAATCTGCTTTGAATGGTTTTTCCACAAAATACATTTTTATCAATAGATCTTGGGATAAGGCAGGTTTTCTTTGAGCTTTCCCCGCACATTACGATACTTTGCCCTCAACACTGCAGAGAGAAGTGCACCTATGCAGGAGCACAATAGAGACACTGTGTATGACAAAGGACAAGGTATCCAAATGAAGCAGATGAGGACGCCATTCACAAGATAGGAGGCGTTGTGCCAAGATCAGCAAGGCCCATCAGACCTGACCGCCCCTCCAGTGAGAATAAATGCCGTTTCTGACATTATGCAGCCTTATGGAATAAGGTATATATGGGCTTACTGTGGTGGCTGCAGCTTAAATGAGAAAAACCTAGTGACAAATTTACTTTAACCAAGAGGATAATGGATGACCAATATGTGTTGATGTGTAAGTTCTATCTTTGCTCCTTGGGTATCAACGAGGATATAAGAAGTACCCATGCTTTTTGTGTGAATGTGACAGCTGGGATAGGACTCATCACTGGAGCCAAAAAAAAAGTTTGACCAAGAACATCTTTGCAACCTAGACCCAAGAACATAGCTTCCAAAAGTTTACTCTATCCCACAAGTGTTCTTCCACCACATTACATTTTTTTTTACATTCCCATTTGGACAACTTTCTGAAAAGATTGGTGCTGTAAGCAAAGAGCAAGGAGATTTCGTCATGATATTAGGGAGATGGAACGTAAAAACGATGGGGATGATCGCTCGCTGCAGTCCATTATTGGTTACCAAAGCTGAACCTGGAGAGGCAGCAGTAACCATGCTCACAGACTGAGCAAGATGATGGGTCTGACTTCTTTGCTGAGCAGCATCCACTGCGGTCGGAACTGAATGGGAGACTGCAGATGAAGACAAGGCCTGGGATCTATCCTGTGCAGAGGGAGAATCCCAGCGCCTAACACTATGTACATAGATTTGAGTTACTGCAAATTATGTCCTTCCTCTGTAAAATATGTAGTGTGACCTCTGCCAGAGTCTGTGCTAGGAGCGGTGGGGGCACTTGCAGTCAGACCGTTAGCAACTAATGGCCCTTTAATAAACATTCGTTAAAAAATGTCCTATATGACTTAAAACGGACTATTCTGTATGTGTCACAGAGAATGGTAAAGGGCCACAGAAGGCCGAGAAACACCGCTGGGACCAAATAAATTGGTAACATAAGCAATCATACTTTTTTTATTTACTGCATTTTTGAACCATAAGAAGCACCCCAAGTTTTGGTGAGGAAAATAGAAAAATTTTTGATAAAATTCTGAACTTACAGTCCGTATTTACGGTAGCTAAGGGTGCGGTGGATTGGGGTCACAAGAGGCATAGTCCATGCTGCATGAAACCGGCAGCGGTAGGACAGTGCTGAAGGCCCTGGGTGGGAGAGTGTCCCAGCGCTGCAAGTCCTTGGCTGGAAGAAGTGGTCGGTCGTCAGGAAACCAGACGCCTCAGGCCGCGTGCACGGATTGAGATCTCGGATGAGTTCCTCCAGCTTCGCCCCACTTCTGCTACTGGCTTCCTGCAGGAGACCCTGCTCCACAACTGTGCCCCTCGGTCCTCTCCTCACACGGCTCCATGGTGCAGCCTCTCGGTCCTCTCCTCACACCCTACATGGTGCAGCCTCTCGGTCCTCTCCTCACACGGCTCCATGCTGCAGCCCCTCGGTCCTTTCCTCACACGGCTCCATGGTGCAGCCCCTCAATCCTCTCCTCACACCCTCCATGGTACGGCCCCTCAGTCCTCTCCTCACACCCTCCATGGTGCAGCCCCCCGGTCCTCTCCTAACACACCTCCATGGTGCAGCCCCTCAGTCCTCTCCTCACACCCTCCATGGTGCAGCCCCCCGGTCCTCTCCTAACACACCTCCATGGTGCAGCCCCCCGGTCCTCTCCTAACACGCCTCCATGGTGCAGCCCCTCGGTCCTCCTCACACCCTCCATGGTGCGGTCCCTCGGTCCTCTCCTCACGGCTCCATGGTGCAGCCCCTCGGTCCTCTCCTCACACGGCTCCATGGTGCAGCCCCTCGGTCCTCTCCTCACACGGCTCCATGGTGCGGCCCCTCGGTCCTCTACTCACACCCTCCATGGTGCGGCCCCTCGGTCCTCTCCTCTCACGGCTCCATATTGCAGCCCCTCGGTCCTCTCCTCACACGGCTCCATGGTGCGGCCCCTCGGTCCTCTACTCACACCCTCCATGGTGCGGCCCCTCGGTCCTCTCCTCTCACGGCTCCATATTGCAGCCCCTCGGTCCTCTCCTCACACGGCTCCATGGTGCAGCCCCCTCGGTCCTCTCCTCACACGGCTCCATGGTGCAGCCCCTCGGTCCTCTCCTCACACGGCTCCATGGTGCAGCCCCTAGATCCTCTCACACGGCTCCATGGTGCAGTCCCTCGGTCCTCTCCTCACACGGCTCCATGGTGCAGCTCCTCGGTCCTCTCCTCACATGGCTCCATGGTGCAGTTCCTCGATCCTCTCATCACACCTCCATCGTGCAGCCCCTCGGTCCTCTCCTCATACAGCTCCATGCTGCAGCCCCTCTGTCCTCTCCTCACACGGCTCCATGGTGCACCTCCTCGGTCCTCTCCTCACACGGCTCCATGGTGCAGGTCCTCTCCTCACACGGCTCCTTGGTGCAGCCCCTCAGTCCTCATCACACGGCTCCATAGTGCAGCTCCTCGGTCCTCTCCTCCTCACACGGCTCCATGGTGCAGCCCCTCAGTCCTCTCCTCACACGGCTCCATGGTGCAGCCCCTCGTTCCTCTCCTCACACGGCTCCATGGTGCAGCCCCTCGTTCCTCTCCTCACACGGCTCCATGGTGCAGCCCCTCGTTCCTCTCCTCACACGGCTCCATGGTGCAGCCCCTCGTTCCTCTCCTCACACGGCTCCATGGTGCAGCCCCTCGTTCCTCTCCTCACACGGCTCCATGGTGCAGCCCCTCGTTCCTCTCCTCACACGGCTCCATGGTGCAGCCCCTCAGTCCTCTCCTCACACGGCTCCATGGTGCAGCCCCTCAGTCCTCTCCTCACACACCTCCATGGTGCAGCTCCTCAGTCGTCTCCTCACACAGCTCCATGGTGCAGCCCCTCGGTCCTCTCCTCACACGGCTCCATGGTGCAGCTCCCCGGTCCTCTACTCACACGGCTCCATGTTGCAGCCACTCAGTCCTCTCCTAACACGGCTGCATGGTGCAGCCCCTCAGTCCTCTCCTCACACGGCTCCATGGTGCAGCCCCTCAGTCCTCTCCTCACACCTCCATGGTGTAGCCCCTCAGTCCTCTCCTCACACGGCTCCATGGTGCAGCCCCCGATCCTCTCCTCACACCTCTATGGTGCGGCCCCCCAGTCCTCTCCTCACACGGCTCCATGGTGCAGCCTCTCGGTCCTCTCCTCACACCCTCCATGGTGCGGCCCCTCGGTCCTCTCCTCACAAGGCTCCATGGTGCAGCCCCTCAGTCCTCTCCTCACACCCTCCATGGTGCAGCCCCTCGGTCCTCTCCTCACACGTCTCCATGGTGCAGCCCCTCAGTCCTCTCCTCACACGGCTCCACACTGCAGCTCCTCAGTCCTCTCCTCACACGGCTCCACGGTGCGGCCCCCCCAGTCCTCTCCTCACACGGCTCCATGGTGCAGCCCCTCGGTCCTCTCCTCACACGGCTCCATGGTGCAGCCTCTCGGTCCTCTCCTCACACCCTCCATGGTGCAGCCCCTCAGTCCTCTCCTCACACGTCTCCATGGTGCAGCCCCTCAGTCCTCTCCTCACACGGCTCCACACTGCAGCTCCTCGGTCCTCTCCTCACACGGCTCCATGGTGCGGCCCCCCAGTCCTCTCCTCACACGGCTCCATGGTGCAGCCTCTCGGTCCTCTCCTCACACCCTCCATGGTGCAGCCTCTCTGTCCTCTCCTCACACGGCTCCATGGTGCAGCCCCTCGATCCTCTCCTCACACGGCTCCATGGTGCAGCCCCTCAATCCTCTCCTCACACCCTCCATGGTGCGGCCCCCCGGTCCTCTCCTAACAGCTCCATGGTGCAGCCCCTCGGTCCTCTCCTAACACAGCTCCATGGTGCAGCCCCTCGATCCTCTCCTCACACGGCTCCATGGTGCAGCCCCTCGATCCTCTCCTCACACTGCTCCATGGTGCGGCCCCTCCGTCCTCACATGGCTCCATGGTGCGGCCCCTCGGTCCTCTCCTCACACCCTCCATGGTGCGGCCCCTCGGTCCTCTCCTCACACCCTCCATGCTGCGGCCCCTCAGTCCTCACACCCTCCATGGTGCAGCCCCTCGGTCCTCTCCTCACACCCTCCATGGTGCAGCCCCCCGGTCCTCTCCTAACACACCTCCATGGTGCAGCCCCTCAGTCCTCTCCTCACACCCTCCATGGTGCAGCCCCCCCGTCCTCCTAACACACCTCCATGGTGCAGCCCCCCGATCCTCTCCTAACACGCCTCCATGGTGCGGCCCCTCGGTCCTCTCCTCACACCCTCCATGGTGCGGTCCCTCGGTCCTCTCCTAACACGCCTCCATGGTGCGGCCCCTCGGTCCTCTCCTAACACGCCTCCATGGTGCAGCCCCTCGGTCCTCTCCTCACACCCTCCATGGTGCGGCCCCTCGGTCCTCTCCTCTCACGGCTCCATGGTGCAGCCCCTCGGTCCTCTCCTCACACGGCTCCATGGTGCAGCCCCTCGGTCCTCTCCTCACACAGCTCCATGGTGCAGCTCCTCGGTCCTCTCCTCACACTGCTCCATGATGCAGCCCCTCGGTCCTCTCCTCACACGGCTCCATGGTGCAGCTCCTCGGTCCTCTCCTCACACGGCTCCATGATGCAGCCCCTCGGTCCTCTCCTCACACTGCTCCATGGTGCAGCTCCTCGGTCCTCTCCTCACACGGCTCCATGATGCAGCCCCTCGGTCCTCTCCTCACACGGCTCCATGGTGCAGCCCCTCGGTCCTCTCCTCACACTGCTCCATGCTGCAGCCCCTCGGTCCTCTCCTCACACTGCTCCATGATGCAGCCCCTCGGTCCTCTCCTCACACTGCTCCATGCTGCAGCCCCTCGGTCCTCTCCTCACACTGCTCCATGGTGCAGCTCCTCGGTCCTCTCCTCACACGGCTCCATGGTGCAGCTCCTCGGTCCTCTCCTCACACGGCTCCATGGTGCAGCCCCTCTGTCCTCTCCTCACACTGCTCCATGGTGCAGCTCCTCGGTCCTCTCCTCACACTGCTCCATGGTGCAGCCTCTCGGTCCTCTCCTCACACTGCTCCATGGTGCAGCTCCTCGGTCCTCTCCTCACACTGCTCCATGGTGCAGCCTCTCGGTCCTCTCCTCACAGTGCTCCATGGTGCAGCTCCTCGGTCCTCTCCTCACACAGCTCCATGATGCAGCCCCTCGGTCCTCTCCTCACACGGCTCCATGGTGCAGCCCCTCGGTCCTCTCCTCACACTGCTCCATGCTGCAGCACCTCGGTCCTCTCCTCACACTGCTCCATGCTGCAGCCCCTCGGTCCTCTCCTCACACTGCTCCATGGTGCAGCCCCTCGGTCCTCTCCTCACACGGCTCCATGGTGCAGCTTCTCGGTCCTCTCCTCACACGGCTCCATGGTGCAGCTCCTCGGTCCTCTCCTCACACGGCTCCATGGTGCAGCTCCTCGGTCCTCTCCTCACACGGCTCCATGGTGCAGCCCCTCTGTCCTCTCCTCACACTGCTCCATGGTGCAACCCCTCGGTCCTCTCCTTACACTGCTCCATGGTGCAGCTCCTCGGTCCTCTCCTCACACTGCTCCATGGTGCAGCCTCTCGGTCCTCTCCTCACACAGCTCCATGATGCAGCTCCTCGGTCCTCTCCTCACACTGCTCCATGATGCAGCTCCTCGGTCCTCTCCTCACACGGCTCCATGGTGCAGCCCCTCTGTCCTCTCCTCACACGGCTCCATGGTGCAGCCCCTCGGTCCTCTCCTCACACTGCTCCATGGTGCAGCTCCTCGGTCCTCTCCTCACACTGCTCCATGCTGCAGCCCCTTGGTCCTCTCCTCACACTGCTCCATGGTGCAGCTCCTCAGTCCTCTCCTCACACTGCTCCATGGTGCAGCTCCTCGGTCCTCTCCTCACACTGCTCCACACTGCAGGCAGCTCCTCGGTCCTCTCCTAACACGCCTCCATGGTGCGGCTCCTCGGTCCTCTCCTAACACGCCTCCATGGTGCGGCCCCTCGGTCCTCTCCTAACACGCCTCCATGGTGCGGCCCCTCGGTCCTCTCCTCACACCCTCCATGGTGCGGCCCCTCGGTCCTCTCCTCTCACGGCTCCATGGTGCAGCCCCTCGGTCCTCTCCTCACACTGCTCCATGGTGCAGCCTCTCGGTCCTCTCCTCACACTACTCCATGCTGCAGCCCGAGTCCTCTCCTCACACGGCTCCATGGTGCAGCCCCTCGGTCCTCTCCTCACACAGCTCCATGGTGCAGCTCCTCGGTCCTCTCCTCACACTGCTCCATGATGCAGCCCCTCGGTCCTCTCCTCACACGGCTCCATGGTGCAGCTCCTCGGTCCTCTCCTCACACGGCTCCATGATGCAGCCCCTCAGTCCTCTCCTCACACTGCTCCATGGTGCAGCTCCTCGGTCCTCTCCTCACACGGCTCCATGATGCAGCCCCTCGGTCCTCTCCTCACACGGCTCCATGGTGCAGCCCCTCGGTCCTCTCCTCACACTGCTCCATGCTGCAGCCCCTCGGTCCTCTCCTCACACTGCTCCATGCTGCAGCCTCTCGGTCCTCTCCTCACACTGCTCCATGGTGCAGCCCCTCGGTCCTCTCCTCACAAGGCTCCATGGTGCAGCTCCTCGGTCCTCTCCTCACACGGCTCCATGGTGCAGCTCCTCGGTCCTCTCCTCACACGGCTCCATGGTGCAGCTCCTCGGTCCTCTCCTCACACGGCTCCATGGTGCAGCCCCTCTGTCCTCTCCTCACACTGCTCCATGGTGCAGCTCCTCGGTCCTCTCCTCACACTGCTCCATGGTGCAGCCTCTCGGTCCTCTCCTCACACTGCTCCATGGTGCAGCTCCTCGGTCCTCTCCTCACACAGCTCCATGATGCAGCTCCTCGGTCCTCTCCTCACACTGCTCCATGATGCAGCTCCTCGGTCCTCTCCTCACACGGCTCCATGGTGCAGCCCCTCTGTCCTCTCCTCACACGGCTCCATGGTGCAGCCCCTCGGTCCTCTCCTCACACTGCTCCATGGTGCAGCTCCTCGGTCCTCTCCTCACACTGCTCCATGGTGCAGCCTCTCGGTCCTCTCCTCACACTGCTCCATGGTGCAGCTCCTCGGTCCTCTCCTCACACTGCTCCATGGTGCAGCCTCTCGGTCCTCTCCTCACACTGCTCCATGCTGCAGCCTGAGTCCTCTCCTCACACGGCTCCATGGTGCAGCCCCTCAGTCCTCTCCTCACACTGCTCCATGATGCACCTCCTCGGTCCTCTCCTCACACTGCTCCATGGTGCAGCTCCTCGGTCCTCTCCTCACACTGCTCCATGATGCAGCCCCTCAGTCCTCTCCTCACACTTCATGCTGCAGCCCCTCAGTCCTCTCCTCACACGGCTCCATGGTGCAGCAGCTCCTCGGTCCTCTCCTCACACGGCTCCATGGTGCAGCAGCTCCTCGGTCCTCTCCTCACACGGCTCCATGGTGCAGCCCCTCGGTCCTCTCCTTACACGGCTCCATGGTGCAGCTCCTCGGTCCTCTCCTCACACTGCTCCATGGTGCAGCCCCTCGGTCCTCTCCTCACAAGGCTCCATGGTGCAGCTCCTCGGTCCTCTCCTCACACGGCTCCATCGTGCAGCTCCTCGGTCCTCTCCTCACACGGCTCCATGGTGCAGCTCCTCGGTCCTCTCCTCACACGGCTCCATGGTGCAGCCCCTCTGTCCTCTCCTCACACTGCTCCATGGTGCAGCTCCTCGGTCCTCTCCTCACACTGCTCCATGGTGCAGCCTCTCGGTCCTCTCCTCACACTGCTCCATGGTGCAGCTCCTCGGTCCTCTCCTCACACAGCTCCATGATGCAGCTCCTCGGTCCTCTCCTCACACTGCTCCATGATGCAGCTCCTCGGTCCTCTCCTCACACGGCTCCATGGTGCAGCCCCTCTGTCCTCTCCTCACACGGCTCCATGGTGCAGCCCCTCGGTCCTCTCCTCACACTGCTCCATGGTGCAGCCTCTCGGTCCTCTCCTCACACTGCTCCATGGTGCAGCTCCTCGGTCCTCTCCTCACACTGCTCCATGGTGCAGCCTCTCGGTCCTCTCCTCACACTGCTCCATGCTGCAGCCTGAGTCCTCTCCTCACACGGCTCCATGGTGCAGCCCCTCAGTCCTCTCCTCACACTGCTCCATGATGCACCTCCTCGGTCCTCTCCTCACACTGCTCCATGGTGCAGCTCCTCGGTCCTCTCCTCACACTGCTCCATGATGCAGCCCCTCAGTCCTCTCCTCACACTTCATGCTGCAGCCCCTCAGTCCTCTCCTCACACGGCTCCATGGTGCAGCAGCTCCTCGGTCCTCTCCTCACACGGCTCCATGGTGCAGCAGCTCCTCGGTCCTCTCCTCACACGGCTCCATGGTGCAGCCCCTCGGTCCTCTCCTTACACGGCTCCATGGTGCAGCTCCTCGGTCCTCTCCTCACACTGCTCCATGCTGCAGCCCCTCGGTCCTCTCCTCACACTGCTCCATGGTGCAGCTCCACAGTCCTCTCCTCACACTGCTCCATGGTGCAGCTCCTCGGTCCTCTCCTCACACTGCTCCATGATGCAGCCCCTTGGTCCTCTCCTCACACTGCTCCATGATGCAGCCCCTCGGTCCTCTCCTCACACGGCTCCATGGTGCAGCTCCTCGGTCCTCTCCTCACACGGCTCCATGATGCAGCCCCTCAGTCCTCTCCTCACACGGCTCCATGATGCAGCCCCTCGGTCCTCTCCTCACACGGCTCCATGGTGCAGCCCCTCGGTCCTCTCCTCACACGGCTCCATGGTGCAGCCCCTCGGTCCTCTCCTCACACGGCTCCATGGTGCAGCTCCTGGGTCCTCTCCTCACACTGCTCCATGGTGCAGCCCCCAAGTCCTCTCCTCACACGGCTCCATGGTGCAGCCTCTCGGTCCTCTCCTCACACTGCTCCATGGTGCAGCTCCTCGGTCCTCTCCTCACACTGCTCCATGGTGCAGCCCCTCGGTCCTCTCCTCACACTGCTCCATGCTGCAGCCCCTCGGTCCTCTCCTCACACTGCTCCATGGTGCAGCCCCTCGGTCCTCTCCTCACACTGCTCCATGGTGCAGCCCCTCGGTCCTCTCCTCACACGGCTCCATGGTGCAGCTCCTGGGTCCTCTCCTCACACTGCTCCATGGTGCAGCTCCTCGGTCCTCTCCTCACACTGCTCCATGGTGCAGCTCCTCGGTCCTCTCCTCACACTGCTCCATGGTGCAGCTCCTCGGTCCTCTCCTCACACCTCCATGGTGCAGCCCCTTGGTCCTCTCCTCACACCTCCATGGTGCAGCCCCCTGGTCCTCTCCTCACACACCTCCATGGTGCGGCCTCTCGGTCCTCTCCTCACACGGCTCCACACTGCAGCCCCCCGGTCCTCTCCTCACACGGCTCCATGGTGCAGCCCCCCGGTCATCTCCTCACACGGCTCCATGGTGCAGCTCCTGGGTCCTGTCCTCACACTGCTCCATGGTGCAGCCCCCCGATCCTCTCCTCACACGGCTCCATGGTGCAGCCCCTCGGTCCTCTCCTCACACGGCTCCATGGTGCAGCTCCTCAGTCCTCTCCTCACACACTCCATGGTGCAGCTCCTCGGTCCTCTCCTCACACTGCTCCATGCTGCAGCCCCTCAGTCCTCTCCTCACACGGCTCCATGGTGCAGCCCCTCGGTCCTCTCCTCACACTGCTCCATAGTGCAGCCCCTCAGTCCTCTCCTCACACGGCTCCATGGTGCAGCTCCTCAGTCCTCTCCTCACACACTCCATGGTGCAGCTCCTCGGTCCTCTCCTCACACTGCTCCATGGTGCAGCCCCTCGGTCCTCTCCTCACACTGCTCCATGGTGCAGCCCCTCGGTCCTCTCCTCACACTGCTCCATGGTGCAGTTCCTCTCCTCACACTGCTCCATGGTGCAGCCCCTCGGTCCTCTCCTCACACTGCTCCATGGTGCAGCCCCTCGGTCCTCTCCTCACACTGCTCCATGGTGCTGTTCCTCTCCTCACACTGCTCCATGGTGCAGTTCCTCTCCTCACACTGCTCCATGGTGCAGCCCCTCGGTCCTCTCCTCACACTGCTCCATGGTGCAGTTCCTCTCCTCACACTGCTCCATGGTGCAGCCCCTCGGTCCTCTCCTCACACGGCTCCATGGTGCGGCCCCTCGGTCCTCTCCTCACACTGCTCCATGGTGCAGCCCCTCGGTCCTCTCCTCACACGGCTCCATGGTGCGGCCCCTCGGTCCTCTCCTCACACGGCTCCATAGTGCAGCCCCTCGGTCCTCTCCTCACACTGCTCCATGGTGCAGTTCCTCTCCTCACACTGCTCCATGGTGCAGTTCCTCTCCTCACACTGCTCCATGGTGCAGCCCCTCGGTCCTCTCCTCACACTGCTCCATGGTGCAGTTCCTCTCCTCACACGGCTCCATGGTGCAGCCCCTCGGTCCTCTCCTCACACGGCTCCATGGTGCAGCTCCTGGGTCCTCTCCTCACACTGCTCCATGGTGCAGCTCCTCGGTCCTCTCCTCACACTGCTCCATGGTGCAGCTCCTCGGTCCTCTCCTCACACTGCTCCATGGTGCAGCTCCTCGGTCCTCTCCTCACACCTCCATGGTGCAGCCCCTTGGTCCTCTCCTCACACCTCCATGGTGCAGCCCCCTGGTCCTCTCCTCACACACCTCCATGGTGCGGCCTCTCGGTCCTCTCCTCACACGGCTCCACACTGCAGCCCCCCGGTCCTCTCCTCACACGGCTCCATGGTGCAGCCCCCCGGTCATCTCCTCACACGGCTCCATGGTGCAGCTCCTGGGTCCTGTCCTCACACTGCTCCATGGTGCAGCCCCCCGATCCTCTCCTCACACGGCTCCATGGTGCAGCCCCTCGGTCCTCTCCTCACACGGCTCCATGGTGCAGCTCCTCAGTCCTCTCCTCACACACTCCATGGTGCAGCTCCTCGGTCCTCTCCTCACACTGCTCCATGCTGCAGCCCCTCAGTCCTCTCCTCACACGGCTCCATGGTGCAGCCCCTCGGTCCTCTCCTCACACTGCTCCATAGTGCAGCCCCTCAGTCCTCTCCTCACACGGCTCCATGGTGCAGCTCCTCAGTCCTCTCCTCACACACTCCATGGTGCAGCTCCTCGGTCCTCTCCTCACACTGCTCCATGGTGCAGCCCCTCGGTCCTCTCCTCACACTGCTCCATGGTGCAGCCCCTCGGTCCTCTCCTCACACTGCTCCATGGTGCAGTTCCTCTCCTCACACTGCTCCATGGTGCAGCCCCTCGGTCCTCTCCTCACACTGCTCCATGGTGCAGCCCCTCGGTCCTCTCCTCACACTGCTCCATGGTGCTGTTCCTCTCCTCACACTGCTCCATGGTGCAGTTCCTCTCCTCACACTGCTCCATGGTGCAGCCCCTCGGTCCTCTCCTCACACTGCTCCATGGTGCAGTTCCTCTCCTCACACTGCTCCATGGTGCAGCCCCTCGGTCCTCTCCTCACACGGCTCCATGGTGCGGCCCCTCGGTCCTCTCCTCACACTGCTCCATGGTGCAGCCCCTCGGTCCTCTCCTCACACGGCTCCATGGTGCGGCCCCTCGGTCCTCTCCTCACACGGCTCCATAGTGCAGCCCCTCGGTCCTCTCCTCACACTGCTCCATGGTGCAGTTCCTCTCCTCACACTGCTCCATGGTGCAGTTCCTCTCCTCACACTGCTCCATGGTGCAGCCCCTCGGTCCTCTCCTCACACTGCTCCATGGTGCAGTTCCTCTCCTCACACGGCTCCATGGTGCAGCCCCTCGGTCCTCTCCTCACACGGCTCCATGGTGCAGCCCCTCGGTCCTCGCCTCACACTGCTCCACACTGCAGGCAGCTCCTCGGTCCTCTCCTCACACTGCTCCATGGTGCAGCCCCTCAGTCCTCTCCTCACACTGCTCCATGCTGCAGCTCCTCGCTCCTCTCCTCACACAGCTCCATGGTGCAGCTCCTCGCTCCTCTCCTCACACTGCTCCATGGTGCGGCCCCTCGGTCCTCTCCTCACATGGCTCCATAGTGCAGCCCCTCGGTCCTCTCCTCACACGGCTCCATGGTGCAGCCCCTCGGTCCTCTCCTCACACAGCTCCATGGTGCAGCCCCTCGGTCCTCTCCTCACACGGCTCCATGGTGCGGCCCCTCGGTCCTCTCCTCACACGGCTCCATAGTGCAGCCCCTCGGTCCTCTCCTCACACTGCTCCATAGTGCAGCCCCTCGGTCCTCTCCTCACACTGCTCCATGGTGCAGTTCCTCTCCTCACACTGCTCCATGCTGCAGCTCCTCTCCTCACACTGCTCCATGGTGCAGCCCCTCGGTCCTCTCCTCACACGGCTCCATGGTGCAGCTCCTGGGTCCTCTCCTCACACTGCTCCATGGTGCAGCTCCTCGGTCCTCTCCTCACACTGCTCCATGGTGCAGCTCCTCGGTCCTCTCCTCACACTGCTCCATGGTGCAGCTCCTCGGTCCTCTCCTCACACCTCCATGGTGCAGCCCCTTGGTCCTCTCCTCACACCTCCATGGTGCAGCCCCCTGGTCCTCTCCTCACACACCTCCATGGTGCGGCCTCTCGGTCCTCTCCTCACACGGCTCCACACTGCAGCCCCCCGGTCCTCTCCTCACACGGCTCCATGGTGCAGCCCCCCGGTCATCTCCTCACACGGCTCCATGGTGCAGCTCCTGGGTCCTGTCCTCACACTGCTCCATGGTGCAGCCCCCCGATCCTCTCCTCACACGGCTCCATGGTGCAGCCCCTCGGTCCTCTCCTCACACGGCTCCATGGTGCAGCTCCTCAGTCCTCTCCTCACACACTCCATGGTGCAGCTCCTCGGTCCTCTCCTCACACTGCTCCATGCTGCAGCCCCTCAGTCCTCTCCTCACACGGCTCCATGGTGCAGCCCCTCGGTCCTCTCCTCACACTGCTCCATAGTGCAGCCCCTCAGTCCTCTCCTCACACGGCTCCATGGTGCAGCTCCTCAGTCCTCTCCTCACACACTCCATGGTGCAGCTCCTCGGTCCTCTCCTCACACTGCTCCATGGTGCAGCCCCTCGGTCCTCTCCTCACACTGCTCCATGGTGCAGCCCCTCGGTCCTCTCCTCACACTGCTCCATGGTGCAGTTCCTCTCCTCACACTGCTCCATGGTGCAGTTCCTCTCCTCACACTGCTCCATGGTGCAGCCCCTCGGTCCTCTCCTCACACTGCTCCATGGTGCAGCCCCTCGGTCCTCTCCTCACACTGCTCCATGGTGCAGTTCCTCTCCTCACACTGCTCCATGGTGCAGTTCCTCTCCTCACACTGCTCCATGGTGCAGCCCCTCGGTCCTCTCCTCACACTGCTCCATGGTGCAGTTCCTCTCCTCACACTGCTCCATGGTGCAGCCCCTCGGTCCTCTCCTCACACGGCTCCATGGTGCGGCCCCTCGGTCCTCTCCTCACACTGCTCCATGGTGCAGCCCCTCGGTCCTCTCCTCACACGGCTCCATGGTGCGGCCCCTCGGTCCTCTCCTCACACGGCTCCATAGTGCAGCCCCTCGGTCCTCTCCTCACACTGCTCCATGGTGCAGTTCCTCTCCTCACACTGCTCCATGGTGCAGTTCCTCTCCTCACACTGCTCCATGGTGCAGCCCCTCGGTCCTCTCCTCACACTGCTCCATGGTGCAGTTCCTCTCCTCACACGGCTCCATGGTGCAGCCCCTCGGTCCTCTCCTCACACGGCTCCATGGTGTAGCCCCTCGGTCCTCGCCTCACACTGCTCCACACTGCAGGCAGCTCCTCGGTCCTCTCCTCACACTGCTCCATGGTGCAGCCCCTCAGTCCTCTCCTCACACTGCTCCATGCTGCAGCTCCTCGCTCCTCTCCTCACACAGCTCCATGGTGCAGCTCCTCGCTCCTCTCCTCACACTGCTCCATGGTGCGGCCCCTCGGTCCTCTCCTCACATGGCTCCATAGTGCAGCCCCTCGGTCCTCTCCTCACACGGCTCCATGGTGCAGCCCCTCGGTCCTCTCCTCACACAGCTCCATGGTGCAGCCCCTCGGTCCTCTCCTCACACGGCTCCATGGTGCGGCCCCTCGGTCCTCTCCTCACACGGCTCCATAGTGCAGCCCCTCGGTCCTCTCCTCACACTGCTCCATAGTGCAGCCCCTCGGTCCTCTCCTCACACTGCTCCATGGTGCAGTTCCTCTCCTCACACTGCTCCATGCTGCAGCTCCTCGCTCCTCTCCTCACACAGCTCCATTGTGCAGCTCCTCGGTCCTCTCCTCACACTGCTCCATGGTGCAGCCCCCCCGGTCCTCTCCTCACACGGCTCCATGATGCAGCTCCTCGGTCCTCTCCTCACACTGCTCCATGGTGCAGCCCCCCCCCCGGTCCTCTCCTCACACCTCCATGCTGCAGCTCCTCGGTCCTCTCCTCACACGGCTCATTGGTGCAGCCCCTCGGTCCTCTCCTCACACTGCTCCATGGTGCAGCCTCTCGGTCCTTTCCTCACACCTCCATGCTGCAGCTCCTCGCTCCTCTCCTCACACAGCTCCATGGTGCAGCTCCTCGGTCCTCTCCTCACACTGCTCCATGGTGCAGCCCCCCCGGTCCTCTCCTCACACGGCTCCATGATGCAGCTCCTCGGTCCTCTCCTCACACTGCTCCATGGTGCAGCCCCCCCGGTCCTCTCCTCACACCTCCATGCTGCAGCTCCTCGGTCCTCTCCTCACACGGCTCCATGGTGCAGCCCCTCGGTCCTCTCCTCACACGGCTCCATGGTGCAGCCCCTCGGTCCTCTCCTCACACGGCTCCATGGTGCGGCCCCTCGGTCCTCTCCTCACACGGCTCCATAGTGCTGCCCCTCGGTCCTCTCCTCACACTGCTCCATGGTGCAGCCCCTCGGTCCTCTCCTCACACTGCTCCATGGTGCAGCCCCTCGGTCCTCTCCTCACACTGCTCCATGGTGCAGTTCCTCTCCTCACACTGCTCCATGGTGCAGTTCCTCTCCTCACACTGCTCCATGGTGCAGCCCCTCGGTCCTCTCCTCACACGGCTCCATGGTGCAGCCCCCCGGTCCTCTCCTCACACGGCTCCATGGTGCAGTCCCTCGGTCCTCTCCTCACACGGCTCCATGGTGCAGGTCCTCTCCTCACACGGCTCCATGGTGCAGCTCCTCGGTCCTCTCCTCACACTGCTCCATGCTGCAGCCCCTCGGTCCTCTCCTCACAAGGCTCCATGGTGCAGCCCCTCGGTCCTCTCCTCACACGGCTCCATGGTGCAGCTCCTCGGTCCTCTCCTCACACGGCTCCATGGTGCAGCCCCTCGGTCCTCTCCTCACACGGCTCCATGGTGCAGCCCCTCGGTCCTCTCCTCACACGGCTCCATGGTGCAGCCCCTCGGTCCTCTCCTCACACGGCTCCATGGTGCAGCTCCTCGGTCCTCTCCTCACACAGCTCCATAGTGCAGCCCCTCAGTCCTCTCCTCACACGGCTCCATGGTGCAGCTCCTCAGTCCTCTCCTCACACACTCCATGGTGCAGCTCCTCGGTCCTCTCCTCACACTGCTCCATGCTGCAGCCCCTCAGTCCTCTCCTCACACGGCTCCATGGTGCAGCCCCTCGGTCCTCTCCTCACACGGCTCCATGGTGCAGCTCCTCGGTCCTCTCCTCACACGGCTCCATAGTGCAGCCCCTCAGTCCTCTCCTCACACGGCTCCATGGTGCAGCTCCTCAGTCCTCTCCTCACACACTCCATGGTGCAGCCCCTCGGTCCTCTCCTCACACGGCTCCATGGTGCAGACCCTCGGTCCTCTCCTCACACGGCTCCATGGTGCAGCCCCTCGGTCCTCTCCTCACACGGCTCCATGGTGCGGCCCCTCGGTCCTCTCCTCACACGGCTCCATAGTGCAGCCCCTCGGTCCTCTCCTCACACTGCTCCATGGTGCGGCCCCTCGGTCCTCTCCTCACACGGCTCCATAGTGCAGCCCCTCGGTCCTCTCCTCACACGGCTCCATGGTGCAGCCCCTCGGTCCTCTCCTCACACGGCTCCATGGTGCAGCCCCTCGGTCCTCTCCTCACACTGCTCCATGGTGCAGTTCCTCTCCTCACACTGCTCCATGGTGCAGTTCCTCTCCTCACACTGCTCCATGGTGCAGCCCCTCTGTCCTCTCCTCACACTGCTCCATGGTGCAGCCCCTCGGTCCTCTCCTCACACTGCTCCATGGTGCAGTTCCTCTCCTCACACTGCTCCATGGTGCAGTTCCTCTCCTCACACTGCTCCATGGTGCAGCCCCTCGGTCCTCTCCTCACACTGCTCCATGGTGCAGCCCCCCCGGTCCTCTCCTCACACCTCCATGCTGCAGCCCCTCAGTCCTCTCCTCACACTGCTCCATGGCGCAGTTCCTCTCCTCACACTGCTCCATGGTGCAGTTCCTCTCCTCACACTGCTCCATGGTGCAGCCCCTCGGTCCTCTCCTCACACTGCTCCATGGTGCAGCTCCTCGGTCCTCTCCTCACACTGCTCCATGGTGCAGCCCCCCGGTCCTCTCCTTACACGGCTCCATGGTGCAGCCCCTCGGTCCTCTCCTCACACTGCTCCATGGTGCAGCTCCTCGGTCCTCTCCTCACACTGCTCCATGGTGCAGCTCCTCGGTCCTCTCCTCACACTGCTCCATGGTGCAGCCCCCCCGGTCCTCTCCTCACACCTCCATGCTGCAGCCCCTCGGTCCTCTCCTCACACTGCTCCATGGCGCAGTTCCTCTCCTCACACTGCTCCATGGTGCAATTCCTCTCCTCACACTGCTCCATGGTGCAGCCCCTCGGTCCTCTCCTCACACTGCTCCATGGTGCAGCTCCTCGGTCCTCTCCTCACACTGCTCCATGGTGCAGCTCCTCAGTCCTCTCCTCACACGGCTCCATGGTGCAGCCCCTCGGTCCTCTCCTCACACTGCTCCATGGTGCAGTTCCTCTCCTCACACGGCTCCATGGTGCAGCCCCTCGGTCCTCTCCTCACACGGCTCCATGGTGCGGCCCCTCGGTCCTCTCCTCACACGGCTCCATAGTGCGGCCCCTCGGTCCTCTCCTCACACGGCTCCATGGTGCGGCCCCTCGGTCCTCTCCTCACATGGCTCCATAGTGCAGCCCCTCGGTCCTCTCCTCACACGGCTCCATGGTGCAGCCCCTCGGTCCTCTCCTCACACTGCTTCATGGTGCAGCCCCTCGGTCCTCTCCTCACACGGCTCCATGGTGCGGCCCCTCGGTCCTCTCCTCACACGGCTCCATAGTGCAGCCCCTCGGTCCTCTCCTCACACTGCTCCATGGTGCGGCCCCTCGGTCCTCTCCTCACACGGCTCCATAGTGCAGCCCCTCGGTCCTCTCCTCACACTGCTCCATAGTGCAGCCCCTCGGTCCTCTCCTCACACTGCTCCATGGTGCAGCTCCTCGGTCCTCTCCTCACACTGCTCCATGGTGCAGCCCCTCGGTCCTCTCCTCACACTGCTCCATGGTGCAGCCCCTCGGTCTTCTCCTCACACTGCTCCATGGTGCAGCCCCTCGGTCCTCTCCTCACACTGCTCCATGGTGCAGCCCCTCGGTTTTCTCCTCACACTGCTCCATAGTGCAGCCCCTCGGTCCTCTCCTCACACTGCTCCATGGTGCAGCTCCTCGGTCCTCTCCTCACACTGCTCCATGGTGCAGCCCCTCGGTCTTCTCCTCACACTGCTCGATGGTGCAGTTCCTCTCCTCACACTGCTCCATGGTGCAGCCCCTCGGTCCTCTCCTCACACTGCTCCATGGTGCAGCCCCTCGGTCCTCTCCTCACACTGCTCCATGGTGCAGCCCCTCGGTCTTCTCCTCACACTGCTCCATGGTGCAGCCTCTCGGTCCTCTCCTCACACGGCTCCATAGTGCAGCCCCTCGGTCCTCTCCTCACACTGCTCCATGGTGCAGCCCCTCGGTCTTCTCCTCACACTGCTCCATGGTGCAGCCCCTCGGTCCTCTCCTCACACTGCTCCATAGTGCAGCCCCTCGGTCCTCTCCTCACACGGCTCCATGGTGCAGCCCCTCGGTCCTCTCCTCACACGGCTCCATGGTGCGGCCCCTCGGTCCTCTCCTCACACTGCTCCATGGTGCAGCCCCTCGGTCCTCTCCTCACACTGCTCCATGGTGCAGCCCCTCGGTCCTCTCCTCACACTGCTCCATGGTGCAGCCTCTCGGTCCTCTCCTCACACTGCTCCATGGTGCAGCCCCTCGGTCCTCTCCTCACACTGCTCCATGGTGCAGCCCCTCGGTCTTCTCCTCACACTGCTCCATGTTGCAGTTCCTCTCCTCACACTGCTCCATGGTGCAGTTCCTCTCCTCACACTGCTCCATGGTGCAGCCCCCCGGTCCTCTCCTCACACTGCTCCATGCTGCAGCCCCTCGGTCCTCTCCTCACACTGCTCCATGGTGCAGCCCCCCCGGTCCTCTCCTCACACTGCTCCATGGTGCAGTTCCTCTCCTCACACTGCTCCATAGTGCAGCCCCCCGGTCCTCTCCTCACACTGCTCCATGATGCAGCTCCTCGGTCCTCTCCTCACACTGCTCCATGGTGCAGCCCCCTCGGTCCTCTCCTCACACTGCTCCATGGTGCAGTTCCTCTCCTCACACTGCTCCATGGTGCAGCCCCTCGGTCCTCTCCTCACACTGCTCCATGGTGCAGTTCCTCTCCTCACACTGCTCCATAGTGCAGCCCCCCGGTCCTCTCCTCACACTGCTCCATGCTGCAGCCCCCCCGGTCCTCTCCTCACACTGCTCCATGGTGCAGCCCCCTCGGTCCTCTCCTCACACTGCTCCATGGTGCAGTTCCTCTCCTCACACTGCTCCATGGTGCAGCCCCTCGGTCCTCTCCTCACACTGCTCCATGGTGCAGTTCCTCTCCTCACACTGCTCCATAGTGCAGCCCCCCGGTCCTCTCCTCACACTGCTCCATGCTGCAGCCCCTCGGTCCTCTCCTCACACAGCTCCATGGTGCAGTTCCTCGGTCCTCTCCTCACACTGCTCCATGGTGCAGCCCCTCGGTCCTCTCCTCACACCTCCATGATGCAGCTCCTCGGTCCTCTCCTCACACTGCTCCATGGTGCAGCCCCCCCGGTCCTCTCCTCACACTGCTCCATGGTGCAGCCCCCCCGGTCCTCTCCTCACACCTCCATGCTGCAGCCCCTCGGTCCTCTCCTCACACTGCTCCATGGCGCAGTTCCTCTCCTCACACTGCTCCATGGTGCAATTCCTCTCCTCACACTGCTCCATGGTGCAGCCCCTCGGTCCTCTCCTCACACTGCTCCATGGTGCAGCTCCTCGGTCCTCTCCTCACACTGCTCCATGGTGCAGCTCCTCAGTCCTCTCCTCACACGGCTCCATGGTGCAGCCCCTCGGTCCTCTCCTCACACTGCTCCATGGTGCAGTTCCTCTCCTCACACGGCTCCATGGAGCAGCCCCTCGGTCCTCTCCTCACACGGCTCCATGGTGCGGCCCCTCGGTCCTCTCCTCACACGGCTCCATAGTGCGGCCCCTCGGTCCTCTCCTCACACGGCTCCATGGTGCGGCCCCTCGGTCCTCTCCTCACATGGCTCCATAGTGCAGCCCCTCGGTCCTCTCCTCACACGGCTCCATGGTGCAGCCCCTCGGTCCTCTCCTCACACTGCTCCATGGTGCAGCCCCTCGGTCCTCTCCTCACACGGCTCCATGGTGCGGCCCCTCGGTCCTCTCCTCACACGGCTCCATAGTGCAGCCCCTCGGTCCTCTCCTCACACTGCTCCATGGTGCGGCCCCTCGGTCCTCTCCTCACACGGCTCCATAGTGCAGCCCCTCGGTCCTCTCCTCACACTGCTCCATAGTGCAGCCCCTCGGTCCTCTCCTCACACTGCTCCATGGTGCAGCTCCTCGGTCCTCTCCTCACACTGCTCCATGGTGCAGCCCCTCGGTCCTCTCCTCACACTGCTCCATGGTGCAGCCCCTCGGTCTTCTCCTCACACTGCTCCATGGTGCAGCCCCTCGGTCCTCTCCTCACACTGCTCCATGGTGCAGCCCCTCGGTTTTCTCCTCACACTGCTCCATGGTGCAGCCCCTCGGTCTTCTCCTCACACTGCTCCATGGTGCAGCCTCTCGGTCCTCTCCTCACACGGCTCCATAGTGCAGCCCCTCGGTCCTCTCCTCACACTGCTCCATGGTGCAGCCCCTCGGTCTTCTCCTCACACTGCTCCATGGTGCAGCCCCTCGGTCCTCTCCTCACACTGCTCCATGGTGCAGCCCCTCGGTCCTCTCCTCACACGGCTCCATGGTGCGGCCCCTCGGTCCTCTCCTCACACGGCTCCATAGTGCAGCCCCTCGGTCCTCTCCTCACACTGCTCCATGGTGCGGCCCCTCGGTCCTCTCCTCACACGGCTCCATAGTGCAGCCCCTCGGTCCTCTCCTCACACTGCTCCATAGTGCAGCCCCTCGGTCCTCTCCTCACACTGCTCCATGGTGCAGCTCCTCGGTCCTCTCCTCACACTGCTCCATGGTGCAGCCCCTCGGTCCTCTCCTCACACTGCTCCATGGTGCAGCCCCTCGGTCTTCTCCTCACACTGCTCCATGGTGCAGCCCCTCGGTCCTCTCCTCACACTGCTCCATGGTGCAGCCCCTCGGTTTTCTCCTCACACTGCTCCATGGTGCAGCCCCTCGGTCCTCTCCTCACACGGCTCCATAGTGCAGCCCCTCGGTCCTCTCCTCACACTGCTCCATGGTGCAGCCCCTCGGTCTTCTCCTCACACTGCTCCATGGTGCAGCCCCTCGGTCCTCTCCTCACACTGCTCCATAGTGCAGCCCCTCGGTCCTCTCCTCACACGGCTCCATGGTGCAGCCCCTCGGTCCTCTCCTCACACGGCTCCATGGTGCGGCCCCTCGGTCCTCTCCTCACACTGCTCCATGGTGCAGCCCCTCGGTCCTCTCCTCACACTGCTCCATGGTGCAGCCCCTCGGTCCTCTCCTCACACTGCTCCATAGTGCAGCCTCTCGGTCCTCTCCTCACACTGCTCCATGGTGCAGCCCCTCGGTCCTCTCCTCACACTGCTCCATGGTGCAGCCCCTCGGTCTTCTCCTCACACTGCTCCATGTTGCAGTTCCTCTCCTCACACTGCTCCATGGTGCAGTTCCTCTCCTCACACTGCTCCATGGTGCAGCCCCCCGGTCCTCTCCTCACACTGCTCCATGCTGCAGCCCCTCGGTCCTCTCCTCACACTGCTCCATGGTGCAGCCCCCCCGGTCCTCTCCTCACACTGCTCCATGGTGCAGTTCCTCTCCTCACACTGCTCCATAGTGCAGCCCCCCGGTCCTCTCCTCACACTGCTCCATGATGCAGCTCCTCGGTCCTCTCCTCACACTGCTCCATGGTGCAGCCCCCTCGGTCCTCTCCTCACACTGCTCCATGGTGCAGTTCCTCTCCTCACACTGCTCCATGGTGCAGCCCCTCGGTCCTCTCCTCACACTGCTCCATGGTGCAGTTCCTCTCCTCACACTGCTCCATAGTGCAGCCCCCCGGTCCTCTCCTCACACTGCTCCATGCTGCAGCCCCCCCGGTCCTCTCCTCACACTGCTCCATGGTGCAGCCCCCTCGGTCCTCTCCTCACACTGCTCCATGGTGCAGTTCCTCTCCTCACACTGCTCCATGGTGCAGCCCCTCGGTCCTCTCCTCACACTGCTCCATGGTGCAGTTCCTCTCCTCACACTGCTCCATAGTGCAGCCCCCCGGTCCTCTCCTCACACTGCTCCATGCTGCAGCCCCTCGGTCCTCTCCTCACACAGCTCCATGGTGCAGTTCCTCGGTCCTCTCCTCACACTGCTCCATGGTGCAGCCCCTCGGTCCTCTCCTCACACCTCCATGATGCAGCTCCTCGGTCCTCTCCTCACACTGCTCCATGGTGCAGCCCCCCCGGTCCTCTCCTCACACTGCTCCATGGTGCAGCCCCCCCGGTCCTCTCCTCACACCTCCATGCTGCAGCCCCTCGGTCCTCTCCTCACACTGCTCCATGGCGCAGTTCCTCTCCTCACACTGCTCCATGGTGCAATTCCTCTCCTCACACTGCTCCATGGTGCAGCCCCTCGGTCCTCTCCTCACACTGCTCCATGGTGCAGCTCCTCGGTCCTCTCCTCACACTGCTCCATGGTGCAGCTCCTCAGTCCTCTCCTCACACGGCTCCATGGTGCAGCCCCTCGGTCCTCTCCTCACACTGCTCCATGGTGCAGTTCCTCTCCTCACACGGCTCCATGGAGCAGCCCCTCGGTCCTCTCCTCACACGGCTCCATGGTGCGGCCCCTCGGTCCTCTCCTCACACGGCTCCATAGTGCGGCCCCTCGGTCCTCTCCTCACACGGCTCCATGGTGCGGCCCCTCGGTCCTCTCCTCACATGGCTCCATAGTGCAGCCCCTCGGTCCTCTCCTCACACGGCTCCATGGTGCAGCCCCTCGGTCCTCTCCTCACACTGCTCCATGGTGCAGCCCCTCGGTCCTCTCCTCACACGGCTCCATGGTGCGGCCCCTCGGTCCTCTCCTCACACGGCTCCATAGTGCAGCCCCTCGGTCCTCTCCTCACACTGCTCCATGGTGCGGCCCCTCGGTCCTCTCCTCACACGGCTCCATAGTGCAGCCCCTCGGTCCTCTCCTCACACTGCTCCATAGTGCAGCCCCTCGGTCCTCTCCTCACACTGCTCCATGGTGCAGCTCCTCGGTCCTCTCCTCACACTGCTCCATGGTGCAGCCCCTCGGTCCTCTCCTCACACTGCTCCATGGTGCAGCCCCTCGGTCTTCTCCTCACACTGCTCCATGGTGCAGCCCCTCGGTCCTCTCCTCACACTGCTCCATGGTGCAGCCCCTCGGTTTTCTCCTCACACTGCTCCATAGTGCAGCCCCTCGGTCCTCTCCTCACACTGCTCCATGGTGCAGCTCCTCGGTCCTCTCCTCACACTGCTCCATGGTGCAGCCCCTCGGTCTTCTCCTCACACTGCTCGATGGTGCAGTTCCTCTCCTCACACTGCTCCATGGTGCAGCCCCTCGGTCCTCTCCTCACACTGCTCCATGGTGCAGCCCCTCGGTCCTCTCCTCACACTGCTCCATGGTGCAGCCCCTCGGTCTTCTCCTCACACTGCTCCATGGTGCAGCCTCTCGGTCCTCTCCTCACACGGCTCCATAGTGCAGCCCCTCGGTCCTCTCCTCACACTGCTCCATGGTGCAGCCCCTCGGTCTTCTCCTCACACTGCTCCATGGTGCAGCCCCTCGGTCCTCTCCTCACACTGCTCCATAGTGCAGCCCCTCGGTCCTCTCCTCACACGGCTCCATGGTGCAGCCCCTCGGTCCTCTCCTCACACGGCTCCATGGTGCGGCCCCTCGGTCCTCTCCTCACACTGCTCCATGGTGCAGCCCCTCGGTCCTCTCCTCACACTGCTCCATGGTGCAGCCCCTCGGTCCTCTCCTCACACTGCTCCATGGTGCAGCCTCTCGGTCCTCTCCTCACACTGCTCCATGGTGCAGCCCCTCGGTCCTCTCCTCACACTGCTCCATGGTGCAGCCCCTCGGTCTTCTCCTCACACTGCTCCATGTTGCAGTTCCTCTCCTCACACTGCTCCATGGTGCAGTTCCTCTCCTCACACTGCTCCATGGTGCAGCCCCCCGGTCCTCTCCTCACACTGCTCCATGCTGCAGCCCCTCGGTCCTCTCCTCACACTGCTCCATGGTGCAGCCCCCCCGGTCCTCTCCTCACACTGCTCCATGGTGCAGTTCCTCTCCTCACACTGCTCCATAGTGCAGCCCCCCGGTCCTCTCCTCACACTGCTCCATGATGCAGCTCCTCGGTCCTCTCCTCACACTGCTCCATGGTGCAGCCCCCTCGGTCCTCTCCTCACACTGCTCCATGGTGCAGTTCCTCTCCTCACACTGCTCCATGGTGCAGCCCCTCGGTCCTCTCCTCACACTGCTCCATGGTGCAGTTCCTCTCCTCACACTGCTCCATAGTGCAGCCCCCCGGTCCTCTCCTCACACTGCTCCATGCTGCAGCCCCCCCGGTCCTCTCCTCACACTGCTCCATGGTGCAGCCCCCTCGGTCCTCTCCTCACACTGCTCCATGGTGCAGTTCCTCTCCTCACACTGCTCCATGGTGCAGCCCCTCGGTCCTCTCCTCACACTGCTCCATGGTGCAGTTCCTCTCCTCACACTGCTCCATAGTGCAGCCCCCCGGTCCTCTCCTCACACTGCTCCATGCTGCAGCCCCTCGGTCCTCTCCTCACACTGCTCCATGGTGCAGCCCCTCGGTCCTCTCCTCACACTGCTCCATGCTGCAGCCCCCCCGGTCCTCTCCTCACACTGCTCCATGGTGCAGCCCCCTCGGTCCTCTCCTCACACTGCTCCATGGTGCAGTTCCTCTCCTCACACTGCTCCATGGTGCAGCCCCTCGGTCCTCTCCTCACACTGCTCCATGGTGCAGTTCCTCTCCTCACACTGCTCCATAGTGCAGCCCCCCGGTCCTCTCCTCACACAGCTCCATGGTGCAGTTCCTCGGTCCTCTCCTCACACTGCTCCATGGTGCAGCCCCTCGGTCCTCTCCTCACACCTCCATGATGCAGCTCCTCAGTCCTCTCCTCACACGGCTCCATGCTGCAGCCCCTCGGTCCTTTCCTCACACTGCTCCATGGTGCAGCCCCTCGGTCCTCTCCTCACACTGCTCCATGGTGCAGCCCCTCGGTCCTCTCCTCACACCTCCATGATGCAGCTCCTCGGTCCTCTCCTCACACTGCTCCATGGTGCAGCCCCCCCGGTCCTCTCCTCACACTGCTCCATGGTGCAGCTCCTCAGTCCTCTCCTCACACGGCTCCATGCTGCAGCCCCTCGGTCCTTTCCTCACACTGCTCCATGGTGCAGCCCCTCGGTCCTCTCCTCACACCTCCATGCTGCAGCCCCTCATTTCCCGCGTCTCTTTCCACCAGCAGCCTCTCGCTATCGGATCTTCATTGGACTGGAGGAGGCCCCGCCCCTTCCGGTGACATCAGGATTTCAAGGAATCGCTCCTCCCCCTCAAGAAACCATCTCCACTCTAGACGCTGCCAGTATTTGTCGTCACAGCAATATGGCGGCGCAGTGAGGCTCCGGTGTGTCGGGATCTGAGGTGAGTCACGTGTTCCTCGTGTGTGTGACTGCTGGGGGGTGTAGTCCTCCAGCAGCTGTGGATGTGGTGGTAGCACGGGTCTGATGTCCGGGGTCTCCCTGTCGCCCCGATAATGTCGCATCCTGTGATTTGTCGCTCTTCCCGTTTCCCGGGCTCCTCCTTACCCGCACAGATGTCACCGGGTCTTTATCTCCGGGGCCTCCGCGGATCTTCGGCGTCTGGAAGGGAATTCTAGGGATTAACAGATGTCTTATTGCTGCAGCCGATCCCGGTGATTGGCTGCAGCGGTCACATTAAGCGGTCCTTTTGGTGTTGTGATTTCTGCCTCTCGCTGTCCTGGAACAATTTGCATAAAATTATCAACTGTCAAAACTGCAGCGTCCACGTGGTCACGTCTGCTCGTGTGGGGGTGTGGGGGCAACATTGGGGGGCTGCATTATCTGTTTGTGGACACATTACGGCGTTGATTAGGTGAGATGTGGGGGGTGATGTTGGTGCTGTGCTGCAGTTACGGTGTCGTCGGGTGTGGGAGGCGATGTTGGTGCTGTGCTATCCTTCAGTCAGGGTGATGTTGGTGCTGTGCTGCAGTCAGGGTCTCGTTGGGTGTGTGGGGGGGGGGTGATGTTGGTGCTGTGCTGCAGTCAGGGTGACGTCGGGTGTGGGAGGGTGATGTTGGTGCTGTGCTGCAGTCAGGGTCTCGTTGGGTGTGTGTGGGGGGGGGTGATGTTGGTGCTGTGCTGCAGTCAGGGTGACGTCGGGTGTGGGAGGGTGATGTTGGTGCTGTGCTGCAGTCAGGGTCTCGTTGGGGGGGGGGGGGGTGATGTTGGTGCTGTGCTGCAGTCAGGGTCTCGTCGGGTGTGGGAGGGTGATGTTGGGCTGTGCTGCAGTCAGGGTCTTGTCGGGTGTGGGGGGAGGTGATGTTGGTGCTGTGCTGCAGACAGGGTCTTGTCGGGTGTGGGGGGAGGTGATGTTGGTGCTGTGCTGCAGTCAGGGTCTCGTCGGGTGTGGGAGGGTGATGTTGGTGCTGTGCTGCAGACAGGATCTTGTCGGGTGTGGGGGGAGGTGATGTTGGTGCTGTGCTGCAGTCAGGGTCTTGTCGGGTGTGGGGGGAGGTGATGTTGGTGCTGTGCTGCAGTCAGGGTCTTGTCGGGTGTGGGGGGAGGTGATGTTGGTGCTGTGCTGCAGTCAGGGTCTTGTCGGGTGTGGGGGGAGGTGATGTTGGTGCTGTGCTGCAGTCAGGGTCTCGTCGGGTGTGGGGGGAGGTGATGTTGGTGCTGTGCTGCAGTCAGGGTCTCGTCGGGTGTGGGGGTGATGTTGGTGCTGTGCTGCACTCAGGGTCTTGTCGGGTGTGTGGGGGGGGTGATGTTGGTGCTGTGCTGCAGTCAGGGTCTCGTCGGGTGTGGGAGGGTGATGTTGGTGCTGTGCTGCAGTCAGGGTCTTGTCGGGTGTGTGTGGGGGGGTGATGTTGGTGCTGTGCTGCAGTCAGGGTCTTGTCGGGTGTGGGGGGAGGTGATGTTGGTGCTGTGCTGCAGTCAGGGTCTTGTCGGGTGTGGGGGGAGGTGATGTTGGTGCTGTGCTGCAGTCAGGGTCTTGTCGGGTGTGGGGGGAGGTGATGTTGGTGCTGTGCTGCAGTCAGGGTCTTGTCGGGTGTGTGGGGGGGGTGATGTTGGTGCTGTGCTGCAGTCAGGGTCTCGTCGGGTGTGGGAGGGTGATGTTGGTGCTGTGCTGCAGTCAGGGTCTTGTCGGGTGTGGGGGGAGGTGATGTTGGTGCTGTGCTGCAGTCAGGGTCTCGTCGGGTGTGGGAGGGTGATGTTGGTGCTGTGCTGCAGTCAGGGTCTCGTCGGGTGTGGGAGGTGATGTATGTGCTGTGCTGCAGTGAGGCTACGTTCACATTAGCGTTGTGCGCTGCTGCGTCAGCGACACAACGCACGCAAAAACGCTGCGTTTTGCGACGCATGCGTAACATAGTAACATAGTAACATAGTTAGTAAGGCCGAAAAAAGACATTTGTCCATCCAGTTCAGCCTATATTCCATCATAATAAATCCCCAGATCTACGTCCTTCTACAGAACCTAATAATTGTATGATACAATATTGTTCTGCTCCAGGAAGACATCCAGGCCTCTCTTGAACCCCTCGACTGAGTTCGCCATCACCACCTCCTCAGGCAAGCAATTCCAGATTCTCACTGCCCTAACAGTAAAGAATCCTCTTCTATGTTGGTGGAAAAACCTTCTCTCCTCCAGACGCAAAGAATGCCCCCTTGTGCCCGTCACCTTCCTTGGTATAAACAGATCCTCAGCGAGATATTTGTATTGTCCCCTTATATACTTATACATGGTTATTAGATCGCCCCTCAGTCGTCTTTTTTCTAGACTAAATAATCCTAATTTCGCTAATCTATCTGGGTATTGTAGTTCTCCCATCCCCTTTATTAATTTTGTTGCCCTCCTTTGTACTCTCTCTAGTTCCATTATATCCTTCCTGAGCACCGGTGCCCAAAACTGGACACAGTACTCCATGTGCGGTCTAACTAGGGATTTGTACAGAGGCAGTATAATGCTCTCATCATGTGTATCCAGACCTCTTTTAATGCACCCCATGATCCTGTTTGCCTTGGCAGCTGCTGCCTGGCACTGGCTGCTCCAGGTAAGTTTATCATTAACTAGGATCCCCAAGTCCTTCTCCCTGTCAGATTTACCCAGTGGTTTCCCATTCAGTGTGTAATGGTGATATTGATTCCCTCTTCCCATGTGTATAACCTTACATTTATCATTGTTAAACCTCATCTGCCACCTTTCAGCCCAAGTTTCCAACTTATCCAGATCCATCTGTAGCAGAATACTATCTTCTCTTGTATTAACTGCTTTACATAGTTTTGTATCATCTGCAAATATCGATATTTTACTGTGTAAACCTTTTACCAGATCATTAATGAATATGTTGAAGAGAACAGGTCCCAATACTGACCCCTGCGGTACCCCACTGGTCACAGCGACCCAGTTAGAGACTATACCATTTATAACCACCCTCTGCTTTCTATCACTAAGCCAGTTACTAACCCATTTACACACATTTTCCCCCAGACCAAGCATTCTCATTTTGTGTACCAACCTCTTGTGCGGCACGGTATCAAACGCTTTGGAAAAATCGAGATATACCACGTCCAATGACTCACCGTGGTCCAGCCTATAGCTTACCTCTTCATAAAAACTGATTAGATTGGTTTGACAGGAGCGATTTCTCATAAACCCATGCTGATATGGAGTTAAACAGTTATTCTCATTGAGATAATCCAGAATAACATCCCTCAGAAACCCTTCAAATATTTTACCAACAATAGAGGTTAGACTTACTGGCCTATAATTTCCAGGTTCACTTTTAGAGCCCTTTTTGAATATTGGCACCACATTTGCTATGCGCCAGTCCTGCGGAACAGACCCTGTCGCTATAGAGTCACTAAAAATAAGAAATAATGGTTTATCTATTACATTACTTAGTTCTCTTAGTACTCGTGGGTGTATGCCATCCGGATCCGGAGATTTATTGCCGAAGCGTAGTTTTTTGCCGAAATTTGGACGCAAGAAAAATGCAACTTGTTGCGTTTTCTTGGTCTGACGCTTGCGGCAAAAAAGACGCATGCGTCGCACAATGCAACAAACAAAAACACATGCGTCCCCCATGTTAAATATAGGGGCGCATGGCACGTGCGTCGCGCGACGCAAACTAGCATAACGCTAGTGTGAACGTAGCCTTACAGTGTCGTCGGGTGTGGGGGGTGATGTTGGTGACGTGCTCTGCTGCAGTCAGGGTGATGTTGGTGCTGTGCTCTGCTGCAGTCAGGGTGACACTCTGGTGTTCGGGGGTCCTGGGCTCGGAGATATGCGGTTGCTTTGGGATCTGTTTCGTCACCTCTTAATTTCTCATTGATCTCTTACATTTAGTGCTTGGAGCTCCAATCATGGAGAACTACAAGAAGGTGCGGGTGGAGGAGAAGCCCCTGGAGGTTCCGTTCGCTGCGCTCCCCCCAGACATCATTGAGATGAAGGTGAAAGATGGAAGCAAAATCCGGAACCTGATGGGATTTGCGATCGGTCGGATGGAGAGCGAGGACGTGCGGCAGATTCTGTTCAGCGGAAGTGGGAAAGCCCTGAGCAAGACCATCACCTGCGTGGAGATCATGAAACGGAGGGTGAAGGATGTTCACCAGATCACCAGGATCCTTTACAGACAGACAGAAGAGATCTGGGAGCCCATTGTTCCTGAGGTGGGCTTAGATCCCCTCACAGTGAAGAGGAACAGCCCCTCCATCTATGTCCTCCTCAGTAAAGACCCCCTAGATACCACTGAGTCTGGATACCAAGCTCCGGGCGACTACGACTCCATGTGGATCCAGGAACTGAAAGTGGAGTCTAAGGGGCCAAAGAGGAGAAAGCCGGGGGCGGGTAGAGGAGTCGCCATCGGGAGAAAACAACCCAGACCTCCCGGAGGAAGAGGAGAGACCCCCAAGAAGCTGTGAGAGGAGTAACATTGTTCCTCTATAGGATCTGCTCCTTGGGAGAGAGATTCCTGTGGGTGGTCAGGACCTCCCTGTGCACAGCCGGCGCCCAGGGCCTTCACCAGACTTGCAGAGATATGTAGGGGTCTCACCGATGGGCTCAGAGATCAGGACGACCCCACAATTGTGTGTTGGTTTAATGGCATCTCTGGCAGATTAGACTCGTTATTTATGGCTGAACTTCTGGACCGTTTTCTTTTGTTATGGTTGTTTTTTTGGGGGGGATCAGACCGGAAACAATCAGGTCTCGACTTAATAAATATGTATTTTATTACGGGTCTGTCACTGGTCTGCTGTCCACCGTGTCTGCCATCGTCGATAGCTGCCGCTGTCACTGGTCCACAGAGTCTGCCGTTGCAACTGGACTGCCGTCCTCCTGCTATCAGTGGTCTTCTGCAATACGCTGGGTGTGCTACCGTCCATCACTGGTCCGCCGTCGGGTCTGCCACTGTCACTGGTCCTATCAGATGCCACTGACTTCATTAGAAGAAAATGGGAACAAGGGAATGTTCTTGGTGCAGGGTGCCCTAATACTAGTAGAGTAAATAATGTAGTGAAGATGGTATTCCTGCAAACAAGAAACGGACCCGGGGTATAGCTGATGGACAGTCGGAAAAAATTACCATAAAGTCCGTAGACAATGTGTGGTGAAAAAAGTAATAGTTTATTACATTAAATCAGGTGACAACAACTTGAAAACAAATCAATGTACATGAGGATTAAAAAATGTGAAAAAACAGGGCCGCACCCAGACGTACAACAGACCACAGTCAGGAGTGAGCAAAAAGATAATGTACGAAATGACTGGTGAATCGGAAGCTACGGAGACGTATACGCTGAAAAATACTGAGAATACAATAAATGTCACACCTATATGATGTGTAAGGGGTTAATAGGTAGTATCAGTAGTTATACAGTGCTAATGCAGAACAGTATGAGAGACTATAGAACCAGAGTATGGGTAAGTGTAGTCAATATTTTAATATGGAGGGGTGATGTATGGTGCAGGAGTAGAACCTCCACATTGTATAACAAAGGAATAGCTCCTCTTAATGATACATAGCATAGTTAATAGGGAAGGTACTTACAACTGTAAATGTAGTGCTCCCTCTCCTGGATGGCGCCCACCCCGACGCACGTTTCAGCAATCTGCAGAAGGCAGATTTCCGGAACACGCATTGGGCTGTACAAGTCATGGACTCGCAAGCTGAGCCCAGTTCTTGTACAGCGGGTGGCAGCTGTGTACTGCAGCCATCATCTGCCTCTTGGAGCACCGATTGCGCCATCTCCTGTCATTGCTGTTTGCGCCTGTCCATCTCTAACATCGGTATTTCTATCGCTACCTCCCAGGGGCAAGTCTTGGGCAGCTATTGCAACCCCTCAGGTGTGCCCATGTCGTTGCCGTCTTGGTGCCTTTGTGAAATCCGGCCACTGACGTACTGAGGTTACAAAGTTTTAAAAACTACAAAAATTCTAATTACCGGTACTCATTGCTTCTCTAGTTAAAAATAAGTAAAAAAAGAAAACGGGTAAATGCTGCAAAGAAAAAAAGATCGAAATTAAAAATTTGCGATTTTTTTTTCCTTTTGCTGCACCTGCAAGAGGAAAAAATCATCAAAAAAACGAATCAGGAGCATAAAATATGACCTCTATTAAATGTGATAAAATAAATAGTATAAATATAGGAGAGGAGTCATCCGGGACAGGACAGGAGACACAGGACAGGAGACACAGGACATGAGCCTTTGCTCTTATTAGCTATATTGTCAGTGCTTTTATCACTCACCAGCTCTCTTTTTATGCCAAGTCTTACTCTTGTTCAACAAACTAACCGTAATGGCAGAGCAAGGAAAGGGCTGAAAATGAGAACTTACATTGTCAAGATGTGTGTGACCTGCGGTCCTGTGTGCCCCAACGCATGTTTTGCCAGGACGCATCCTGTCGAAGCTTGGGCGAAACATGCGTTGGAGCACGTGCCCCCAGATAACATTTGCTCATATGGAAAGATTTAAAAAAAAAAAACAATGGCTCCTGGAGACAAAAGGGAAGGAAAAAACTAAAACCGATAAGTGAAACTTGTCAGCGACGGGCCGGTGCACCCTGAGCTTCTGACTTGCTAGTGCAGATTTTTGGTTGCCTGTTGGCCCCGGTGCTGTTTGGTGCTGGGTCGCTCAGGCTCTTCTCCGTGCAGCCGTCAGGTCACGTGACGGCGTCTTCCCCTTTTGATGTCACATTCTGTTTGAGCCGCCTCATTAGCGCTGATTTTACGTCCCGGACGGTTCCCATTAATTGCGTTTCCGGTATTGTCTGATTTCTCCTGAGCGCCAATTACTGCCGGTCGCCTCATCATTACACATAAAATCAAAGCTGACGGAGGCTGAGCGCGCGCTCTGCGCACAGCAACTGATCTGCAGGATAATTATCTGTGAGCGCCGCCATCGCTGCTGCAGGGCTCGTTACAGCGACAGCTCTGTGGGGATGAATAGTCTGCATTTAAAGGAACATTGCAGATGGAGATCATACGGTGCGATGTCTATGGAAGGCAATAACGGGGTGCCATGTGACCTCCAGATACTGGAGACAGAATGTTCTGGATTATCAGACACTGAGGAGACAGCATCTTTTTCTGATCCAGGTTTATGAAAATCCAAATTATCGATTTCTATAAAGATGGCGGATTACTAGACATTCTAGATGATCAATTTAGATGCACGGAAAGGACTCAAGAAGGCCCCCGTTGTTAGGGTATGTGCACACGTTCAGGTTTTTCAGGACAAAAACGCATTAAAAAGCATACATATGCATCCTATCATTTAGGCCGGTGTCACACTAGCGAGTTTTACGGACGTAAGAGCGCAGAAACTACGTCCGTAAAACTCGCCAAACAAACGGCACAATTATTCTCTATGCCCCTGCTCCTATCTGCCGTATTTTCCTGATCAGTATTATACGGCTTTCTACGGCCGTAGAAAATCACAGCATGCTGCGTTTGTCACCGTATTGCGCAAATAAAACGTCAATGAAAGTCTATGGAAGCCCCAAAAATACGGATTACACACGGACCAGCAGTGTGACTTGCGAGAAATACGCAGCGGTGTTAGAGAGAAAAGCCGACAATTCAGTGCGGTGTACAGTAAAATCACACTGACAGCTTACAATAGAATAGGTAGAATAAATGTGTACACATAGAATAGGTATATATATATATGTCAGTGAGACACATATGTATATATATTATTATTTCATACAGCGCGATGTAGCAGAAAGCCGGTAATTCAATTACCGGCTTTTGCTTTCTCCTTCCTAAAACCCGACATGATATGAGACCTGGTTTACATACAGTAAACCATCTCATATCACCATTTTTTTTGCATATTCCACACTACTAATGTTAGTAGTGTGTCTATGCAAAATTTGGCCGTTCTAGCTAGTAAATTAAAGGGTTAAATGGCGGAAAAAATGGCGTGGGCTCCCGCACAATTTTCTCCGCCAGAGTAGTAAAGCCAGTGACTGAGGGCAGATATTAATAGCCTGGAGAGGGTCCACGGTTATTGCCCCCCCCCCCCCCCCCCCTGGCTAAAAACACCTGCCCCCAGCCACCCCAGAACAGGCACATCTGGAAGATGCGCCTATTCTGGGACTTGGCCACTCTCTTCCCATTCCCGTGTAGCGGTGGGATATGGGGTAATGAAGGGTTAATGCAACCTTGCTATTGTAAGGTGACATTAAGCCTAATTAATAATGGAGAGGCGTCAATTATGACACCTATCCATTATTAATCCAATACTAGTAAAGGGTTAAAAAAAACACACATTATTAAAAATTAATTTAATGAAAAAATCACAAAGGTTGTTGTATTAATTTATTCTACTCTCAATCCACTCACTGAAGACCCTCGATCTGTAAATAAAAAAAAAATAATAAACCAACAATATACATACCTTCCGAGGATCTGTCACGTCCAACAATGTAAATCCATCTGAAGGGGTTAAAATATTTTGCAGCCACAAGCTTTGCTAATGCAACGTTGCTCATGTCTGGAAAACCGCTGGGAATGTAGGTAAAGTAGGTCAATGACCTATATTTACCTTCATTTGCGGTGAGGCGCCCTCTGCTGGTTGTTCCTAGATCGTGGGAACTTTCCTAGAAAGCTCCCTGGCTCGAGATCATAAGAGGCGCCCTCTGCTGGTTGTCCTCATATGAACTCGAGCCTGGGAGCTTTCTAGGAAAGTTCCCACGATCTAGGAACAGCCAGCAGAGGGCGCCTCACCGCAAATGAAGGTAAATATAGGTCAATGACCTACTTTACCTACATTCTCCGGGGTTTTGCAGACATGAGCAACGTTGCATTAGCAAAGCTCGTGGCTGCAAAATATTTTAACCCCTTCAGATGGATTTACATCGTTGGACGTGACAGATCCTCGGAAGGTATGTATATTGTTGGTTTATTATTTTTTTTTTATTTACAGATCGAGGGTCTTCAGTGAGTGGATTGAGAGTAGAATAAATTAATACAACAACCTTTGTGATTTTTTCATTAAATTAATTTTTAATAGTGTGTGTGTTTTTTTTAACCCTTTCATTCAATTGGATTAATAATGGATAGGTGTCATAATTGACGCCTCTCCATTATTAATTAGGCTTAATGTCACCTTACAATAGCAAGGTGGCATTAACCCTTCATTACCCCATATCCCACCGCTACACGGGAATGGGAAGAGAGTGGCCAAGTGCCAGAATAAGCGCATCTTCCAGATGTGCCTTTTCTGGGGTGGCTGGGGGCAGGTGTTTTTAGCCAGGGGGGGCCAATAACCGTGGACCCTCTCCAGGCTATTAATATCTGCCCTCAGTCACTGGCTTTACTACTCTGGCGGAGAAAATTGTGCAGGAGCCCACGCCAATTTTTTCCGCCATTTAACCCTTTAATTTACTAGCTAGAACGGCCAAATTTTGCATAGACACACTACTAACATTAGTAGTGTGGAATATGCAAAAAAAATGGTGATATAAGATGGTTTACTGTATGTAATCAGGTCTCATATCATGTCGGGTTTAGGAAGGAGAAAGCAAAAGCCGGTAATTGAATTACCGGCTTTCTGCTATATCGCGCTGGATGAAATATTAATATATATACATATATGTGTCTACTGACATATATATGTATATACAGTATATATGTTTTTTTTTTTTTTTTTAACACATGGCTCCCTTGTATAGCCGTATGTCGGTTTTGCAAGCCTGCGATAAAAACACGCAGTACGGATTACATACGGAGGATGCCATGCGCAAAATACACTGACACACCCTGCCTACGGAGGAGCTACGGACCACTATTTTGGGGACTTTTCAGCGTATTACGGCCGTAAAAAACGGACCGTATTTTCATACGCTGAATGTGAAGGCGGCCTTAGAATGCATTCTGCAATTTTTGTGCACATGATGCGTTTTTTTTTCCGCGAATAAAAAACGCATCGCGGTAAAAAAAAAAAGCATGTTTATTAATTTTGCAGATTTTTCGCGTTTTTCCCGCTATTTTAATGCATTGGGAAAAATCGCGCAAAAAACACATAAAAAAACGCATGCGGATTTCTGGCAGAAATGTCCGGTTTTTGTCAGGAAATTTCTGCAAGAAATCCTGACTTGTGCACATACCCTTATTGTGCTGTGGGGCCCTCACTCTATGGCCTGTCTCCAGGTGAAAAGTCCAAAGCACGTCACCATGTTTGTGATCATACCCTCCCATAGTCCTAAAGCCAGCTAATAAGAGAAGGCTCCTCCCCCTTGTAGATGGATGTCGGGCTCCTCCCCTTGTAGATGGATGTCGGGCTCCTCCCCTTGTAGATGGGTGTCTGGATCCTCCCCCTTGTAGATGGGTGTCGGGCTCCTCCCCCTTGTAGATGGGTGTCGGGATCCTCCCCCTTGTAGATGGGTGTCAGGCTCCTCCCCTTGTAGATGGGTGTCTGGATCCTAGCCCTTGTAGATGGATGTCGGGCTCCTCCCCTTGTAGATGGATGTCGGGCTCCTCCCCTTGTAGATGGGTGTCAGGCTCCTCCCCTTGTAGATGGGTGTCTGGATCCTAGCCCTTGTAGATGGATGTCGGGCTCTTCCCCCTTGTAGATGGTTGTCGGGCTCCTCCCCCTTGTAGATGGATGTCGGGCTCTTCCCCCTTGTAGATGGTTGTCGGGCTCCTCCCCGTTGTAGATGGTTGTTGGGCTCCTCCCCGTTGTAGATGGGTGTCGGGCTCCTCCCCTTGTAGATGGGTGTCGGGCTCTTCCCCCTTGTAGATGGGTGTCGGGCTCCTCCCCTTGTAGATGGGTGTCGGGCTCTTCCCCCTTGTAGATGGGTGTCGGGCTCCTCCCCTTGTAGATGGGTGTCGGGCTCTTCCCCCTTGTAGATGGGTGTCGGGCTCCTCCCCTTGTAGATGGGTGTCGGGATCTTCCCCCTTGTAGATGGGTGTCGGGATCCTCCCCCTTGTAGATGGGTGTCGGGATCCTCCCCCTTGTAGATGGGTGTCGGGCTCCTACCCCTTGTAGATGGGTGTCGGGATCCTCCCCCTTGTAGATGGGTGTCGGGATCCTCCCCCTTGTAGATGGGTGTCGGGATCCTCCCCCTTGTAGATGGGTGTCGGGCTCTTCCCCCTTGAAGATGGGTGTCGGGCTCTTCCCCCTTGTAGATGGGTGTCGGGCTCCTCCCCTTGTAGATGGGTATCGGGCTCCTCCCCTTGTAGATGGGTGTCGGGATCCTCCCCCTTGTAGATGGGTGTCGGGATCCTCCCCTTGTAGATGGGTGTCGGGCTCTTCCCCCTTGTAGATGGGTGTCAGGATCCTCCCCCTTGTAGATGGGTGTCGGGATCCTCCCCCTTGTAGATGGGTGTCGGGCTCCTCCCCTTGTAGATGGGTGTCGGGATCCTCCCCCTTGTAGATGGGTGTCGGGATCCTCCCCCTTGTAGATGGGTGTCGGGCTCCTCCCCTTGTAGATGGGTGTCGGGCTCTTCCCCCTTGTAGATGGGTGTCGGGCTCTTCCCCCTTGTAGATGGGTGTCGGGCTCCTCCCCCTTGTAGATGGGTGTCGGGCTCCTCCCCTTGTAGATGGGTGTCGGGCTCTTCCCCCTTGTAGATGGGTGTCGGGCTCTTCCCCCTTGTAGATGGATGTCGTGCTTCTCCCCTTGTAGATGGGTGTCGGGCTCCTCCCCTTGTAGATGGGTGTCGGGATCCTCCCCCTTGTAGATGGGTGTCGGGCTCCTCCCCTTGTAGATGGGTGTCGGGCTCCTCCCCTTGTAGATGGGTGTCGGGCTCTTCCCCCTTGTAGATGGGTGTCGGGATCCTCCTCCTTGTAGATGGGTGTCGGGATCCTCCCCCTTGTAGATGGGTGTCGGGCTCCTCCCCTTGTAGATGGGTGTCGGGATCCTCCCCCTTGTAGATGGGTGTCGGGATCCTCCCCCTTGTAGATGGGTGTCGGGCTCTTCCCCCTTGTAGATGGGTGTCTGGCTCCTCCCCTTGTAGATGGGTGTCGGGCTCTTCCCCATTGTAGATGGGTGTCGGGATCCTCCTCCTTGTAGATGGGTGTCGGGATCCTTCCCCCTTGTAGATGGGTGTCGGGCTCCTCCCCTTGTAGATGGGTGTCGGGATCCTCCCCCTTGTAGATGGGTGTCGGGCTCCTCCCCTTGTTGATGGGTGTCGGGATCCTCCCCCTTGTAGATGGGTGTCGGGATCCTCCCCCTTGTAGATGGGTGTCGGGATCCTCCCCCTTGTAGATGGGTGTCGGGATCCTCCCCCTTGTAAATGGGTGTCGGGCTCCTCCCCCTTGTAGATGGGTGTCTGGATCCTCCCCCTTGTAGATGGGCGTCGGGCTCCTCCCCCTTGTAGATGGGCGTCGGGCTCCTCCCCCTTGTAGATGGGTGTCGGGATCCTCGCACTTGTAGATGGGTGTCGGGATCCTCCCCCTTGTAGATGGGTGTCGGGATCCTCCCCCTTGTAGATGGGTGTCTGGATCCTCCCCCTTGTAGATGGGTGTCGGGCTCCTCCCCCTTGTACATGGGTGTCGGGATCCTCGCACTTGTAGATGGGTGTCGGGATCCTCCCCCTTGTAGATGGGTGTCTGGATCCTCCCCCTTGTAGATGGGTGTCGGGATCCTCCCCCTTGTAGATGGGTGTCGGGCTCCTCCCCCTTGTAGATGGGTGTCGGGCTCCTCCCCCTTGTAGATGGGTGTCGGGATCCTCGCACTTGTAGATGGGTGTCGGGCTCTTCCCCCTTGTAGATGGGTGTCGGGCTCCTCCCCCTTGTAGATGGGTGTCGGGATCCTCGCACTTGTAGATGGGTGTCGGGATCCTCCCCCTTGTAGATGGGTGTCTGGATCCTCCCCCTTGTAGATGGGTGTCGGGATCCTCGCACTTGTAGATGGGTGTCGGGCTCTTCCCCCTTGTAGATGGGTGTCGGGATCCTCGCACTTGTAGATGGGTGTCGGGATCCTCCCCCTTGTAGATGGGTGTCTGGATCCTCCCCCTTGTAGATGGGTGTCGGGATCCTCGCACTTGTAGATGGGTGTCGGGATCCTCCCCCTTGTAGATGGGTGTCTGGATCCTCCCCCTTGTAGATGGGTGTCTGGATCCTCCCCCTTGTAGATGGGTGTCTGGATCCTCCCCTTTGTAGATGGGTGTCTGGATCCTCCCCTTTGTAGATGGGTGTCGGGATCCTCCCCTTTGTAGATGGGTGTCGGGATCCTCCCCTCTGTAGATGGGTGTCGGGATCCTCCCCTTTGTAGATGGATGTCGGGCTCTTCCCCCTTGTAAATGGGTGTCGGGATCCTCCCTCTTGTAGATGGGTGTCGGGCTCCTCCCCCTTGTAGATGGGTGTCGGGATCCTCCCCCTTGTAGATGGGCGTCTGGATCCTCCCCCTTGTAGATGGGTGTCAGGCTCCTGTGGCCGACATGGAAGACAGAATACACCGAGAAAAATCACATGTAAGTTTGTTATCGCCTCTGTCCTCCAGACTCCTTTATTCTCCTCTATCCTCTTCAGAATCTTCTGTTCTCCAGAGCTGCTTTCCTCCAGGCCCCTCTCTCCACCCTCCAGACCACTCTGCACCCCTCTGTCTGCCCTCTCCACCTCTCCAGATCCCTCTGCCTCCCCTACGGGCCCCCCTCTGTCCCCTCTCTGGACCCTTCTGTCCCTCCTCTGCCCCCCCCCCATCTCCCATCCGTGTCCCCCTCTGGACCCCTCTGTCTGCCCTCTGTGCCCCCTTTGTTTCCCCTCCATACCCCCTCTTTGGACCCCTCTGTTTCCCCTACTTACCCCACATTTCCCCTCTGTTTCCCCTTCGTGTCCCCTCTCTAGACCCCTCTGTTTCCCCTCTGTCTCTTATCTGTGCCCTCTCTGGACCCCTCTGTCCCTCCTCCGTGCCCCCCTCTGTCTCCCCTTCGTGCCCACCTCTGTCTCCCCTTCGTGCCCCCCTCTGTCTCCAATCTGTGCTCCCTCTGTCTCCCCTCCGTGCCCCCCCCCTCTCTCCCCTTCGTGCCTCCCTCTGTATCCGATCTGTGCTCCCTCTGTGCCCCCCCGTCTCCCCCTCCGTGCCCCCCTGTCTCCCCCTCCGTGCCCCACCTCTGTCTCCCCTTCGTGCCCCCCTCTGTCTCCAATCTGTGCTCCCTCTGTCTCCCCTCCGTGCCCCCCCTCTGTCTCCCCTTCGTGCCTCCCTCTGTCTCCGATCTGTGCCCCCCTCTGTCTCCCCCTCCATGCCCCCCTCTGTCTCCCCCTCCGTGCCACCCCCCGTCTCCCCCTCCGTGCCCCCCTCTGTCTCCCCCTCCGTGCCCCCCCTGTCTCCCCTTCGTGCCTCCCTCTGTCTCCAATCTGTGCCCCCTCCGTGCCCCCCTCTGTCTCCCCCTCCGTGCCACCCCCCGTCTCCCCCTCCGTGCCCCCCGTCTCCCCCTCTGTGCCCCCCCCGTCTCCCCCTGTCTCCCCTTCGTGCCTCCCTCTGTCTCCGATCTGTGCTCCCTCTGTCTCCCCCTCCGTGCCCCCCTCTGTCTCCCCCTCCGTGCCACCCCCCGTCTCCCCCTCCGTGCCACCCCCATCTCCCCATCCGTGCCCCCCCTCCGTCTCCCCCTCTGTGCCCCCCTCTGTCTCCCCCTCCGTGCCCCCCTCTGTCTGCCCCTCCGTGCCCCCCCGTCTCCCCCTCCGTGCCCCCCCCGTCTCCCCCTCCGTGCCCCCCCGTCTCCCCCTCCATGCCCCCCCGTCTCCCCCTCCGTGCCCCCCTCTGTCTCCCCTCTGTGCCCCCCTCTGCCTCCCCTTCGTGCCTCCCTCTGTCTCTGATCTGTGCCCCCTCTGTCTCCCCTCCGTGCCCCCCCCTCTGTCTCCCCCTCTGCCTCTCCTCCGTGCTCCCCTCCGTACCCCTCTCTGACCCCTATCCTGACCCTCTGTCTCCCCTCCAGAAATTAGCCACGGCCGGAGGGGTCTGGAGGACACGACTTTGTTTCTATTTTTTTTTTTCTCCATTGAAAACACAAACTTTCACCCACTCAGTGTCTGAGGAATTCTTCACCTGTGGCTGATAACAGGGAACAATAGAACTTACCCCCCTGTTCTACAGCCAGCACCACCTGCCATAATGGCTGATAACGGGGATTGTATTCAGCCACTGGCACACATGAGTAATCGGGTGCGCTGCCCCTTTAAGACTCTCTGGGGTCTCTGACCCTATAGATGTGAACGCTCTGGAGTCGGATACAGCAGACATCACTGCATTATGGACATTGTGAGTGTTTAATATCTTCACCATGTAGAGGATGGACTTCTCACAGCTGAGGGTTTGTCACAGTGGACTCCAGCACATGATGCTCCCCCCAGAATCCCATCACCAGGGGAGGTGTGCAGCGGTGGGGTCCAGTAGTTGCTCTTACATCACCATCACCAAATTCAGTTGTGCTACATCTGCATCTGTAGGGTCTGCTGGCACTAGGGGGCGCTCCCTGCCCATTCTTCCCAGTGCTGGAGAGGCCTGTCAGTCATCTCTGTAGGGTCTGCTGGCACTAGGTGGCGCTCCCTGCCCATTCTTCCCAGTGCTGGAGAGGCCTGTCAGTCATCTCTGTAGGGTCTGCTGGCACTAGGGGGCGCTCCCTGCCCATTCTTCCCAGTGCTGGAGAGGCCTGTCAGTCATCTCTGTAGGGTCTGCTGGCACTAGGGGGCGCTCCCTGCCCATTCTTCCCAGTGCTGGAGAGGCCTGTCAGTCATCTCTGTAGGGTCTGCTGGCACTAGGTGGCGCTCCCTGCCCATTCTTCCCAGTGCTGGAGAGGCCTGTCAGTCATCTCTGAGCGCTCCCCTAAGTATAATAATAGAAGGTTTCATCCAGTCGGGTCTTATACAACCTGACAAGAGACTGACGGCTGCACAGGGCGCTCCGCGCAGAGACGTGTCCACAGAGGGGCATCATAACCAAAGAATATGGTCACATCTGGTCCATGGTGGCTCCACAGTACAATTTAGAGAGGTCACCAGTAGATTAGAGAGGGGCCCGTCCCGCCTGTCTCCCTAAAATTCATTTCTAGAGCAGTCACCAATTTCTTCTCCCTTCCCCCTTCTGACGGTTAACATTAAGGTCCTGGTGTCTGATGGTTTACGGTCACAGCTCCTGGTGTCTAGTGGTTCAGTATCTCAGCTCCTGGTGTCTAGTGGTTCAGTATCTCAGCTCCTGGCGTCTAGTGGTTCAGTATCTCAGCTCCTGGCGTCTAGTGGTTCAGTATCTCAGCTCCTGGTGTCTAGTGGTTCAGTATCTCAGCTCCTGGTGTCTAGTGGTTCAGTATCTCAGCTCCTGGTGTCTAGTGGTTCAGTATCTCAGCTCCTGGCGTCTAGTGGTTCAGTATCTCAGCTCCTGGTGTCTAGTGGTTCAGTATCTCAGCTCCTGATGTCTAGTGGTTCAGTATCTCAGCTCCTGGTGTCTAGTGGTTTACTCATTGTGTTACCCCTGTGCTCCCATGTTCATTCTCTACTCACTGTGTGTCCCCTATGCTCCCGTCCTACACCTCTACTCATTGTGTGCCTCTTGTGCTTCCGTCCTCCACTTCTACTGTGTGCCCCCTGTGCTCCCATCCTCCGCCTCTACTCATTGTGTGATCCCTGTGCTTCTATCCTCCACCTCTACTCAATGTGTGCCCCCGTCCTCCACCTCTACTCACTGTGTGCCCCCGTCCTCCACTTCTACTCATTGTGTGCTCCCGTCCTCCACCTCTATTCATTGTGTGACCCCTGTGCCCCATCCTCCACCTCTACTCACTGTGTGCCCCCTGTGCCGCCGTCCTCCACTTCTACACATTGTGTGCTCCCGTCCTCCACCTCTACTCATTCTGTGCTCCTGTCATCCATCTCTACTCATTGTGTGACCCCCGTGCTTCCATCCTCCACCTCTATTCATTGTGTGCCCCCTGTGCTCCCATCCTCCATCTCTACTCATTGTGTGCCCCCTGTGCCGCCGTCCTCCACTTCTACTCATTGTGTGCTGCCGTCCACGTCTACTCATTGTGTGCTCCCTGTGCTCCCGTACTCCACCTCTACTCATTGTGTGACCCCCGTGCTTCCATCCACCACCTCTACTCACTGTGTCCCCTGTGCTCCCGTCCTCCACCTCTATTCATTGTGTGCTCCCGTCCTCCACCTCTACTCATTGTGTGACCCCTGTGCCCCCGTCCTCCACCTCTACTCACTGTGTGCCCCCGTCCTCCACTTCTACTCACTGTGTGCCCCCGTCCTCCACTTCTACTCACTGTGTGCCCCCGTCCTCCACTTCTACTCATTGTGTGCTCCCGTCCTCCACCTCTATTCATTGTGTGACCCCTGTGCCCCATCCTCCACCTCTACTCACTGTGTGCCCCCAGTGCCGTCGTCCTCCACTTCTACTCATTGTGTGCTCCCGTCCTCAACCTCTACTCATTCTGTGCTCCCTGTGCTCCTGTCCTCCACCTCTACTCATTGTGTGCCCCCTGTGCTCCCATCCTCCATCTCTACTCATTGTGTGCCCCCTGTGCCGCTGTCCTCCACCTCTACTCATTGTGTGCTCCCTGTGCTCCCGTACTACACCTCTACTCATTGTGTGACCCCCGTGCTTCCTTCCTCCACCTATATTCATTGTGTGCCCCCTGTGCTCCACTTCTACTCATTGTGTGCCCCTGTCCTCCTCCTCTACTCACTGTGTGCCCCCTGTGCTCCCGTCTGCCACGTCTACTCACTGTGTGCCCCTTGTGCTCCCGTCCTCAACCTCTACTCACTGTGTGCTCCCTGTGCTCCCTTCCTCAACCTCTACTCACTGTGTGCCCCTTGTGCTCCCGTCCTCAACCTCTACTCACTGTGTGCCCCCTGTGCTCCCGTCCTCAACCTCTACTCACTGTGTGGCCCCTGTGCTTCCGTCCTCCACTTCTACTCACTGTGTGCCCACTGTGCTCCCGTCCTCAACTTCTACTCACTGTGTGCCCCTTGTGCTCCCGTCCTCAACCTCTACTCACTGTTTGCCCCCTGTGCTCCCGTCCTCAACCTCTACTCACTGTGTGGCCCTGTGCTCCCGTCCTCCACTTCTACTCACTGTGTGCCCGCTGTGCTCCCGTCCTCAACCTCTACTCACTGTGTGCCCGCTGTGCTCCCGTCCTCCACTTCTACTCACTGTGTGCCCCCTGTGCTCCCATCCACCACCTCTACTCATTGTGTGCCCCCTGTGCTCCCGTCCTCAACTTCTATTCACTGTGTGCCCCTTGTGCTCCCGTCCTCAACTTCTACTCACTGTGTGCCCCTTGTGCTCCTGTCCTCAACCTCTACTCATTGTGTGCCCCCTGTGCTCCCATCCACCACCTCTACTCATTGTGTGCTCAATGTGCTCCCATCCACCACCTCTACTCATTGAGTGCCCCCTGTGCTCCCATCCACCACCTCTACTCATTGTGTGCCCCCTGTGCTCCCATCCACCACCTCTACTCATTGTGTGCTCCCTGTGCTCCTATCCACCACCTCTACTCATTGTGTGCCCCCTGTGCTCCCATCCACCACCTCTACTCATTGTGTGCCCCCTGTGCTCCTATCCACCACCTCTACTCATTGTGTGCCCCCTGTGCTCCTATCCACCACCTCTACTCATTGTGTGCTCCCATCCACCACCTCTACTCATTGTGTGCCCCCTGTGCTCCCGTCCTCAACTTCTATTCACTGTGTGCCCCTTGTGCTCCCGTCCTCAACTTCTACTCACTGTGTGCCCCTTGTGCTCCTGTCCTCAACCTCTACTCATTGTGTGCCCCCTGTGCTCCCATCCACCACCTCTACTCATTGTGTGCTCAATGTGCTCCCATCCACCACCTCTACTCATTGAGTGCCCCCTGTGCTCCCATCCACCACCTCTACTCATTGTGTGCCCCCTGTGCTCCCATCCACCACCTCTACTCATTGTGTGCTCCCTGTGCTCCTATCCACCACCTCTACTCATTGTGTGCCCCCTGTGCTCCCATCCACCACCTCTACTCATTGTGTGCCCCCTGTGCTCCTATCCACCACCTCTACTCATTGTGTGCCCCCTGTGCTCCTATCCACCACCTCTACTCATTGTGTGCTCCCATCCACCACCTCTACTCATTGTGTGCCCCCTGTGCTCCCATCCACCACCTCTACTCATTGTGTGCCCCCTGTGCTTCCATCCACCACCTCTACTCATTGTGTGCCCCCTGTGCTTCTATCCTCCACCTCTACTCATTGTGTGCCCCCTGTGCTTCTATCCACCACCTCTATTCATTGTGTGCCCCCTGTGCTTCTATCCTCTACTCATTGTGTGCCCCCTGTGCTCCCATCCACCACCTCTACTCATTGTGTGCCCCCTGTGCTCCCATCCACCTCTACTCATTGTGTGCCCCCTGTGCTTCCATCCACCACCTCTACTCATTGTGTGCCCCCTGTGCTCCCATCCACCACCTCTACTCATTGTGTGCCCCCTGTGCTCCCATCCACCACCTCTACTCATTGTGTGCCCCCTGTGCTCCCATCCACCACCTCTACTCATTGTGTGCCCCCTGTGCTTCCATCCACCACCTCTACTCATTGTGTGCCCCCTGTGCTTCCATCCACCACCTCTACTCATTGTGTGCCCCCTGTGCTCCCATCCACCACCTCTACTCATTGTGTGCCCCCTGTGCTCCCATCCACCACCTCTACTCATTGTGTGCCCCCTGTGCTCCCATCCACCACCTCTACTCATTGTGTGCTCCCTGTGCTCCTATCCACCACCTCTACTCATTGTGTGCCCCCTGTGCTCCCATCCACCACCTCTACTCATTGTGTGCCCCCTGTGCTCCTATCCACCACCTCTACCCATTGTGTGCCCCCTGTGCTCCTATCCACCACCTCTACTCATTGTGTGCTCCCATCCACCACCTCTACTCATTGTGTGCCCCCTGTGCTCCCGTCCTCAACTTCTATTCACTGTGTGCCCCTTGTGCTCCCGTCCTCAACTTCTACTCACTGTGTGCCCCTTGTGCTCCTGTCCTCAACCTCTACTCATTGTGTGCCCCCTGTGCTCCCATCCACCACCTCTACTCATTGTGTGCTCAATGTGCTCCCATCCACCACCTCTACTCATTGAGTGCCCCCTGTGCTCCCATCCACCACCTCTACTCATTGTGTGCCCCCTGTGCTCCCATCCACCACCTCTACTCATTGTGTGCTCCCTGTGCTCCTATCCACCACCTCTACTCATTGTGTGCCCCCTGTGCTCCCATCCACCACCTCTACTCATTGTGTGCCCCCTGTGCTCCTATCCACCACCTCTACTCATTGTGTGCCCCCTGTGCTCCTATCCACCACCTCTACTCATTGTGTGCTCCCATCCACCACCTCTACTCATTGTGTGCCCCCTGTGCTCCCATCCACCACCTCTACTCATTGTGTGCCCCCTGTGCTTCCATCCACCACCTCTACTCATTGTGTGCCCCCTGTGCTTCTATCCTCCACCTCTACTCATTGTGTGCCCCCTGTGCTTCTATCCACCACCTCTATTCATTGTGTGCCCCCTGTGCTTCTATCCTCTACTCATTGTGTGCCCCCTGTGCTCCCATCCACCACCTCTACTCATTGTGTGCCCCCTGTGCTCCCATCCACCTCTACTCATTGTGTGCCCCCTGTGCTTCCATCCACCACCTCTACTCATTGTGTGCCCCCTGTGCTCCCATCCACCACCTCTACTCATTGTGTGCCCCCTGTGCTCCCATCCACCACCTCTACTCATTGTGTGCCCCCTGTGCTCCCATCCACCACCTCTACTCATTGTGTGCCCCCTGTGCTTCCATCCACCACCTCTACTCATTGTGTGCCCCCTGTGCTTCCATCCACCACCTCTACTCATTGTGTGCCCCCTGTGCTCCCATCCACCACCTCTACTCATTGTGTGCCCCCTGTGCTCCCATCCACCACCTCTACTCATTGTGTGCCCCCTGTGCTCCCATCCACCACCTCTACTCATTGTGTGCCCCCTGTGCTCCCATCCACCACCTCTACTCATTGTGTGCCCCCTGTGCTTCCATCCACCACCTCTTCTCATTGTGTGCCCCCTGTGCTCCTATCCACCACCTCTTCTCATTGTGTGCCCCCTGTGCTCCAATCCACCACCTCTACTCATTGTGTGCCCCCTGTGCTTCCATCCACCACCTCTTCTCATTGTGTGCCCCCTGTGCTCCTATCCACCACCTCTACTCATTGTGTGCCCCCTGTGCTTCCATCCACCACCTCTTCTCATTGTGTGCCCCCTGTGCTCCTATCCACCACCTCTACTCATTGTGTGCCCCCTGTGCTCCAATCCACCACCTCTACTCATTGTGTGCCCCCTGTGCTTCCATCCACCACCTCTTCTCATTGTGTGCCCCCTGTGCTCCTATCCACCACCTCTACTCATTGTGTGCCCCCTGTGCTCCAATCCACCACCTCTACTCATTGTGTGCCCCCTGTGCTTCCATCCACCACCTCTTCTCATTGTGTGCCCCCTGTGCTCCTATCCACCACCTCTACTCATTGTGTGCCCCCTGTGCTCCCATCCACCACCTCTACTCATTGTGTGCCCCCTGTGCTTCCATCCACCACCTCTACTCATTGTGTGCCCCCTGTGCTCCCATCCACCACCTCTACTCATTGTGTGCCCCCTGTGCTCCAATCCACCACCTCTACTCATTGTGTGCCCCCTGTGCTCCTATCCACCACCTCTACTCATTGTGTGCCCCCTGTGCTCCTATCCACCACCTCTACTCATTGTGTGCCCCCTGTGCTCCCATCCACCACCTCTACTCATTGTGTGCCCCCTGTGCTCCAATCCACCACCTCTACTCATTGTGTGCCCCCTGTGCTTCTATCCTCCACCTCTACTCATTGTGTGCCCCCTGTGCTTCCATCCACCACCTCTACTCATTGTGTGCCCCCTGTGCTCCCATCCACCACCTCTACTCATTGTGTGCCCCCTGTGCTCCAATCCACCACCTCTACTCATTGTGTGCCCCCTGTGCTCCTATCCACCACCTCTACTCATTGTGTGCCCCCTGTGCTCCCATCCACCACCTCTACTCATTGTGTGCCCCCTGTGCTCCCATCACTTCTACTCATTGTGTGCCCCCTGTGCTTCTATCCTCCACCTCTACTCATTGTGTGCCCCCTGTGCTCCCATCCACCACCTCTACTCATTGTGTGCCCCCTGTGCTCCCATCCACCACCTCTACTCATTGTGTGCCCCCTGTGCTCCTATCCACCACCTCTACTCATTGTGTGCCCCCTGTGCTTCTATCCTCCACCTCTACTCATTATGTGCCCCCTGTGCTTCCATCCACCACCTCTTCTCATTATGTGCCCCCTGAGTCTTCGACCTCTCCCTCTAATTAATTTCCCCGTGTTCTCCCGTCCTCGCCTCTACCCAGTCTGTGCCCCCTGTGCTCAGTGCCCTGCCAAGTGCCAACTCTGTAGTCATTCATCAGGACACAATACTGCAGCGCCTGGAATCCTGGTACAGACTGGAAGCAATTGTGATCCAGGACCACAAAGACCCATTGTGCCCAGAGCCGGAGGGCATTTACATCACACAGGAGCTCATCTCAGTGAGAACCCACAGCAACAAGATGTTATGTAACACCAGGAGATGCACCAGGTCTGTAGATACTATAAATCATGGAGATGCACCAGGTCTGCAGATACTATAAATCATGGAGATGCACCAGGTCTGCAGATACTATAAATCATGGAGATGCACCAGGTCTGCAGATACTATAAATCATGGAGATGCACCAGGTCTGTAGATACTATAAATCATGGAGATGCACCAGGTCTGCAGATACTATAAATCATGGAGATGCACCAGGTCTGCAGATACTATAAATCATGGAGATGCACCAGGTCTGCAGATACTATAAATCATGGAGATGCACCAGGTCTGCAGATACTATAAATCATGGAGGATGCACCAGGTCTGCAGATACTATAAATCATGGAGGATGCACCGGGTCTGCAGATACTATAAATCATGGAGGATGCACCAGGTCTGCAGATACTATAAATCATGGAGATGCACCAGGTCTGCAGATACTATAAATCATGGAGATGCACCAGGTCTGCAGATACTATAAATCATGGAGGATGCACCAGGTCTGCAGATACTATAAATCATGGAGGATGCACCAGGTCTGCAGATACTATAAATCATGGAGGATGCACCAGGTCTACTGATACTATAAATCATGGAGGATGCACCAGGTCTGCAGATACTATAAATCATGGAGGATGCACCAGGCCTGCAGATACTATAAATCATGGAGGATGCACCAGGTCTGCAGATACTATAAATCATGGGGGATGCACCAGGTCTGCAGATACTATAAATCATGGAGGATGCACCGGGTCTGCAGATACTATAAATCATGGAGGATGCACCAGGTCTGCAGATACTATAAATCATGGAGATGCACCAGGTCTGCAGATACTATAAATCATGGAGATGCACCAGGTCTGCAGATACTATAAATCATGGAGATGCACCAGGTCTGCAGATACTATAAATCATGGAGGATGCACCAGGTCTGCAGATACTATAAATCATGGAGGATGCACCAGGTCTGCAGATACTATAAATCATGGAGGATGCACCAGGTCTACTGATACTATAAATCATGGAGGATGCACCAGGTCTGCAGATACTATAAATCATGGAGGATGCACCAGGTCTGCAGATACTATAAATCATGGCGGATGCACCAGGCCTGCAGATACTATAAATCATGGAGGATGCACCAGGTCTGCAGATACTATAAATCATGGGGGATGCACCGGGTCTGCAGATACTATAAATCATGGAGGATGCACCGGGTCTGCAGATACTATAAATCATGGAGGATGCACCGGGTCTGCAGATACTATAAATCATGGAGGATGCACCGGGTCTGCAGATACTATAAATCATGGCGGATGCACCAGGCCTGCAGATACTATAAATCATGGAGGATGCACCAGGTCTGCAGATACTATAAATCATGGGGAATGCACCAGGTCTGCAGATACTATAAATCATGGAGGATGCACCAGGTCTGCAGATACTATAAATCATGGGGGATGCACCAGGTCTGCAGATACTATAAATCATGGAGGATGCACTGGGTCTGCAGATACTATAAATCATGGAAGATGCACCAGGTCTGCAGATACTATAAATCATGGGGAATGCACCAGGTCTGCAGATACTATAAATCATGGGGGATGCACCAGGTCTGCAGATACTATAAATCATGGGGAATGCACCAGGTCTGCAGATACTATAAATCATGGAGGATGCACCAGGTCTGCAGATACTATAAATCATGGAGGATGCACCAGGTCTGCAGATACTATAAATTATGGAGGATGCACCGGGTCTGCAGATACTATAAATCATGGGGGATGTACCAGGTCTGCAGATACTATAAATTATGGAGGATGCACCGGGTCTGCAGATACTATAAATCATGGAGGATGCACCAGGCCTGCAGATGCTATAAATCATGGAGGATGCACCAGGTCTGCAGATACTATAAATCATGGAGGATGCACCAGGTCTGCAGATACTATAAATTATGGAGGATGCACCAGGCCTGCAGATACTATAAATCATGGAGGATGCACCAGGTCTGCAGATACTATAAATTATGGAGGATGCACCAGGTCTGCAGATACTATAAATCATGGAGGATGCACCAGGTCTGCAGATACTATAAATCATTGGAGGATGCACCAGGTCTGCAGATACTATAAATCATGGAGGATGCACCAGGTCTGCAGATACTACAGGTCCTTCTCAAAAAATTAGCATATAGTGTTAAATTTCATTATTTACCATAATGTAATGATTACAATTAAACTTTCATATATTATAGATTCATTATCCACCAACTGAAATTTGTCAGGTCTTTTATTGTTTTAATACTGATGATATTGGCATACAACTCCTGATAACCCAAAAAACCTGTCTCAATAAATTAGCATATCAAGAAAAGGTTCTCTAAACGACCTATTACCCTAATCTTCTGAATCAACTAATTAACTCTAAACACATGCAAAAGATACCTGAGGCTTTTATAAACTCCCTGCCTGGTTCATTACTCAAAACCCCCATCATGGGTAAGACTAGCGACCTGACAGATGTCAAGAAGGCCATCATTGACACCCTCAAGCAAGAGGGTAAGACCCAGAAAGAAATTTCTCAACAAATAGGCTGTTCCCAGAGTGCTGTATCAAGGCACCTCAATGGTAAGTCTGTTGGAAGGAAACAATGTGGCAGAAAACGCTGTACAACGAGAAGAGGAGACCGGACCCTGAGGAAGATTGTGGAGAAGGACCGATTCCAGACCTTGGGGAACCTGAGGAAGCAGTGGACTGAGTCTGGTGTGGAAACATCCAGAGCCACCGTGCACAGGCGTGTGCAGGAAATGGGCTACAGGTGCCGCATTCCCCAGGTAAAGCCACTTTTGAACCATAAACAGCGGCAGAGGCGCCTGACCTGGGCTACAGAGAAGCAGCACTGGACTGTTGCTAAGTGGTCCCAAGTACTTTTTTCTGATGAAAGCAAATTTTGCAAGTCATTTGGAAATCAAGGTGCCAGAGTCTGGAGGAAGACTGGGGAGAAGGAAATGCCAAAATGCCTGAAGTCCAGTGTCAAGTACCCACAGTCAGTGATGGTGTGGGGTGCCATGTCAGCTGCTGGTGTTGGTCCACTGTGTTTCATCAAGGGCAGGGTCAATGCAGCTAGCTATCAGGAGATTTTGGAGCACTTCATGCTTCCATCGGCTGAAATGCTTTATGGAGATGAAGATTTCATTTTTCAGCACGACCTGGCACCTGCTCACAGTGCCAAAACCACTGGTAAATGGTTTACTGACCATGGTATTACTGTGCTCAATTGGCCTGCCAACTCTCCTGACCTGAACCCCATAGAGAATCTGTGGGATATTGTGAAGAGAAAGTTGAGAGACGCAAGACCCAACACTCTGGATGAGCTTAAGGCCGCTATTGAAGCATCCTGGGCCTCCATAACATCTCAGCAGTGTCACAGGCTGATTGCCTCCATGCCACGCCGCATTGAAGCAGTCATTTCTGCCAAAGGATTCCCCACCAAGTATTGAGTGCATAACTGAACATTATTATTTGATGGTTTTTTTGTTTGTTATTAAAAAACACTTTTATTTGATTGGATGGGTGAAATATGCTAATTTATTGAGACAGGTTTTTTGGGTTATCAGGAGTTGTATGCCAAAATCATCAGTATTAAAACAATAAAAGACCTGACAAATTTCAGTTGGTGGATAATGAATCTATAATATATGAAAGTTTAATTGTAATCATTACATTATGGTAAATAATGAAATTTAACACTATATGCTAATTTTTTGAGAAGGACCTGTAAATCATGGAGGATGCACCAGGTCTGCAGATACTATAAATCATGGAGGATGCACCAGGCCTGCAGATACTATAAATCATGGAGGATGCACCAGGTCTGCAGATACTATAAATCATGGAGGTTGCACCAGGTCTGCAGATACTATAAATTATGGAGGATGCACCGGGTCTGCAGATACTATAAATCATGGAGGATGCACCAGGCCTGCAGATACTATAAATCATGGAGGATGCACCGGGTCTGCAGATACTATAAATCATGGAGGATGCACCAGGTCTGCAGATACTATAAATTATGGAGGATGCACCGGGTCTGCAGATACTATAAATCATGGAGGATGCACCAGGCCTGCAGATACTATAAATCATGGAGGATGCACCAGGTCTGCAGATACTATAAATCATGGAGGATGCACCAGGTCTGCAGATACTATAAATCATGGAGGATGCACCAGGTCTGCAGATACTATAAATTATGGAGGATGCACCGGGTCTGCAGATACTATAAATCATGGAGGATGCACCAGGCCTGCAGATACTATAAATCATGGAGGATGCACCAGGTCTGCAGATACTATAAATCATGGAGGATGCACCAGGTCTGCAGATACTATAAATCATGGAGGATGCACCGGGTCTGCAGATACTATAAATCATGGAGGATGCACCGGGTCTGCAGATACTATAAATCATGGAGGATGCACCGGGTCTGCAGATACTATAAATCATGGAGGATGCACCGGGTCTGCAGATACTATAAATCATGGAGGATGCACCAGGTCTGCAGATACTATAAATCATGGAGGATGCACCAGGTCTGCAGATACTATAAATCATGGAGGATGCACCGGGTCTGCAGATACTATAAATCATGGAGGATGCACCAGGTCTGCAGATACTATAAATCATGGAGGATGCACCAGGTCTGCAGATACTATAAATCATGGAGGATGCACCGGGTCTGCAGAGCACTGTCATATCATCTAATGTTTATGTCAGTGAAAGAAATACAAAGTTGAGTGAGACAATGTTATGTCCTGGACTTGTGACAAATGAGCATCAAGTAGTGATTTACTTTAGTGATAATATTGTATTGTGACATTGGTCCCAGACTGAAAGCTCAGAACTCTGGTGCAGACTATTCTGAAGATAAGAGTGTGCAGCCACCACAAGGGGGAGCTCACAGCAACCTGTCTTATTATAAAGTGCAGTGTTTATAAAATATGCAGCATGCATGGAGCTCCCCTAGTGGTGGCTGCAGACAGGATCTTATCATGTATCTCTGTATACAGGGAGCTCCCCCTAGTGGTGGCTGCAGACAGGATCTTATCATGTATCTCTGTATACAGGGAGCTCCCCCTAGTGGTGACTGCAGACAGAATCTTATCATGTATCTCTGTATACAGGGAGCTCCCCCTAGTGGTGGCTGCAGACAGAATCTTATCATGTATCTCTGTATACAGGGAGCTCCCCCTAGTGGTGACTGCAGACAGGATCATATCATGTATCTCTGTATACAGGGAGCTCCCCCTAGTGGTGGCTGCAGACAGGATCTTATCATGTATCTCTGTATACAGGGAGCTCCCCCTAGTGGTGACTGCAGACAGAATCTTATCATGTATCTCTGTATACAGGGAGCTCCCCCTAGTGGTGGCTGCAGACAGAATCTTATCATGTATCTCTGTATACAGGGAGCTCCCCCTAGTGGTGGCTGCAGACAGGATCTTATCATGTATCTCTGTATACAGGGAGCTCCCCCTATTGGTGGCTGCAGACAGGATCTTATCATGTATCGCTGTATACAGGGAGCTCCCCCTAGTGGTGGCTGCAGACAGGATCTTATCATGTATCTCTGTATACAGGGAGCTCCCCCTAGTGGTGACTGCAGACAGGATCATATCATGTATCTCTGTATACAGGGAGCTCCCCCTAGTGGTGGCTGCAGACAGGATCTTATCATGTATCTCTGTATACAGGGAGCTCCCCCTAGTGGTGACTGCAGACAGAATCTTATCATGTATCTCTGTATACAGGGAGCTCCCCCTAGTGGTGGCTGCAGACAGAATCTTATCATGTATCTCTGTATACAGGGAGCTCCCCCTAGTGGTGACTGCAGACAGGATCTAATCATGTATCTCTATACACAGGGAGCTCCCCCTAGTGGTGGCTGAAGACAGGATCTTATCATGTTATCTCTGTTTACAGGGAGCTCCCCCTACTGGCGGCTGCAAACAGAATCTTATCATGTATCTCTGTATACAGGGAGCTCCCCCTAGTGGTGGCTGCAGACAGGATCTTATCATGTATCTCTGTATACAGGGAGCTCCCCCTAGTGGTGGCTGCAGACAGGATCTTATCATGTATCTCTGTATACAGGGAGCTCCCCCTAGTGATGACTGCAGACAGGATCTTATCATGTATCTCTGTATACAGGGAGCTCCCCCTAGTGGTGGCTGCAGACAGAATGTTATCATGTATCTCTGTACACAGGGAGCTCCCCCTAGTGATGGCTGCAGACAGGATCTTATCATGTATCTCTGTACACAGGGAGCTCCCCCTAGTGGTGACTGCAGACAGGATCTTATCATGTATCTCTGTATACAGGGAGCTCCCCCTAGTGGTGGCTGCAGACAGGATCTTATCAAGTATCTCTGTATACAGGGAGCTCACTGTTATGATGCGGTGGTCTAGGAGCAACATGGAACGAGCTCTGAAGGAAGTGGTAACTGTACTGACCGCAGTCCCTAAGCTCAATACAACACTAGAAGTAGCCGTGGAATGCTCCTAACTCTCCCTAGGCATCTCGTCACAGCCTAAGAGCTAACTACCCCTAAAGACAGAAGCAGGAAAGCTATTTTGCCTCAGAGAAAATCCCCAAAGGATAGATTAGCCCCCCACAAATAATGACTGTGAGTGGAGAGGAAAAAGACATACACAGAATGAAACCAGGATGAGCCCAGGAGGCCAGTCTAGCTTGATAGATAGGACAGGATGGAATACTGTGCGGTCAGTATAAAACATTACAAAAATCCACGCAGAGTTTACAAAAAAATCTCCACACCTGACTAAAGGTGTGGAGGGTAAATCTGCTTCCCAGAGCTTCCAGCAAGACAGAATTAATTCATACTGATAACGCTGGACAAACATAGAAAGCACTGAACGGATAAGTCCACAATCTGTGAACAGAAAAGCGCAAGCAAAAACTTAGCTTTGCTGAACTGGTCAGGATAACAGGGAAATCCAAAGAGATGTGAATCCAACTAGGAACCATTTACAAGTGGCACTGGCTGAAGGAACAGCCAGGCCTAAATAGCCGAGCAGAAGAGACGATAAGTGGAGGCAGCTGATGGCAGCTAACTCCAAGGAGCAGCCATACCACTTGAAACCACAAGAGGGAGCCCAAGAGCAGAACTCACAAAAGTGCCACTTACAACCACCGGAGGGAGCCCAAGAGCAGAATTCACAACAGCTCCCTCTAGTGGTGACTGCAGACAGGATCTTATCATGTATCCCTGTATACAGGGCGCTCCCCCTAGTGGTGGCTGCAGACCGGATCTTATCATGTATCTCTGTATACAGGGAGCTCCCCCTAGTGGTGGCTGCAGACAGAATCTTATCATGTATCTCTATACACAGGGAGCTCCCCCTAGTGGTGGCTGCAGACAGGATCTTATCATGTATCTCTGTATACAGGGAGCTCCCCCTACTGGCGGCTGCAGACAGGATCTTATCATGTATCTCTGTATACAGGGAGCTCCCCCTAGTGGTGACTGCAGACAGGATCTTATAATGTATCTCTGTATACAGGGAGCTCCCCCTACTGGCGGCTGCAGACAGAATCTTATCATGTATCTCTGTATACAGGGAGCTCCCCCTAGTGGTGACTGCTCACAGGATCTAATCATGTATCTCTATACACAGGGAGCTCCCCCTAGTGGTGGCTGCAGACAGGATCTTATTATGTTATCTCTGTTTACAGGGAGCTCCCCCTACTGGCGGCTGCAGACAGAATCTTATCATGTATCTCTGTATACAGGGAGCTCCCCCTAGTGGTGACTGCAGACAGGATCTTATCATGTATCTCTGTATACAGGGAGCTCCCCCTAGTGGTGACTGCAGACAGGATCTTATCATTTATCTCTGTATACAGGGAGCTCCCCCTAGTGGTGGCTGCAGACAGAATCTTATCATGTATCTCTGTATACAGGGAGCTCCCCCTAGTGATGGCTGTAGACAGGACCTTATCATGTATCTCTGTATACAGGGAGCTCCCTCTAGTGGTGACTGCAGACAGGATCTTATCATGTATCTCTGTATACAGGGAGCTCCCCCTATTGGTGGCTGCAGACAGGATCTTATCATGTATCGCTGTATACAGGGAGCTCCCCCTAGTGGTGGCTGCAGACAGGATCTTATCATGTATCTCTGTATACAGGGAGCTCCCCCTAGTGGTGGCTGCAGACAGGATCTTATCATTTATCTCTGTATACAGGGAGCTCCCCCTAGTGGTGGCTGCAGTCAGAATCTTATCATGTATCTCTGTATACAGGGAACTCCCCCTAGTGGTGGCTGCAGACAGGATCTTATCATGTATGTCTGTACACAGGGAGCTCCCCCTAGTGGTGGCTGCAGTCAGAATCTTATCATATATCTCTGTATACAGGGAGCTCCCCCTAGTGGTGGCTGCAGACAGGATCTTATCATGTATCTCTGTATACAGGGCGCTCCCCCTAGTGGTGGCTGCAGACAGGATCTTATCATGTATCTCTGTATACAGGGAGCTCCCCCTAGTGGTGGCTGCAGACAGAATCTTATCATGTATCTCTGTATACAGGGAGCTCCCCCTAGTGGTGGCTGCAGACAGGATCTTATCATGTATCTCTGTATACATGGAGCTCCCCCTAGTGGTGGCTGCAGACAGGATCTTATCATGTATCTCTGTATACAGGGAGCTCCCCCTAGTGGTGGCTGCAGAGAGGATCTTATGATGTATCTCTGTATACAGGGAGCTCCCCTAGAGGTGGCTGTAGACAGAACCTTATAATGTATCTTTGTATACAGGGAGCTCCCCCTAGTGGTGACTGCAGACAGGATCTTATCATGTATCTCTGTATACAGGGAGCTCCCCCTAGTGGTGGCTGCAGACAGAATCATAGCATGTATCTCTGTATACAGGGATCTCCCTCTAGTGGTGTCTGCAGACAGGATCTTATCATGTATCTCTGTATACAGGGAGCTCCCCCTAGTGGTGGCTGCAGACAGGATCTTATCATGTATCTCTGTATATAGGGTGCTCCCCCTAGTGGTGGCTGCAGACAGAATCTTATCATGTATCTCTGTATACAGGGAGCTCCCCCTAGTGGTGGCTGCAGACAGGGTCTTATCATGTATCTATGTATACAGGGAGCTCCCCCTAGTGGTGACTGCAGACAGGATCTTATCATGTATATCTGTATACAGGGAGCTCCCCCTAGTGGTGGCTGCAGACAGGCTCTTATCATGTATCTCTGTATACAGGGAGCTCCCCCTAGTGGTGGCTGCAGACAGGATCTTATCATGTATCGCTGTATACAGGGAGCTCCCCCTATTGGTGGCTGCAGACAGGATCTTATCATGTATCGCTGTATACAGGGAGCTCCCCCTAGTGGTGGCTGCAGACAGGATCTTATCATGTATCGCTGTATACAGGGAGCTCCCCCTATTGGTGGCTGCAGACAGGATCTTATCATGTATCGCTGTATACAGGGAGCTCCCCCTAGTGGTGGCTGCAGACAGGATCTTATCATTTATCTCTGTATACAGGGAGCTCCCCCTAGTGGTGGCTGCAGTCAGAATCTTATCATGTATCTCTGTATACAGGGAACTCCCCCTAGTGGTGGCTGCAGACAGGATCTTATCATGTATGTCTGTACACAGGGAGCTCCCCCTAGTGGTGGCTGCAGTCAGAATCTTATCATATATCTCTGTATACAGGGAGCTCCCCCTAGTGGTGGCTGCAGACAGGATCTTATCATGTATCTCTGTATACAGGGCGCTCCCCCTAGTGGTGGCTGCAGACAGGATCTTATCATGTATCTCTGTATACAGGGAGCTCCCCCTAGTGGTGGCTGCAGACAGAATCTTATCATGTATCTCTGTATACAGGGAGCTCCCCCTAGTGGTGGCTGCAGACAGGATCTTATCATGTATCTCTGTATACATGGAGCTCCCCCTAGTGGTGGCTGCAGACAGGATCTTATCATGTATCTCTGTATACAGGGAGCTCCCCCTAGTGGTGGCTGCAGAGAGGATCTTATGATGTATCTCTGTATACAGGGAGCTCCCCTAGAGGTGGCTGTAGACAGAACCTTATAATGTATCTTTGTATACAGGGAGCTCCCCCTAGTGGTGACTGCAGACAGGATCTTATCATGTATCTCTGTATACAGGGAGCTCCCCCTAGTGGTGGCTGCAGACAGAATCATAGCATGTATCTCTGTATACAGGGATCTCCCTCTAGTGGTGTCTGCAGACAGGATCTTATCATGTATCTCTGTATACAGGGAGCTCCCCCTAGTGGTGGCTGCAGACAGGATCTTATCATGTATCTCTGTATATAGGGTGCTCCCCCTAGTGGTGGCTGCAGACAGAATCTTATCATGTATCTCTGTATACAGGGAGCTCCCCCTAGTGGTGGCTGCAGACAGGGTCTTATCATGTATCTCTGTATACAGGGAGCTCCCCCTAGTGGTGACTGCAGACAGGATCTTATCATGTATATCTGTATACAGGGAGCTCCCCCTAGTGGTGGCTGCAGACAGGCTCTTATCATGTATCTCTGTATACAGGGAGCTCCCCCTAGTGGTGGCTGCAGACAGGATCTTATCATGTATCTCTGTATACAGGGAGCTCCCCCTAGTGGTGGCTGCAGACAGGATCTTATCATGTATCTCTGTATACAGGGAGCTCCTCTAGTGGTGGCTGCAGACAGAATCTTATCATGTATCTCTGTATACAGGGAGCTCCCCCTAGTGGTGGCTGCAGACAGGATCTTATCATGTATCTCTGTATACAGGGAGCTCCTCTAGTGGTGGCTGCAGACAGAATCTTATCATGTATCTCTGTATACAGGGAGCTCCCCCTAGTGGTGGCTGTAGACAGAACCTTATCATGTATCTTTGTAGACAGGCAGCTCCCCCTAGTGGTGGCTGCAGACAGGATCTTATCATGTGTCTCTGTATATAGGGAGCTCCTCCTAGTGGTGACTGCAGACAGGATCTTATCATGTATCTCTGTATACAGGGAGCTCCCCCTAGTGGTGACTGCAGAGAGGATCTTATCATGTATATCTGTATACAGGGAGCTCCCCCTAGTGGTGGCTGCAGACAGAATCTTATCATGTATCTCTGTATACAGGGAGCTCCCCCTAGTAGTGGCTGCAGACAGAATCTTATCATGTATCTCTGTATACAGGGAGCTCCTCCTAGTGGTGACTGCAGACAGGATCTTATCATGTATCTCTGTATACAGGGAGCTCCCCCTAGTGGTGACTGCAGACAGGATCTTATCATGCATCTCTGTATACAGGGAGCTCCCCCTAGTGGTGACTGCAGACAGGATCTTATCATGTATATCTGTATACAGGGAGCTCCCCCTAGTGGTGGCTGCAGACAGAATCTTATCATGTATCTCTGTATACAGGGAGCTCCCCCTAGTGGTGGCTGTAGACAGAACCTTATCATGTATCTTTGTAGACAGGCAGCTCCCCCTAGTGGTGGCTGCAGACAGGATCTTATCATGTGTCTCTGTATATAGGGAGCTCCTCCTAGTGGTGACTGCAGACAGGATCTTATCATGTATCTCTGTATACAGGGAGCTCCCCCTAGTGGTGACTGCAGAGAGGATCTTATCATGTATATCTGTATACAGGGAGCTCCCCCTAGTGGTGGCTGCAGACAGAATCTTATCATGTATCTCTGTATACAGGGAGCTCCCCCTAGTAGTGGCTGCAGACAGAATCTTATCATGTATCTCTGTATACAGGGAGCTCCCCCTAGTGGTGACTGCAGAGAGGATCTTATCATGTATCTCTGTATACAGGGAGCTCCCCCTAGTGGTGGCTGCAGACAGAATCTTATCATGTATCTCTGTATACAGGGAGCTCCCCCTAGTAGTGGCTGCAGACAGGATCTTATCATGTATCTCTGTATACAGGGAGCTCCTCCTAGTGGTGACTGCAGACAGGATCTTATCATGTATCTCTGTATACAGGGAGCTCCCCCTAGTGGTGACTGCAGACAGGATCTTATCATGTATCTCTGTATACAGGGAGCTCCCCCTAGTGGTGACTGCAGACAGGATCTTATCATGTATATCTGTATACAGGGAGCTCCCCCTAGTGGTGGCTGTAGACAGAACCTTATCATGTATCTTTGTAGACAGGCAGCTCCCCCTAGGGGTGGCTGCAGACAGAATCTTATCATGTATATCTGTATACAGGGAGCTCCCCCTAGTGGTGGCTGCAGACAGAATCTTATCATGTATCTCTGTATACAGGGAGCTCCCCCTAGTGGTGGCTGTAGACAGAACCTTATCATGTATCTTTGTAGACAGGCAGCTCCCCCTAGGGGTGGCTGCAGGAAGGCAGAATTTTTTCATAGGTCTATGCAGTAAATGTGAGCTGCGTATTGGCAAAACAAACATAAAGATATATTATGAAATTATTAGCATGGAATTTCTGACCTATTTAGATAAAGTCTGGAGGTCAGAGAATGAGAATAAAGACATGAAGGAGCCATTAAGAGGTTAAACATAGCGTGCATTCTAGCTTCACTCCGGGTCTGTTGGGATGTACAGTGACAATGTGGTGGCATTCATGTGGAAATAATAGGGATGACATCTACACAATCATCCTGCTGCCCTGTGAGGCCGTGCTGATGGGAGATGCAAACATATGGAAGTCAGTGGACTGGGGATAACGCTGAGTATTCCTGCCTGGAGGAGCCGCTCCCGACCTCAGAAAATTCCGCAGCCTCCTTGTCCTTCACCTGGAGACACCGTGACCTTGAGAAAGAAAGTGTCGCTCCCTGTGTATGTGCCGTGGATCCCTCGCCTCTGTGTATGTGCCGTGGATCCATCACTGCTGTGTATGTGCCGTGGATCCCCTGCTCCTGTGTATGTGCTGTGGATCCCCTACTCCTGTGTATGTGCCGTGGATCCATCACTCCTGTGTATGTGCCGTGGATCCCCTGCTCATGTGTATGTGCCGTGGATCCATCACTCCTGTGTATGTGCCGTGGATCCCCTGCACCTGTGTATGTGCCGTGGATCCCCTGCTCCTGTGTATGTGTTGTAGATCCCCTACTCCTGTGTATGTGCCATGGATCCCCTGCCCCTGTGTATGTGCCGTAGATCCCCTGCTCCTGTGTATGTGCCGTGGATCCCCTACTCCTGTGTATGTGCCGCGGATCCCCTGCTCCTGTGTATGTGCCGCGGATCCCCTGCTCCTGTGTATGTGTTGTAGATCCCCTACTCCTGTGTATGTGCCGTGGATCCCCTACTCCTGTGTATGTGCCGTGGATCCCCTGCCCCTGTGTATGTGCCGTGGATCCCCTACTCCTGTGTATGTGCCGTGGATCCCCTGCCCCTGTGTATGTGCCGTGGATCCCCTACTCCTGTGTATGTGCCGTGGATCCCCTACTCCTGTGTATGTGCCGTGGATCCCCTACTCCTGTGTATGTGCCGTGGATCCCCTGCCCCTGTGTATGTGCCGTGGATCCCCTACTCCTGTGTATGTGCCGTGGATCCCCTGCCCCTGTGTATGTGCCGTGGATCCCCTACTCCTGTGTATGTGCCGTGGATCCCCTGCCCCTGTGTATGTGCCGTGGATCCCCTACTCCTGTGTATGTGCCGTGGATCCCCTACTCCTGTGTATGTGCCGTGGATCCCCTGCCCCTGTGTATGTGCCGTGGATCCCCTACTCCTGTGTATGTGCCGTGGATCCCCTACTCCTGTGTATGTGCTGTGCATCCCCTACTCCTGTGTATGTGCCGTGGATCCCCTACTCCTGTGTATGTGCCGTGGATCCCCTGTGCTGCTCCTGTGTATATGCCGTGGATCCCCTACTCCTGTGTATGTGCTATGGATCCCCTGCTCCTGTGTATGTGCCGTGGATCCCCTACTCCTGTGTATGTGCCGTGGATCCCCTACTCCTGTGTATGTGCCGTGGATCCCCTACTCCTGTGTATGTGCCGTGGATCCCCTACTCCTGTGTATGTGCCGTGGATCCCCTACTCCTGTGTATGTGCCGTGGATCTCCTGCGCTGCTCCTGTGTATGTGCCGTGGATCCCCTGCTCCTGTGTATGTGCCGTGGATCCCCTACTCCTGTGTATATGCCGTGGATCCCCTACTCCTGTGTATGTGCCGTGGATCTCCTGCGCTGCTCCTGTGTATGTGCCGTGGATCCCCTACTCCTGTGTATGTGCCGTGGATCTCCTGCGCTGCTCCTGTGTATGTGCCGTGGATCCCCTACTCCTGTGTATATGCCATGGATCCCCTACTCCTGTGTATGTGCCGTGGATCTCCTGCGCTGCTCCTGTGTATGTGCCGTGGATCCCCTGCTCCTGTGTATGCTAAGTGTATAGGAGAACATTGTATATTGTTACATTTCTTTATGATTCCCTTCCAAGTTCAGCGTCGGCCTTGTTCTCTCGTTATGCGCTGATCTGACCTCCTCCCTGCAGAACACATTTGTTTTAAAGGGAACCACAATCCCCAATTTCTGCAGCATATTCAAATGCTTTAGCGGCAAATCCTCGCCCCCTTGTAAAGTTACTACATCCCCCTCCATAATGCAGCACATCCCCCTCCATAATGCAGCACGTCCCCCTCCATAAAGCAGCATATCCCCCTCACTATAGCTCATTATCCCATCTATTCTAGAACACCCTTTTCTCTAATAATAATGAGATAACCCTTCTGATCCCACCCTCTAATGATAAAGAGATGACTCTGCTGACTCCGTTCTCTAATGATGAGATGACTCTGCTGACCATGCCCTCTAATGATAATGAGATGACTCTGATGACTCCGCCCTGTAACAATGAGATGACTCTGCTGACCACGCCCTCTAATGATGAGATGAATCTGCTGACCCTGCCCTCTAATGATAATGAGATGACTCTGCTGACCCTGCTCTCTAATGATAATGAGAAGACTCTTCTGACCCTGTCCTCTTATGATAATGAGATGACTCTGCTGACCCCACCCTCTAATGATAATGAGATGACTACTGACTCCACCCTCTAGTAATAATGAGATGACTGCTGACTCCACCCACTAATGATGAGATGACCCTGCTGACCCTGCCCTCTAATGATAATGAGATGACCCTGCTGACCTTGCCCTCTAATGATAATGAGATGACTCTGATTGACACTGCCCTCTAATGATAATGAGATGACCCTGTCACGGTTCACATGGAGGTAATACATGCAATTTCCCATCGCTATCATCAGTATTTGATCAGGGAGGGGATTCAGGGATATAATATGCAACCATCCGCCCTAAATCAGTCCCCAATAAAATATCAGTGGGCAAGTTATCGGACAGCCCCACTTCCTTCACCCCGCTCCCGACACCCCAATCTATATGCACCTGGGCCATTGGCAGGGGACAGCTGATGCCCCCAATCCCGGTGACAGTCAGGGTTTTCCCCGGAATAATCTCTTCAGGGGCCGCCAGTTCTGGTCGGATGAGGGTTCGTTCAGCCCCGGTGTCCTTGAGGCCTTGAGCAACATAGCCCCCCATGGTGACGTGCTGCACATTGTCATAGACCCACCCACCAAAAAACTGCTGCATTAGACCCTGGGGCCTGGGCTGGGGGGTTCTTCTGCTTCTATGCACAGTTGACGCTGATATGAAGAATCCGTTTGCAGGAAAAACACTGGCGAAAGTCGGTGGTAGGTCTGATGCTGTTGGCAACCGGGACAGGGCCTCTGGTGTGTTGGCTGGCAGGGGTACTGGCGTTGGTTGCAGGCTTACCCCCTCTCCAGCTGGTGGTGACTGGCTTCCGCGCTTCCGATCTATGGTTGGCCTCATAGGCATCGGCAATCTGCGCTGCTTTAATCACGTCTTTGGGCTCTTTGCCCATCACGAACTGTCACACCTCAGCTGGGCAAAGATGTAAAAACTGGTCTTTGATCATCAGGTCCCGCAGCTGTGCAAAGGTGCTCACTGACAGTCCTTGGGTACACTGGTCAAAGTGGGACCCGAGTCCATGTGCCACATCGCCGTAGCTGTCATGTGGGCCACGTTGGAGGTTCTGGAACTTTCTACGGTAAACCTCAGGTGTAAGCTGATACTTTGTTATCAGGGCCTGCTTGATGGCCTCATAGTCTTCATCTTGGTCTGGCGGGAGAGATGCAAACGCCTCCAGAGCTTTGCCTTTTAGCCCTGGGGTGAGGTATCGGGCCCATTGGTCATCCGACAGCCAATACTGTCTGCAGGCTTTCTCAAAGGCCCTCAAAAAAGTTTCCAAGTCCCCGTCCTTTTCCATCTCAGGAAAGTGCTCTGGCCGGGGTTTAGGGATCTGAGGGCTGCTGAGCTCGCTGCTGGACAGGGACAACCTCGGCTCTGGAGACGGGCTAACTCCAGCCGGTGCTCCCGCTCCGCTTGCCGCTCGGCTCTCTCCGCCTCGCACTGGGCTTCCGCTTTCACTTGGTATTACTGGATCAGCCTCAGACGTCCATCACGGTCATCGACAGGGAGTTGTTCCAAGGCCATCGGCAGGTGGGGGTCCAATCCGCCCTGGTTGCTAGTAGGGCCAGCATTCAGTGGTTGGAACTCGTCCGCAGCACGACCTGCGCTGGTGCTGGCTTCTGCATCCACTGCGCTCTTAGACCAGGCTTGGTCTGCTTCAAATTGCACCAGTTCCGTGACCAATTGAGTCTTGGTTTTGCCATGGGGGTCCAGGCTGTGGTACGTGCATACTCTACCAAGAGCTTCCTTCTTCTGATTGGTGTGCCAGCCTTCTCCTTTTGCGGCCATCATTGCCAAATAAAAAATAGGATATAAAAACAAAGAGAAAGGGACAGGATAATCGCAAGTACACACAATTGTCTCATGACTAGCAAACACTGAGCTTGTTCTCCAAAACAACTGTGCAAGTTTTTAGTGAGAGGAATGATTGCTCAAACCAGATCACTAATGCTCTGTTATCCCACCGCTGCCACCAATATGTCACAGTTCACAGGGAGGATATCTTTATCTTCCCCGCCGTTCACACCAATTTGTCATGAACCGCTGTTGTTTGATTGCCCTTGGTTCCTTTCCGAAAGGGATTTATCTATATCCCACTTCCCAGTTCGGGTTTGGAACTTGCAGCTCTCTGGCGCCCCCCTTACCCTCAGATCAGATCGGTTACTGCACCTAGGATAATTAGTCGCCAGAAAGGCTGCCTTACTTTGTACTGGCTAATGAGCACATTGCAGTGAGGGTGATATAACTACTCCCACTAAGGTAGGAACTTTAATTATCAATGCCGCCGACGCTACCAAGCCTCCCAAACGTACAGGACAAATCCGCTGCCACCAGCTCCGATTTCTTAATTAATACCAGGTCCGGAGCCAACCCAAATTAGTAGCGTAATTCAATTCAGAGGATGTGACAGTTATAGAGCAAGGAGAGACAAACCTAATAATTTTATATATTTTACTCCAAAAAAAGGAAGGCAGTGCTTACGGAAGTATAAAAGGTATTATAAAAGTAGACAAGTCATATGTACAGTACAATTACAAATAAAATGGGATTAAAGTTGAAAAACACTTACATTTTGTTCATATCATCTAATCTCATGGCTAACCATGTGCTATGGAGGAGGGGCACACATCTAGATGCATATCACACATCTGTCTCGCAGGTAGACTCAGGAAAAAGACTAGGCAAGACTGATGTCTTAGTCACTTATCTCCCAGCCCAAAACCAAGACTCTCCCCCTGTGGTGACCTCACTCAGAGGCTGAATACGCCCCTTTCTTAGACTTATTACAAGCCATTTCTATACATAACTCGCTGTATAAACCTTGTATAAGAACGACACAATGATCAGGATGTTCACCACGTCAGGGGGGTTCATTTAAGTATAAATATGGGATAGTTACATGACCCGCTTACGGAGAAATCTGTTCCTTTCATTCTGTGTTTAGCTCCTAGCGACTTCAGTGAGCTATAGATCTCTTGATGGACATCCGGAATATATAATCCTTATATCTCTAGCCTGGATTGGCGCCAGTATAGTTAACTTTGAAAGAACCATAGAGTCCCATACATTTTCTGTACCAGTTTTGGCTTGTATTAGGTGGGAGGGGGGAATGAGGGGTTTAAGGAGAGCCTGGCAATCGCAGCACAAAGCCATAAAAATTCTTCAGCGATCCCAGTGTTAGCACACTGGCCTCACATTACAACCATATAGCAGGGGGGAGGGAGAGTGGCTTAGAATTCCAGCCTTCTGCTGGCAGGCACAGGAAACTGCAGCTGAGAGCTCTGTATGTGTAATTGAAGTAATCAGAACTTCTTCCTATTTCCTGACAGACCCTGCTGACCCTGCCCTCTAATGATAATGAGATGACTACTGACTCCGCCCTCTAATAAGGACATGACTCTGCTGACACCATTATCTAGTTATAATGAGATGACTCTGCCAATGACACAGTCTATACAGCACAGCTGAACAGTGAGCACTATGTATGTGGGGAGAATACAGCACACGGACACATTGTTTGTTCATCTCGCGTCTTATTTTCTGGGTTCATGGTGACTTCTTGTACATGGATTGCTGCTCGGAGCCTCCGTCCAAGTGCTTGTCGTCCTGTCAGCAGGACCAGATGCTGTTCATTGGTAATTACCGTCCCAGATGGAGACTTTTTCCGCTCGGCCCTCGAGAACACCAACAACCTGTGGTGAGAAGAGCTGACAGCTCAGCCGTGATGTCCGACCGCCCATCTGCTGCCAGCGGCTAAATTTACCCAACACAGAAAAGCTTTTATACGGAGAGGGGCTGTCATGTCTCATCCGTGCCGCCTGCTGGAGACGAGGCCACCGCGCCGTCAGCTTCTACTGAGCGTATTCCAGGGGGACGACAGGTGAAGCCGACCCTGAAAATCCGGACCTCCCCCCCACTACTGTGCTGTACGGCTTCACCTTACTAGTGGTCCGCCAGCTAGGGACCCCGACAATATTGGGAATGAGGGGTTCTATTCTCAACCACAGAGGAAAGAGGCAATGGAAATAATCAGAACTCCACATTCCTCCCATTGCAGGAGACCCCTATAAAAGTGTTCATTTTGCAAAGCTTAAATGTTTATATTAAAGAAAAGCTCCAGAAACTTCCAATATTTTCACGATGTCTAATTTCGGTTAGAGGAGACAAACATTGAAAGGGGCAAAAAAGCGCGGACACTGCGACACTTTATTCAGGCACTATTAACAAGTAGCTTGCTGCGACCACTAGGGAGCGCTGCTAACAGATTTATACAGCTTGCACTAACTCCAATGAAAGTTGTACAAATCCATATATAACGGCCTCCCCCTAGTGGTGACTGCAGACAGGATCTTATCATGTATCTCTGTATACAGGGAGCTCCCCCTAGTGGTGGCTGCAGACAGGATCTTATCATGTATCTCTGTATACAGGGAGCTCCCCCTAGTGGTGGCTGCAGACAGGATCTTATCATGTATCTCTGTATACAGGGAGCTCCCCCTAGTGGTGACTGCAGACAGGATCTTATCATGTATCTCTGTGTACAGGGAGCTCTCCCTAGTGGTGGCTGCAGACAGGATCTTATCATGTCTCTCTGTGTACAGGGAGCTCCCCCTAGTGGTGGCTGCAGACAGGATCTTATCATGCATCTCTGTATACAGGGAGCTCCCCCTAGTGGTGGCTGCAGACAGGATCTTATCATGTCTCTCTGTATACAGGGAGCTCCCCCTAGTGGTGGCTGCAGACAGGATCTTATCTTGTATCTCTGTATACAGGGAGCTCCCCCTAGTGGTGGCTGCAGACAGGATCTTATCATGTATCTCTGTATACAGGGAGCTCCCCCTAGTGGTGGCTGCAGACAGGATCTTATCATGTATCTCTGTATACAGGGAGCTTCCCCTAGTGGTGGCTGCAGACAGGATCTTATCATGTATTTCTGTATACAGGGAGCTCCCCCTAGTGGTGGCTGCAGACAGGATCTTATCATGTATCTCTGTATACAGGGAGCTTCCCCTAGTGGTGGCTGCAGACAGGATCTTATCATGTATTTCTGTATACAGGGAGCTCCCCCTAGCGGTGACTGCAGACAGGATCTTATCATGTATCTCTGTATACAGGGAGCTCCCCCTAGTGGTGGCTGCAGACAGGATCTTATCATGTATCTCTGTATACAGGGAGCTCCCCCTAGTGGTGGCTGCAGACAGGATCTTATCATGTATCTCTGTATACAGGGAGCTCCCCCTAGTGGTGGCTGCAGACAGGATCTTATCATGTATCTCTGTATACAGGGAGCTCCCCCTAGTGGTGGCTGCAGACAAGATCTTATCATGTATCTCTGTATACAGGGAGCTCCCCCTAGTGGTGACTGCAGACAAGATCTTATCATGTATCTCTGTATACAGGGAGCTCCCCCTAGTGGTGGCTGCAGACAGGATCTTATCATGTATCTCTGTATACAGGGAGCTCCCCCTAGTGGTGACTGCAGACAGAATCTTATCATGTATCTCTGTATACAGGGAGCTCCCCCTAGTGGTGACTGCAGACAGGATCTTATCATGTATCTCTGTATACAGGGAGCTCCCCCTAGTGGTGACTGCAGACAAGATCTTATCATGTATCTCTGTATACAGGGAGCTCCCCCTAGTGGTGACTGCAGACAGAATCTTATCATGTATCTCTGTATACAGGGAGCTCCCCCTAGTGGTGACTGCAGACAGGATCTTATCATGTATCTCTGTATACAGGGAGCTCCCCCTAGTGGTGGCTGCAGACAGGATCTTATCATGTATCTCTGTTTACAGGGAGCTCCCCCTAGTGGTGACTGCAGACAGGATCTTATCATGTATCTCTGTATACAGGGAGCTCCCCCTAGTGGTGGCTGCAGACAGGATCTTATCATGTATCTCTGTTTACAGGGAGCTCCCCCTAGTGGTGACTGCAGACAGAATCTTATCATGTATCTCTGTTTACAGGGAGCTCCCCCTAGTGGTGACTGCAGACAGGATCTTATCATGTATCCCTGTATACAGGGAGCTCCCCCTAGTGGTGGCTGCAGACAGGATCTTATCATGTATCTATGTATACAGGGAGCCCCCCCCCTAGTGGTGGCTGCAGACAGAATCTTATCATGTATTTCTGTATACAGGGAGCTCCCCCTAGTGGTGACTGCAGACAGGATCTTATCATGTATCTCTGTTTACAGGGAGCTCCCCCTAGTGGTGGCTGCAGACAGGATCTTATCCTGTATCTCTGTTTACAGGGAGCTCCCCCTAGTGGTGACTGCAGACAGGATCTTATCATGTATCTATGTATACAGGGAGCCCCCCCTAGTGGTGGTTGCAGACAGGATCTTATAATGTATCTCTATGTACAGGGAGCTCCCCTAGTGGTGACTGCAGACAGAATCTTATCATGTATCTCTGTATACAGGGAGCTCCCCCTAGTGGTGGCTGCAGACAGGATCTTATCATGTATCTCTATGTACAGGGAGCTCCCCCTAGTGGAGACTGCAGACAGAATCTTATCATGTATCTCTATGTACAGGGAGCTCCCCCTAGTGGTGGCTGCAGACAGGATCTTATCATGTATCTCTGTATACAGGGAGCTCCCCCTAGTGGTGGCTGCAGACAGGATCTTATCATGTATCTCTGTATACAGGGAGCTCCCCCTAGTGGTGGCTGCAGACAGGATCTTATCATGTATCGCTGTATACAGGGAGCTCCCCCTAGTGGTGACTGCAGACATAATCTTATGTATGTCTGTAACAGGAAGCTCCCCCTAGTGGTGACTGCAGACAGGATCTTATCATGTATCTCTGTATACAGGGAGCTCCCCCTAGTGGTGGCTGCAGACAGGATCTTATCATGTATCTCTGTATACAGGGAGCTCCCCCTAGTGGTGGCTGCAGACAGGATCTTATCATGTGCCTCTGTATACAGGGAGCTCCCCCTAGTGGTGGCTGCAGACAGGATCTTATCATGTATCTCTGTATACAGGGAGCTCCCCCTAGTGGTGGCTGCAGACAGGATCTTATCATGTATCTCTGTATACAGGGAGCTCCCCCTAGTGGTGGCTGCAGACAGGATCTTATCATGTATCTCTGTATACAGGGAACTCCCCCTAGTGGTGGCTGCAGACAGGATCTTATAATGTATCTCTATGTACAGGGAGCTCCCCTAGTGGTGACTGCAGACAGAATCTTATCATGTATCTCTGTATACAGGGAGCTCCCCCTAGTGGTGGCTGCAGACAGGATCTTATCATGTATCTCTATGTACAGGGAGCTCCCCCTAGTGGAGACTGCAGACAGAATCTTATCATGTATCTCTATGTACAGGGAGCTCCCCCTAGTGGTGGCTGCAGACAGGATCTTATCATGTATCTATGTATACAGGGAGCCCCCCCCCCTAGTGGTGGCTGCAGACAGAATCTTATCATGTATTTCTGTATACAGGGAGCTCCCCCTAGTGGTGACTGCAGACAGGATCTTATCATGTATCTATGTATACAGGGAGCCCCCCCCCTAGTGGTGGCTGCAGACAGAATCTTATCATGTATTTCTGTATACAGGGAGCTCCCCCTAGTGGTGACTGCAGACAGGATCTTATCATGTATCTCTGTTTACAGGGAGCTCCCCCTAGTGGTGGCTGCAGACAGGATCTTATCCTGTATCTCTGTTTACAGGGAGCTCCCCCTAGTGGTGACTGCAGACAGGATCTTATCATGTATCTATGTATACAGGGAGCCCCCCCTAGTGGTGGCTGCAGACAGGATCTTATAATGTATCTCTATGTACAGGGAGCTCCCCTAGTGGTGACTGCAGACAGAATCTTATCATGTATCTCTGTATACAGGGAGCTCCCCCTAGTGGTGGCTGCAGACAGGATCTTATCATGTATCTCTATGTACAGGGAGCTCTCCCTAGTGGAGACTGCAGACAGAATCTTATCATGTATCTCTATGTACAGGGAGCTCCCCCTAGTGGTGGCTGCAGACAGGATCTTATCATGTATCTCTGTATACAGGGAGCTCCCCCTAGTGGTGGCTGCAGACAGGATCTTATCATGTATCTCTGTATACAGGGAGCTCCCCCTAGTGGTGGCTGCAGACAGGATCTTATCATGTATCGCTGTATACAGGGAGCTCCCCCTAGTGGTGACTGCAGACATAATCTTATGTATGTCTGTAACAGGAAGCTCCCCCTAGTGGTGACTGCAGACAGGATCTTATCATGTATCTCTGTATACAGGGAGCTCCCCCTAGTGGTGGCTGCAGACAGGATCTTATCATGTATCTCTGTATACAGGGAGCTCCCCCTAGTGGTGGCTGCAGACAGGATCTTATCATGTATCTCTGTATACAGGGAGCTCCCCCTAGTGGTGGCTGCAGACAGGATCTTATCATGTATCTCTGTATACAGGGAACTCCCCCTAGTGGTGGCTGCAGACAGGATCTTATCATGTGTCTCTGTATACAGGGAGCTCCCCCTAGTGGTTACTGCAGACAGGATCTTATCATGTATCTCTGTATACAGGGAGCTCCCCTAGTGGTGGCTGCAGACAGAATCTTATCATGTGTCTCTGTATACAGGGAGCTCCCCCTAGTGGTGACTGCAGACGGAATCTTATCATGTATCTCTGTATACAGGGAGCTCCCCCTAGTGGTGGCTGCAGACGGAATCTTATCATGTATCTCTGTATACAGGGAGCTCCCCCTAGTGGTGGCTGCAGACAGAATCTTATCATGTGGCTCTGTATACAGGGAGCTCCCCTAGTGGTGGCTGCAGACAGAATCTTATCATGTGGCTCTGTATACAGGGAGCTCCCCCTAGTGGTGGCTGCAGACAGAATCTTATCATGTATCTCTGTATACAGGGAGCTCCCCCTAGTGGTGGCTGCAGACAGGATCTTATCATGTATCTCTGTATACATGGAGCTCCCCCTAGAGGTGGCTGCAGACAGAATCTTATCATATATCTCTGTATACAGGGAGCTCCCCCTAGTGGTGGCTGCAGACAGAATCTTATCATGTATCTCTGTATACAGGGAGCTCCCCTAGTGGTGGCTGCAGACAGAATCTTATCATATATCTCTGTATACAGGGAGCTCCCCCTAGTGGTGGCTGCAGACAGAATCTTATCATGTATCTCTGTATACAGGGAGCTCCCCCTAGTGGTGACTGCAGACAGGATCCTATCATGTATCTCTGTATACAGGGAGCTCCCCCTAGTGGTGACTGCAGACAGGATCTTATCATGTATCTCTGTATACAGGGAGCTCCCCCTAGTGGTGGCTGCAGACAGAATCTTATCATGTATCTCTGTATACAGGGAGCTCCCCCTAGTGGTGGCTGCAGACAGGATCTTATCATGTATCTCTGTATACAGGGAGCTCCCCCTAGTGGTGGCTGCAGACAGAATCTTATCATGTATCTCTGTATACAGGGAGCTCTCCCTAGTGGTGGCTGCAGACAGGATCTTATCATGTATATCTGTATACAGGGAGCTCCCCCTAGTGGTGACTGCAGACATGATCTTATCATGTATCTCTGTATACAGGGAGCTCCCCCTAGTGGTGACTGCAGACAGGATCTTATCATGTATCTCTGTATACAGGGAGCTCCCCCTAGTGGTGACTGCAGACAGGATCTTATCATGTATCTCTGTATAGATGGAGCTCCCCCTAGTGGTGGCTGCAGACAGAATCTTATCATATATCTCTGTATGCAGGTTGCTCCCCCTAATGGAGGCTGCAGACAGAATACTATCATGTATCTCTGTATCCACTGCTTCAGTCTCTCGATCCATGGTGTCCGTTGGTTCAGTCTCTCAGTCCCTGGTGACCAGTGGTTCAGTCTCTTAGTCCCTGGTGTCCGGTGGTTCAGTTTTTCAGTCCCTGATGTCCAGTGGTTCAGTCTCTCGGTCCCTGATATCCGGTGGTATAGTCTTTTGATCCCTGGTGTTCGATGGTTCAGTCTCTAAGTCCCTGGTATCTGGTGGTTCAGTCTCTCAGTCCCTGGTGTCCGTGGTTCTGTCTCTCAGCCCTGGTATCTGGTGGTTCAGTGTCTCAGTCCCTGGTGTCAGATTGTTCAGTCTTTCAGTCTCTGATGGCCGGTGGTTCTGTATCTCGGTTCCTGGTGTCCAGTAGGTCAGTCTCTCGATCTCTGGTGTCCGAAGGATCAGTCTCTCAGTCCCTGGTGTCCGTGGTTCAGTCTCTCAGTCCTTGGTGTCCGTTGTTCAGTCTCTCAGTCCCTGGTGTCCGGTGGTTCAGTCTCTCAGATCCTGGTGTTCGGTGGTTCAGTCTCTCGGTCCTTGGTGTCCGGTGGTTCAGTCTCTCTGTCCCTAGTGTCCGTGGTTCAGTCTCTCAGTCTCTGGTGTCCGGTGGTTCAGTCTCTCAGTCCCTGGTGTCCGTGGTTCAGTCTCTCAGTCTCTGGTGTCCGTGGTTCAGTCTCTCGGTCCTTGGTGTCCGGTGGTTCAGTCTCTCAGTCCCTAGTGTCCGTGGTTCAGTCTCTCAGTCTCTGGTGTCCGGTGGTTCAGTCTCTCAGTCCCTAGTGTCCGTGGTTCAGTCTCTCAGTCTCTGGTGTCCGGTGGTTCAGTCTCTCAGTCTCTGGTGTCCGTTGTTCCGTCTCTCAGATCCTGGTGTCCGTGGTTCAGTCTCTCAGTCCCTGGTGTCCGTGGTTCAGTCTCTCAGTCTCTGGTGTCCGGTGGTTCAGTCTCTCAGTCCCTGGTGTCCGTTGTTCCGTCTCTCAGATCCTGGTGTCCGGTGGTTCAGTCTCTCGGTCCTTGGTGTCCGTTGTTCAGTCTTTCAGATCCTGGTGTCCGGTGGTTCAGTCTCTCGGTCCTTGGTGTCCGTTGTTCAGTCTTTCAGATCCTGGTGTCCGGTGGTTCAGTCTCTCGGTCCTTGGTGTCCGTGGTTCAGTCTCTCAGTCCCTGGTGTCCAGTGATTCAGTCTCTCAGTCCTTGGTGTCCGTTGTTCCGTCTCTCAGTCCCTGGTGTCCGGTGGTTTTGTTCCTGGATATTGGGGCAGTAGGTGTGATGAGCACCGTGCGGTTCTGCTGTTTTATAACCTATAATAACACTTCGCTGTCTACACCCGGAAAGAATGAACATAGAAAATTATACATCCAAAGATAAAGAGAGGGATGATAGATTGCTTATGCATCTTGGATATAAAATGAACATGAATTATATGTAGAAAATTAGGAAATCAACATATATCCCATATAAACAGGTGTATATTATATTCCATGTTCATTCCTCTATTATCTACATACAGTGCGTGCGGAAAGTATTCAGACCCCTTTACATTTTTCACTCTTTGTTTCATTGCAGCCATTTGGTAAATTCAAAAAAGTTCATTTTTTTCTCATTAATGTTCACTCTGCACCCCATCCTGACTGAAAAAAAAAACCAGAAATGTAGAAATCTTTGCAAATTTATAAAAAAAAAACAACTGAAATATCACATGGTCATAAGTATTCCGACCCTTTGCTCAGACACTCATACACTGCTCAAAAAATAAAGGGAACACTAAAATCCCACATCCTAGATATCACTGAATGAAATATTACAGTTGTAAATCTTTATTCATTACATAGTGGAATGTGTTGAGAACAATAAAACCTAAAAATGATCAATGTAAATCACAACTAATATCCCACGGAGGTCTGGAGTTGGAATGATGCTCAAAATCAAAGTAGAAAATGAAGTTACAGGCTGACATGCCTCATGACAAGGAAATGATGCTCAGTAGTGTGTGTGGCCTCCACGTGCCTGTATGACCTCCCTACAACGCCTAGGCATGCTCCTGATGAGGTGGCAGATGGTCTCCTGAGGGATCTCCTCCCAGACCTGGACTAAAGCATCCACCAACTCCTGGACAGTCTGTGGTGCAACGTGACGTTGGTGGATGGAGCAAGACATGATGTCCAAGATGTGTTCAATCGGATTCAGGTCTGGGGAACGGGCGGCCAGTCCATAGCTTCAATACCTTCATCTTGCAGGAACTGCTGACACACTCCGGCCACATGAGGTCTGGCATTGTCCTGCATTAGGAGGAACCCAGGGCCAATCGCACCAACATATGGTCTCACAAGGGGTCTGAAGATCTCATCTTGGTACCTAATTGCAGTCAGGCTACCTCTGGCGAGCACATGGAGGGCTGTGCGGCCCTCCAAAGAAATGCCACCCCACCTCATTACTGACCCACTGCCAAACCGGTCATGCTGAAGGATGTTGCAGGCAGATTGCTCTTCACTGCGTCTCCAGACTCTGTCACGTCTGTCACATGTGCTCAGTGTGAACCTGCTTTCATCTGTGAAGAGCACAGGGCGCCAGTGGTGAATTTGCCAATCCTGGTGTTCTGTGGAAAATGCCAATTGTCCTGCACGGTGTTGGGCTGTGAGCACAACCCTATCTGTGGACGTCGGGCACTCAGACCATCCTCATGGAGTCGGTTTCTAATCGTTTATGCAGACACATGCACATTTGTGGCTTGCAGGAGGCCATTTTGCAGGGCTCTGGCAGTGCTCCTCCTGTTCCTCCTTGCACAAAGGCGGAGGTAGCAGTCCTGCTGCTGGGTTGTTGCCCTCCTACGGCCCCTCCACGTCTCCTGGTGTACTGGCATGTCTCCTGGTAGCGCCTCCAGCCTCTGGACACTACGCTGACAAACACAGCAAACCTTCTAGCTCGCATTGATGTGCCATCCTGGATGAGCTGCACTACCTGAGCCATTTGTGTGGGTTGTAGAGTCCGTCTCATGCTACCACGAGTGTGAAAGTACAACCAACATTCAAAAGTGACCAAAACATCAGCCAGAAAGCATTGGTACTGAGATGTGGTCTGTGGTCCCCACCTGCAGAACCATTCCTTTATTGAGGGTGTCTTGATAATTGCCAATAATTTCCATCTGTTGTCCATTCCATTTGCACAACAGCAGGTGAAATTGATTGTCAATCAGTGTAATAAAATAAAGAAATTTTTTTTTTCCACTACAGTTAGAACTAGGGTTAGGGTTAGGGAATGTGCACACGTATTCTGGTCCTCTGCGGATTTTTCCACAGCGGTTTTTATAAATCCGCAGTGCAAAACCGCTGCGGAATTATCGCGAATTTACCGCGGTTTTTCTGGTGATTTCACTGCGGTTTTCTATTGGAGCAGTTGTAAAACCGCTGCGGAATCCGCAGAAAGAAGTGAAATGTGCGGAATGTAAACCACTGCGTTTCCGCACAGTTTTTTCCGCAGCATGTGCGCAGCGTTTTTTGTAAACTCATGGGAAACTGCTGCGGACCCGCAGTGTTTTCCGCATCGTGTGCACATACCCTTAGAATTAGGCTTTGTGCACATGGTGCGGATTTGGCTGCAGATCCGCAGCGGATTGGCCGCTGCGGATTCGCAGCAGTGTTCCATCAGGTTTACAGTTCCATGTAAACCTATGGAAAACCAAATCCGCTGTGCCCATGGTGCGGAAAATACCGCGCGGAAACGCTGCGTTGTATTTTCCGCAGCTTGTCAATTCTTTGTGCGGATTCCGCAGTGTTTTACACCTGTCCCTCAATAGGAATCCGCAGGTGAAATCCACACAAAAAACACTGGAAATCCGCGGTAAATCCGCAGGTAAAACGCAGTGCCTTTTACCCGCGGATTTTTAAAAAATGGTGCAGAAAAATCTCACACGAATCTGCAACGTGGGCACATAGCCTTAAGGTTAGGGTTGGAATTAGGGCTAGGGTTGGAAATAGGGTTAAGATTAGGCTTGTGGTTAGGGATGTGTTGGGGTTACGGTTGTGGTTAGGGGTGTGTTGGGGTTAGGGTTGTGGTTAGGGTTATGGCTACAGTTGGGATTAGGGGTGTGTTGGGGTTAGTGTTGGAGGTAGAATTGAGGGGTTTCCACTGTTTAGGCACATCAGGGGTCTCCAAACGCAACATGGCGCCACCAATGATTTCAGCGTTCAAAAAGTCAAATGGTGCTCCCTCCCTTCCGAGCCCCGACGTGCGCCAAAACAGTTGTTTACCCCCACATATGGGGTACCAGCATACTCAGGACAAACTGGGCAACAACTATTGGGGTCCAATTTCTCCTGTTGCCCTTGTGAAAATAAAAAATTGCTTGCTAAAACATCATTTTGAGGAAAGAAAAATTATTTTTTTATTTTCACGGCTCTGCATTGTAAACTTCTGTGAAGCACTTGGGGGTTCAAAGTGCTCACCACATATCTAGATAAGTTCCTTGGGAGGTCTAGTTTTCAAAATGGGGTCACTTGTGGGGGGTTTCTACTGTTTAGGCACATCAGGGGCTCTGCAAATGCAACGTGACGCCCGCAGAGCATTCCATCAAAGTCTGCATTTCAAAAGTCACTACTTCCCTTCTGAGCCCCGACGTGTGCCCAAACAGTGGTTTCCCCTCACATATGGAGTATCAGCGTACTCAGGACAAACTGGACAACAACTTTTGGGGTCCAATTTCTCCTGTTACTTTTGTGAAAATAAAAAATTGCGGGCTAAAAAATAATTTTTGAGGAAAGAAAAATGATTTTTTATTTTCACGGCTCTGCGTTATAAACTTCTGTGAAGCACTTGGGGGTTTAAAGTGCTCACCACACATCTAGATTAGTTCCATGGGAGGTCTAGTTTCAAAAATGGGGTCACTTGTGGGGGAGCTCCAATGTTTAGGCACACAGGAGCTATCCAAACGCGACATGGTGTCCGCTAACGATTGGAGCTAATTTTTTATTCAAAAAGTCAAATGGCGCTCCTTCCCTTCCGAACCTTACCATGTGCCCAAACAGTGGTTTATCCCCACATGTGAGGTATCACTGTACTCAGGAGAAATTGCCCAATAAATTTTAGGATCCATCTTATTCTGTTGCCCATGTGGAAATGAACAAATTGAGGCCAAAATAATTTTTTTGTGAAAATAAAGTACTTTTTCATTGTTACGGATCAATTTGTGAAGCACCTGGGGGTTCAATGTGCTCACTATGCATCTAGATAAGTTCCTTGGGGGGTCTAGTTTCCAAAATGGGGTCACTTGTGGGGGAGCGCCAATGTTTAGGCACACGGGGGCTCTCCAAACGCGACATGGTGTCCGCTAACAATTGGAGCTAATTTTTCATTGAAAAAGTCAAATGGCGCTCCTTCCCTTCCGAGCCCTGCCGTGCGCCCAAACAGTAGTTCCCCCCCACATATGGGGTATCGGCGTACTCAGGACAAATTGTACAATAACTTTTGGTATCCAGTTTCTCTTTTTACCCTTGGGAAAATAAAAAAATTGTTGCTAAAAGATCATTTTTGTGACTAAAAAGTTAAATGTTCATTTTTTCCTTCCATGTTGCTTCTGCTGCTGTGAAGCACCTGAAGGGTTAATAAACTTCTTGAATGTGGTTTTGTGCACCTTGAGGGGTGCAGTTTTTAGAATGGTGTCACTTTTGGGTATTTTCAGGCATATAGACCCCTCAAACTGACTTCAAATGTGAGGTGGTCCTTAAAAAAATGGTTTTGTAAATTTCGTTGTAAAAATGAGAAATCGCTGGTCAAATTTTAACCCTTATAACTTCCTAGCAAAAAAAAATTTTGTTTCCAAAATTGTGCTGCTGTAAAGTAGACGTGTGGGAAATATTATTTGTTAGCTATTTTGTGTCACATAACTCTCTGGTTTAACAGAATAAAAATTCAAAATGTGAAAATTGCTAAATTTTCAAAATTTTAGCCAAATTTCCATTTTTTTCACAAATAAACGCAAAAATTATCGACCTGAATTTACCACTAACATGAAGCCCAATATGTCACGAAAAAACAATCTCAGAACCGCTAGGATCCGTTGAAGCGTTCCTGAGTTATTACCTCATAAAGGGACACTGGTCAGAATTGCAAAAAACGGCCAGGTCATTAAGGTCAAAATAGGCTGGGTCATGAAGGGGTTAATGAGAAAAAATGAACTTTATAGAATTTACTAAATGGCTGCAATGAAACAAAGAGTGAAATCTGTAGCGGGGTCTGAATACTTTCCGCACCACTGTAGAGTTCATGTTAATTCTCCATCTATAAAGCTCAGGGAATATAACACAGCTGTTTATATCGGATCTGTGCTGATTTCCTAATTGTCTACATATAATTCATGTTTAGTTCATAATATCCAAGATACATAAGAGATCTGTTCTCCTCTCGGGATCTTCTCTCCGATCATTTATTCCGTATATTCCTTTCAGTACGTCCCGCTGATTAGCGCTGATAGTAGCACATCACTCTCCTGCAGTGCCGGCTGTGGCCGCTGGGTGGCAGCAGTGTCCTCGCAGTGACGATCCCGGACAGACTGAGCGCGCTCTCCCGGCACCGACAGCGGAGGAGGCGACTCACAACTTCACTGCGAGAACAAGTGACGTCCTGCACCGTGAGGAGCTCCGGAGCCTTCCTGCCATCACTGACTGCTGGGGGGCACCGGAGCCTTCCTGCCATCACTGACTGCTGGGGGGCACCGGAGCCTTCCTGCCATCACTGACCCCTGGGGGCACCGGAGCCTTCCTGCCATCACTGACCCCTGGGGGCACCGGAGCCTTCCTGCCATCACTGACTGCTGGGGGACACCGGAGCCTTCCTGCCATCACTGACTGCTGGGGGCACCGGAGCCTTCCTGCCATCACTGACTGCTGGGGGGCACCGGAGCCTTCCTGCCATCACTGACTGCTGGGGACACCGGAGCCTTCCTGCCATCACTGACTGCTGGGGACACCGGAGCCTTCCTGCCATCACTGACTGCTGGGGGCACCGGACCCTTCCTGCCATCACTGACCGCTGGGGGGCACCGGAGCCTTCCTGCCATCACTGACTGCTGGGGGGCACCGGAGCCTTCCTGCCATCACTGACTGCTGGGGACACCGGAGCCTTCCTGCCATCACTGACTGCTGGGGGCACCGGAGCCTTCCTGCCATCACTGACCCCTGGGGGGCACCGGAGCCTTCCTCCATCACTGACCCCTGGGGACACCGGAGCCTTCCTGTCATCACTGACCCCTGGGGGGCACCGGAGCCTTCCTGCCACCACTGACTGCTGGGGACACCGGACCCTTCCTGCCATCACTGACTGCTGGGGGGCACCGGAGCCTTCCTGCCATCTCTGACTGCTGGGGGGCACCGGAGCCTTCCTGCCATCACTGACTGCTGGGGACACCGGAGCCTTCCTGCCATCACTGACTGCTGGGGACACCGGAGCCTTCCTGCCATCACTGACTGCTGGGGGGCATCGGAGCCTTCCTGCCATCACTGACTGCTGGGGGCACCGGAGCCTTCCTGCCATCACTGACTGCTGGGGGCACCGGAGCCTTCCTGCCATCACTGACTGCTGGGGACACCGGAGCCTTCCTGCCATCACTGACTGCTGGGGGCACCGGAGCCTTCCTGCCATCACTGACTGCTGGGGGGCACCGGAGCCTTCCTGCCATCACTGACTGCTGGGGACACCGGAGCCTTCCTGCCATCACTGACTGCTGGGGACACCGGAGCCTTCCTGCCATCACTGACCCCTGGGGGCACCGGACCCTTCCTGCCACCACTGACCCCTGGGGGGCACCGGACCCTTCCTGCCATCACTGACCCCTGGGGGCACCGGACCCTTCCTGCCACCACTGACCCCTGGGGGGCACCGGACCCTTCCTGCCACCACTGACCCCTGGGGGCACCGGACCCTTCCTGCCACCACTGACCCCTGGGGGGCACCGGACCCTTCCTGCCACCACTGACTCCTGGGGGGCACCGGACCCTTCCTGCCATCACTGACCCCTGGGGGCACCGGACCCTTCCTGCCATCACTGACCCCTGGGGGCACCGGACCCTTCCTGCCATCACTGACTGTGTCGGGGGCTATAAGTGGGCTGCACTTGGACGCTGGACCCTTGGCATCATCAGTGGAGGTGTGAGGAGTGGGCGCCTAGAGACCCCCGGGTCAGTGTTGCGGTTTCTCCGCTCGGTCTCCTGAGCTCCATGCAGACCCCTGTGCACACTGCAGCGAGGCCGCCGGTCAGTGCGGTTCCTGGGTCAGAGCGGAGCCTCGGATGGAGCCAGTACAGACTGCGCATCATGAGGAGGTAAATGGTGAAATTCCATCTACACTGATCCGTGTGCGGCTGTGTGATCAGTACTGCGGCTGTGTGATCGGGACTGTGTGGCTGTGTGATCAGTACTGCGGCTGTGTGATCGGGACTGTGTGGCTGTGTGATCGGGACTGTGTGCGGCTGTGTGATCGGGACTGTGTGGCTGTGTGATCGGGACTGTGTGCGGCTGTGTGATCAGTACTGCGGCTGTGTGATCGGGACTGTGTGGCTGTGTGATCGGGACTGTGTGCGGCTGTGTGATCGGGACTGTGTGGCTGTGTGATCGGGACTGTGTGCGACTGTGTGATCGGGACTGTGTGCGACTGTGTGATCGGGACTGTGTGCGACTGTGTGATCGGGACTGTGTGCGACTGTGTGATCGGGACTGTGTGCGGCTGTGTGATCGGGACTGTGTGCGACTGTGTGATCGGGACTGTGTGCGGCTGTGTGATCGGGACTGTGTGCGACTGTGTGATCGGGACTGTGTGCGGCTGTGTGATCGGGACTGCGGCTGTGTGATCGGGACTGTGTGCGGCTGTGTGATCGGGACTGTGTGCGACTGTGTGATCGGGACTGTGTGCGGCTGTGTGATCGGGACTGTGTGCGGCTGTGTGATCGGGACTGTGTGCGGCTGTGTTATCGGGACTGTGCGGCTGTGTGATCGGGACTGTGTGGCTGTGTGATCGGGACTGTACGGCTGTGTGATCAGGACTGTGCGGCTGTGTGATCGGGACTGTGTGCGACTGTGTGATCGGGACTGTGTGCGGCTGTGTGATCGGGACTGTGTGCGGCTGTGCGATCGGGACTGTGTGCGGCTGTGTTATCAGGACTGTGCGCGGCTGTGCGATCGGGACTGTGTGCGGCTGTGTGATCGGGACTGTGCGGCTGTGTGATCGGGACTGTGGCTGTGTGATCGGGACTGTACGGCTGTGTGATCAGGACTGTGCGGCTGTGTGATCGGGACTGTGTGCGACTGTGTGATCGGGACTGTGTGCGGCTGTGTGATCGGGACTGTGTGCGGCTGTGTTATCGGGACTGTGCGGCTGTGTAATCGGGACTGTGCGGCTGTGTGATCGGGACTGTGTGCGACTGTGTGATCGGGACTGTGTGCGGCTGTGTGATCGGGACTGTGCGGCTGTGTGATCGGGACTGTGCGGCTGTGTGATCGGGACTGTGCGGCTGTGTGATCGGGACTGTGCGGCTGTGTGATCGGGACTGTGTGCGGCTGTGTGATCGGTACTGCGGCTGTGTGATCGGGACTGTGTGCGGCTGTGTGATCAGGACTGTGTGCGGCTGTGTGATCGGGACTGTGTGCGGCTGTGTGATCGAGACTGTGTGTGGCTGTGTGATCGGGACTGTGTGCGGCTGTGTGATCGGGACTGTGTGCGGCTGTGTGATTGGGACTGTGTGCGGCTGTGTGATTGGGACTGTGTGCGGCTGTGTGATCGGGACTGTGTGCGGCTGTGTGATCGGGACTGTGTGCGGCTGTGTGATCGGGACTGTGTGCGGCTGTGTGATCGGGACTGTGTGCGGCTGTGTGATCGGGACTGTGTGCGGCTGTGTGATCGGGACTGTGCGGCTGTGTGATCGGGACTGTGCGGCTGTGTGATCGGGACTGTGTGCGACTGTGTGATCGGGACTGTGCGGCTGTGTGATCGGGACTGTGCGGCTGTGTGATCGGGACTGTGCGACTGTGTGATCGGGACTGTGCGGCTGTGTGATCGGGACTGTGCGGCTGTGCGATCGGGACTGTGCGGCTGTGCGATCAGGACTGTGCGGCTGTGCGATCGGGACTGTGCGGCTGTGTGATCGGGACTGTGCGGCTGTTTGATCGGGACTGTGTGCGGCTGTGTGATCGGGACTGTGCGGCTGTGTGATCGGGACTGTGCAGCTGTGTGATCGGGACTGTGCGGCTGTGTGATCGGGACTGTGTGCGGCTGTGTGATCGGGACTGTGTGCGGCTGTGTGATCGGGACTGTGTGCGGCTGTGTGATCGGGACTGTGTGCGGCTGTGTGATCAGTACTGCGGCTGTGTGATCGGGACTGTGTGCGACTGTGTGATTGGGACTGTGTGCGGCTGTGTGATCGGGACTGTGTGATTGGGACTGTGTGCGGCTGTGTGATCGGGACTGTGTGTGGCTGTGTGATCAGGACTGTGTGCGGCTGTGCGATCAGGACTGTGTGCGGCTGTGTGATCAGGACTGTGTGCGGCTGTGTGATCAGGACTGTGTGCGGCTGTGCGATCGGGACTGTGCGGCTGTGTGATCGGGACTGTGTGCGGCTGTGTGATCGGGACTGTGTGCGGCTGTGTGATCGGGACTGTGTGCGGCTGTGTGATCAGTACTGCGGCTGTGTGATCGGGACTGTGTGCGACTGTGTGATTGGGACTGTGTGCGGCTGTGTGATCGGGACTGTGTGATTGGGACTGTGTGCGGCTATGTGATCGGGACTGTGTGTGGCTGTGTGATCAGGACTGTGTGCGGCTGTGCGATCAGGACTGTGTGCGGCTGTGTGATCAGGACTGTGTGCGGCTGTGTGATCAGGACTGTGTGCGGCTGTGTGATCGGGACTGTGTGCGACTGTGTGATTGGGACTGTGTGCGGCTGTGTGATCGGGACTGTGTGATTGGGACTGTGTGCGGCTGTGTGATCGGGACTGTGTGTGGCTGTGTGATCAGGACTGTGTGCGGCTGTGCGATCAGGACTGTGTGCGGCTGTGTGATCAGGACTGTGTGCGGCTGTGTGATCAGGACTGTGTGCGGCTGTGCGATCGGGACTGTGCGGCTGTGTGATCGGGACTGTGTGCGGCTGTGTGATCGGGACTGTGTGCGGCTGTGTGATCGGGACTGTGTGCGGCTGTGTGATCAGTACTGCGGCTGTGTGATCGGGACTGTGTGCGACTGTGTGATTGGGACTGTGTGCGGCTGTGTGATCGGGACTGTGTGATTGGGACTGTGTGCGGCTATGTGATCGGGACTGTGTGTGGCTGTGTGATCAGGACTGTGTGCGGCTGTGCGATCAGGACTGTGTGCGGCTGTGTGATCAGGACTGTGTGCGGCTGTGTGATCAGGACTGTGTGCGGCTGTGCGATCGGGACTGTGCGGCTGTGTGATCGGGACTGTGTGCGGCTGTGTGATCGGGACTGTGTGCGGCTGTGCGATCGGGACTGTGTGCGGCTGTGCGATCGGGACTGTGTGCGACTGTGTGATTGGGACTGTGTGCGGCTGTGTGATCGGGACTGTGTGATTGGGACTGTGTGCGGCTGTGTGATCGGGACTGTGTGTGGCTGTGTTATCAGGACTGTGCGCGGCTGTGCGATCGGGACTGTGCGCGGCTGTGCGATCGGGACTGTGTGCGGCTGTGCGATCGGGACTGTGTGCGGCTGTGTGATCGGGACTGTGTGCGGCTGTGTGATCGGGACTGTGTGCGGCTGTGCGATCGGGACTGTGTGCGGCTGTGCGATCGGGACTGTGTGCGGCTGTGCGATCGGGACTGTGTGCGGCTGTGTTATCAGGACTGTGCGCGGCTGTGCGATTGGGACTGTGTGCGGCTGTGTGATCGGGACTGTGTGCGGCTGTGTGATCGGGACTGTGTGCTGCTGTGTGATCGGGACTGTGCGGCTGTGTTATCAGGACTGTGTGCGGCTGTGCGATCGGGACTGTGTGCGGCTGTGCGATCAGGACTGTGCGGCTGTGTGATCGGGACTGTGCTATGTTCTTATGATGGGGGTTGTAGTTCAGGACTGATCCTGGGAGGGAAACAGACACTTTTTCCAGGCAGACCCTCCCCCCATGTGGTCCCACCACCAGCTGCCCGCACACTGGACCTGGGGCGCCATTATTTCTGCAACTCATCATTGTCTCTGCGCCTTTTTTCTGGACACATGAGAGGAAGACAGGGGGTCACATAACAGGAGGACACATGAGAGGAGGACAGGGGGTCACATAACAGGAGGACACATGAGAGGAGGACAGGGGGTCACATAACAGGAGGACACATGAGAGGAGGACAGGGGGTCACATAACAGGAGGACACATGAGAGGAGGACAGGGTCACACAACAGGAGGACACATGAGAGGAGGACGGGGTCACATAACAGGAGGACACATGAGAGGAGGACAGGGGGTCACATAACAGGAGGACACATGAGAGGAGGACAGGAGGTCACATAACAGGAGGACACATGAGAGGAGGACAGGGGGTTACAGAACAGGAGGACACGAGAGGAGGACAGGGGGTCACATTACAGGAGGACACATGAGAGGAGGACAGGGGGTCACATAACAGGAGGACACATGAGAGGAGGACAGGGGGTCACACAACAGGAGGACACATGAGAGGAGGATGGGGTCACATAACAGGAGGACACATGAGAGGAGGACAGGGGGTCACACAACAGGAGGACACATGAGAGGAGGACGGGGTCACATTACAGGAGGACACATGAGAGGAGGACAGTGGGTCACATAACAGGAGGACACATGAGAGGAGGACAGGGGGTCACATAACAGGAGGACACATGACAGGAGGACAGGGGGTCACACAACAGGAGGACACATGAGAGGAGGACAGGGGGTCACATAACAGGAGGACACATGACAGGAGGACAGGGGGTCACACAACAGGAGGACACATGAGAGGAGGACAGGGGGTCACATAACAGGAGGACACATGAGAGGAGGATAGGGGGTCACACAACAGGAGGACACATGAGAGGAGGACGGGGTCACATAACAGGAGGACACATGAGAGGAGGACAGTGGGTCACATAACAGGAGGACACATGACAGGAGGACAGGGGGTCACACAACAGGACACATGAGAGGAGGACGGGGTCACATAACAGGAGGACACATGAGAGGAGGACAGGGGGTCACATAACAGGAGGACACATGAGAGGAGGATAAGGGGTCACACAACAGGAGGACGCATGAGAGGAGGACGGGGTCACATAACAGGAGGACAGCTGCCAAGGCAAACAGGATCATGGGGTGCATTAAAAGAGGTCTGGATACACATGATGAGAGCATTATACTGCCTCTGTACAAATCCCTAGTTAGACCGCACATGGAGTACTGTGTCCAGTTTTGGGCACCGGTGCTCAGGAAGGATATAATGGAACTAGAGAGAGTACAAAGGAGGGCAACAAAATTAATAAAGGGGATGGGAGAACTACAATACCCAGATAGATTAGCGAAATTAGGATTATTTAGTCTAGAAAAAAGACGACTGAGGGGCGATCTAATAACCATGTATAAGTATATAAGGGGACAATACAAATATCTCGCTGAGGATCTGTTTATACCAAGGAAGGTGACGGGCACAAGGGGGCATTCTTTGCGTCTGGAGGAGAGAAGGTTTTTCCACCAACATAGAAGAGGATTCTTTACTGTTAGGGCAGTGAGAATCTGGAATTGCTTGCCTGAGGAGGTGGTGATGGCGAACTCAGTCGGGGGGTTCAAGAGAGGCCTGGATGTCTTCCTGGAGCAGAACAATATTGTATCATACAATTAGGTTCTGTAGAAGGACGTAGATCTGGGGATTTATTATGATGGAATATAGGCTGAACTGGATGGACAAATGTCTTTTTTCGGCCTTACTAACTATGTTACTATGTTACTATGTTACATGAGAGGAGGACAGTGGGTCACATAACAGGAGGACACATGAGAGGAGGACAGGGGGTCACATAACAGGACACATGAGAGGAGGACAGGGGGTCACATAACAGGAGGACACATGAGAGGAGGACAGGGGGTTACAGAACAGGAGGACACGAGAGGAGGACAGGGGGTCACATTACAGGAGGACATATGAGAGGAGGACAGGGGGTCACATAACAGGAGGACACATGAGAGGAGGACAGGGGGTCACACAACAGGAGGACACATGAGAGGAGGATGTGGTCACATAACAGGAGGACACATGAGAGGAGGACAGGGGGTCACACAACAGGAGGACACATGAGAGGAGGACGGGGTCACATTACAGGAGGACACATGAGAGGAGGACAGTGGGTCACATAACAGGAGGACACATGAGAGGAGGACAGGGGGTCACATAACAGGAGGACACATGAGAGGAGGACAGGGGGTCACACAACAGGAGGACACATGAGAGGAGGACAGGGGGTCACATAACAGGAGGACACATGAGAGGAGGATAGGGGGTCACAAAACAGGAGGACACATGAGAGGAGGACGGGGTCACATAACAGGAGGACACATGAGAGGAGGACAGTGGGTCACATAACAGGAGGACACATGACAGGAGGACAGGGGGTAACACAACAGGAGGACACATGAGAGGAGGACGGGGTCACATAACAGGAGGACACATGAGAGGAGGACAGGGGGTCACATAACAGGAGGACACATGAGAGGAGGATAGGGGGTCACACAACAGGAGGACGCATGAGAGGAGGACGGGGTCACATAACAGGAGGACACATGAGAGGAGGACAGTGGGTCACATAACAGGAGGACACATGAGAGGAGGACAGGGGGTCACATAACAGGAGGACACATGACAGGAGGACGGGGGGTCACATAACTGGAGGACACATGAGAGGAGGACAGGGGGTCACATAACAGGAGGACACATGAGAGGAGGACTGGGGGTCACATAACAGGAGGACACATGAGAGGAGGACAGGGGGTCACATAACAGGAGGACACATGAGAGGAGGACAGGGGGTCACATAACAGGAGGACACATGGGAGGAGGACAGGGGGTCACATAACAGGAGGACACATGAGAGGAGGACAGGGGGTCACATATTAGGAGGACACATGAGAGGAGGACAGGGGGTCACATAACAGGAGGACACATGAGAGGAGGACAGGGAGTCACATAACAGGAGGACACGTGAGAGGAGAACAGGGGGTCACATAACAGGAGGATACATGAGAGGAGGACAGGGGGTCACATAACAGGAGGACACGTGAGAGGAGGACAGGGGGTCACATAACAGGAGGACACATGACAGGAGGACAGGGGGTCACATTACAGGAGGACACATGACAGGAGGACAGGGGGTCACATAACAGGAGGACACATGACAGGAGGACAGGGGGTCACATAACAGGAGGACACATGAGAGGAGGACAGGGGGTCACATAACAGGAGGACACATGAGAGGAGGACAGGGGGTCACATAACAGGAGGACACATGACAGGAGGACAGGGGGTCACATTACAGGAGGACACATGACAGGAGGACAAGGGGTCACATAACAGGAGGATACATGACAGGAGGACAGGGGGTCACATAACAGGAGGACACATGAAAGGAGGACAGGGGGTCACATAACAGGAGGACACATGAGAGGAGGACAGGGGGTCACATAACAGGAGGACACATGACAGGAGGACAGGGGGTCACATTACAGGAGGACACATGACAGGAGGACAGGGGGTCACATAACAGGAGGACACATGACAGGAGGACAGGGGGTCACATAACAGGAGGACACATGAGAGGAGGACAGGGGGTCACATAACAGGAGGACACATGAGAGGAGGACAGGGGGTCACATAACAGGAGGACACATGACAGGAGGACAGGGGGTCACATAACAGGAGGACACGACAGGAGGACAGGGGGTCACATAACAGGAGGACACATGAGAGGAGGACAGGGGGTCACATTACAGGAGGACACATGAGAGGAGAACAGGGGGTCACATAACAGGAGGACACATGACAGGAGGACAGGGGGTCACATTACAGGAGGACACGTGAGAGGAGGACAGGGGGTCACATAACAGGAGGATACATGAGAGGAGGACAGGGGGTCACATAACAGGAGGACACATGACAGGAGGACAGGGGTTCACATAACAGGAGGACACATGAGAGGAGGACAGGGGGTCACACAACAGGAGGACACATGAGGAGGACAGGGGGTCACATAACAGGAGGACACATGGGACACATGAGAGGAGGACAGGGGGTCACATAACAGGAGGACACATGACAGGAGGACAGGGGGTCACATAACAGGAGGACACATGAGGAGGACAGGGGGTCACATAACAGGAGGACACATGAGAGGAGAACAGGGGGTCACATAACAGGAGGACACATGAGAGGAGGACAGGGGGTCACATAACAGGAGGACACATGACAGGAGGACAGGGGGTCACATAACAGGAGGACACATGAGAGGAGGACAGGGGGTCACACAACAGGAGGACACATGAGGAGGACAGGGGGTCACATAACAGGAGGACACATGGGACACATGAGAGGAGGACAGGGGTCACATAACAGGAGGACACATGAGAGGAGGACAGGGGGTCACATAACAGGAGGACACATGGCAGGAGGACAGGGGGTCACATAACAGGAGGACACAGGACATGAGGACAGGGGGTCACATTACAGGAGGACACATGAGAGGAGGACAGGGGGTCACATAACAGGAGGACACATGACATGAGGACAGGGAGTCACATAACAAGAGGACACGTGAGAGGAGAACAGGGGGTCACATTACAGGAGGACACATGAGAGGAGGACAGGGGGTCACATAACAGGAGGACACATGACAGGAGGACAGGGGGTCACATAACAGGAGGACACATGAGAGGAGGACAGGGGGTCACATAACAGGAGGACACATGACAGGAGGACAGGGGGTCACATAACAGGAGGACACATGAGAGAAGGACAGGGGGTCACATTACAGGAGGACAAATGAGAGGAGAACAGGGGGTCACATAACAGGACACATGAGAGGAGGACAGGGGGTCACATTACAGGAGGACACATGAGAGGAGAACAGGGGGTCACATAACAGGAGGACACATGGGAGGAGGACAGGGGGTCACATTACAGGAGGACACATGAGAGGAGAACAGGGGGTCACATAACAGGAGGACACATGAGAGGAGGACAGGGGGTCACATTACAGGAGGACACATGACAGGAGGACAGGGGGTCACATAACAGGAGGACACATGAGGAGGACAGGGGGTCACATAACAGGAGGACACATGGGACACATGAGAGGAGGACAGGGGGTCACATTACAGGAGGACACGTGAGAGGAGGACAGGGGGTCACATAACAGGAGGACACATGAGAGGAGGACAGGGGGTCACATAACAGGACATATGAGAGGAGGACAGGGGGTCACATAACAGGACACATGAGGAGGACAGGGGGTCACATAACAGGAGGACACATGAGAGGAGGACAGGGTCACACAACAGGAGGACACATGAGAGGAGGACGGGGTCACATAACAGGAGGACACATGAGAGGAGGACAGGGGGTCACATAACAGGAGGACACATGAGAGGAGGACAGGGGGTCACATAACAGGAGGACACATGAGAGGACGACAGGGGGTCACATAACAGGAGGACACATGAGAGGAGGACAGGGGGTCACATAATAGGAGGACACATGAGAGGAGGACAGGGTCACACAACAGGAGGACACATGAGAGGAGGACGGGGTCACATTACAGGAGGACACATGAGAGGAGGACAGGGGGTTACAGAACAGGAGGACACGAGAGGAGGACAGGGGGTCACATTACAGGAGGACACATGAGAGGAGGACAGGGGGTCACATAACAGGAGGACACATGAGAGGAGGACAGGGGGTCACACAACAGGAGGACACATGTGAGGAGGACGGGGTCACATAACAGGAGGACACGTGAGAGGAGGACAGGGGGTCACACAACAGGAGGACACATGACAGGAGGACAGGGGGTCACACAACAGGACACATGAGAGGAGGACGGGGTCACATTACAGGAGGACACATGAGAGGAGGACAGGGGGTCACATAACAGGAGGACACATGAGAGGAGGACAGGGGGTCACATAACAGGACGACACATGACAGGAGGACAGGGGGTCACACAACAGGAGGACACATGAGAGGAGGACGGGGTCACATAACAGGAGGACACATGAGAGGAGGATAGGGGGTCACACAACAGGAGGACACATGAGAGGAGGACGGGGTCACATAACAGGAGGACACATGAGAGGAGGACAGGGGGTCACATAACAGGAGGACACATGAGAGGAGGACAGTGGGTCACATAACAGGAGGACACATGAGAGGAGGACAGGGGGTCACATAACAGGAGGACACATGACAGGAGGACAGGGGGTCACATAACAGGAGTACACATGAGAGGAGGACAGGGGGTCACATAACAGGAGGACACATGGGAGGAGGACAGGGGATCACATAACAGGAGGACACATGAGAGGAGGACAGGGGGTCACATAACAGGAGGACACATGAGAGGAGGACAGGGGGTCACATAACAGGAGGACACGTGAGAGGAGGACAGGGGGTCACATAACAGGAGGACACATGAGAGGAGGACAGGGGGTCACTGTCACGATTCCCCTGACCGCTGTCACCAATGGGTCAGAATTCACACCGTGACCGTCACCCCCATGTCACGGATTGAGGTGACTTTAGGCCAACAGACGGCTATCACATGTGCAGGGGGGCTTATCTTAGTTATCCCTCCACTCCACGATGTGATGAGAAACCACACACAAGGCTATTGACCTCTTAGTTTACAGCAGGGGCTTATTCTAGGTATCCCACTGCTTTCAATATACCACAAACTGCAGGGATTTATGTATATCCCGCTTACAGTTCCACTTAACACTTGCAGCTCTCTGGCGCCCCCCTTACTCTCAGGTCAGATTAGGTACTGCACCTAGGGTAATTAGTCGCCAGAAAGGCTGCCTGCTATGTACTGGCTATTGGGCACGCTGCAGCGACGCGATAAACTACTCCCACTCAGGCAGGAACAATAATTAGCAACGCCGAAGTCGCATCAGCATAACCCAAAAGTCTGCACGGTATCACTGCCACCAGCTTCGATTAAACGGGTCCGAAGCTAACCCAACACAGTAGCGTAATTCTCTTCCAGAGACAGGGTGCGTTTAGAGCATGGAGAATGGACTAACATATAATATTATATCCCATAAAAAAATTAGGCAGTGCTTTATCAAAAATATTTTATAAAGATGTTATAAATGAGACAATTGCAAATATGTACAAGGGTAATTATAACATAAAGGGAATAAATGAGAAAAAGCAACACTCACATGTTCAAAGCATGACAGGCAACCAGGCTAGGGCAGTTTTCCATACGTCCCAACTCATGGGATGTACTCAGCTCTTCCAGGAAAATAGGGCAAGAAGGAAGCTGGGTATGTGTGCAGACAGTTATAGCTTAAGCCTGTAACATCCCAGAAAGGGGTTGGATCACCTCGTCCCTCCTACCTCTTCAGTTTACTGATTTTACCCTAACCTATATCTAATTTCTATAATTCTGCTACAAAACATCTCATAGTCCTAACCAACCCATCATTTATCTCGGATTAACGTGAGCATTCTAATGAGATCAAATATGTCCTATCTGGGATACATATTTACAGAGAAAACCCTACTTCTTTACCAGACGGAGTTAGAAGCCCGTGTTTCGGGGAATGGGTAGGTACACCGAGTGAGAATAAGAATATATATTTTCGTATGTCTAGCTTAAATCGTTTGCCTAATATCTAACAAAAACTAAACAAAGAATCTTTCATGGATCCTCGAAGTTTCTACTTCACTTATAGCTGAACAAGAGCTTACACAGTAAATGCCGGTCGTAAATACTTTTGGCTCTTCTAACCCCCACACTCTCTGAGAAGGAAAGCCAGGAATTTGCAGTATCACTCCAAGAAGGGGGGCTTAGCCCACGCAGGCTAGCAAGAGAACTACTTATGATATTTCATACCATATTGTGACAGTCACATAACAGGAGGACACATGAGAGGAGGACAGGGGGTCACATAACAGGAGGACACATGAGAGGAGGACAGGGGGTCACATAACAGGAGGACACATGAGAGGAGGACAGGGGGTCACATAACAGGAGGACACATGATAGGAGGACAGGGAGTCACATAACAGGAGGACACATGAGAGGAGGACAGGGGGTCACATAACAGTAGGACACATGAGAGGAGGACGAGGGTCACATAACAGTAGGACACATGAGAGGAGGACAGGGGGTCACATAACAGGAGGACACATGAGAGGAGGACAGGGGGTCACATAACAGGAGGACACATGAGAGGAGGACAGGGGGTCACATAACAGTAGGACACATGAGAGGAATACGGGGGGTCACATAACAGTAGGACACATGAGAGGAGGACAGGGGGTCACATAAGAGGAGGACACATGAGAAGAGGACAGGGGGTCACATAACAGGAGGACACATGAGAGGAGGACAGGGGGTCACATAACAGGAGGACACATGAGAGGAGGACAGGGGGTCACATAACAGGAGGACACATGAGAGGAGGACAGGGGGTCACATAACAGGAGGACACATGAGAGGAGGACAGGGGGTCACATAACAGGAGGACACATGATAGGAGGACAGGGGGTCACATAACAGGAGGACACATGAGAGGAGGACAGGGGGTCACATTACAGGAGGACACATGACAGGAGGACAGGGGGTCACATAACAGGAGGACACATGAGAGGAGGACAGGGGGTCACATAACAGGAGGACACGTGAGAGGAGGACAGGGTTTCACATAACAGGAGGACACATGGGAGGAGGACAAGGGGTTACATAACAGGAGGACACATGAGAGGAGGACAGGGGGTCACATAACAGGAGGACACGTGAGAGGAGGACAGGGGGTCACATAACAGGAGGACACATGACAGGAGGACAGGGGGTCACATAACAGGAGGACACATGAGAGGAGGACAGGGGGTCACATAACAGGAGGACACATGAGAGGAGGACAGGGGGTCACATAACAGGAGGACACGTGAGAGGAGGACAGGGGGTCACATAACAGGAGGACACGTGAGAGGAGGACAGGGGGTCACATAACAGGAGGACACATGAGAGGAGGACAGGGGGTCACATAACAGGAGGACACATGACAGGAGGACAGGGGGTCACATAACAGGAGGACACATGAGAGGAGGACAGGGGGTCACATAACAGGAGGACACATGAGAGGAGGACAGGGGGTCACATAACAGGAAAACACGTGAGAGGAGGACAGGGGGTCACATAACAGGAGGACACGTGAGAGGAGGACAGGGGGTCACACAACAGGAGGTCACATAACAGGAGGACACATGAGAGGAGGACAGGGGGTCACATAACAGGAGGACACATGAGAGGAGGACGGGGGGTCACATAACAGGAGGACACATGGGACACATGAGAGGAGGACACATGAGAGGAGGACACAGGGATCTTGTAAGAGGAGGACACAGGGATCTCGTAAGAGGAGGACACGGGGATCTTGTAAGAGGAGAACATGTGCAGAATCTCAAGCTCATGGTCTACAACACAAGATCTCTACCAGACCCCAACTGTCAGCCCTGTAATATCTTCCCATATGGGCCCCAGGTGCGACCCCTGCACCTATTCTAGTTCCGCCCCTGGTAGCACTTTATTTGGGGGCTTTGGTGCTCCGTCTTTAATCCTCTGTTGTCCTCAGGGCGTCTCTAATTGACTATGTAATTATCTGGAGAAATCAGCATTGGTGCCCGCGGAGTGATGGGAGAGATTCTAACGATGACGCAGATCCCGGATCCCCCAGAGCCGCTGCAGCTCCCGGTGATCAGTACAGGATCTTATATAATGGTTGCCGTCCATTCTGTGATATCAATAAAGCTCCCGGTGATCAGTACAGGATCTTATATAATGGTTGCCGTCCATTCTGTGATATCAATAAAGTGATATCACATTCTGTGATCACGTCTGCTTCCTGGCACACTTCTCCTCTCACTCTATCAGTTGGGATTAGGTCCCTGAGTTTACGTTACTCCTCGTTCTCTAAGACGCAGTGTTCAGTGTGCACAGAGACACGGTTGTCTCTCCATTTATCTCTAAGTACGTTACTGATGAAGGTCCTGCTATATTGGACCGAAACGTTTATGAGTACTACATTAAAATTTCACCAGAGCATCTAAGTTGAGTGCAAGGTTTTTTTCTTTATACATTCTGTGATATCAGCTGCCGCCCCTGTTCGGAGGCTGGGATCCCACCATAACCCTGCAGGCTGAAGCTTGTGGGCCCCGATGCAAAACCTCCAACAGGGCCCCCAATTATTGCAAAGTCTTTTCATATGGACCAAACAGGCTGTTTGGGGCCCTCAGGCTCCAGTTCCCATGTGTGATTGCAACTTCTGAACCTATTCTAGTTCTGCCCCCACCTGCCAATCCGTGAGAGACCAGGTCTGGTCAGAGGAGCGGACGGCGCCTCATCCACTGGTGATGGGTCTTGGGATCATTCCTCTGTGGTGGCTCATCCATTGGTGATGGATCGTGGGATCATTCCTCCGTGGTGGCTCATCCATTGGTGATGGATCGTGGGATCATTCCTCCGTGGTGGCTCATCCATTGGTGATGGATCGTGGGATCATTCTTCTGTGGTGGCTCATCCACTGGTGATGGATTGTCGGATCATTCCTCCGTGGTGGCTCGTCCACTGGTGATGGATTGTCGGATCATTCCTCCGTGGTGGCTCATCCACTGGTGATGGATCGTGGGATCATTCTTCCGTGGTGGCTCATCCACTGGTGATGGATTGTTGGATCATTCCTCCGTGGTGGCTCATCCACTGATGATGAATTATCGGATCATTCCTCCGTGGTGGCTTGTCCACTGGTGATGGATTGTCAGATCATTCCTCTGTGGTGGCTCGTCCACTGGTGATGGGTCTTGGGATCATTCCTCCGTAGCAGCTCATACACTGGTGATGGATCGTGGGATCATTCTTCCATGGTGGCTCATCCACTGGTGATGGATTGTCGGATCATTCCTCCGTGGTGGCTCATCCACTGGTGATGGATCGTGGGATCATTCTTCCGTGGTGGCTCATCCACTGGTGATGGATTGTCGGATCATTCCTTCGTGGTGGCTCGTCCACTGGTAATGGATTGTCGGATCATTCCTCCGTGGTGGCTCGTCCACTGGTGATGGATTGTCGGATCATTCCTCTGTGGCGGTTCGTCCACTGGTGATGGATTGTCGGATCATTACTTCGTGGTGGCTCGTCCACTGGTGATGGATTGTCGCATCATTCCTCCGTGGTGGCTCGTCCACTGGTGATGGATTATCAGATCATTCCTCCGTGGTGGCTTGTCCACCTTTGATGGATTATCGGATCATTACTCTGTAGCGGCTCGTCCACTCTTGTTGGGTCATGGGATCATTCCGTCATTGCATCTCGTCTACTGGCGATGGATCTTGGGATTATTCTTCCATGGCGGATTGTCCACTGGTGATGGATTGTGGGATCATCCTCTTTGTCGGCTCGTCCACTGGTGATGGATATTGGGATCATTCCTCCACGGCGGCTCGTCCACTGGTGATGGGTTGTGGAATCATTCCTCTGTGTTGGCTCGTCCACTGGTGATGGGTCGTGGGATCATTTCTCTGTGGCGGCTCGTACAATGGTGATGGGTCTTGGGATCATGACTCCATTGAGGCTCATCCACTGGGGATGGGTCATGGGATCATTCCTCCTTGGCGGCTCGTCCACTGGTGATGGATCGCAGGATCATTCCTTTGTGGCGGCTTTTCCTCAGGTGATGGGTCTTGGGATCATTCCTCTGTTCTGGCTTGTCCACTGGTGATGGGTCTGTCACGATAATGTGAATATGCCATGTTTGAATATCTACCTAACTTTACAAGACACACGCTGTGGGCTTTTCCGACACCCCCTCTTCCCTCTCTGACTGCTGCAGAATCACTGAAGAAGTTTATGGCTTGACACTGCCCCTCCCTCCTCCCAAGGAATGCCTTTGTCTGATGAAACCAAAAAACGTGAATAAGTGGAAAAGCGTGCATGTCATTACTCAACCTACTCAGTGATGTCACGCTGCTGAATTGGGGGCAGAGGTGGTCCAGGAAGCGAGGTAACAAAAGCTTGGCAAAGCTATGCTCATGTATCTGGATATATGGAAGCCATTTCTCCTCCATAGCACACGGCCAGTCTCAAGCTGAAATGATCTGAGCGCTATGTAAGTGTTCTCTTTTCAACATTAATCCTGTTTTATTTTGTAATGTACACATGATTTTGTTTCCTTTATAATATCTTTTTAATACTTTGTAAACACTGCCTACCATTTTATGGAGTAAAATATATAATTTACTAGCTTGTCTCTCTCTGCTCTATAAGCGAACTGTCGCTTCCTCTGAAGTGAATTACAATACTGATTTGGGTTGACTCTGGACCTGTTAACCCTTGTGGAATCGGAGCTGGTGGCAGCATACTTTGTTCTGTGCAATTGGGAATCTTTGTAGCGACGGCGGTGTTGATAATTATTGTTCCCACCTCTGTGGGAGTAGTTATATTGCTCACGCTGCAGCGTGCCCAATAGCCAGTACATAGCAGGCAGCCTTTTTGGCAACTAATTACCGTAGGTGTAGTACCTAATCTGACCTGAGGGTAAGGGGGGGGCACCAGAGAGCTGCAAGTTCCAAACCAGAACTGGGCAGTGGGATATAGATAAATCCCCTTCAGAAGAAACCAGGGGCAACTAAACCACCCAGTTTCGTGACAAATTGTTGTGAGTAGTGGGGATGATAAAGATATCCTCACTGGGATCCCTGACATATTATTGGGATCTGTGACCTATTGTTGGCAGCACGGTGTGAACCGTGACCGGGTCGTGTGATCTTTCCTCTGTAGTGGCTCGTCCACTCGTGGGATCATTCCTGTGTTCTGGCTTGTCCACTGGTGATGGGCCGTGGGATCATTCCTCTGGTGGCTCATCCTCTGGTGATGGGTAGTGGTATCATTTCTCTATGGCGGCTCGTCCACTGGTGATAGATCGCAGGATCATTCCTCTGTGGCGGTTTGTCCTCAGGTGATGGGTCATGGGATCCTTCCTCTGTAGTGTCTCATCCACTGGTGATGGATCATGAGATCATTCCTCTGTGGCAGCTCATCCACTGGTGATGGATCGCAGGATCATTCCTCTGTGGCGGCTCATCCTCTGGTGATGGATCGTGGGATCATTCCTCCATAGCGGCTCGTCCACTGGTGATGGATCGCAGGATCATTCCTCTGTGGCGGTTCGTCCACTGGTAATGGATCGTGGGATAATTCCTCCATGGCAGCTCGTCCACTGGTGATGGATCGCAGGATCATCCCTCTGTGGTGGCTCGTCCTCTGGTGATGGATCGTGGGATCATTCCTCTGTGGCAGCTCGTCCACTGGTGATGGATCTCTATGTAAGTGGGAAGTTTTGCGACTTTATTACTAACCATTTCCAGATCTCTGCTACCTGTCAGTGAATGAGACAATGTCCCCTGTGTGACTCTGCTGATACATTGTATCCGGTGTGGACAGCGCTCTGCTGATACATTGTATCCGGTGTGGGCAGCGCTCTGCTGATACATTGTATCCGGTGTGGACAGCGCTCTACTGATACATTGTATCCGGTGAGGACAGCGCTCTGCTGATACATTGTATCCGGTGTGGGCAGCGCTCTGCTGATACATTGTATCTGGTGTGGACAGCGCTCTGCGGATATGTTGTATCCGGTGTGGGCAGCGCTCTGCTGATACATTGTATCCGGTGTGGACAGCGCTCTGCTGATACATTGTATCCGGTGTGGAAAGCGCTCTGCTGATACATTGTATCCGGTGAGGACAGCGCTCTGCTGATACATTGTATCCGGTGAGGACAGCGCTCTGCGGATATGTTGTATTCGGTGTGGACAGCGCTCTGCTGATACGTTGTATCCGGTGTGGGCAGCGCTCTGCGGATATGTTGTATTCGGTGTGGACAGCGCTCTGCTGATACATTGTATCCGGTGTGGGCAGCGCTCTGCTGATACATTGTATCCGGTGTGGACAGCGCTCTACTGATACATTGTATCCGGTGAGGACAGCGCTCTGCTGATACATTGTATCCGGTGTGGGCAGCGCTCTGCTGATACATTGTATCTGGTGTGGACAGCGCTCTGCGGATATGTTGTATCCGGTGTGGGCAGCGCTCTGCTGATACATTGTATCCGGTGTGGACAGCGCTCTGCTGATACATTGTATCCGGTGTGGAAAGCGCTCTGCTGATACATTGTATCCGGTGAGGACAGCGCTCTGCTGATACATTGTATCCGGTGAGGACAGCGCTCTGCGGATATGTTGTATTCGGTGTGGACAGCGCTCTGCTGATACGTTGTATCCGGTGTGGGCAGCGCTCTGCGGATATGTTGTATTCGGTGTGGACAGCGCTCTGCTGATACATTGTATCCGGTGTGGGCAGCGCTCTGCTGATACATTGTATCTGGTGTGGACAGCGCTCTGCGGATATGTTGTATCCGGTGTGGGCAGCGCTCTGCTGATACATTGTATCTGGTGTGGACAGCGCTCTGCGGATATGTTGTATCCGGTGTGGGCAGCGCTCTGCTGATACATTGTATCCGGTGTGGACAGCGCTCTGCTGATACATTGTATCTGGTGTGGACAGCGCTCTGCGGATATGTTGTATCCGGTGTGGGCAGCGCTCTGCTGATACATTGTATCCGGTGTGGACAGCGCTCTGCTGATACATTGTATCCGGTGTGGAAAGCGCTCTGCTGATACATTGTATCCGGTGAGGACAGCGCTCTGCTGATACGTTGTATCCGGTGAGGACAGCGCTCTGCGGATATGTTGTATTCGGTGTGGACAGCGCTCTGCTGATACGTTGTATTCGGTGTGGACAGCGCTCTGCTGATACGTTGTATCCGGTGTGGGCAGCGCTCTGCGGATACGTTGTATTCGGTGTGGACGGCGCTCTGCTGATACGTTGTATCCGGTGTGGGCAGCGCCCTGCGGATATGTTGTATTCGGTGTGGACAGCGCTCTGCTGATACGTTGTATCCGGTGTGGGCAGTGCTCTGCGGATATGTTGTATTCAGTGTGGACAGCGCTCTGCTGATATGTTGTATCCGGTGTGGACAGCGCTCTGCGGATATGTTGTATCCAGTGTGGACAGCGCTCTGCGGATATGTTGTATCCGGTGTGGAGAGCGCTCTGCGGATATGTTGTATCCGGTGTGGGCGGCGCTCTGCGGATATGTTGTGTCCGGTGTGGACGGCGCTCTGCGGATATGTTGTATCCGGTGTGGACGGCGCTCTGCGGATATGTTGTAGAGCCTCATTCACACCTCAGTCATTGCTCAGGATTCTGCATCAGTTTATATCTACAGAGGAAATCTGTCATTGAGAAATGAACGCCTGATGTGTGAATAAAGCCCAGGACAGATGTGTGCAGCTCATAGAGCGGTGTCCACACTGGATGCAACAGCACCAGACCCTCAGCTGAGCGCAGGCCGCCCTGTGTGTTCCCTGATATAGTGACCTCCAGTATGAAGTCCTGGTGCAGATCTCTCCATGGGATTATTCGGCCATTGTGGTGTTTTGGGGGCTCCTGCCATTGCCAGGAACGTCTCCCGCTCGCTCGGATTCTCGCTGACCCGTCCTGTTTTCTGTGGACACCTTTTAGCGATGATCTATAATGTTTAAGCCTCACGCACACGAGGGATCCAAATCTGCTGACAGCTGAAAACGATCTGTTAACCCCTTGCTTTCCTCGTATTAGCAACAGGACCACATCAGGGCATGTCAGAGAGTTGCCTCTTTTCCATTTTCACCTTTTATATTCTATTTTCTCTCTGTTTGTCTGTTTTTTCCTTTCTTAGTTTTTCACCAATGTGGCCAAGGGTCCCGTGGTCTAGGTTCAATGGTCAAGGTTTGGTGGCCGAGGTTCAATGGTCAAGATTCGGTGGCCAATGATCGAGGTTCAGTGCCAAGGGTCAGTGGTTGAGGTTCGGTGCCGAGGGTTATTGGTTGAGGTTCGGTGGCCGAGGTTCAATCGTCGAGGTTTGGTGGCCGAGGGTCAATGGTCGAGGTTCGGTGCCGAGGGTCAATGGTCGAGGTTCAGTGCCAAGGGACAATGGTTGAGGTTCGGTGGCCGAGGGTCAATGGTCGAGGTTCGGTGCCGAGGGTCAATGGTCGAGGTTCGGTGCCAAGGGACAATGGTCGAGGTTCGGTGCCGAGGGTCAATGGTCGAGGTTCGGTGCCAAGGGACAATGGTCGAGGTTTGGTGCCGAGGGTCAATGGTCGAGGTTCGGTGGCCCAGGTTCAATGATCGAGGTTCGGTGCCGAGGGTCAATGGTCAAGGTTCAGTGGCCGAGGGTCATTGGTAGAGGTTTGGTGGCCGACGGTCAATGGTTGAGGTTCGGTGCTGAGGGTCAATAGTCGAGGTTCGGTGGCCCAGGTTCAATGATCGAGGTTCGGTGCCAAGGGACAATGGTTGAGGTTCGGTGGCCGAGGGTCAGTGGTTGAGGTTCGGTGGCCGAGGGTCAATGGTCGAGGTTCGGTGGCCGAGGGTCAATGGTCGAGGTTCGGTGCCGAGGGTCAATGGTCGAGGTTCGGTGCCGAGGGTCAATGGTCGAGGTTCAGTGGCCCAGGTTCAATGATTGAGGTTCGGTGCAAAGGGTCAATGGTCAAGGTTTGGTGGCCGAGGGTCATTGGTAGGAGTTCGGTGGCCGAGGGTCAATGGTTGAGGTTCGGTGGCCGAGGGTCAATGGTCGAGGTTCGGTGGCCGAGGGTCAATGGTTGAGGTTCGGTGGCCGAGGGTCAATGGTTGAGGTTCGGTGGCCGAGGGTCAATGGTCGAGGTTTGGTGGCCGAGGGTCAATGGTTGAGGTTCGGTGGCCGAGGGTCAATGGTCGAGGTTTGGTGGCCGAGGGTCAATGGTCGAGGTTTGGTGGCCGAGGGTCAATGGTCAAGGTTCGGTGGCCAAGGTGCAATGGTCGAGGATCGGTGCCGATGGTCAGTGGTCGAGGTTCGGTGGTCCAAGTTCAATGGTCGAGTATTGTAATTAACTTCAGAGGATGCGACAGTTTGTTTATAGAGAAGAGAGAGACAAGCTAGTAAATTTTATATTTTACTCCATAAAAAGATAGGCAGTGTTTACAAAGTATGAAAAAAATTATAAAGAACACAAAATCATATGTACATTACAGATTACAAATAAAATAGGATTAATATTGAAACGAGAACACTTACAGGTCGTTCAGATCATTTCACATCATCATGGTGGCCGTGTGCTCAGGAGATACATCCATGTGCGTTAGAACAGCTTGCTTCCTGGGCTAAGACTAACTCACAACTCAGCAGGCATAAGATATGCCCTCTCATTGTGAGATCACTAAGTGGGCTGAGTTATGACATGCACTCCTCTTTTCTCAGAATTTACGTTTTGGTTTCACCAAAGACATTCCTTGGGTTGGTAAGGGGAGGGGGAACGAGTGGCTTAATGGGATTGGTCCTCTGCAGTTACAAGCCATAAACTACTCACACATTGGTATCAAGTTGCACAGTGTCTCTGCCATCGGGCTTTGTTTGTTTTATAAGCAAATGCAGAGGGGGAGAAAGGGGGCTTGAAGCTGCAGCGTGTGTCTAGAAAGCCATGTAACCTTCTGAAACTAAACTCACAATATGACATTTTTACATTATCGTGACAGCCACCATCGCTACAAAGATTCCCAATCGCACAGAACAAAGTATGCTGCCACGAGCTCCGATTTCCTAAGAATTAACGGGTCCGGAACCAACAGTTTGTTATAGAGCAGTGACAGACAAGCTAGTAAATTGTATATTTTACTCAAAAAAAAGGTAGGCAGTGTTTACACAGTATTAAAAAGATATTATGAAGAAGACAATTTATATCTACATTGCAATTGCAATTAAAAAAAAGGTTAAAATTGAATCGAACACTTACAGGTCGTTCAGATCATTTCATCTCCTGGACGCCCATATGCTCAGGAGATACATCAAGATGCATAAGGACAGCTTTTCCGAGCTGTTGTTAGCTCGCTTCCTGGACAACACTACTCCCACCTCAGCGGGGGTAAGATATGCCCTCTTGTCGTGACATCACTGAGTGGGCTGAGTTATGACATGCCCTCCTTTTCCTATTCTTTACGTTTTTTCTATTCACAGGGCAGACAAAGACATTCCTTGGGAAAGGGAGGGGGGAACAAGTGGCTTTCGGGGATTGGTATACTGCAGTTTAAAAGCCATAAACTGCTTACACATTGGTATCAAGTTGCACAGTGTCTCTGCCATAGGGCTCTGTTTGTTGTGTGAGCGAATGCAGAAGGAGGAGAAAGGGAGGTCAAATCTGCAGCTTTAAGGAACGTAGCAGAGCCCAGTGCGCGTGATCATAGACAATCAAATAGCTCATGTTCCTGACACTTGAGTATATGAAAAACCATCATCCCACATATCTTGGCGTATGAACCTCGTAGAAAGATGACACCCGTGTCGTTATGTTCAGCGTGACCTAGAGATTCGTTTAAGTATAGACATGGGGTGGCTGGGTGACCCAGTTATGTAGTAATCCATTTGTCAATTGTGATGGTTCTGAAAACTAGAAAACTCACTGGCTGATAGTTCTACCGACGCCCATGCCAAAAATGTATTTGCCCACTTCTATCATTAGTCGGTGGTATGATATTTACATTTGCAAGGACAAAGGAACCTGGGTTTCTTTTTTTCCATGTGCTTCTACTTGTACTTTCACTTTAAAGCCATAAAACTCCTCAGTGAAGATTGCTGGCATGCTGGTCTCACATTACAGCTAAATAGCAGGGGGGAGGGAGGTGAAATCGCACACAGGCACATGCAGGCAGAGGAAACTGCAGCTGAGAGCTCTGTATGTGTAATTGAAATAATACGAAATTCTTCCTATTTCCTGACAGGTTTCATTCTTTTGCAGGACCGGTTGTGTTGATGGGTTTGGACCTCGCTGAGCCGACCCGTGGGATGATCCGTAGTTGATCCTTGCGCTTGATTGGTGGGTCCCGATTGAGCAGTTTTGGTTGGGTGACCCCCAATATGAAGATCTGCTGCTGAGGGTGGAGATGTAGGACCACCACTGGACCAGGCGTCACCATCTCATATCAGTGCTGCATCCACCATTGACCGGACCACCACGGAGAGCCTGCGATGGGTGCGGGGCTGTCCACCGGAGCGGTGGTCGCCATCTCCTTTAACTGTGTGATTGCGTTACTGATCCTCGTCCTCTTCCTCATCCTGTGTAAGGCATGTCAGACCCCGTCCTGCCCCAACTCCAGCCCCTCGCCCGACTCCGACAAGAGGAACGAGGAGAAGTACCTGCTCCAGCCGTGACCCCATCGCCTGCCGAGGACCCTGCGGGGGACAGGGGCTCCTGCCGAGGATCCTCCCGGGGACGGGGGGGCTCCTGCTGAGGACCCTGCGGGGGACGGGGGCTCCTGACGCTGCCCCTACATTTCTTCTATATCGGCGGCTAATATTAACCGTGCGAGTGATGACAAATCCCTGGAGCCATAACAAAGCTGAAAATGCAAAGCGAACAATGAGATCCGCGCCGTCTTCCTTCCGACAACCTCCTGTGGCCTAGATCCTGCTGCTCGCCGTCATGTCTGGCGGAGACGTCACTCCTAGTCGAGGGCTCATGACTGGCAGTCCCTGGGCTGTCCGGCTGCGGCTGACCTCCTCACTGTGCACTGGAGTCCTGGGGGGACGCAGACTACAGTAACCCCTCCATGTAGCACCGGAGCTGATGCTCTTAAAGGGCCAGCAGGTGCGTGGTGTCAGGCTGCGCACTGTTAGGTAGCAGTGATGGCGATAATGATTAATCGTACATTGCAAGCGGGAAGGGGTTAATACGTATCAATAATTTATATAAAAAAGCAATAATGGGACATTAAATCAGGGACGATCCTCCTCGCTGGCGGGCGGCACTGGATCTTCTCACATCCCTCCTCATACATGAATGCAACAATCCCCTGAGCTTCCGCCAGGATCCCCCGAGCGTGGGACGCCCCCGGCCCATAACCCCTGTACTGTCAGTATACCAGGAGGGGGAGGCTCCTGCTGCAGCTCTTCCTCACCTGGTAATGTGACCAGGTCTCAGTCTTTCGGGTGGTACCATATCCTCACCTTCCCCCGCGGGTTTCCTATGCAAAAGCTACAGGTGGGGGGAGCTGAGTCCCTGATACCAAGGTCCGTTTAGGGGTCCCAGCCCTACCTGAGGTATGCACTGTAGGAAGGGGTTAATGCTGCCCCCTCATGATTAATACCGCCCTATCGTGTTGGCTCATATCACGCTTGTATTTCACTTGTGCAAAGATCACGTAAATCACACACTAACGTGCAGAGGGCGCGGACCCCCAAATCACACGTGCAGAGGGCGTGGACCCTCAAATCACACACTAACGTGCAGAGGGCGCGGACCCCCAAATCACACGTGCAGAGGGCGTGGACCCCCAAATCACACACTAACGTGCAGAGGGTGCGGACCCCCAAATCACACACTAACATGTGCAGAGGGTACGGACCCCCAAATCACACTAACGTGCAGAGGGTGCGGACCCCCAAATCACACACTAACATGTGCAGAGGGTATGGACCCCCAAATCACACTAACGTGCATAGAGCGCAGACCCCCAAATCACACACTAACATGCAGAGGGTATGGACCCCCAAATCACACCAACGTGCAGAGGGTGCGGACCCTCAAATTACACTAACGTGCAGAGAGTGCAGACCCCCAAATCACACACTAGCATGTGCAGAGGGTATATACCCCCAAATCACACACTAGCATGTGCAGAGGGTATATACCCCCAAATCACACACTAACATGTGCAGAGGGTATGGACCCCCAAATCACACTAACGTGCAGAGAGCGCAGACCCCCAAATCACACACTAACATGCAGAGGGTGCGGACCCCCAAATCACACACGTGCAGAGTGCGCGGACCCCCAAATCACACACTAACATGCAGAGGGTGCGGACCCCCAAATCACACACTAACATGTAGAGGGCGCGGACCCCCAATCACACACTAACATGCAGAGGGTGCGGACCCCCAAATCACACACTAACATGTAGAGGGCGCGGACCCCCAATCACACACTAACATGCAGAGGGCGCGGACCCCCAAATCACACACTAACATGCAGAGGGTGCGGACCCCCAAATCACACACTAACATGCAGAGGGCGCGGACCCCCAAATCACACACGTGCAGAGTGCGCGGACCCCCAAATCACACACTAACATGCAGAGGGTGCGGACCCCCAAATCACACACTAACATGTAGAGGGCGCGGACCCCCAATCACACACTAACATGCAGAGGGTGCGGACCCCCAAATCACACACTAACATGTAGAGGGCGCGGACCCCCAATCACACACTAACATGCAGAGGGTGCGGACCCCCAAATCACACACTAACATGCAGAGGGTGCGGACCCCCAAATCACACACTAACATGTAGAGGGCGCGGACCCCCAATCACACACTAACATGCAGAGGGTGCGGACCCCCAATCACACACTAACATGCAGAGGGCGCGGACCCCCAATCACACACTAACATGCAGAGGGTGCGGACCCCCAAATCACACACTAACATGTAGAGGGCGCGGACCCCCAATCACACACTAACATGCAGAGGGTGCGGACCCCCAAATCACGCACTAACATGTAGAGGGCGCGGACCCCCAATCACACACTAACATGCAGAGGGCGCGGACCCCCAATCACACACTAACATGTAGAGGGCGCGGACCCCCAATCACACACTAACATGCAGAGGGCGCGGACCCCCAGCCTTACATCCACATTGTGTGGCTCCGCATCACGCACCCCATATACGGTACGTCATGTCATGCAGCGTGGCGGCATTGGGGATGAACCTCAGGAATGCGGCTCTGCGGGGTCTGTGCCACGGGGGGCTCGAGCCTGTAGCTCCGCTGGGGCAGGACCCCTTTATTCCCGCAGTCACAGAGTTGGCGGAGTAGCTGCTACATTTATGCACCATGAATTAGGGAGGGTCCCGGGGGCCGAGATCGTCTCTACCGCTGCCTTATAGGATGATTTAGTCGTTGTCAGGTGGGATCACGGGGGGATTCAGGATGTGAGGGTGCAGCCCCTGACCCCAATATCAGCACCGCACTGATCACGGAGCGACGTGTCCTGTGCCGCGCACCTTCCACCCGTCACTTTATATTCTGTACTGACACTTTAATAAACACGAAAAATAAATCTGTGGCCAAAATTTCTTCTGTGTGTCAACACCCAGATCTGCGGCCTCTGTTCCAGTCACATCCAGATCTGCGGTCTCTGTTCTGATCACATTCAGATCTGTGGCCTCTCCTCCAGTCACATCCAGATCTGCGGCCTCTGCTCCAGTCACATCCAGATCTGCGGTCTCTGTTCTGATCACATTCAGATCTGTGGCCTCTCCTCCAGTCACATCCAGATCTGTGGCCTTTGCTCCAGTCACATCCAGATCTGCGGTCTCTGTTCTAGTAACATTAAGATCCGCGGCCTCTCCTCCAGTCACATCCAGATCTGCAGCCTCTGCTCCAGTCACATCTAGATCTGCGGTCTCTGCTCTGTTCACATCCATATCTGTGGCCTCTGCTCCAGTCACATTCAGATCTGCGGCCTCTGCTCCAGTCACATCCAGATCTGCGGTCTCTGTTCTGATCACATTCAGATCTGTGGCCTCTCCTCCAGTCACATCCAGATCTGTGGCCTCTGCACCAGTCACATCCAGATCTGCGGTCTCTGTTCTGATAACATTCAGATCCGCGGCCTCTCCTCCAGTCACATCCAGATCTGCAGCCTCTGCTCCAGTCACATCTAGATCTGCGGTCTCTGCTCTGATCATATCCAGATCTGTGGCCTCAGCTCCAGTCACATCCAGATCTGCGGCCTCTGCTCCAGTCACATGCAGATCTGCATTCTCTGCTCCAGTCACACCCAGATCTGCGGTCTCTGCTCTGATCACATCCAGATCTCAAACCTCTACTCCTATTACATCTAGATCTTCAACCTCTGCTCTGCTCACATCTACATGTCTGGCCTCTGCTCCCATCATTTGCAGATCTGAGGTCTCTGCTCCTGTCACATCCAGATCTGCGGCCTCTGCTCCAGCCACATCCAGATCTGCGGCCTCTGCTCCAGACACATCTAGCACTGTGGCCTCTGCTCCAGACACATCCATATCTGCGACCTCCTCATCGGTCACATCCAGATCTCCGACCTCTGCTCTGCTCTGGTCATATGCAGATTTCTGGCCTCTGCTCCAGTCATATCCAGATCTGTGGCCTCTGCTCCAATCACACTCAGATCTGCAGTCACAAATGATGTTACAAGGAGGAGTTGTCTACAAAGTCGGCACATCTTTCTGCTGTTGGTCGCACCGATATTCGCGCTCGCTCATTTTCCCTCTTCCAAGACATCAGCTACAAGAACCTCCTGCCACATGATCCACATCACTCCCCAGACAGGCGCCATTGTCAGAGATTTTAATTTGGGGCCCACGAGCTTCAAGTTATGCCATGAGGAGGGACCCCTGGTTGATGTTTTGGTGGCCCCAAGGGGGGACCCCTGTTTGATGTTTTGGTGGCCACGAGGAGGGACGCCTGGTTGACTTTTCGGTGGCCACGAGGAGGGACCCCTGGTTGATGTTTCGGTGGCCACGAGGAGTGACCCCTGGTTGATATTTTCGTGGCCATGAGGAGTGACCCCTGGTTGATATTTCGGTGGCCACGAGGAGGGACTCCTGGTTGATTTTTCAGTGGCCATAAGGAGGGACCCTGGTTGATATTTTGCTGGCCACGAGGAGGGACTCCTGGTTGATTTTTCAGTGGCCATAAGGGTGACTCCTGGTTGATATTTTGGTGGCCACGAGGAGGGACCCCTGGTTGATGTTTCGGTGGCCACGAGGAGGGACCCCTGGTTGATATTTTGGTGGCCACGAGGAGGGACTCCTGGTTGATTTTTCAGTGGCCATAAGGAGGGACCCCTGGTTGATATTTTGCTGGCCACGAGGAGGGACTCCTGGTTGATTTTTCAGTGGCCATAAGGGTGACTCCTGGTTGATATTTTGGTGGCCACGAGGAGGGACCCCTGGTTGATGTTTCGGTGGCCACGAGGAGTGACTCCTGGTTGATATTTTGGTACCACGAGGAGGGACCCCTGGTTGATTTTTCGGTGGCAACGAGGAGGGACCCCTGGTTGATATTTCAGTGGCCACGAGGAGGGACCCCTAGTTGATGTTTCGGTAGCCCCAAGGAGGGACCCCTGGTTGATTTTTCAGTGGCCACGAGGAGGGACCCCTAGTTGATGTTTCGGTAGCACCAACGAGGGACCCCTGGTTGATTTTTCAGTGGCCACGAGGAGGGACCCCTGGTTGATTTCCTGGTGGCCTTGTAACCCAGGGTATTGACATTTCCCACTTTTCGGGATTCTCCGGAGACTACTTTTTTCTGGGTAAATGAGCTCAGAAATAAAATGACAATGGAGGAGAGAAGATGTGGAGTGGCGGAATGAGCGCCCGCCGCGTCCCTGCCCGAGGGGCCGCCGTCCTGTTTATCCAGCAGGAAGAGACGCGTCTGTTCCGCACACGCAGCAGCTTCACGGCAGAGAATCGTCCAGCTGCTTCAGCAGAAAGTCGCGTTAACCCCTCATACCCCATGATCCAACGTCAGGTCAAAGGTCGCCGGGATCATAGCACAAAGGAGGCCAGGATTGAGGAGTATTAGGCTGCGGTTTATTATATAAAGCCATGCTCCACCACGGACAATCGCTCAAATTACAACTCCCCAGAATATGATTTTATTGTATTCACCCTCTCTACCTTCCGGACGATTCGCAGCTTCTTCAGGTCACAACAGATTGCGGGGCATCACCTGTGTACAGCGCCCTCTTCAGGTCACCACAGATTGCGGGACATCTCCTGTGTACAGCGTCCTCTTCAGGTCACCACAGATTGCGGGGACATCTCCTGTGTACAGCGTCCTCTTCAGGTCACCACAGATTGCGGGGACATCTCCTGTGTACAGCGCCCTCTTCAGGTCACCACAGATTGCGGGGCATCACCTGTGTACAGCGTCCTCTTCAGGTCACCACAGATTGCGGGGGCATCTCCTGTGTACAGCGCCCTCTTCAGGTTCCCACAGATTGCGGGGACATCTCCTGTGTACAGCGTCCTCTTCAGGTCACCACAGATTGCGGGGACATCTCCTGTGTACAGCGTCCTCTTCAGGTCCCCACAGATTGCGGGGACATCTCCTGTGTACAGCGTCCTCTTCAGGTCCCCACAGATTGCGGGGACATCTCCTGTGTACAGCGTCCTCTTCAGGTCCCCACAGATTGCGGGGACATCTCCTGTGTACAGCGTCCTCTTCAGGTCCCCACAGATTGCGGGGACATCTCCTGTGTACAGCGCCCTCTTCAGGTCACCACAGATTGCGGGGACATCTCCTGTGTACAGCGCCCTCTTCAGGTCACCACAGATTGCGGGGAGCATCTCCTGTGTACAGCGCCCTCTTCAGGTCACCACAGATTGCGGGGGCATCTCCTGTGTACAGCGTCCTCTTCAGGTCACCACAGATTGCGGGGGCATCTCCTGTGTACAGCGCCCTCTTCAGGTCACCACAGATTGCGGGGGCATCACCTGTGCACAGCGCCCTCTTCAGGTCACCACAGATTGCGGGGCATCACCTGTGTACAGCGCCCTCTTCAGGTCACCACAGATTGCGGGGACATCTCCTGTGTACAGCGCCCTCTTCAGGTCACCACAGATTGCGGGGGCATCTCCTGTGTACAGCGTCCTCTTCAGGTCACCACAGATTGCGGGGACATCTCCTGTGTACAGCGCCCTCTTCAGGTCACCACAGATTGCGGAGACATCACCTGTGCACAGCGCCCTCTTCAGGTCACCACAAATTGCGGGGGCATCTCCTGTGTACAGCGTCCTCTTCAGGTCACCACAGATTGCGGGGCATCACCTGTGTACAGCGCCCTCTTCAGGTCACCACAGATTGCGGGACATCTCCTGTGTACAGCGTCCTCTTCAGGTCACCACAGATTGCGGGGACATCTCCTGTGTACAGCGTCCTCTTCAGGTCACCACAGATTGCGGGGACATCTCCTGTGTACAGCGTCCTCTTCAGATCACCACAAATTGCGGGGGCATCTCCTGTGTACAGCGTCCTCTTCAGGTCACCACAGATTGCGGGGACATCTCCTGTGTACAGCGCCCTCTTCAGGTCACCACAGATTGCGGGACATCTCCTATGTACAGCGCCCTCTTCAGGTCACCACAGATTGCGGGGACATCTCCTGTGTACAGCGTCCTCTTCAGGTCACCACAGATTGCGGGGACATCTCCTGTGTACAGCGTCCTCTTCAGGTCCCCACAGATTGCGGGACATCTCCTGTGTACAGCGTCCTCTTCAGGTTCCCACAGATTGCGGGGACATCTCCTGTGTACAGCGTCCATCTTCAGGTCCCCACAGATTGCGGGGACATCTCCTGTGTACAGCGTCCTCTTCAGGTTCCCACAGATTGCGGGGACATCTCCTGTGTACAGCGCCCTCTTCAGGTCACCACAGATTGCGGGGACATCTCCTGTGTACAGCGCCCTCTTCAGGTCACCACAGATTGCGGGGAGCATCTCCTGTGTACAGCGCCATCTTCAGGTCACCACAGATTGCGGGGGCATCTCCTGTGTACAGCGTCCTCTTCAGGTCACCACAGATTGCGGGGACATCTCCTGTGTACAGCGTCCTCTTCAGGTCACCACAGATTGCGGGGACATCTCCTGTGTACAGCGCCCTCTTCAGGTCACCACAGATTGCGGGGGCATCACCTGTGTACAGCGCCCTCTTCAGGTCACCACAAATTGCGGGGGCATCTCCTGTGTACAGCGTCCTCTTCAGGTCACCACAGATTGCGGGGACATCTCCTGTGTACAGCGCCCTCTTCAGGTCACCACAGATTGCGGGACATCTCCTGTGTACAGCGCCCTCTTCAGGTCACCACAGATTGCGGGGGCATCTCCTGTGTACAGCGTCCTCTTCAGGTCACCACAGATTGCGGGGACATCTCCTGTGTACAGCGCCCTCTTCAGGTCACCACAGATTGCGGGGACATCTCCTGTGTACAGCGTCCTCTTCAGGTCACCACAGATTGCGGGGACATCTCCTGTGTACAGCGTCCTCTTCAGGTCCCCACAGATTGCGGGGACATCTCCTGTGTACAGCGTCCTCTTCAGGTCCCCACAGATTGCGGGGACATCTCCTGTGTACAGCGTCCTCTTCAGGTCCCCACAGATTGCGGGGACATCTCCTGTGTACAGCGTCCTCTTCAGGTCCCCACAGATTGCGGGGACATCTCCTGTGTACAGCGTCCTCTTCAGGTCCCCACAGATTGCGGGGACATCTCCTGTGTACAGCGTCCTCTTCAGGTCCCCACAGATTGCGGGGACATCTCCTGTGTACAGCGCCCTCTTCAGGTCACCACAGATTGCGGGGAGCATCTCCTGTGTACAGCGCCCTCTTCAGGTCACCACAGATTGCGGGGAGCATCTCCTGTGTACAGCGCCCTCTTCAGGTCACCACAGATTGCGGGGGCATCTCCTGTGTACAGCGCCCTCTTCAGGTCACCACAGATTGCGGGGGCATCACCTGTGCACAGCGCCCTCTTCAGGTCACCACAGATTGCGGGGCATCACCTGTGTACAGCGCCCTCTTCAGGTCACCACAGATTGCGGGGACATCTCCTGTGTACAGCGTCCTCTTCAGGTCACCACAGATTGCGGGGACATCTCCTGTGTACAGCGCCCTCTTCAGGTCACCACAGATTGCGGGGACATCACCTGTGTACAGCGCCCTCTTCAGGTCACCACAGATTGCGGGGACATCTCCTGTGTACAGCTTCCTCTTCAGGTCACCACAGATTGCGGGGGCATCTCCTGTGTACAGCGCCCTCTTCAGGACACCACAGATTGCGGGGGCATCTCCTGTGTACAGCGTCCTCTTCAGGTCACCACAGATTGCGGGGACATCTCCTGTGTACAGCGTCCTCTTCAGGTTCCCACAGATTGCGGGGCATCACCTGTGTACAGCGCCCTCTTCAGGTCACCACAGATTGTGGGGACATCTCCTGTGTACAGCGTCCTCTTCAGGTCACCACAGATTGCGGGGACATCTCCTGTGTACAGCGCCCTCTTCAGGTCACCACAGATTGCGGGACATCTCCTGTGTACAGCGCCCTCTTCAGGTCACCACAGATTGCGGGGGCATCTCCTGTGTACAGCGTCCTCTTCAGGTCACCACAGATTGCGGGGACATCTCCTGTGTACAGCGTCCTCTTCAGGTCACCACAGATTGCGGGGACATCTCCTGTGTACAGCGCCCTCTTCAGGTCACCACAGATTGCGGGGACATCTCCTGTGTACAGCGTCCTCTTCAGGTCACCACAGATTGCGGGGACATCTCCTGTGTACAGCGTCCTCTTCAGGTCACCACAGATTGCGGGGACATCTCCTGTGTACAGCGTCCTCTTCAGGTCCCCACAGATTGCGGGGACATCTCCTGTGTACAGCGTCCTCTTCAGGTCCCCACAGATTGCGGGGACATCTCCTGTGTACAGCGTCCTCTTCAGGTCCCCACAGATTGCGGGGACATCTCCTGTGTACAGCGTCCTCTTCAGGTCCCCACAGATTGCGGGGACATCTCCTGTGTACAGCGTCCTCTTCAGGTCCCCACAGATTGCGGGGACATCTCCTGTGTACAGCGTCCTCTTCAGGTCCCCACAGATTGCGGGGACATCTCCTGTGTACAGTGCCCTCTTCAGGTCACCACAGATTGCGGGGACATCTCCTGTGTACAGCGCCCTCTTCAGGTCACCACAGATTGTGGGGAGCATCTCCTGTGTACAGCGCCCTCTTCAGGTCACCACAGATTGCGGGGGCATCTCCTGTGTACAGCGTCCTCTTCAGGTCACCACAGATTGCGGGGACATCTCCTGTGTACAGCGCCCTCTTCAGGTCACCACAGATTGCGGGGACATCACCTGTGTGCAGCGCCCTCTTCAGGTCACCACAGATTGCGGGGACATCTCCTGTGTACAGCTTCCTCTTCAGGTCACCACAGATTGCGGGGGCATCTCCTGTGTACAGCGCCCTCTTCAGGACACCACAGATTGCGGGGGCATCTCCTGTGTACAGCGTCCTCTTCAGGTCACCACAGATTGCGGGGACATCTCCTGTGTACAGCGTCCTCTTCAGGTTCCCACAGATTGCGGGGACATCTCCTGTGTACAGCGCCCTCTTCAGGTCACCACAGATTGCGGGGACATCTCCTGTGTACAGCGCCCTCTTCAGGACACCACAGATTGCGGGGACATCTCCTGTGTACAGCGCCCTCTTCAGGTCACCACAGATTGCGGGGACATCTCCTGTGTACAGCGTCCTCTTCAGGTCACCACAGATTGCGGGGACATCTCCTGTGTACAGCGTCCTCTTCAGGTTACCACAGATTGCGGGGACATCTCCTGTGTACAGCGCCCTCTTCAGGTCACCACAGATTGCGGGGCATCTCCTGTGTACAGCGCCCTCTTCAGGTCACCACTGATTGCGGGGTCATCTCCTGTGTACAGCGTCCTCTTCAGGTCACCACAGATTGCGGGGACATCTCCTGTGTACAGCGCCCTCTTCAGGTCACCACAGATTGCGGGGACATCTCCTGTGTACAGCGTCCTCTTCAGGTCACCACAGATTGCGGGGACATCTCCTGTGTACAGCGTCCTCTTCAGGTCCCCACAGATTGCGGGGACATCTCCTGTGTACAGCGCCCTCTTCAGGTCACCACAGATTGCGGGGACATCTCCTGTGTACAGCGTCCTCTTCAGGTCCCCACAGATTGCGGGGACATCTCCTGTGTACAGCGTCCTCTTCAGGTTCCCACAGATTGCGGGGACATCTCCTGTGTACAGCGTCCTCTTCAGGTCCCCACAGATTGCGGGACATCTCCTGTGTACAGCGTCCTCTTCAGGTTCCCACAGATTGCGGGGACATCTCCTGTGTACAGCGCCCTCTTCAGGTCACCACAGATTGCGGGACATCTCCTGTGTACAGCGCCCTCTTCAGGTCACAACAGATTGCGGGGACATCTCCTGTGTACAGCGCCCTCTTCAGGTCACCACAGATTGCGGGGACATCTCCTGTGTACAGCGCCCTCTTCAGGTCACCACAGATTGCGGGGACATCTCCTGTGTACAGCGCCCTCTTCAGGTCACCATAGATTGCGGGGACATCTCCTGTGTACAGCGTCCTCTTCAGGTCACCACAGATTGCGGGGACATCTCCTGTGTACAGCGCCCTCTTCAGGTCACCACAGATTGCGAGGACATCTCCTGTGTACAGCGTCCTCTTCAGGTCACCACAGATTGCGGGGGCATCTCCTGTGTACAGCGCCCTCTTCAGGTCACCACAGATTGCGGGGACATCTCCTGTGTACAGCGTCCTCTTCAGGTCACCACAGATTGCGGGGACATCTCCTGTGTACAGCGCCCTCTTCAGGTCCCCACAGATTGCGGGGGCATCTCCTGTGTACAGCGTCCTCTTCAGGTCCCCACAGATTGCGGGGACATCTCTTGTGTACAGCGCCCTCTTCAGGTCACCACAGATTGCGGGGACATCTCCTGTGTACAGCGTCCTCTTCAGGTTCCCACAGATTGCGGGGACATCTCCTGTGTACAGCGTCCTCTTCAGGTCCCCACAGATTGCGGGGACATCTCCTGTGAACAGCGTCCTCTTCAGGTTCCCACAGATTGCGGGGACATCTCCTGTGTACAGCGCCCTCTTCAGGTCACCACAGATTGCGGGGAGCATCTCCTGTGTACAGCGCCCTCTTCAGGACACCACAGATTGCGGGGACATCTCCTGTGTACAGCGTCCTCTTCAGGTCACCACAGATTGCGGGGACATCTCCTGTGTACAGCGTCCTCTACAGGTCACCACAGATTGCGGGGACATCTCCTGTGTACAGCGCCCTCTTCAGGTCACCACAGATTGCGGGGGCATCTCCTGTGTACAGCGTCCTCTTCAGGTCACCACAGATTGCGGGGACATCTCCTGTGTACAGCGCCCTCTTCAGGTCACCACAGATTGCGGGGAGCATCTCCTTTGTACAGCGCCCTCTTCAGGTCACCACAGATTGTGGGGACATCTCCTGTGTACAGCGTCCTCTTCAGGTCACCACAGATTGCGAGGACATCTCCTGTGTACAGCGCCCTCTTCAGGTCACCACAGATTGCGGGGACATCTCCTGTGTACAGCGCCCTCTTCAGGTCACCACAGATTGCGGGGACATCTCCTGTGTACAGCGCCCTCTTCAGGTCACCACAGATTGCGGGGACATCTCCTGTGTACAGCGCCCTCTTCAGGTCACCACAGATTGCGGGGACAACTCCTGTGTACAGCGTCCTCTTCAGGTCACCACAGATTGCGGGGACATCTCCTGTGTACAGCGCCCTCTTCAGGTCCCCACAGATTGCGGGGGCATCTCCTGTGTACAGCGTCCTCTTCAGGTCCCCACAGATTGCGGGGACATCTCTTGTGTACAGCGCCCTCTTCAGGTCACCACAGATTGCGGGGACATCTCCTGTGTACAGCGTCCTCTTCAGGTTCCCACAGATTGCGGGGACATCTCCTGTGTACAGCGTCCTCTTCAGGTCCCCACAGATTGCGGGGACATCTCCTGTGAACAGCGTCCTCTTCAGGTTCCCACAGATTGCGGGGACATCTCCTGTGTACAGCGCCCTCTTCAGGTCACCACAGATTGCGGGGAGCATCTCCTGTGTACAGCGCCCTCTTCAGGACACCACAGATTGCGGGGACATCTCCTGTGTACAGCGTCCTCTTCAGGTCACCACAGATTGCGGGGACATCTCCTGTGTACAGCGTCCTCTACAGGTCACCACAGATTGCGGGGACATCTCCTGTGTACAGCGCCCTCTTCAGGTCACCACAGATTGCGGGGGCATCTCCTGTGTACAGCGTCCTCTTCAGGTCACCACAGATTGCGGGGACATCTCCTGTGTACAGCGCCCTCTTCAGGTCACCACAGATTGCGGGGAGCATCTCCTTTGTACAGCGCCCTCTTCAGGTCACCACAGATTGTGGGGACATCTCCTGTGTACAGCGTCCTCTTCAGGTCACCACAGATTGCGAGGACATCTCCTGTGTACAGCGCCCTCTTCAGGTCACCACAGATTGCGGGGACATCTCCTGTGTACAGCGCCCTCTTCAGGTCACCACAGATTGCGGGGACATCTCCTGTGTACAGCGCCCTCTTCAGGTCACCACAGATTGCGGGGACATCTCCTGTGTACAGCGCCCTCTTCAGGTCACCACAGATTGCGGGGACAACTCCTGTGTACAGCGTCCTCTTCAGGTCACCACAGATTGCGGGGACATCTCCTGTGTACAGCGCCCTCTTCAGGTCACCATAGATTGCGGGGACATCTCCTGTGTACAGCGCCCTCTTCAGGTCACCACAGATTGCGGGGACATCTCCTGTGTACAGCGCCCTCTTCAGGTCACCACAGATTGCGGGGACATCTCCTGTGTACAGCGCCCTCTTCAGGTCACCACAGATTGCGGGGACATCTCCTGTGTACAGCGCCCTCTTCAGGTCACCACAGATTGCGGGGACATCTCCTGTGTACAGCGCCCTCTTCAGGTCACCACAGATTGCGGGGACATCTCCTGTGTACAGCGCCCTCTTCAGGTCACCACAGATTGCAGGGACATCTCCTGTGTACAGCGCCCTCTTCAGGTCACCACAGACTGCGGGGACATCTCCTGTGTACAGCGCCCTCTTCAGGTCACCACAGATTGCGGGGACATCTCCTGTGTACAGCGTCCTCTTCAGGTCCCCACAGATTGCGGGGACATCTCCTGTGTACAGTGCCCTCTTCAGGTCACCACAGATTGCGGGGACATCTCCTGTGTACAGCGCCCTCTTCAGGTCACCACAGATTGTGGGGAGCATCTCCTGTGTACAGCGCCCTCTTCAGGTCACCACAGATTGCGGGGGCATCTCCTGTGTACAGCGTCCTCTTCAGGTCACCACAGATTGCGGGGACATCTCCTGTGTACAGCGCCCTCTTCAGGTCACCACAGATTGCGGGGACATCACCTGTGTGCAGCGCCCTCTTCAGGTCACCACAGATTGCGGGGACATCTCCTGTGTACAGCTTCCTCTTCAGGTCACCACAGATTGCGGGGGCATCTCCTGTGTACAGCGCCCTCTTCAGGACACCACAGATTGCGGGGGCATCTCCTGTGTACAGCGTCCTCTTCAGGTCACCACAGATTGCGGGGACATCTCCTGTGTACAGCGTCCTCTTCAGGTTCCCACAGATTGCGGGGACATCTCCTGTGTACAGCGCCCTCTTCAGGTCACCACAGATTGCGGGGACATCTCCTGTGTACAGCGCCCTCTTCAGGTCACCACAGATTGTGGGGAGCATCTCCTGTGTACAGCGCCCTCTTCAGGTCACCACAGATTGCGGGGGCATCTCCTGTGTACAGCGTCCTCTTCAGGTCACCACAGATTGCGGGGACATCTCCTGTGTACAGCGCCCTCTTCAGGTCACCACAGATTGCGGGGACATCACCTGTGTGCAGCGCCCTCTTCAGGTCACCACAGATTGCGGGGACATCTCCTGTGTACAGCTTCCTCTTCAGGTCACCACAGATTGCGGGGGCATCTCCTGTGTACAGCGCCCTCTTCAGGACACCACAGATTGCGGGGGCATCTCCTGTGTACAGCGTCCTCTTCAGGTCACCACAGATTGCGGGGACATCTCCTGTGTACAGCGTCCTCTTCAGGTTCCCACAGATTGCGGGGACATCTCCTGTGTACAGCGCCCTCTTCAGGTCACCACAGATTGCGGGGACATCTCCTGTGTACAGCGCCCTCTTCAGGACACCACAGATTGCGGGGACATCTCCTGTGTACAGCGCCCTCTTCAGGTCACCACAGATTGCGGGGACATCTCCTGTGTACAGCGTCCTCTTCAGGTCACCACAGATTGCGGGGACATCTCCTGTGTACAGCGTCCTCTTCAGGTTACCACAGATTGCGGGGACATCTCCTGTGTACAGCGCCCTCTTCAGGTCACCACAGATTGCGGGGCATCTCCTGTGTACAGCGCCCTCTTCAGGTCACCACTGATTGCGGGGTCATCTCCTGTGTACAGCGTCCTCTTCAGGTCACCACAGATTGCGGGGACATCTCCTGTGTACAGCGCCCTCTTCAGGTCACCACAGATTGCGGGGACATCTCCTGTGTACAGCGTCCTCTTCAGGTCACCACAGATTGCGGGGACATCTCCTGTGTACAGCGTCCTCTTCAGGTCCCCACAGATTGCGGGGACATCTCCTGTGTACAGCGCCCTCTTCAGGTCACCACAGATTGCGGGGACATCTCCTGTGTACAGCGTCCTCTTCAGGTCCCCACAGATTGCGGGGACATCTCCTGTGTACAGCGTCCTCTTCAGGTTCCCACAGATTGCGGGGACATCTCCTGTGTACAGCGTCCTCTTCAGGTCCCCACAGATTGCGGGACATCTCCTGTGTACAGCGTCCTCTTCAGGTTCCCACAGATTGCGGGGACATCTCCTGTGTACAGCGCCCTCTTCAGGTCACCACAGATTGCGGGACATCTCCTGTGTACAGCGCCCTCTTCAGGTCACAACAGATTGCGGGGACATCTCCTGTGTACAGCGCCCTCTTCAGGTCACCACAGATTGCGGGGACATCTCCTGTGTACAGCGCCCTCTTCAGGTCACCACAGATTGCGGGGACATCTCCTGTGTACAGCGCCCTCTTCAGGTCACCATAGATTGCGGGGACATCTCCTGTGTACAGCGTCCTCTTCAGGTCACCACAGATTGCGGGGACATCTCCTGTGTACAGCGCCCTCTTCAGGTCACCACAGATTGCGAGGACATCTCCTGTGTACAGCGTCCTCTTCAGGTCACCACAGATTGCGGGGGCATCTCCTGTGTACAGCGCCCTCTTCAGGTCACCACAGATTGCGGGGACATCTCCTGTGTACAGCGTCCTCTTCAGGTCACCACAGATTGCGGGGACATCTCCTGTGTACAGCGCCCTCTTCAGGTCCCCACAGATTGCGGGGGCATCTCCTGTGTACAGCGTCCTCTTCAGGTCCCCACAGATTGCGGGGACATCTCTTGTGTACAGCGCCCTCTTCAGGTCACCACAGATTGCGGGGACATCTCCTGTGTACAGCGTCCTCTTCAGGTTCCCACAGATTGCGGGGACATCTCCTGTGTACAGCGTCCTCTTCAGGTCCCCACAGATTGCGGGGACATCTCCTGTGAACAGCGTCCTCTTCAGGTTCCCACAGATTGCGGGGACATCTCCTGTGTACAGCGCCCTCTTCAGGTCACCACAGATTGCGGGGAGCATCTCCTGTGTACAGCGCCCTCTTCAGGACACCACAGATTGCGGGGACATCTCCTGTGTACAGCGTCCTCTTCAGGTCACCACAGATTGCGGGGACATCTCCTGTGTACAGCGTCCTCTACAGGTCACCACAGATTGCGGGGACATCTCCTGTGTACAGCGCCCTCTTCAGGTCACCACAGATTGCGGGGGCATCTCCTGTGTACAGCGTCCTCTTCAGGTCACCACAGATTGCGGGGACATCTCCTGTGTACAGCGCCCTCTTCAGGTCACCACAGATTGCGGGGAGCATCTCCTTTGTACAGCGCCCTCTTCAGGTCACCACAGATTGTGGGGACATCTCCTGTGTACAGCGTCCTCTTCAGGTCACCACAGATTGCGAGGACATCTCCTGTGTACAGCGCCCTCTTCAGGTCACCACAGATTGCGGGGACATCTCCTGTGTACAGCGCCCTCTTCAGGTCACCACAGATTGCGGGGACATCTCCTGTGTACAGCGCCCTCTTCAGGTCACCACAGATTGCGGGGACATCTCCTGTGTACAGCGCCCTCTTCAGGTCACCACAGATTGCGGGGACAACTCCTGTGTACAGCGTCCTCTTCAGGTCACCACAGATTGCGGGGACATCTCCTGTGTACAGCGCCCTCTTCAGGTCACCATAGATTGCGGGGACATCTCCTGTGTACAGCGCCCTTTTCAGGTCACCACAGATTGCGGGGACATCTCCTGTGTACAGCGCCCTCTTCAGGTCACCACAGATTGCGGGGACATCTCCTGTGTACAGCGCCCTCTTCAGGTCACCACAGATTGCGGGGACATCTCCTGTGTACAGCGCCCTCTTCAGGTCACCACAGATTGCGGGGACATCTCCTGTGTACAGCGCCCTCTTCAGGTCACCACAGATTGCGGGGACATCTCCTGTGTACAGCGCCCTCTTCAGGTCACCACAGATTGCAGGGACATCTCCTGTGTACAGCGCCCTCTTCAGGTCACCACAGACTGCAGGGACATCTCCTGTGTACAGCGCCCTCTTCAGGTCACCACAGATTGCGGGGACATCTCCTGTGTACAGCGCCCTCTTCAGGTCACCACAGATTGCGGGGACATCTCCTGTGTACAGCGCCCTCTTCAGGTCACCACAGATTGCGAGGACATCTCCTGTGTACAGCGTCCTCTTCAGGTCACCACAGATTGCGGGGGCATCTCCTGTGTACAGCGCCCTCTTCAGGTCACCACAGATTGTGGGGGCATCTCCTGTGTACAGCGCCCTCTTCAGGTCACCACAGATTGCGGGACATCTCCTGTGTACAGCGTCCTCTTCAGGTCACCACAGATTGTGGGGCATCACCTGTGTACAGCGCCCTCTTCAGGTCACCACAGATTTCCCCTTGAGTTCAGGTCAGGGCTCAGGCTGCGTCATTCCAGGACGTCCATCTTTTTCTGGTGAAGCTGTCCTTTTGGTGATTTGGATGTCACTTATGGTCGTTCTCGCTGAAAGGTGAAATTCCTCCTCATCTTCAGCTTTTTAGCAGAGACTGGGAGATTTTGATGTAAAATTGACTAATATTTGAACTGTCCATAATTCCCTCCACCTTCACTAAAGCTGCCTCCACCATGCTTCACTGTGGGGATGGTGATGACCGCTGTCGGCATTGCACCTTTTGGAATTCTGGACAAAAAGTTCAACCTCGGTCTCATCAGACATATCACATTTTCATGCCTTCAGCAGACTTGATGGAGTGTTTTTGCAGAACATAGCCGAGCTCGGATGTTTTTCTTTGTTAGAAAAAGCTTCCATCTGGCCCCCGACCCCACAAGCCGGACATATGAAGAATACTGCAGATTGTTGTCACATGCAGGACACAACCAGGACTGGCCAGAAGTTCCTGCAGCTCCTTTAATGTTGTTTCACCCACTTGTAGCCTCCTGGACCAAATTTCTTCTCGTCTTTTCATCAATATTTGAGGGACCTCCAGTTCTAGGTAACGTCACTGTTGTGCCAAGTTTCAGCCCCGTCTTGATGACATCTTCACTGTGTCCATGGTAGATCTAATGCCTGGGAAATATTTCTGTCCCTTCTCCTGACTGACAACTTTCCACAATGAGATCCTTTGCTGTGTCGTCAGCTGTTTCCAACCTGAAAATGTCAAAAAGAGATCCCCCCAGAAGACTTACGCTGATGTTAATCAAGGTCACTGAATGAGGTCGAGCAAAGACTACTATGTAACATGAGGGGAACTGGGATTCACATCCCCAAATATGAGGGTGCTCACACTTATGCAAATAGATTTCACTTTGTTTCTTAATAATACAGATTATGGGCGACATTGGTAGAATTTTTTTATGTGAAAAATCTGGCATTTTAATGGGGGGTGTAGACTTTTATATCTACTGTATATAAACAGGAACACATGGGCTACTTGCACAGTGAACAAGTCTGTATGATCATGTTCACACACCACCAAGAAACCTGAAGACACAAAAGAGAATAGTGAAACCAAAAACACTCAGTTTGAAAAAATGTTGCAGTAATCCGCAAGTGCTAGTAAAAGATGTAAAAAACAGGGTATTTGGTTGATACGTTTTTTGCAAAAAATGTATACTAAGCTGCTCTACCAATCTTCACGTTCACACAGGTTATATACAGAAGATCAGGTTTTTAAATACATCAGATAGGGATTGCATACATTAGTTAGGACTGCTCTGATAAGGGTATACCGTGAAGATTGGTAGAGCAGCTTAGTATACATTTTTTGCAAAAAACGTATCAACCAAATACCCTGTTTTTTACATCTTTTACTAGCACTTGCGGATTACTGCAACATTTTTTCAAACTGAGTGTTTTTGGTTTCACTATTCTCTTTTGTGTCTTCAGGTTTCTTGGTGGTGTGTGAACATGATCATACAGACTTGTTCACTGTGCAAGTAGCCCATGTGTTCCTGTTTCCTTAATTGTTCTCTTGTGTCTACAAGACTGGGGAGTTCCACCACTCCTCTTGGGCTATCTGAACAAAAGCTGTTCTACCCTGTATGCACACATGGATTTTTCCTCTCTGAACCCTGTTCACACAGGTTATATACAGATGATCAGGTTTTTAAATACATCAGATAGGGATTGCATACATTAGTTAGGACTGCTCTGATAAGGGTATACCGTGAAGATTGGTAGAGCAGCTTAGTATACATTTTTTGCAAAAAACGTATCAACCAAATACCCTGTTTTTTACATCTTTTACTAGCACTTGCGGATTACTGCAACATTTTTTCAAACTGAGTGTTTTTGGTTTCACTATTCTCTTTTGTGTCTTCTTTTATCTACTGTATATAGAAGGGTATCAGTCCTGGAAATGTGGGCAGGGATCATGGGGCAACAATATTTCTATGAAGTGAAGGCCCCCATATACATTAGATTAAAGTCAGAAGAACCCAGAGATTTGAGTAGGACCAGCCGAGCATCGAATGTGTATGAGGCCTCTGATGATCGGGGAGAAGGATTGGACATGCTGCATTACAAAGCCTGATCCCTTTGTCCCCACTGGAGATAACTCACTGCTAGAGCAGTCTGGAGGCGACAGAGATGAGATGGAGAGCAGAAGAGACTGGTGGAGGGGACCTGGATGAGGGGACCAGTAGGTCTGGAGGATGGGAAAATGGTCTGGTTCAGGGTCTGCTGTTTCCAGTGGAGAGGACAGCAGAGTCCTTTGAAGTGAATAAAAGTTTGCAGGACAGAGGGTTATGGAGGAAAGGGACAAATGAGTCTGAAAGCGGAGAGAATAGTCTGGAGGAAAGGAAACTATGGTCTAGAGAAGGACAGACGAGTCTGGACGAGGGAACATAGGTGACCGATGGAATGGACGAAGGGGTCCGTGAGGGGGGGGACACAATGGTCTGGAGGAGAGGACAGAGGAGTCTGGAGTGGTGGGATAGAGCGGTCTGGAGGAGGGGAAACTATGGTCTAGAGGAGGACAGAAGAGGGAACATAGGTGACCGGAGGAATGGACGAAGGGGTCCGTCAGAGGGGACACAATGTTCTGGAGGAGAGGGAAGAGGAGACTGAAGCAGGGAACAGAGGTTTCTATGGGTGGATAGAGGGGTCTGGAGGAGGGGAAACTATGGTCTGGACTCTGGAGGAAAGGACAGACATGTCTGTTGGAGAGGGTGTGGGAATCAGAGGAAGATGGAGGTCTCAAGAAGAGGACAGAATAGTATGGAGGGGATAACAGAGGGATCTGGTAGTCTCTTTCTCTTTTCTTGTCCGCACTGTTTGTGTGTGTGGTGGATTTAGTACATTAACCGGGAATCTTTACACAACTCACTGAAAACCCACAAGTCATCATCTCCTACACTGAAGAGGAGGATAAAAGATTGCCCTTTTGGCTTATATGAGACTGATGGAAGTTTGGAAAGATGTTCTGTTCTAAGTAAACAGAAAAGCCCAGTAATGTTCACATGGTCCATGGAGAAGATGGATGTGGCCAACCTTCTCTTCACGGGCACCATGCAAGGCCTTGACTTCAGCTCTTCCCAAGTTCTGGTGCATCTTCCTCTGTGTTCATACTATTGGGGTGGATGATGGGTCTTCTGAACGAGGTCAAGGAGGTCTGGGGACACCAACATCTCCACCTTGGTGGGGGTCTTCTTTCCAATCCTTCACATCTTGGAGATATGTTTTCCCCCTAATTTGGTGCCTTCTTTATTGTTGTGATTTATGCTGCAATCTACTAGGAGCCAATGCTATTATTAATGACAGCAGAGGGATTGGATGGATATGGCAGAGAGGCAGAATAGTCATTGTCTGGAGTAGATAAAAGCTCCTGATGACACCATAAGTGTCAGCTCAATTCCAGGCTGCACCTGAAAAGCTCTCAATATATATTATGGGCAGCACGGTGGCTCAGTGGATAGCATTGCAAAGCTAGAGTCCTGGGTTCAAATCTCACCAAGGACAACATCTGCAAGGAGTTTGTATGTTCTCCCCATGTTTGCGTGGGTTTCCTCCGGGTTCTCCTGTTTCCTCCCACATTCCGAAGACATAGTGATAGGGAAAATAGATTGTGAGCCCCAATGGGGACAGCGATGATAATGTGTGCAACACTGTAAAGCGCTGCGGAATATGTTAGCGCTATATAAAAATAAAGATCTGGCAAAAAGGAGAGATCCAACTGCTCCTTCCACTATCATCAAGTCCTTGTGGGGCACATCCCTAACTGCTCCTCTGGTAAGTCTGGGGCACATCCTTAATTCTGCTCCTCTGGTAAGCCTGGGGCACATCCATAACTCTGCTCATCTAGTAAGTCTGGGACACATCCCTAACTGCTCATCTGGTAAGTCTAGGGCACATCCATAACTCTGCTCCTCTGGTAAGTCTAGGACACATCCATAACTGCTCATCTGGTAAGTCTAGGACACATCCCCAACTCTGCTCCTCTGGTAAGCCTGGGGCACATCTATAACTCTGCTACTCTGGTAAGTCTGGGACACATCCCTAACTGCTCCTCTGGTAAGTCTGGGGCACATCCCTAACTCTGCTCCTCTGGTAAGTCTGGGACACATCCATAACTCTGCTCATCTGGTAAGTCAAGGGCACATCCATAACTCTGCTCCTCTGGTAAGTCTAGGACACATCCATAACTCTGCTCATCTGGTAAGTCTGGGACACATCCATAACTCTGCTCATCTGGTAAGTCTAGGGCACATCCATAACTCTGCTCCTCTGGTAAGTCTAGGGCACATCCATAACTCTGCTCCTCTGGTAAGTCTAGGGCACATCCATAACTCTGCTCATCTGGTAAGTCTGGGACACATCCATAACTCTGCTCATCTGGTAAGTCCAGGGCACATCCATAACTCTGCTCCTCTGGTAAGTCTGGGACACATCCATAACTCTGCTCCTCTGGTAAGTCTGGGACACATCCATAACTCTGCTCCTCTGGTAAGTCTGGGACACATCCATAACTCTGCTCCTCTGGTAAGTCTGGGACACATCCATAACTCTGCTCCTCTGGTAAGTCTGGGACACATCCATAACTCTGCTCCTCTGGTAAGTCTGGGACACATCCATAACTCTGCTCATCTGGTAAGTCTGGGGCACATCCATAACTCTGCTCATCTGGTAAGTCTGGGACACATCCATAACTCTGCTCATCTGGTAAGTCTAGGACACATCCATAACTCTGCTCATCTGGTAAGTCTAGGGCACATCCATAACTTTGCTCATTTGGTAAGTCTGGGACACATCCATAACTCTGTCCATCTGGTAAGTCTAGGGCACATCCATAACTCTGCTCATCTGGTAAGTCTAGGACACATCCATAACTCTGCTCATCTGGTAAGTCTAGGGCACATCCATAACTCTGCTCATCTGGTAAGTCTGGGACACATCCATAACTCTGCTCATCTGGTAAGTCTGGGACATATCCATAACTGCTCATCTGGTAAGTCTAGGGCACATCCATAACTCTGCTCATCTGGTAAGGCTGGGACACATCCATAACTCTGTCCATCTGGTAAGTCTGGGGCACATCCATAACTCTGCTCATCTGGTAAGTCTAGGACACATCCATAACTCTGCTCATCTGGTAAGTCTGGGACACATCCATAACTCTGCTCCTCTAGTAAGTCTAGGGCACATCCATAACTCTGCTCCTCTGGTAAGTCTGGGACACATCCATAACTCTGCTCATCTGGTAAGTCTGGGACACATCCATAACTCTGCTAATCTGGTAAGTCTAGGGCACATCCATAACTCTGCTCATCTGGTAAGTCTGGGACACATCCATAACTCTGCTCATCTGGTAAGTCTGGGACACATCCATAACTCTGCTCCTCTGGTAAGTCTAGGACAGATCCATAACTCTGCTCATCTGGTAAGTCTGGGACACATCCATAACTCTGCTCATCTGGTAAGTCTAGGGCACATCCATAACTCTGCTCCTCTGGTAAGTCTAGGACACATCCATAACTCTGCTCATCTGGTAAGTCTGGGGCACATCCATAACTCTGCTCGTCTGGTAAGTCTGGGACACATCCATAACTCTGCTCGTCTGGTAAGTCTGGGACACATCCATAACTCTGCTCATCTGGTAAGTCTGGGGCACATCCATAACTCTGCTCATCTGGTAAGTCTGGGACACATCCAAAATTCTGCTCATCTGGTAAGTCTAGGGCACATCCATAACTCTGCTCATCTGGTAAGTCTGGGACACATCCATAACTCTGCTCATCTGGTAAGTCTAGGGCACATCCATAACTCTGCTCCTCTGGTAAGTCTAGGACACATCCATAACTCTGCTCATCTGGTAAGTCTGGGGCACATCCATAACTCTGCTCGTCTGGTAAGTCTGGGACACATCCATAACTCTGCTCATCTGGTAAGTCTGGGGCACATCCATAACTGCTCATCTGGTAAGTCTGGGACACATCCATAACTCTGCTCCTCTGGTAAGTCTAGGACACATCCATAACTCTGCTCATCTGGTAAGTCTGGGGCACATCCATAACTCTGCTCATCTGGTAAGTCTGGGGCACATCCATAACTCTGCTCATCTGGTACGTCTGGGACACATCCATAACTCTGCTCCTCTGGTAAGTCTGGGGCACATCCATAACTGCTCATCTGGTAAGTCTGGGACACATCCATAACTCTGCTCCTCTGGTAAGTCTAGGACACATCCATAACTCTGCTCATCTGGTAAGTCTGGGGCACATCCATAACTCTGCTCATCTGGTAAGTCTGGGGCACATCCATAACTCTGCTCATCTGGTACGTCTGGGACACATCCATAACTCTGCTCATCTGGTAAGTATGGGGCACATTCCTAACTCTGCTCCTCTGGTAAGTCTAGGACACATCCATAACTCTGCTCCTCTGGTAAGTCTAGGACAGATCCATAACTCTGCTCATCTGGTAAGTATGGGGCACATTCCTAACTCTGCTCCTCTGGTAAGTCTAGGACACATCCATAACTCTGCTCATCTGGTAAGTCTAGGGCACATCCATAACTCTGCTCCTCTGGTAAGTCTAGGACACATCCATAACTCTGCTCATCTGGTAAGTCTGGGGCACATCCATAACTCTGCTCGTCTGGTAAGTCTGGGACACATCCATAACTCTGCTCATCTGGTAAGTCTGGGACACATCCATAACTCTGCTCCTCTGGTAAGTCTAGGACACATCCATAACTCTGCTCCTCTGGTAAGTCTGGGGCACATCCCTAACTCTGCTCCTGGTAATCCTGGGGCACATCCATAATTCTGCTACTCTGGTAAGTCTGGGACACATCCATAACTCTGCTCCTCTGGTAATCCTGGGGCACATCCATAACTCTGCTCCTCTGGTAAGTCTGGGGCACATTCCTAACTCTGCTCCTCTGGTAATTCTAGGACATGTATTCTTGGTGGGCCTCTGGTCCTCCTTACGTTGCGGTGCTGATTGTATATGTATGATCCAAGGACCTGTGACAGTGGTAATGGTGGGCGGAGATAGAAGACGTCACAAATCCATAACACATAACATAAGGCTTTATTATAAACAGATGGAGCAGAGGATAGTCCTCAGATTCCCCAGATCAGGTATTGATCGGCCGTCACTTCTCAGGTTTGTCGTCTGGTTCTTGGACCAGGGCCAGTAACTTGTCCAGTTTGGCCACCTCCACCTCTGGACCTTTGGGAGCTTCTTGTCCCTTCTTCTCCTGAAATATAATAAAAACAAATGATGATGGGGGTTGTAGTCATCCCTACTAAACACGATCAGTTACTGATTAGCTGGAATCTCAGAGGTTGGAGTCCCGGGAACATTGGAACCTCTGTGTCCATGGGACGGAGAACATGAAAATTGCAGGAAATCTTGACTTCGATGAGCAAAGACTACGGTGGAAACGAGCACCGGACATGTTACTGGAAAGATATTGGTCTACAGATGCTCCTCAGCATCCACTGGCAGGGAATGACGTCTCTCCGAGTCCGGACTCTGCACCCAGTGATATAATTATCCACCACGCGATGAACGCAGCACATTCCTAATGAGTCTGTAACCAGAGGATCCCGAGGGGCGTCAATAGTTAATAAAGGGATCTCGTCTCCTTCATTTCCAGATTATATGACGAGCAACTACAAGTGCGGCCATATGTTCTGCAAATTATTCCACCGCGCCAGGTGCAACAACAGATCCCAGAATGCAAATCACTGCTGATGAGCGAGGAAGAACGGAGACAGAGAATTCTGCTCTGAAGCTGCAAGATAGTGAGTGCAGCTCTGGAGTACACAGTGTCATGCAAAAGTTTGGCCCCCCCCGGTCAAAGTTTCTGGTACTGTGAACAGTTAAGCAAGTTGAAGATGGAATGATCCCTCAAAGGTCTACAGTTACATCTAAAGATCTAAATATATACAGTGCCTACAAGTAGTATTCAACCCCCTGCAGATTTAATAAGATGCAAATAAGTTAGAGCCTTCAAACTTCAAACAAGAGCAGGATTTATTAACAGATGCATAAATCTTACAAACCAAAAAGTTTTATTGCTCAGTTAAATTTTTATAAATTTTAAACAAAAGTGTGGGTCAATTATTATTCAACCCCTAGGTTTAATATTTTGTGGAATAACCTTTGTTTGCAATTACAGCTAATAATCATCTTTTATAAGACCTGATCAGGCCGGCACAGGTCTCTGGAGTTATCTTGGCCCACTCCTCCATGCAGATCTCCTCCAAGTTATCTAGGTTCTTTGGGTGTCTCATGTGGACTTTAATCTTGAGCTCCTTCCACAAGTTTTCAATTGGGTTAAGGTCAGGAGACTGACTAGGCCACTGCAACACCTTGATTTTTTGCCTCTTGAACCAGGCCTTGGTTTTCTTGGCTGTGTGCTTTGGGTCGTTGTCTTGTTGGAAGATGAAATGACGACCCATCTTAAGATCCTTGATGGAGGAGCGGAGGTTCTTGGCCAAAATCTCCAGGTAGGCCGTGCTATCCATCTTCCCATGGATGCGGACCAGGTGGCCAGGCCCCTTGGCTGAGAAACAGCCCCACAGCATGATGCTGCCACCACCATGCTTGACTGTAGGGATGGTATTCTTGGGGTCGTATGCAGTGCCATCCAGTCTCCAAACGTCACGTGTGTGGTTGGCACCAAAGATCTCGATCTTGGTCTCATCAGACCAGAGAACCTTGAACCAGTCTCAGAGTCCTCCAAGTGATCATGAGCAAACTGTAGACGAGCCTTGACATGACGCTTTGAAAGTAAAGGTACCTTACGGGCTTGTCTGGAACGGAGACCATTGCGGTGGAGTACGTTACTTATGGTATTGACTGAAACCAATGTCCCCACTGCCATGAGATCTTCCCGGAGCTCCTTCCTTGTTGTCCTTGGGTTAGCCTTGACTCTTCGGACAAGCCTGGCCTCGGCACGGGAGGAAACTTTCAAAGGCTGTCCAGGCCGTGGAAGGCTAACAGTAGTTCCATAAGCCTTCCACTGCCGGATGATGCTCCCAACAGTGGAGACAGGTAGGCCCAACTCCTTGGAAAGGGTTTTGTATCCCTTGCCAGCCTTGTGACCCTCCACGATCTTGTCTCTGATGGCCTTGGAATGCTCCTTTGTCTTTCCCATGTTGACCATGTATGAGTGCTGTTCACAAGTTTGGGGAGGGTCTTAAATAGCCAGAAAAGGCTGGAAAAAGAGATAATTAATCCAAACATGTGAAGCTCATTGTTCTTTGTGCCTGAACTACTTCTTAATACTTTAGGGGAACCAAACAGAATTCTGGTGGGTTGAGGGGTTGAATAATAAATGACCCTCTGAAAAGACTTTTCACAATTTAAAAAAAAAAATAAACAAAGAAATAACATTCTTTTTTGCTGCAGTGCATTTCACACTTCCAGGCTGATCTACAGTTCAATTGTCACAATGCCAAGTTAATTCCAAATGTGTAAACCTGCTAAATCTGCAGGGGGTTGAATACTACTTGTAGGCACTGTATATATATATATATATATATATATATATATATATATATGTATATACAGTTGTGGCCAAAAGTATTGACACCGCTGCAATTCTGTCAGATAATACTCAGTTTCTTCCTGAAAATGATTGCAATCACAAATTCTTTGGTATTATTATCTTCATTTAATTTGTCTTAAATGAAAAAACACAAAAGAGAATGAAGCATTTTCAGGAAGAAACGGAGTATTATCTGACAGAATTGCAGGGGTGTCAATACTTTTGGCCATGACTAGATAGATAGATACACTGTGTTCCAAATTATTATGCAAATTGGATTTAAGTGTCATAAAGATTTAATTGTTTTGTTTTTCAAATAAACTCGTGGATGTTATTGTGTCTCAGGGCTCAATGGATCACTGAAATCAATCTTAAACACATGATAATTAGTTTTCCTGGTGATTCAAAATAAAGGAAAACTACTTAAAAATGATGTTCCACATTATTAAGCAGGTCACAGTTTTCAAGTAACATGGGAAAGAAAAAGGATCTCTGCTCCCTAAAAGCATCAAATAGTGCAATGCCTTGGTCAAGGGATGAAAACATTAGATATTTCCCTAAAACTTAAGCGTTATCATTGTACTGTTAAGAGATTTGTTGGTGAATCTGAGCACAGACATGTTTGTGCTGATAAAGGCATAATGAGGAAGGTTTCTGCCAGGCAAATTCATGGGATTAAGAGAGCAGCTGCCAAAATACCATTACAAAGCAGCAAACAGATATTTGAAGCTGCTGGTGCCTCTGGAGTCCCTCGAACCTCAAGGTGTAGGATCCTTCAAAGGCTTGCTGCGGTGCATAAACATACTATTCGGCCACCCCTAAACAGTGTTTCTGAGCAGAAATGGTTGCAGTGGGCCCAGACATACATGAACACTAATTTCCAAATAGTCTTGTTTACTGATGAGTGTCAAGCAACCCTGGACGGTCCAGATGGATTGAGTAGTGGATGGTTGGTGGAGACCACTGTCCCTTTATGAGGTTATAACTCTAGAACGTTTCAACGGATCCAAGTGATTCTGACACTGTTTTTTCGTGACATATTGTACTTCATGATAGTGGTAAAATTTCTTTGATATTACCTGCGTTTATTTGTGAAAAAAACGGAAATTTGGCAAAAAATTTTTAAATTTTGCAATTTTCCAACTTTGAATTTTTATGCAATTAAATCACAGAGATATGTCACACAAAATACTTAATATGTAACATTTCCCACATGTCTACTTTACATCAGCACAATTTTGGAACCAACATTTTTTTGTTAGGAGTTATAAGGGTTAAAAGTTGACCAGCAATTTCTCATTTTTACAACACCATTTTTTTTAGTGACCACATCTCATTTGAAGTCATTTTGAGGGGTCTATATGATAGAAAATACCCAAGTGTGACACCATTCTAAAAACTGCACCCCTCAAGGTGCTCAAAACCACATTCAAGAAGTTTATTAACCCTTCTGGTGCTTCACAGGAATTTTTGGAATGTTTAAATAAAAATTAACATTTAACTTTTTTTCACATAAAATTTACTTCAGCTCCAATTTGTTTTATTTTACCAAGGGTGACAGGAGAAAATGGACCCCAAAGGTTGTTGTACAATTTGTCCTGAGTACGCCGATACCCCATATGTGGGGGTAAACCACTGTTTGGGCGCATGACAGAGCTCGGAAGCGAAGAAGGGCAATTTGACTTTTCAATGCAAAATTGACAGGAACTGAGATGGGACGCCATGTTGCTTTTGGAGAGCCACTGATGTGCCTAAACATTGAAACCCCCCACAAGTGACACCATTTTGGAAAGTAGACCCCCTAAGGAACTTATCTAGATGTGTGGTGAGCACTTTGACCCACCAAGTGCTTCACAGAAGTTTATAATGCAGAGCCGTAAAAATAAAACAAAAATTTTTTCCCACAAAAATTATTTTTTAGCCCCCAGTTTTGTATTTTCCCGAGGGTAACAGGAGAAATTGGACCCCAAAAGTTGTTGTCCAATTTGTCCTGAGTACGCTGATACCCCATATGTGGAGGGGAACAACCGTTTGGGCGCATGGGAGGGCTTGGAAGGGAAGGAGCGCCATTTGGAATGCAGACTTAGATGGAATGGTCTGCAGGTGTCACATTGCGTTTGCAGAGCCCCTAATGTACCTAAACAGTAGAAATCCCCCACAAGTGACACCATTTTGGAAAGTAGACCCCCTAAGGAACTCATCTAGATGTGTTGTGAGAGCTTTGAACCCCCAAGTGTTTCACTACAATTTATAACGCAGAGCCGTGCAAATAAAAAAAAAGATTTTCCCACAAAAATTATTTTTTAGCCCCCAGTTTTGTATTTTTCCAAGGGTAACAGGAGAAATAGGACCCTAAATGTTGTTGTCCAATGTGTCCTGAGTACGCGGATACCCCATATGTTGGGGTAAACCCCTGTTTGGGCACACGGGAGAGCTCGGAAGGGAAGGAGCACTGTCTTACTTTTTCAACGCAGAATTGGCTGGAATTGAGATCGGACGCCATGTCGTGTTTGGAGAGCCCCTGATGTGCCCAAACAGTGGAAACCCCCCAATTATAACTGAAACCCTAATCCAAACACACCCCTAACCCTAATTCCAACGGTAACCCTAACCACACCTCTAACCCAGACACACCCCTAATTCTAATCCCAACCCTATTCCCAACCGTAAATGTAATCCAAACCCTAACTGTAACTGTAGCCCTAACCCTAACGCTAACCTCAGCCCTAACCCTAACCCTAGCCCTAACCCTAACCCTAAACCTAGCCCTAACCCTAGCCCTAACCCTAATGGGAAAATGGAAATAAATACTTTTTTTAATTTTTCCCTAACTAAGGGGGTGATGAAGGGGGGTTTGATTTACTTTTATAGCGGGTTTTTTAGCGGATTTTTATGATTGGCAGCCGTCACACACTGAAAGACGCTTTTTATTGCAAAAAATATTTTTTGCGTTACCACATTTTGAGAGCTATAATTTTTCCATATTTTGGTCCACAGAGTCATGTGAGGTCTTGTTTTTTGCGGGACGAGTTGACGTTGTTATTGGTATCATTTTTGGGCACAAGACATTTTTTGATCACTTTTTATTCTGATTTTTGTGAGGCAGAATGACCAAAAACCAGCTATTCATGAATTTCTTTTGGGGGAGGCGTTTATACCGTTCCGCGTTTGGTAAAATTGATAAAGCAGTTTTATTCTTCGGGTCAGTACGATTACAGCGATACCTCATTTATATCATTTTTTTATGTTTTGGCGCTTTTATACAATAAAAACTATTTTATAGAAAAAATAATTATTTTTGCATCGCTTTATTCTGAGGACTATAACTTTTTTACTTTTTCGCTGATGATGCTGAATGGCGGCTCGTTTTTTGCGGAACAAGATAACGCTTTCAGTAGTACCATGGTGATTTATTTCCGTCTTTTTGATCGCGTGTTATTCCACTTTTTGTTTGGCGGTATGAGAATAAAGCGTTGTTTTTTGCCTCTTTTTTTTTTTTTTTTTTTACGGTGTTCACTGAAGGGGTTAACTAGTGATATAGTTTTATAGGTGGGGTCGTTACAGACGCGGCGATACTAAATATGTGTACTTTTATTATTTGTTTTTTTTATTTAGATAAAGAAATGTATTTATGGGAATAATTTTTTTTTTTCTTTATTTAGGATTTTTTTTTTTTTTACACATGTGGAAATTTTTTTTTTAACTTTTTTACTTTGTCCCAGGGGGGGACATCACAGATCGGTGATCTGACAGTTTGCACAGCACTCTGTCAGATCAGCGATCTGACTTACAGCACTGCAGGCTTCACAGTGCCTGCTCTGAAGCCACCTTCCTCCCTGCAGGACCCGTGTGCCGTGGCCATTTTGGATCCAGGCCTGCAGGGAGGAGAGGTAAGAGACCCTCGCAGCAATGCGATCACATCGCGTTGCTGCGGGGGTCTCAGGGAAGCCCGCAGGGAGCCCCCTCCCTGCGCGATGTTTCCCTATGCCGCCGGAACACTGCGATCATGTTTGATCGCGGTGTGCCGGGGGGTTAACGTGCTGGGGGCGGTCCGTGACCGTTCCTGGCACTTAGTGCCGGATGTCAGCTGCGATAGGCAGCTGACACTCGGCCGCGCTCCCCCCGTGAGCGCGGCCGATCGCTATGACGTACTATCCCGTCGGTGGTCATACGGACCCACCTGACCTCGACGGGATAGTACGTCATATGTCAGAAAGGGGTTAATTGCTCACAATAACAGTACCTTTGACCAGGGGTGCACAAACTTTTACATGACACTATAATACAGGGTGAGTAATGTAATGTACGTGGGGGGCGGGGAATAAGTATTTGATCTCTTGCTGATTTTGTAACTTTTCCCACTGACAAAGACATGAACAGTCTATAATTAATTTTAACATTGAAACATTGAGAGATAAAATATCAAAAACAAAATCCAGAAAATCACATTGTATAAATTATATATATTTATTTGCAATTTGCAGTGAGAAGTAAGTATTTGATCCCTCTGGCAAACAAGACTTAATACTTGGTGGCAAAACCCTTGTTGGCAAGCACAGCAGTCAGAAGTTTTTTTGTAGTTGATGATGAGGTTTGCGCACAAGTCAGGAGGAATTTTGGCCCACTGCTGTGCGTTGTTGTGTCCCACGCTGTAATCCTCCATGTCTGGGGGATAATTAGTTTTCAATCTGGATGGAGCCAAGGTGCGACTGTCCAGGCTGAGACCCACTAGGGAATGAGATGCTGCGCGCGTAGCCTTAGTGACGTCACTGAGGCTGCGTTCCCAGCCGATATGAACTGCGGTGACCTCAGGACCGTGGGAAAATGCCAGTGATGAGGTCACCGCAGTTCAAGGTCAGTGTCTTCACAGCAGATCACCGAGATCTTGGCACTGTCCAGCTTGAAAACTTTTTACGCCCCAGACATGGATTACGGCGTGAGACAGAACAACGGACAGGTATGGAAAACTGTTGTTTTTTTATTTTATTTTTAATTACAGGAGATTGAGGGCGTCGGTGGAATTAGGCGAGGTTGTAAGTATGGTTTCATTTAGAATATTACAGAAGTCTTAGTCATTTTTTCAATTACAGGACTTTATTCTGGGTGTCTGTTTTTTTACAATGTGACTATGGGGTTAGTAATGGGGGCGCCTTATTGACTCCTCTCCATTACTAGCTTCTGGGCTTGATGTCACCTGACAATACAAAGGTGACATCAATCCCCCCCAACTATCACCCCATTTGCCACTTGGGAAGAGCCAGGCAAAGGGCCAGAATTGGCGCATATAATAGATGCACCATTTCTGGGCAGCAGAGGGCTGCTGTTTTTAGGCTGGTGGGGCAATATCCATGGCTGAGAATACCAGCCCCCAGCTGTGAGCTTTATAAAGGCTGGTTGTCAAAATGGGGGGAACCCCACACAGTTTATTTTCAAATTATTTGTTTAAATAATTAATTAAAACAGTGTGGGGACCCCTATATTCTTGATAACCAACCATGCAGAAGCTGACAGATGGGGTTGTAGCCCTCAACTGTGAGTTTTGCCTGGTTGGTTAAAGAAAATAGGGGGGAAGCCACGTTTTCATTCATTTAATTCATTATATCGCAGGCGGAGGCTGAGGAATACCCTGATCTTCCACTCCTGATGTCACTGTTACTAGTGGCAGCAGGTGTAGGATGATGGGGGTTAGAGTTCCAAAAGTCATCATCTGCTGTCATTGTTCTGACTTTAATATAACTCTCATCATTCTCCTCTGCTCCACCCACCGCTGGGGAACACTGTAGCGCTTCTTCCCTGGCGGCCATTCGTGTGGTACTGATGGGGCAACCTTATTACACACACAGACACGGATATCTCCGGTACTGGAAATAAACGGATGTGTGAAACCGGCCTAATACAGGATGTAACTCACGATCAGTACAGGATCAGTAATGTAATGTATGTACACAGTGACTGCACCAGCAGAATAGTGAGTGCAGCTCTGGGGTATAATACAGGATGTAACTCAGTATCAGTAATGTAATGTATGTACACAATGACTACACTAGCAGAATAGTGAGTGCAGCTCTGGGGTATAATACAGGATGTAACTCAGGATCAGTAATGTAATGTATGTACACCGGGACTGCACCAGCAGAATAGTGAGTGCAGCTCTGGAGTATAATACAAGAGGTAACTCAGGATCAGTAATGTAATGTATGTACACAGTGACTGCACCAGCAGAATAGTGAGTACAGCTCTGGGGTAGAATACAGGAGGTAACTCAGGATCAGTAATGTAATGTATGTACACAGTGACTGCACCAGCAGAATAGTGAGTGCAGCTCTGGAGTATAATATATGATGTAACTCAGGATCAGTAATGTAATGTATGTACACAGTGACTGCACCAGCAGAATAGTGAGTGCAGCTCTGGGGTATAATACAGGATGTAACTCAGGATCAGTAATGTAATGTATGTACACTGTGACTGCACCAGCAGAATAGTGAGTGCAGCTCTGGGGTATAATACAGGATGTAACTCAGGATCAGTAATGTAATGTATGTACACAGTGACTGCCCCAGCAGAATAGTGTCTGCAGCTCTGGGGTATAATACAGGATGTAACTCAGGATCAGTAATGTAATGTATGTACAGAGTGACTGCACCAGCAGAATAGTGAGTGCAGCTCTGGGGTATAATACAGGATGTAACTCAGGATCAGTAATGTAATGTATGTACACAGTGACTGCACCAGCAGAATAGTGAGTGCAGCTCTGGGGTATAATACAGGTTGTAACTCAGGATCAGTAATGTAATGTATGTACACAGTGACTGCACCAGCAGAATAGTGAGTGCAGCTCTGGGGTATAATACAGGTTGTAACTCAGGATCAGTAATGTAATATATGTACACAGTGACTGCACCAGCAGAATAGTGAGTGCAGCTCTGGAGTAGAATACAGGATGTAACTCAGGATCAGTAATGTAATGTATGTACACAGTGACTGCACCAGCAGAATAGTGAGTGCAGCTCTGGGGTATAATACAGATACATAGTATATATAATAATACACAGGTGGGGGTCACTATGTAATAATGTACAGGTGGGGGTCACTATGTAATAATATATAGGTGGGGCTCACTAAGTAATAATATACAGGTGGGGGTCACTATGTTATACACAGGTGGTGGGGGGTCACTATGTTATACACAGTTGGGGGGTCATTATGTTATACACAGGTGGTGGGGTCACTATGTTATACACAGGTGGTGGGGTCACTATGTTATACACAGGTGGTGGGGGTCACTATGTTATAGACAGGTGGTGGGGTCACTATGTTATACACAGGTGGTGGGGTCACTATGTTATACACAGGTGGTGGGGTCACTATGTTATAGACAGGTGGTGGGGTCACTATGTTATACACAGGTGGTGGGGTCACTATGTTATACACAGGTGGTGGGGTCACTATGTTATACACAGGTGGTGGTGTCACTATGTTATAGACAGGTGGGGCGGTCACTATGTTATACACAGGTGGTGGGGTCACTATGTTATACACAGGTGGTGGGGTCACTATGTTATACACAGGTGGTGGGGTCACTATGTTATAGACAGGTGGTGGGGTTACTATGTTATACACAGGTTGTGGAGGTCACTATGTTATACACAGGTGGTGGGGGGTCACTATGTTATACACAGTTGGGGGGTCACTATGTTATACACAGGTTGTGGGGTCACTATGTTATAGACAGGTGGTGGGGTCACTATGTTATACACAGGTGGTGGGGTCACTATGTTATACACAGGTGGTGGGGTCACTATGTTATACACAGGTGGTGGGGTCACTATGTTATAGACAGGTGGGGCGGTCACTATGTTATACACAGGTGGTGGGGTCACTATGTTATACACAGGTGGTGGGGTCACTATGTTATACACAGGTGGTGGGGTCACTATGTTATAGACAGGTGGTGGGGTTACTATGTTATACACAGGTTGTGGAGGTCACTATGTTATACACAGGTGGTGGGGTCACTATGTTATAGACAGGTGGGGCGGTCACTATGTTATAGACAGGTGGTGGGGTCACTATATCATACACAGGTGGGACGGTCACTATGTTGCAGTATATTAGTGACCTCTTCTCCCTGTCCTCCTTTCCTCCCTACGCTCACTGTCGGCTGTATTGGGGGGGGGAGGGCTGTGTTTCGGGGATGAATATATAGGTCATACATTCAGCTCTAATGGAAGGTTTTGTTTTATATGAAGACATCAAGGGTCCGGATAAAAGCCTCATTAATCACATTGGTGGAGGTCCGGGTGATCCGTGCAGAAAGCTCTCAGCTGCTGCACTTGGCTTGTAATAGCACGTAGCCCCCCGGGGTGAGCGGCATCATAAGACCCGTTATCTGCAGCCGGAGATGTGCTGAGTGCGGAGAACCTGGGATGAGAATAATGCCGATTACAGTCCAGCACGGCCCATTACACGCGAAAACACAGACCCTCACAGTGAGGGGAGAGGGGGAAGCTGCAGAATGATGCATGGGCTGTTCTAGATGTCACACTTAGTAGTTGTGATGGGGTCAGAATCCCCAGGGACTGACTGCTTTTACTGTGAAGAATCCTGCCCTATACTGATTAAGGAGCTGCCTTTCCGCCACACAGACAATGTGATAGGCCGAGGGTGGGCTGAGCCAGGGGGTAGAGGCATATGCGCCCCTGGTTCGATACTCTGGTAATAGATTAGGGTCACCCAGCTGCTGGAATTTTAGCAGCATGTACCTTTACATCACCCGCGGCGGCATCATAATCCGTAAAGATGCAGAGCATCCCACAGATTGTAATGCAGCTGCACATGGATTAAAGCAAGGGACGGTGCAGCTGAGGCACCTGACAGCCGGGTAGCGCTAAACAGTTCCTAAGCTAACAATTTGACAGGGGCACGCCGTCAGCTGTTGCTTTTATGTCGCTGTACTGTGTATATAAGAAGGCTGCATATATAGGAGTGATGTACTTCAAAACGGGGCTGAGAGGATTGATGTACTGCATGATGGGGCTGTACATAGAGGGGCTGAGAGGAGTGATGTACTACAGGATGGACCAATATATAAAGGGTCTGAGGAGTGAGGTACTGCAGGATGGGGCGGTATATAGGGGGGCTTAGGAGTAACATACTGCATGTTAGGGCTGTATATACAGGGGCTGAGAGGTTTCATGTGCTGCAGAATGGGGCAGTATATAAAGGAATGAGATGAGTGATGTACTACAGGGTGGGGCTGTATATAAAGGGGCTGAGAGGAGTGAGGTACTGCAGGATGGGTGCAGCATATAGAGGGGCTGAGGAGTGACATACAGCATGATAGGGCTGTATATACAGGGACTGAGAGGAGTGATGTACTATAGGACGGAGCAATATATAAAGGGTCTCAGGAGTGAGGTACTGCAGGATGGGGCGGTATATAGAGGGGCTTAGGAGTAACATACTGCATGTTAGAGCTGTATATACAGGGGCTGAGATGTTTCATGTGCTGCAGAATGGTCCAGTATATAAAAGAATGAGATGAGTAATGTACTGCAGTGTGGGGCTGTATATAGATGGGCTGAAAGGAGAGAGAAACTGCAGAATAGGGCTGTATATAAAGGAATGAGATGAGTGATGTACTACAGGGTGGGGCTGTATATAAAGGGGCCGAGAGGAGTGAGGTACTGCAGGATGGGTGCAGCATATAGAGGGGCTGAGGAGTGACATACAGCATGATAGGGCTGTATATACAGGGACTGAGAGGAGTGATGTACTGCAGAATGGCACTGTATATAAAGGAATGAGACGAGTTACTGCAAGATGGGGCTGTATTTAGATAAGCTGGGAAGAGTGATGTTCTGCAGGATAGGGTTGTATTTAGAGGAGTGATTATGACATGATGGGGCTGTGTATACAGGGGCTGAGAGAAGTGATGTACTGCAGAATGGGGCTGTACATACAGGGGCAGGGGGCAGAGATGTACTGCAAGATGGGGCTGTATTTAGATAAGCTGAGAGGAGTAATGCTCTGCAGAATAGGGCTGTATATATAGGAGCGATGTATGGCATGATGGGGCTGTGTATACAGGGGCTGAGAAGAGTGATGTACTGCAGAATGGGGTTGTATATACAGGGGCAGAGAGAAAAAATGTTCTGCAAGATGGGGTTTTATATAGATAGGCTGAGAGGAGTGATGTTCTAAATGGAGGAGGAGCAAACCATGTACAGCCGCTTCACAATCTGTAAGACAAGTCCACACAGGAGCACGGCCCTTCAGGTGACCAGAGCGCAGCGCTTGTAGGCTGTGACACCAGGTGAAATCGACCACTCAGCAGTACTCAGTCAGCCCCTGATCACTACGCGTCTTGACGTATCAGAGGGGCGTTCACCATACGGAGCGTCGCTCCTGTCCGTACCAGTCCGGGTTCACAGCAGGATTCCAAGAAAACCCTAACAGGCCCTGGTCATAAGAAGTTCACCCTGGTTTCCTCTCCAGCCCTGACAAGGGCGCTGCACGCCAATATTGGATTCGACCTCAGGTGGTGTCAGTAATATGAAACATATATTTGGGACGTGCAACAATAGGGCTACACACCCGTGAGTTTTCTAAGCGCAGCGCCTAGCAGAAACAGAGAAATGGATTACTGCTTAACCAGGGCTCATACCCACTTTGTGTTTATACTTAAATGAGCCCCCATGTCATGCTGAGCATAATGATAACTTTGTCTTTCTTCTACGAGAGTCATACACCGAGATATGGTTTGAGATGGCTTTTCATAACTTTGAAAAAGGGCAGTATTCAGCCTCCGAGTGAGGTCAGCACAGGGGGAGTGCCTTGGTTTTTGGCACAGGTATAAAATAATGAGACTTCATTTTTCACTAACTTTTGTCCATGAAGCTAGCCGAGAGATGCTCTGTAATGCATCTTGATGTATCGCCCCTCCCCTGCACAGCATGGTGACTATGAAATGATATGAAAGAAATGTAAGTCTATTTTCATCTTTAATCCCCTTTATTTTTCTAATCGTCTGTATATACGATAGTTGTCTCTTTTTATAATATCTTGCTAAACTTTTGTAAACACTGCCTACCTTTTGGAGTAAAATATATAAAATATATAAAATTACTAGCTTCATTTATCATTGCTCTATAACGTACTTTCCCGTTCTCTGAAGTAAATTACGCTACTAATTAGGTTGGCTCCTGACCCATTATTAATTAAGGAACAGGAGCTGGTGGCAGCGGAATAGTCCTGCGCTGGTGGGTAACGCTGGCAGTGACAGAACAAAGTTCTTATAGTGTATTGCTCGGCTGCGGCTGGGAATAATTATATTACCCTCACTGCAGTGTGTGCCCCACAGCCAGTACATAGCAGGCAGCCTTTCTGGCGACTAATTATGCTAGGTGCAGTTCCATGACTGACCTGAGGGTAAGGGGGACGCCAGAGAACTGGGAAGTGGGATATAGATAAATCCCTTTCAAAAAAGAACCGGGGACAACCAAACAACCCCAGTTCATGACATATTGGTGCTAGCGGTGGGGATGATATAAATATCCCCCTGTGATTCATGACATCTGGGAAAATATGTTACCATCTGGGTGGAATAATTATTATACTACCAGTGATGACGGCTGGGGGGGTTTCATTATAATCAGGGGATAATATGTTATTATAGTATGGGGGGATTATTATTGCAAGGAGGTAAGTGATTATGATAGGGTCGGGGGGATTTCTGTTGAAGCATCTTTGTATAAATGGAGATTAAGTGCAGATTGAGGCCGGTTCTTACTGGCCGCAGGTTTTGCTGCATTAACAATATGTAAAGCATTTGTGATTAATTACTAATGATTCAGCAGGAAGAGACTGAGTTGTAGGAAATGGTTTGTTAGTAGCCGCAGCTCGGGCGCCCACTGAGTGCTACACGAGAGCCAAGGATGGGCTGCACCTCGGACACACGCTACATGAGAGCCAAGGATGGGCCGCACCTCAGACACACACTACACGAGAGCCAAGGATGGGCCGCACCTCAGACACACGCTACATGAGAGCCAAGGATGGGCCGCACCTCAGACACACGCTACATGAGAGCCAAGGATGGGCCGCACCTCAGACACACACTACATGAGAGCCAAGGATGGGCCGCACCTCAGACACACACTACACGAGAGCCAAGGATGGGCCGCACCTCAGACACACGCTACATGAGAGCCAAGGATGGGCCGCACCTCAGACACACGCTACATGAGAGCCAAGGATGGGCCGCACCTCAGACACACACTACATGAGAGCCAAGGACAAGCCGCACCTCAGACACACACTACATGAGAGCCAAGGATGGGCGGCACCTCGGACACACACTACATGAGAGCCAAGGATGGGCGGCACCTCAGACACACGCTACATGAGAGCCAATTATGGGCCGCACCTCGGACACACGCTACACGAGAGCCAAGGATGGGCCGCACCTCAGACACACACTACACGAGAGCCAAGGATGGGCCGCACCTCAGACACACGCTACATGAGAGCCAAGGATGGGCCGCACCTCAGACACACGCTACATGAGAGCCAAGGATGGGCCGCACCTCAGACACACACTACATGAGAGCCAAGGATGGGCCGCACCTCGGACACACACTACATGAGAGCCAAGGATGGGCGGCACCTCGGACACACACTACATGAGAGCCAAGGATGGGCGGCACCTCAGACACACGCTACATGAGAGCCAAGGATGGGCGGCACCTCAGACACACGCTACATGAGAGCCAAGGATGGGCCGCACCTCGGACACACACTACATGAGAGCCAAGGATGGGCCGCACCTCGGACACACACTACATGACAGCCAAGGATGGGCGGCACCTCGGACACACACTACATGAGAGCCAAGGATGGGCGGCACCTCAGACACACACTACATGAGAGCCAAGGATGGGCCGCACCTCAGACACACGCTACATGAGAGCCAAGGATGGGCCGCACCTCAGACACACGCTACATGAGAGCCAAGGATGGGCCGCACCTCAGACACACGCTACATGAGAGCCAAGGATGGGCCGCACCTCGGACACACGCTACATGAGAGCCAAGGATGGGCCGCACCTCAGACACACGCTACATGAGAGCCAAGGATGGGCCGCACCTCAGACACACGCTACATGAGAGCCAAGGATGGGCCGCACCTCAGACACACACTACATGAGAGCCAAGGATGGGCCGCACCTCAGACACACACTACATGAGAGCCAAGGATGGGCCGCACCTCAGACACACACTACATGAGAGCCAAGGATGGGCGGCACATCGGACACACGCTACATGAGAGCCAAGGATGGGCCGCACCTCGGACACACGCTACATGAGAGCCAAGGATGGGCCGCACCTCAGACACACACTACATGAGAGCCAAGGATGGGCGGCACCTCAGACACACGCTACATGAGAGCCAAGGATGGGCCGCACCTCAGACACACGCTACATGAGAGCCAAGGATGGGCCGCACCTCGGACACACGCTACATGAGAGCCAAGGATGGGCCGCACCTCAGACACACACTACATGAGAGCCAAGGATGGGCGGCACCTCGGACACACGCTACATGAGAGCCAAGGATGGGCCGCACCTCAGACACACACTACATGAGAGCCAAGGATGGGCAGCACCTCGGACACACGCTACATGAGAGCCAAGGATGGGCTGCATCTCAGACACACACTACATGAGAGCCAAGGATGGGCCGCACCTCAGACACACACTACATGAGAGCCAAGGATGGGCCGCACCTCAGACACACGCTACATGACAGCCAAGGATGGGCCGCACCTCAGACACACATATACGAGACCCAAGCCTAAGAACAGGTTGCGCCACTCATGGGGATGGGCCACGCCACGCATGGGCCGGGACTATGTGCTCACTCCAGGCTATAAATTGCCATCCATCCTCTGGTGATTGGGTCAGGTGATCTAATACAAGGCTACTGCAGGGTTACAAAGCAAACCTGTCATCTCATGATAACCTGTAGAAGAGAGCAGGTGGGTGGGACTCATGCCCTACAATAAGAAAAAAAACTTGCTTTCCATCCTTTCTCAGCATGCTTTTCTTCTCCCATTGACCAATATTTCAACAGTCCACCTATTAAAAATACACCCCCACTTCCTGTAGAGAGACAAAGATCCTCTCTCACTTCCTCTAAGGACAAAGACCCACCCCCACCTCCTAGAAAGCAACAAAGACCCGCCCCCACTTCCTGCAGAGACAAAGACCCGCCCCCACTTCCTGTAGAGACAAAGACTCACCCCCCCTTCATGTATTGACACAGCCCCACCTCTACTTCCTATAGAAACACAGCCCCACCTCCACTTCCTGTAGAGACACAGCCCCATCCCCACTTCCTGTAGAGACACAGCCCCATCCCCACTTCCTGTAGAGACACAGCCCCACCTCCACTTCCTGTAGAGACACAGCCCCACCTCCACTTCCTGTAGAGACACAGCCCCACCTCCGCTTCCTGTAGAGACACAGCCCCACCTCCGCTTCCTGTAGAGACACAGCCCCACCTCCACTTCCTGTAGAGACACAACCCCACCCCCCTTCCTGTAGAGACACAGCCCCATCCCCACTTCCTGTAGAGGCACAGTCCCACCTCCACTTCCTGTAGAGACACAGCCCCACCTCCACTTCCTGTAGAGACACAGCCCCACCTCCACTTCCTGTGAAGACACAGCCCCATCCCCACTTCCTGTAGAAAGAGACAGCCCCATCCCCACTTCCTGTAGACACAGCCCCACTTCTACTTTCTGTAGAGACACAGCCCCATCCCCACTTCCTGTAGAAAGAGACAGCCCCATCCCCACTTCCTGTAGACACAGCCCAACCTCTACTTTCTGTAGAGACACAGCCCCATCCCCACTTCCTGTAGATACAGCCCCACCTCCACTTCCTGTAGAGACACAGCCCCACCTCCACTTCCTGTAATCCGCCTCGGTGTTTCTGCTGCTAGAGATGGATTAGCCCTAACAACAGGCAGCGCACAAGTTAAACACAAGGGAGACACCCAGTGAGTGGCACTTTGCAGAGATTTTTGGAGCTGTGAGGGTCATGCTGGATTTTCTTACCCACTGCACCCTGGTGCTGGGACTCCTGATTCCACCTCAGTGGTGGCTAATATTAATCTTGGGGCCTCTCCATGCTCCTCCCAGCAGCCTTCCCTATAGATCCTGATATCAGGTCGTGGCCCGGTGTTTGGGGACACGTGATGAGTGTGTAATGTGCAGGATGTTTCCAGGACGCGGGAGCTTCAGTCTCTCTCATTGTGTAGGGGATAACCTGCTGCAGCGGGATGATTCACTGATCCAATTAGCGGTGCCCTCCTGACGGGTGCTGTACGACACGGGCACAATTACCCAGATAACCGCTCGCTGTGCGCACAATACACAATATTATTGCACTATAAATTATCACGCTCCACGGAATTGTGCCCGCCATGACAATAGGACCCGAGCTCAGCCGTCTCTAGAAGAAGCAGCCACATCCTGAGACGCTGGCACAATGGGCACGACGTGCATTCAGTCTGCACAAAGGCTCCGCGCCTCGCCACCCGATAAATACATTTTTCCTCTGATTTTGAAGACGCTGCGCTTTGCATTGATGCCACAAATAGCCGCCATTCATCAAACAGGTGCCGTATTAATGCCTCGATCGCTGGCAGCGCAGCGGACCCTGCGCCACATATGCGCACACTGCACGTTTATTAAAGGGACAGGGCGTCATAAGGCAGGGCTTATGGGTAAAAGGTCACGTCTCGCTCCAATGAACAGTCACAAGCAGCGAGGCTCCCATTCATCCGTGGGTGCATGAGCCGATGACCTGTGCCTACACCCTGGCATTAAAGGGTCCAGCACAAAGCACAGTGCCCCCTACTCGCATGCTCTTGCCTGGGGCAGTTTAATATTTCATTGATGTCTAGTCCATTTGGAAAGCACAGTCCTAATCTGGGAGCCCCTCTTATCACATGCCCCCCTCATGCAGTAAATTCTGTAACCCCTTATTGACTGGTATATTTTGGAACTTATCGTATGCCCCTTAGCACCATGGTCCTGTATTCTGCCCCATTCAGTGATGGCCGCAGGTTGGATGTGTGACCCGACCCCGGTGATGTACAGGGCCACCTCGTCCATGGCCTTTGTGACAGTGAATATCTCGGAGCCTCTGACCCTACGGTGCGGGGTCTCCTCTAGATGGAGATTTGTGTTACCGGCATATTGGCCGTGCCACCGGGTGGCGATTACTGGCCACGTTTCCGCACAATCACACGCTCCGCACGCTCAGGTGGGAGATTTCACTTCTGTTCTGTATCTGCTGCCAAACTCCAACCTGCAGGATTCCCCCTCGACTCTGGGGCTGCCATTAACGTAGAGAAGCCGGCCGGGCGGAAAGCGCGGATCTGCGAATATGATGAATGCGAGGCGTGCGGCGCTCCTGGGAGAGCTGCCATCTCCCAGGAATTAGTCAATACATGGAACGTCAAGCAGGGAAATAATGGAAGCATGGACTGGAGGGATGGGAGTAATCCCCCCGAAAATAGAAACGCCGCCCCATGCTCACACGGCAGATCAATGCAGACACGACGAGCATCACTCCCAACAGACCCTCAGCTCCAGTCATCGGTGTACCCAGCCTAGCCACTAAGGTCTGCGCTGGTGATCATGTACATCGCCATCGTGGTCCGCAGCGTTGTACAGTCACCATGTTACACACATGTTCTGGGTCCAGGCTCTGCTCCCTTCACCCCGGCCCGCTAAACTCTCCGGTGCCCCATGGAAGGCTTAGCAGGTGGCCCAGCTGCTCCATGTGATTGTCTACCTAGACCTATACAAGTCTCACCGGTACACACTTGGAGTGCGGTCTGCCTGCAGCTTCCACATAAGTACCCATGCTATCTGTGGTGTCTGGGACGTCACCGGTCTACCTGCAGCTTTCAATATCTCTGCTACCTGTTTGTAGTTTCAGGGCATCTCCTATCTGCCTGCAGCTTTTAATACCTCTGCTGTCTGTGGTCTTCCACAAGTTTCCGGTCTCCATGCAGCTTCCAGCACCTCTGCTACCGGTTTGCTGTTTTCAGCAGCTCTCCTGCTACCTACTGTATCTACTGCCTCCAGGACATTTCCTGTCTGCCTGCAGCTTCCAGTATCTCAGCTACATGTGTGCGGTCTCCAGAAGTCTCCTGACTGCATGTGACTTCCAGCACCTCTGCCACCTGTCTGCGGTCTCCTGGACATCTCCAATCTGCCTGTGGCTTCCAATATCTCTGGTACCTTTCTGCGGTCTCCTGGATGTCGCCAATATGCCAATATGCCTGTGGCTTCCATTATCTCTGCTACTTGTCTGTGGTCTCCTGGACATGTCCAATCTGCCAGTGGCTTCCAATAGCTATGGTACCTTTCTGCGGTCTCCTCGATGTTGCCAATATGCCTGTGGCTTCCAGTATCTCTGCTACTTGTCTGTGGTCTCCTGGACGTCTCCAATCTGCCTGTGGCTTCCAATATCTACGGTACCTTTCTGTGGTCTCCTCGATGTTGCCAATATACCTGTGGCTTCCAGTATCTCTGCTACTTGTCTGTGGTCTCCTGGACGTCTCCAATCTGCCTGTGGCTTCCAATATCTATGGTACCTTTCTGCGGTTTCGTGGACATCTCAATCTGCCTGTGGCTTTCGTACCTCTGCTACCTGTCTGCGGTCTCCTGCATGCCTCCTGTCTGCCTGCGGCTTCCAGCACCTGTGATTCCTGTCTGTGGTCTTCAGGACCTCTGGTAACTGTTTCCCGTGTGCCTAAACTGGCTGCTGCACCGACGCCTGTGGCCCTGTGCCCACCTGGACCTTGAGCTTTGAGGATCCACCTCATCATTTCTGTCCTCTGTAGCCCCTCCGGGCACAGGTCTGTCCTCTGTAGCCCCTTCGGGCACAGGTCCATCCTCTGTAGCCCTTCCAGGCACAGGTCCATCCTCTGTAGCCCCTCCCAGTGCATGTCTCACGGCTCTTCATTGTTGTTTTTAGTTCTGGGGCTTTTGATGTCATTCAGATTTCCTGACTAAGGGAGAGGTTTGTGGGTTTTTTCATCAGCATCGGAAGATATGGCGTCAGCTGCGGTGTGGTATTGTCCAGGGCATGGCGGTGGATCTTTTATCGGACTGTCATGATCACATATTTGGTAGTGCCTGTAATATGGCGTCTCTACATCTCTCGCTATGGATCAGCCTGATGCCTGCTTGTTACGGGGGGCATCATAATTTGCAAAATAATGAGTAAAAGCCCCCCCCTCCCCAAAAAAAAAAAAAAAATGAGGGTGCATTGGGTGGTGCCGGTCTCTGCACAGGCAATGCCCCGGGCGGTGCCTGTCTCTGCGCAGGCAATACACCGGGCGGTGCCAGTCTCTGCACAGACAATGCCCCAGGTGGTGCCAGTCTCTGCACAGACAATGCCCCGGGAGCTGCCCATCTCTGCTCAGACTATGCCCCGGGAGGAGCCCGTCTCTGCTCAGACTATGCCCTGGGAGGTGCCCATCTCTGCTCAGACTATGCCCCGGGTGGTGCCAGTCTCTGCATAAACAATGCCCCGGGAGGTGCCCATCTCTGCTCAGACTATGCCCCGGGTGGTGCCAGTCTCTGCATAAACAATGCCCCGGGAGGTGCCCATCTCTGCTCAGACTATGCCCCGGGTGGTGCCAGTCTCTGCTCAGACTATGCCCCGGGAGGTGCCCATCTCTGCTCAGACTATGCCCCGAGCAGCTTCTCAGATTTCCGCTCTCGGATTATTGTGTCTCTTGTAATCTCATTACTGTCAGGTTATTAAGGGTTACAGCTCCACACAAAGCAGATTCCACAGTTGGAGTGGGATGTGGTGCCACAGACGTGCCCGTGGATAGGTCCAGACTGATGCGTTGCCTGCACTGACACACTGTAACACTCAGGACAGTTCTGTGCTGCTGTGTTCAGCTCGCAGAGGACGGTCACAGTGGATACAATGTAACAAGCGCTGCGAGTGTTACTATGAGATTACAGAAATCCTGAGCGGATTATTAGAGGCGTGTGGCGAATGTTCTCTCCAGATAGCGCCATCTCACCGTCCTGCGGCGCTCTCAGCACCATGGGGGGAGTGTTACATGAAGAGCGCACTCCACAGGAGCCGCACCACAAAGACCAGCAGGAAAGGGTAATGGAGTCGCAAACAATCACAGAAACTAAGTACAGCTGAGAGGCGCTCGCCTCACCCCCTGGAGGTGACTGCAGAATAGTGACTGCAGCTCTGGAGGTGACTGGAGGATAAGACACGATGTAACAGCAGAATAGTGACCGCAGCTCTGGAGGTAACTGGAGGATAAGACACGATGTAACAGCAGAATAGTGACCGCAGCTCTGGAGGTAACTGGAGGATAACAATTCCGCAGCCTCCCGTCCCTCCATAACAGCGGGCAGCTCTCTGTAACGCTCCGCACACCGCGGCGACATCACGTCTGCCTGTTATATATTTAATTGCTCCAGGAAAAGATTCAGTAATCCACGTAGTATAAAGTGTGAGGACGGCGACAGCGTGAGATTAATCTGCTCGTTACCTGCGAGGACGCGGCCTCCAATAATAACACTGTTACAGTCAATTACCCCGACGTGATTGAACATGGCGAGCTACACTTATCCCTATCAATCACCGGAGACCCGAGCCTCACCCCGACGTCACTGCGCGGAGTAATGAGGCGATGACATCATCAGAAGCAGGCGGAATGTAAAGCAGAGGCGTGACATCATCAGAGCACAGCGACAAACGACGTCTGCAGAAAGGAGCAGGAAATGGACGAGGGTCGAGAGCGGCAGAGGTCCCGGATCGCAGAGCGGCAGAGGTTCCGGATCCCAGAGCGGCAGAGGTCCCGGATCCCAGAGCGGCAGAGGTCCCGTATCGGAGAGCGGCAGAGGTCCCGGATCACAGAGCGGCAGAGGTTCCACATTGCAGATCGGCAGAGGTCCCGGATCACAGAGCGGCAGAGGTCCCGGATCTCAGAGCGGCAGAGGTCCCGCATCGCAGAGCGGCAGAGGTCCCGGATCACAGAGCGGCAGAGGTCCCGTATCGGAGAGCGGCAGAGGTCCCGGATCACAGAGCGGCAGAGGTCCCGCATCGCAGAGCAGCAGAGGTCCCGTATCGGAGAGCGGCAGAGGTCCCGGATCCCAGAGCGGCAGAGGTCCCGGATCCCAGAGCGGCAGAGGTCCCGTATCGGAGAGCGGCAGAGGTCCCGGATCCCAGAGCGGCAGAGGTCCCGGATCTCAGAGCGGCAGAGGTCCCGGATCCCAGAGCGGCAGAGGTCCCGGATCCCAGAGCGGCAGAGGTCCCGGATCCCAGAGCGGCAGAGGTCCCGGATCCCAGAGCGGCAGAGGTCCCGGATCCCAGAGCGGCAGAGGTCCCGTATCGGAGAGCGGCAGAGGTCCCGGATCCCAGAGCGGCAGAGGTCCCGGATCCCAGAGCGGCAGAGGTTCCACATTGCAGATCGGCAGAGGTCCCGGATCACAGAGCGGCAGAGGTCCCGGATCTCAGAGCGGCAGAGGTCCCGCATCGCAGAGCGGCAGAGGTCCCGGATCACAGAGCGGCAGAGGTCCCGCATCGCAGAGCAGCAGAGGTCCCGGATCACAGAGCGGCAGAGGTCCCGTATCGGAGAGCGGCAGAGGTCCCGGATCACAGAGCGGAAGAGGTTCCACATTGCAGATTGGCAGAGGTCCCGGATCCCAGAGCGGCAGAGGTCCCGGATCCCAGAGCGGCAGAGGTCCCGGATCACAGAGCGGCCGAGGTCCCGGATCCCAGAGCGGCAGAGGTCCCGGATCCCAGAGCGGCAGAGGTCCCGGATCCCAGAGCGGCAGAGGTCCCGGATCCCAGAGCGGCAGAGGTCCCGGATCCCAGAGCGGCAGAGGTCCCGGATCCCAGAGCGGCAGAGGTCCCGGATCCCAGAGCGGCAGAGGTCCCGGATCCCAGAGCGGCAGAGGTCCCGGATCCCAGAGCGGCAGAGGTCCCGTATCGGAGAGCGGCAGAGGTCCCGGATCCCAGAGCGGCAGAGGTCCCGGATCCCAGAGCGGCAGAGGTTCCACATTGCAGATCGGCAGAGGTCCCGGATCACAGAGCGGCAGAGGTCCCGGATCTCAGAGCGGCAGAGGTCCCGCATCGCAGAGCGGCAGAGGTCCCGGATCACAGAGCGGCAGAGGTCCCGCATCGCAGAGCAGCAGAGGTCCCGGATCACAGAGCGGCAGAGGTCCCGTATCGGAGAGCGGCAGAGGTCCCGGATCACAGAGCGGAAGAGGTTCCACATTGCAGATTGGCAGAGGTCCCGGATCCCAGAGCGGCAGAGGTCCCGGATCCCAGAGCGGCAGAGGTCCCGGATCACAGAGCGGCCGAGGTCCCGGATCCCAGAGCGGCAGAGGTCCCGGATCCCAGAGCGGCAGAGGTCCCGGATCCCAGAGCGGCAGAGGTCCCGGATCCCAGAGCGGCAGAGGTCCCGGATCCCAGAGCGGCAGAGGTCCCGGATCCCAGAGCGGCAGAGGTCCCGGATCCCAGAGCGGCAGAGGTCCCGGATCCCAGAGCGGCAGAGGTCCCGGATCCCAGAGCGGCAGAGGTCCCGGATCCCAGAGCGGCAGAGGTCCCGGATCCCAGAGCGACAGAGGTCCCGGATCCCAGAGCGGCAGAGGTCCCGGATCACAGAGCGGCAGAGGTCCCGGATCACAGAGCGGCAGAGGCCCCAAATGACAGAGCGGCAAAGGTCCCGGATCACAGAGCGGCAGAGATCCCAAATGATAGAGCGGCAGAGGTCCCGGATCGCAGAGCGGCAGAGGTCCCGGATCTCAGAGCGGCAGAGGTCCCGGATCAAAGAGCGGCAGAGGTCCCGGATCACAGAGCGGCAGAGGTCCCGGATCACAGAGCGGCAGAGGTCCCGGATCACAGAGCGGCAGAGGCCCCGGATCACAGAGCGGCAGAGGCCCCGGATCACAGAGCGGCAGAGGTCCCGGATCACAGAGCGGCAGAGGTCCCGGATCACAGAGCGGCAGAGGTCCCGGATCACAGAGCGGCAGAGGTCCCAGATCACAGAGCGGCAGAGGTCCCGGATCACAGAGCGGCTGAGGTCCCGGATCGCTGAGCGGCAGAGGTCCCGGATCACAGAGCGGCAGAGGTCCCGGATCACAGAGCGGCAGAGGCCCCGGATCACAGAGCGGCAGAGGTCCCGGATCACAGAGCGGCAGAGGTCCCGGATCACAGAGCGGCAGAGGTCCCGGATCACAGAGCGGCAGAGGTCCCGGATCACAGAGCGGCAGAGGTCCCGGATCACAGAGCGGCAGAGGTACCGGATCACAGAGCGGCAGAGGTCCCAAATCACAGAGCGGCAGAGGTCCCAAATCACAGAGCGGCAGAGGTCCCGGATCACAGAGCGGCAGAGGTCCCGGATCACAGAGCGGCTGAGGTCCCGGATCGCTGAGCGGCAGAGGTCCCGGATCCCAGAGCGGCAGAGGTCCCGGATCCCAGAGCGGCAGAGGTCCCGGATCACAGAGCGGCAGAGGTCCCGGATCCCAGAGCGGCAGAGGTTCCACATTGCAGATCGGCAGAGGTCCCGGATCACAGAGCGGCAGAGGTCCCGGATCTCAGAGCGGCAGAGGTCCCGCATCGCAGAGCGGCAGAGGTCCCGGATCACAGAGCGGCAGAGGTCCCGCATCGCAGAGCAGCAGAGGTCCCGGATCACAGAGCGGCAGAGGTCCCGTATCGGAGAGCGGCAGAGGTCCCGGATCACAGAGCGGAAGAGGTTCCACATTGCAGATTGGCAGAGGTCCCGGATCCCAGAGCGGCCGAGGTCCCGGATCCCAGAGCGGCAGAGGTCCCGGATCCCAGAGCGGCAGAGGTCCCGGATCCCAGAGCGGCAGAGGTCCCGGATCCCAGAGCGGCAGAGGTCCCGGATCCCAGAGCGGCAGAGGTCCCGGATCCCAGAGCGGCAGAGGTCCCGGATCCCAGAGCGGCAGAGGTCCCGGATCCCAGAGCGGCAGAGGTCCCGGATCCCAGAGCGGCAGAGGTCCCGGATCCCAGAGCGGCAGAGGTCCCGGATCCCAGAGCGACAGAGGTCCCGGATCCCAGAGCGGCAGAGGTCCCGGATCACAGAGCGGCAGAGGTCCCGGATCACAGAGCGGCAGAGGCCCCAAATGACAGAGCGGCAAAGGTCCCGGATCACAGAGCGGCAGAGATCCCAAATGATAGAGCGGCAGAGGTCCCGGATCGCAGAGCGGCAGAGGTCCCGGATCTCAGAGCGGCAGAGGTCCCGGATCAAAGAGCGGCAGAGGTCCCGGATCACAGAGCGGCAGAGGTCCCGGATCACAGAGCGGCAGAGGTCCCGGATCACAGAGCGGCAGAGGTCCCGGATCACAGAGCGGCAGAGGCCCCGGATCACAGAGCGGCAGAGGTCCCGGATCACAGAGCGGCAGAGGTCCCGGATCACAGAGCGGCAGAGGTCCCGTATCGGAGAGCGGCAGAGGTCCCGGATCACAGAGCGGCAGAGGTCCCGCATCGCAGAGCAGCAGAGGTCCCGTATCGGAGAGCGGCAGAGGTCCCGGATCCCAGAGCGGCAGAGGTCCCGGATCCCAGAGCGGCAGAGGTCCCGTATCGGAGAGCGGCAGAGGTCCCGGATCCCAGAGCGGCAGAGGTCCCGGATCTCAGAGCGGCAGAGGTCCCGGATCCCAGAGCGGCAGAGGTCCCGGATCCCAGAGCGGCAGAGGTCCCGGATCCCAGAGCGGCAGAGGTCCCGGATCCCAGAGCGGCAGAGGTCCCGGATCCCAGAGCGGCAGAGGTCCCGTATCGGAGAGCGGCAGAGGTCCCGGATCCCAGAGCGGCAGAGGTCCCGGATCCCAGAGCGGCAGAGGTTCCACATTGCAGATCGGCAGAGGTCCCGGATCACAGAGCGGCAGAGGTCCCGGATCTCAGAGCGGCAGAGGTCCCGCATCGCAGAGCGGCAGAGGTCCCGGATCACAGAGCGGCAGAGGTCCCGCATCGCAGAGCAGCAGAGGTCCCGGATCACAGAGCGGCAGAGGTCCCGTATCGGAGAGCGGCAGAGGTCCCGGATCACAGAGCGGAAGAGGTTCCACATTGCAGATTGGCAGAGGTCCCGGATCCCAGAGCGGCAGAGGTCCCGGATCCCAGAGCGGCAGAGGTCCCGGATCACAGAGCGGCCGAGGTCCGGGATCCCAGAGCGGCAGAGGTCCCGGATCCCAGAGCGGCAGAGGTCCCGGATCCCAGAGCGGCAGAGGTCCCGGATCCCAGAGCGGCAGAGGTCCCGGATCCCAGAGCGGCAGAGGTCCCGGATCCCAGAGCGGCAGAGGTCCCGGATCCCAGAGCGGCAGAGGTCCCGGATCCCAGAGCGGCAGAGGTCCCGTATCGGAGAGCGGCAGAGGTCCCGGATCCCAGAGCGGCAGAGGTCCCGGATCCCAGAGCGGCAGAGGTTCCACATTGCAGATCGGCAGAGGTCCCGGATCACAGAGCGGCAGAGGTCCCGGATCTCAGAGCGGCAGAGGTCCCGCATCGCAGAGCGGCAGAGGTCCCGGATCACAGAGCGGCAGAGGTCCCGCATCGCAGAGCAGCAGAGGTCCCGGATCACAGAGCGGCAGAGGTCCCGTATCGGAGAGCGGCAGAGGTCCCACATTGCAGATTGGCAGAGGTCCCGGATCCCAGAGCGGCAGAGGTCCCGGATCCCAGAGCGGCAGAGGTCCCGGATCACAGAGCGGCCGAGGTCCCGGATCCCAGAGCGGCAGAGGTCCCGGATCCCAGAGCGGCAGAGGTCCCGGATCCCAGAGCGGCAGAGGTCCCGGATCCCAGAGCGGCAGAGGTCCCGGATCCCAGAGCGGCAGAGGTCCCGGATCCCAGAGCGGCAGAGGTCCCGGATCCCAGAGCGGCAGAGGTCCCGGATCCCAGAGCGGCAGAGGTCCCGGATCCCAGAGCGGCAGAGGTCCCGGATCCCAGAGCGACAGAGGTCCCGGATCCCAGAGCGGCAGAGGTCCCGGATCACAGAGCGGCAGAGGTCCCGGATCACAGAGCGGCAGAGGCCCCAAATGACAGAGCGGCAAAGGTCCCGGATCACAGAGCGGCAGAGATCCCAAATGATAGAGCGGCAGAGGTCCCGGATCGCAGAGCGGCAGAGGTCCCGGATCTCAGAGCGGCAGAGGTCCCGGATCAAAGAGCGGCAGAGGTCCCGGATCACAGAGCGGCAGAGGTCCCGGATCACAGAGCGGCAGAGGTCCCGGATCACAGAGCGGCAGAGGTCCCGGATCACAGAGCGGCAGAGGCCCCGGATCACAGAGCGGCAGAGGTCCCGGATCACAGAGCGGCAGAGGTCCCGGATCACAGAGCGGCAGAGGTCCCGGATCACAGAGCGGCAGAGGTCCCAGATCACAGAGCGGCAGAGGTCCCGGATCACAGAGCGGCTGAGGTCCCGGATCGCTGAGCGGCAGAGGTCCCGGATCACAGAGCGGCAGAGGTCCCGGATCACAGAGCGGCAGAGGCCCCGGATCACAGAGCGGCAGAGGTCCCGGATCACAGAGCGGCAGAGGTCCCGGATCACAGAGCGGCAGAGGTCCCGGATCACAGAGCGGCAGAGGTCCCAGATCACAGAGCGGCAGAGGTCCCGGATCACAGAGCGGCAGAGGTACCGGATCACAGAGCGGCAGAGGTCCCAAATCACAGAGCGGCAGAGGTCCCAAATCACAGAGCGGCAGAGGTCCCGGATCACAGAGCGGCAGAGGTCCCGGATCACAGAGCGGCTGAGGTCCCGGATCGCTGAGCGGCAGAGGTCCCGGATCCCAGAGCGGCAGAGGTCCCGGATCCCAGAGCGGCAGAGGTCCCGGATCACAGAGCGGCAGAGGTCCCGGATCCCAGAGCGGCAGAGGTTCCACATTGCAGATCGGCAGAGGTCCCGGATCACAGAGCGGCAGAGGTCCCGGATCTCAGAGCGGCAGAGGTCCCGCATCGCAGAGCGGCAGAGGTCCCGGATCACAGAGCGGCAGAGGTCCCGCATCGCAGAGCAGCAGAGGTCCCGGATCACAGAGCGGCAGAGGTCCCGTATCGGAGAGCGGCAGAGGTCCCGGATCACAGAGCGGAAGAGGTTCCACATTGCAGATTGGCAGAGGTCCCGGATCCCAGAGCGGCAGAGGTCCCGGATCCCAGAGCGGCAGAGGTCCCGGATCACAGAGCGGCCGAGGTCCCGGATCCCAGAGCGGCAGAGGTCCCGGATCCCAGAGCGGCAGAGGTCCCGGATCCCAGAGCGGCAGAGGTCCCGGATCCCAGAGCGGCAGAGGTCCCGGATCCCAGAGCGGCAGAGGTCCCGGATCCCAGAGCGGCAGAGGTCCCGGATCCCAGAGCGGCAGAGGTCCCGGATCCCAGAGCGGCAGAGGTCCCGGATCCCAGAGCGGCAGAGGTCCCGGATCCCAGAGCGGCAGAGGTCCCGGATCCCAGAGCGACAGAGGTCCCGGATCCCAGAGCGGCAGAGGTCCCGGATCACAGAGCGGCAGAGGTCCCGGATCACAGAGCGGCAGAGGCCCCAAATGACAGAGCGGCAAAGGTCCCGGATCACAGAGCGGCAGAGATCCCAAATGATAGAGCGGCAGAGGTCCCGGATCGCAGAGCGGCAGAGGTCCCGGATCTCAGAGCGGCAGAGGTCCCGGATCAAAGAGCGGCAGAGGTCCCGGATCACAGAGCGGCAGAGGTCCCGGATCACAGAGCGGCAGAGGTCCCGGATCACAGAGCGGCAGAGGTCCCGGATCACAGAGCGGCAGAGGCCCCGGATCACAGAGCGGCAGAGGTCCCGGATCACAGAGCGGCAGAGGTCCCGGATCACAGAGCGGCAGAGGTCCCGGATCACAGAGCGGCAGAGGTCCCAGATCACAGAGCGGCAGAGGTCCCGGATCACAGAGCGGCTGAGGTCCCGGATCGCTGAGCGGCAGAGGTCCCGGATCACAGAGCGGCAGAGGTCCCGGATCACAGAGCGGCAGAGGCCCCGGATCACAGAGCGGCAGAGGTCCCGGATCACAGAGCGGCAGAGGTCCCGGATCACAGAGCGGCAGAGGTCCCGGATCACAGAGCGGCAGAGGTCCCAGATCACAGAGCGGCAGAGGTCCCGGATCACAGAGCGGCAGAGGTACCGGATCACAGAGCGGCAGAGGTCCCAAATCACAGAGCGGCAGAGGTCCCAAATCACAGAGCGGCAGAGGTCCCGGATCACAGAGCGGCAGAGGTCCCGGATCACAGAGCGGCTGAGGTCCCGGATCGCTGAGCGGCAGAGGTCCCGGATCCCAGAGCGGCAGAGGTCCCGGATCCCAGAGCGGCAGAGGTCCCGGATCACAGAGCGGCAGAGGTCCCGTATCGGAGAGCGGCAGAGGTCTCGGATCACAGAGCGGCAGAGGTCCCGGATCACAGAGCGGCAGAGGTCCCGGATCACAGAGCGGCAGAGGTCCCGGATCACAGAGCGGCAGAGGTCCTGGATCACAGAGCGGCAGAGGTCCCGGATCACAGAGCGGCAGAGGTCCCGGATCACAGAGCGGCAGAGGTCCCGGATCACAGAGCGGCAGAGGTCCCGGATCACAGAGCGGCAGAGGCCCCGGATCACAGAGCGGCAGAGGTCCCGGATCACAGAGCGGCAGAGGTCCCGGATCACAGAGCGGCAGAGGTCCCGGATCACAGAGCGGCAGAGGTCCCAGATCACAGAGCGGCAGAGGTCCCGGATCACAGAGCGGCAGAGGTACCGGATCACAGAGCGGCAGAGGTCCCAAATCACAGAGCGGCAGAGGTCCCAAATCACAGAGCGGCAGAGGTCCCGGATCACAGAGCGGCAGAGGTCCCGGATCACAGAGCGGCTGAGGTCCCGGATCGCTGAGCGGCAGAGGTCCCGGATCCCAGAGCGGCAGAGGTCCCGGATCCCAGAGCGGCAGAGGTCCCGGATCACAGAGCGGCAGAGGTCCCGTATCGGAGAGCGGCAGAGGTCTCGGATCACAGAGCGGCTGAGGTCCCGGATCACAGAGTGCAAAGGTCCGGGATCACAGAGCGGCAGAGGTCCCGGATCACAGAGCGGCAGAGGTCCCGGATCACAGAGCGGCAGAGGTCCCGGATCACAGAGCGGCAGAGGTCCCGGATCACAGAGCGGCAGAGGTCCCGGATCACAGAGCGGCAGAGGTCCCGGATCACAGAGCGGCAGAGGTCCTGGATCACAGAGCGGCAGAGGTCCCGGATCACAGAGCGGTAGGACTGTAGAAGATTGTAATGCTTTGGTTGTTCTCAATGAATGGAAACATTCTTGCTAACATTCACCGATAGGTGGTGATCTTCAGGAGACGCAGCAATGAGGAGACGCGGCAGCTCGGGAGATGGGGCAGCTCAGGAGACGCGGCAGCTCAGGAGACGCGGTAGCTCAGGAGACGCGGCAGGTCAGGAGACGATGCAGGTCGGGAGACGCAGCAGGTCGGGAGACGCGGCAGGTCGGGAGACGCGGCAGATCAGGTGATGCAGCAATCAGGAGACGCGGCAGCTCAGGGGACGCGGCAGCTCAGGAGACGCAGCAATCAGGAGACTAGGCAGCTCAGGAGACGAGGCAGGTCAGGAGACGAGGCAGGTCAGGAGACGCGGCAGGTCAGGAGACGCGGCAGCTCGGGAGACGCGGCAAGTCAGGAGAAGCGGCAGGTCAGGAGACGCGGCAGATCAGGGGACACGGCAGATCAGCAGACGCGGCAGCTCAGGAGACGCAGCAATCAGGAGACGCGGCAGATCAGCAGACGCGGCAGATCAGCAGACACAGCAATCAGGAGGCGCGGCAGATCAGGGGATGCGGCAGCTCGGTAGACGCGGCAGATCAGGAGACGCAGCAGCTCGGGAGACGCGGCAGATCAGGAGACGCAGCAATCAGGAGATGTGGAAGATCAGGGGATGCGGCAGATCAGGAGACGTGGCAGGTCAGGAGAAGCAGCAATCAGGAGACGCAGCAATCAGGAGACGCGGCAGATCAGGGGATGCGGCAGATCAGCAGACGCGGCAGATCAGAAGACGCAGCAATCAGGAGACTCGGCAGATCGGGAGATGCGGCAGATCGGGAGACGCGGCAGATCGGGAGACGCGGCAGATCGGGAGACGCGGCAGATCGGGAGACGCGGCAGATAAAGAGATGCGGCAGATCAAGAGACGTAGCAATCAGGAGACGCAGCAATCAGGAGACGCAGCAGGTCACCAGATGCGGCAGCCCAGGAGAAGCGGCAGCTCAGAAGTCTTTTTCAGCCTCTGAATGTCAGTAATGATCATCATTGTCAGCAGAGATCTCTCCCCTGGAGCACTGCAGAACTGTTCAGGACACAGTGACAGCGCTCTGTAATTAGCTGCTAGAGAAAAGGGGTTAATGTTTCCGCACTGGGGCTCATTGTCCTCTGCCTGTGGGGTTAATGAAGGAGAGATGGCAGATAGCGGCGGATGCAGAACAATACGGTACTCATTACACCGCCGCCGCCTGCTGCCCAGAGATAACGCCGCCGGGCAGAACGCAAACTACATCCAGTCCAAAGTACTCAAATAGAAAGTGATCATCGCAGGCCGGAACCATCACCCCCAGGAGGAAGAGCCGAAACGGAGCCCGGGGTCTGTGGTATTAGATTGTGAGCTCCGGGGTCGAGGATGATGGGAGTAGTGATACATTGTGTGATAGGAGATTAGATTGTGAGCTCTGGGGTCGGGGATGATGGGAGCAGTGATACATTGTGTGATAGGAGATTAGATTGTGAGCTCCGGGGTCAGGGATGATGGGAGTAGTGATACATTGTGTGATAGGAGATTAGATTGTGAGCTCCGGGGTCAGGGATGATGGGAGTAGTGATACACTGTGTGATAGGAGATTACACTGTGAGCTCTGGGGTCGGGGATGATGGGAGTAGTGATACACTGTGTGATAGGAGATTAGATTGTGAGCTCCGGGGTCGGGGATGATGGGAGTAGTGATACACTGTGTGATAGGAGATTAGATTGTGAGCTCTGGGGTCGGGGATGATGGGAGTAGTGATATACTGTGTGATAGGAGATTACACTGTGAGCTCTGGGGTCGGGGATGATGGGAGTAGTGATACACTGTGTGATAGGAGATTAGATTGTGAGCTCCGGGGTCGGGGATGATGGGAGTAGTGATACACTGTGTGATAGGAGATTAGATTGTGAGCTCCGGGGTCGGGGATGATGGGAGTAGTGATACACTGTGTGATAGGAGATTAGATTGTGAGCTCTGGGGTCGGGGATGATGGGAGTAGTGATACACTGTGTGATAGGAGATTAGATTGTGAGCTCTGGGGTCGGGGATGATGGGAGTAGTGATACATTGTGTGATAGGAGATTAGATTGTGAGCTCTGGGGTCGGGGATGATGGGAGTAGTGATACATTGTGTGATAGGAGATTAGATTGTGAGCTCCGGGGTCAGGGATGATGGGAGTAGTGATACATTGTGTGATAGGAGATTAGATTGTGAGCTCCGGGGTCGGGGATGATGGGAGTAGTGATACACTGTGTGATAGGAGATTAGATTGTGAGCTCCGGGGTCGGGGATGATGGGAGTAGTGATACATTGTGTGATAGGAGATTAGATTGTGAGCTCCGGGGTCGGGGATGATGGGAGTAGTGATACACTGTGTGATAGGAGATTAGATTGTGAGCTCCGGGGTCGGGGATGATGGGAGTAGTGATACACTGTGTGATAGGAGATTAGATTGTGAGCTCCGGGGTCGGGGATGATGGGAGTAGTGATACATTGTGTGATAGGAGATTAGATTGTGAGCTCTGGGGTCAGGGATGATGGGAGTAGTGATACACTGTGTGATAGATTAGATTGTGAGCTCCGGGGTCAGGGATGATGGGAGTAGTGATACATTGTGTGATAGGAGATTAGATTGTGAGCTCCGGGGTCAGGGATGATGGGAGTAGTGATACATTGTGTGATAGGAGATTAGATTGTGAGCTCCGGGGTCAGGGATGATGGGAGTAGTGATACATTGTGTGATAGGAGATTAGATTGTGAGCTCCGGGGTCGGGGATGATGGGAGTAGTGATACATTGTGTGATAGGAGATTAGATTGTGAGCTCCGGGGTCGGGGATGATGGGAGTAGTGATACATTGTGTGATAGGAGATTAGATTGTGAGCTCCGGGGTCAGGGATGATGGGAGTAGTGATACATTGTGTGATAGGAGATTAGATTGTGAGCTCCGGGGTCAGGGATGATGGGAGTAGTGATACATTGTGTGATAGGAGATTAGATTGTGAGCTCCGGGGTCAGGGATGATGGGAGTAGTGATACATTGTGTGATAGGAGATTAGATTGTGAGCTCCGGGGTCAGGGATGATGGGAGTAGTGATACACTGTGTGATAGGAGATTAGATTGTGAGCTCCGGGGTCAGGGATGATGGGAGTAGTGATACATTGTGTGATAGGAGATTAGATTGTGAGCTCCGGGGTCGAGGATGATGGGAGTAGTGATACACTGTGTGATAGATTAGATTGTGAGCTCCGGGGTCAGGGATGATGGGAGTAGTGATACATTGTGTGATAGGAGATTAGATTGTGAGCTCCGGGGTCGGGGATGATGGGAGTAGTGATACACTGTGTGATAGGAGATTAGATTGTGAGCTCCGGGGTCAGGGATGATGGGAGTAGTGATACATTGTGTGATAGGAGATTAGATTGTGAGCTCCGGGGTCAGGGATGATGGGAGTAGTGATACATTGTGTGATAGGAGATTAGATTGTGAGCTCCGGGGTCGAGGATGATGGGAGTAGTGATACACTGTGTGATAGATTAGATTGTGAGCTCCGGGGTCGGGGATGATGGGAGTAGTGATACATTGTGTGATAGGAGATTAGATTGTGAGCTCTGGGGTCAGGGATGATGGGAGTAGTGATACATTGTGTGATAGATTAGATTGTGAGCTCCGGGGTCGGGGATGATGGGAGTAGTGATACATTGTGTGATAGGAGATTAGATTGTGAGCTCCGGGGACAGGGATGTTGGGAGTAGTGATACACTGTGTGATAGGAGATTAGATTGTGAGCTCCGGGGTCAGGGATGATGGGAGTAGTGATACATTGTGTGATAGGAGATTAGATTGTGAGCTCCGGGGTCAGGGATGATGGGAGTAGTGATACACTGTGTGATAGGAGATTAGATTGTGAGCTCCGGGGTCGGGAATGATGGGAGTAGTGATACACTGTGTGATAGGAGATTAGATTGTGAGCTCCGGGGTCGGGGATGATGGGAGTAGTGATACACTGTGTGATAGGAGATTAGATTGTGAGCTCCGGGGTCGGGGATGATGGGAGTAGTGATACATTGTGTGATAGGAGATTAGATTGTGAGCTCCGGGGTCAGGGATGATGGGAGTAGTGATACACTGTATGATAGGAGATTAGATTGTGAGCTCCGGGGTCAGGGATGATGGGAGTAGTGATACATTGTGTGATAGGAGATTAGATTGTGAGCTCTGGGGTCAGGGATGATGGGAGTAGTGATACATTGTGTGATAGGAGATTAGATTGTGAGCTCCGGGGTCGGGGATGATGGGAGTAGTGATACATTGTGTGATAGGAGATTAGATTGTGAGCTCCGGGGTCAGGGATGATGGGAGTAGTGATACACTGTGTGATAGGAAATTAGACTGTGAGCTCTGGGGTCGGGGATGATGGGAGTAGTGATACATTGTGTGATAGGAGATTACACTGTGAGCTCCGGGGTCGGGGATGATGGGAGTAGTGATACACTGTATGATAGGAGATTAGATTGTGAGCTCCGGGGTCGGGGATGATGGGAGTAGTGATACACTGTGTGATAGATTAGATTGTGAGCTCCGGGGTCGGGGATGATGGGAGTAGTGATACATTGTGTGATAGGAGATTAGATTGTGAGCTCTGGGGTCAGGGATGATGGGAGTAGTGATACACTGTGTGATAGATTAGATTGTGAGCTCCGGGGTCGGGGATGATGGGAGTAGTGATACATTGTGTGATAGGAGATTAGACTGTGAGCTCCGGGGTCGGGGATGATGGGAGTAGTGATACACTGTGTGATAGGAGATTAGATTGTGAGCTCCGGGGTCAGGGATGATGGGAGTAGTGATACATTGTGTGATAGGAGATTAGATTGTGAGCTCCGGGGTCGGGGATGATGGGAGTAGTGATACATTGTGTGATAGGAGATTAGATTGTGAGCTCTGGGGTCGGGGATGATGGGAGTAGTGATACATTGTGTGATAGGAGATTAGAATGTGAGCTCCGGGGTCGGGGATGATGGGAGTAGTGATACACTGTGTGATAGATTAGATTGTGAGCTCTGGGGTCAGGGATGATGGGAGTAGTGATACATTGTGTGATAGGAGATTAGACTGTGAGCTCTGGGGTCAGGGATGATGGGAGTAGTGATACACTGTGTGATAGGAGATTAGATTGTGAGCTCCGGGGTCAGGGATGATGGGAGTAGTGATACACTGTGTGATAGGAGATTAGATTGTGAGCTCCGGGGTCAGGGATGATGGGAGTAGTGATACATTGTGTGATAGATTAGATTGTGAGCTCCGGGGTCGGGGATGATGGGAGTAGTGATACATTGTGTGATAGATTAGATTGTGAGCTCCGGGGTCGGGGATGATGGGAGTAGTGATACATTGTGTGATAGGAGATTAGATTGTGAGCTCCGGGGTCGGGGATGATGGGAGTAGTGATACATTGTGTGATAGGAGATTAGATTGTGAGCTCTGGGGTCGGGGATGATGGGAGTAGTGATACACTGTGTGATAGGAGATTAGATTGTGAGCTCTGGGGTCGGGGATGATGGGAGTAGTGATACACTGTGTGATAGGAGATTAGACTGTGAGCTCCGGGGTCGGGGATGATGGGAGTAGTGATACACTGTGTGATAGGAGATTAGATTGTGAGCTCTGGGGTCGGGGATGATGGGAGTAGTGATACATTGTGTGATAGAAGATTAGATTGTGAGCTCTGGGGTCGGGGATGATGGGAGTAGTGATACATTGTGTGATAGGAGATTAGATTGTGAGCTCTGGGGTCGGGGATGATGGGAGTAGTGATACACTGTGTGATAGGAGATTAGATTGTGAGCTCTGGGGTCGGGGATGATGGGAGTAGTGATACACTGTGTGATAGGAGATTAGATTGTGAGCTCCGGGGTCGGGGATGATGGGAGTAGTGATACATTGTGTGATAGGAGATTAGATTGTGAGCTCCGGGGTCGGGGATGATGGGAGTAGTGATACACTGTGTGATAGGAGATTAGACTGTGAGCTCTGGGGTCAGGGATGATGGGAGTAGTGATACACTGTGTGATAGGAGATTAGATTGTGAGCTCCGGGGTCAGGGATGATGGGAGTAGTGATACACTGTGTGATAGGAGATTAGACTGTGAGCTCCGGGGTCGGGGATGATGGGAGCAGTGATACATTGTGTGATAGGAGATTAGACTGTGAGCTCCGGGGTCAGGGATGATGGGAGTAGTGATACACTGTGTGATAGGAGATTAGATTGTGAGCTCTGGGGTCGGGGATGATGGGAGTAGTGATACACTGTGTGATAGGAGATTAGATTGTGAGCTCTGGGGTCAGGGATGATGGGAGTAGTGATACACTGTGTGATAGGAGATTAGATTGTGAGCTCCGGGGTCAGGGATGATGGGAGCAGTGATACATTGTGTGATAGGAGATTAGATTGTGAGCTCTGGGGTCGGGGATGATGGGAGCAGTGATACATTGTGTGATAGGAGATTAGACTGTGAGCTCTGGGGTCAGGGATGATGGGAGCAGTGATACACTGTGTGATAGGAGATTAGATTGTGAGCTCTGGGGTCAGGGATGATGGGAGTAGTGATACACTGTGTGATAGGAGATTAGATTGTGAGCTCTGGGGTCGGGGATGATGGGAGTAGTGATACACTGTGTGATAGGAGATTAGACTGTGAGCTCTGGGGTCAGGGATGATGGGAGTAGTGATACACTGTGTGATAGGAGATTAGACTGTGAGCTCTGGGGTCAGGGATGATGGGAGTAGTGATACACTGTGTGATAGGAGATTAGATTGTGAGCTCTGGGGTCGGGGATGATGGGAGTAGTGATACACTGTGTGATAGGAGATTAGATTGTGAGCTCTGGGGTCAGGGATGATGGGAGTAGTGATACACTGTGTGATAGGAGATTAGATTGTGAGCTCCGGGGTCAGGGATGATGGGAGTAGTGATACATTGTGTGATAGGAGATTAGATTGTGAGCTCTGGGGTCAGGGATGATGGGAGTAGTGATACATTGTGTGATAGGAGATTAGATTGTGAGCTCCGGGGTCAGGGATGATGGGAGTAGTGATACATTGTGTGATAGGAGATTAGATTGTGAGCTCCAGGGTCGGGGATGATGGGAGTAGTGATACACTGTGTGATAGGAGATTAGATTGTGAGCTCCGGGGTCAGGGATGATGGGAGTAGTGATACACTGTGTGATAGGAGATTAGATTGTGAGCTCCGGGGTCAGGGATGATGGGAGTAGTGATACACTGTGTGATAGGAGATTAGATTGTGAGCTCTGGGGTCGGGGATGATGGGAGTAGTGATACATTGTGTGATAGAAGATTAGATTGTGAGCTCTGGGGTCAGGGATGATGAGAGTAGTGATACATTGTGTGATAGGAGATTAGATTGTGAGCTCCGGGGTCAGGGATGATGGGAGTAGTGATACACTGTGTGATAGATTAGATTGTGAGCTCCGGGGTCAGGGATGATGGGAGTAGTGATACACTGTGTGATAGGAGATTAGATTGTGAGCTCTGGGGTCGGGGATGATGGGAGTAGTGATACATTGTGTGATAGGAGATTAGATTGTGAGCTCCAGGGTCGGGGATGATGGGAGTAGTGATACATTGTGTGATAGAAGATTAGATTGTGAGCTCTGGGGTCAGGGATGATGAGAGTAGTGATACATTGTGTGATAGGAGATTAGATTGTGAGCTCCGGGGTCAGGGATGATGGGAGTAGTGATACACTGTGTGATAGATTAGATTGTGAGCTCCGGGGTCAGGGATGATGGGAGTAGTGATACACTGTGTGATAGGAGATTAGATTGTGAGCTCTGGGGTCGGGGATGATGGGAGTAGTGATACATTGTGTGATAGGAGATTAGATTGTGAGCTCCGGGGTCAGGGATGATGGGAGTAGTGATACATTGTGTGATAGATTAGATTGTGAGCTCCGGGGTCGGGGATGATGGGAGTAGTGATACACTGTGTGATAGATTAGATTGTGAGCTCCGGGGTCAGGGATGATGGGAGTAGTGATACACTGTGTGATAGGAGATTAGATTGTGAGCTCCGGGGTCGGGGATGATGGGAGTAGTGATACATTGTGTGATAGGAGATTAGATTGTGAGCTCCGGGGTCGGGGATGATGGGAGTAGTGATACATTGTGTGATAGGAGATTAGATTGTGAGCTCCGGGGTCAGGGATGATGGGAGTAGTGATACACTGTGTGATAGGAGATTAGATTGTGAGCTCCGGGGTCGGGGATGATGGGAGTAGTGATACACTGTGTGATAGGAGATTAGATTGTGAGCTCCGGGGTCAGGGATGATGGGAGTAGTGATACATTGTGTGATAGGAGATTAGATTGTGAGCTCTGGGGTCGGGGATGATGGGAGTAGTGATACATTGTGTGATAGGAGATTAGATTGTGAGCTCCGGGGTCAGGGATGATGGGAGTAGTGATACATTGTGTGATAGATTAGATTGTGAGCTCCGGGGTCGGGGATGATGGGAGTAGTGATACACTGTGTGATAGGAGATTAGATTGTGAGCTTCGGGGTCGGGGATGATGGGAGTAGTGATACATTGTGTGATAGATTAGATTGTGAGCTTCGGGGTCGGGGATGATGGGAGTAGTGATACATTGTGTGATAGGAGATTAGATTGTGAGCTTCGGGGTCGGGGATGATGGGAGTAGTGATACACTGTGTGATAGGAGATTAGATTGTGAGCTTCGGGGTCGGGGATGATGGGAGTAGTGATACATTGTGTGATAGATTAGATTGTGAGCTTCGGGGTCGGGGATGATGGGAGTAGTGATACACTGTGTGATAGGAGATTAGATTGTGAGCTTCGGGGTCGGGGATGATGGGAGTAGTGATACACTGTGTGATAGGAGATTAGATTGTGAGCTCCGGGGTCAGGGATGATGGGAGTAGTGATACATTGTGTGATAGGAGATTAGATTGTGAGCTTCGGGGTCGGGGATGATGGGAGTAGTGATACACTGTGTGATAGGAGATTAGATTGTGAGCTCCGGGGTCGGGGATGATGGGAGTGACGGCCGTCCGGTGAAGCCCCCTGATGCCCATAGGTAACATAGGTCTCTCCTGTTCCTGCGCAGTGGAGGAGGCAGCTGTCGTCCGTTTCCCTAGATATGGACGCTGCGGTCTGCCTGTCTCACCCCTGGCACCGGGGGCTTCACCCTGTGGAGTAAGGGGAGGTCTAAAGCAATTCACCAGTCTTATACCATTACATTGTGCGGCTTCTCTAAAATATTAGCAGAATGTGGACATCCCCTTTAAGCCCCGAGGTTCATAAGATGGAATAACACAGGAACCTGCCGACACCTCGGCTACAGGCTCGGGACCCCAGATACACAGATCTATACAGCTGGGCGCAGTGCGACCGCTCCTCTCCAGGATTATACCTGATGTCTGATCATCATCATCATCATCATCATCATCATCATCATCATACAATCATCGGCAATCAGCACAGCAGCATCGGGATATACAGAGATCTCCGAGGACAGATGACGGCTCCTGTGTCAGTGATATCCCAGTCACTCTTACTACACAGAGCAGCGGAAAACCAGTCTGGAGGCCGAAGATCTCCTGCTACCTAATGAGGCGAACAGACCTCATCACCCAGCCTTCCCCAATATAGGTCAAAAGTCTGTGCTAACTATTGTCACAATATATCACTATGATGGGCACACCTCTGTGTTCTTATACATAGTGCTACATCCCCTGTATACAGAGATACACGATAACATCCTGTCTACAGTCACCACTAGGGGGAGCTCCCTGTATACAGAGATACACGATAACATCCTGTCTACAGTCACCACTAGGGGGAGCTCCCTGTATACAGAGATACATGATAAGATCCTGTCTGCAGTCACCACTAGGGGGAGCTCCCTGTATACAGAGATACACGATAAGATTCCTTCTGCAGCCACCACTAGGGGGAGCTCCCTGTATACAGAGATACATGATAAGATTCCTTCTGCAGCCACCACTAGGGGGAGCTCCCTGTATACAGAGATACATGATAAGATCCTGTCTGCAGCCACCACTAGCGGGAGCTCCCTGTATACAGAGATACATGATAAGATCCTGTCTGCAGCCACCACTAGGGGGAGCTCCCTGTATACAGAGATACATGATAAGATCCTGTCTGCAGCCACCACTAGGGGGAGCTCCCTGTATACAGAGATACATGATAAGATCCTGTCTGCAGCCACCACTAGGGGGAGCTCCCTGTATACAGAGATACATGATAAGATCCTGTCTGCAGCCACCACTAGGGGGAGCTCCCTGTATACAGAGATATATGATAAGATCCTGTCTGCAGCCACCACTAGGGGGAGCTTCCTGTATACAGAGATACATGATAAGATTCTGTCTGCAGCCACCACTAGGGGGAGCTCCCTGTATACAGAGATACACGATGATTCTCTCTGCAGTCACCACTAGGGGGAGCTCCCTGTATACAGAGATACATGATAAGATCCTGTCTGCAGCCACCACTAGGGGGAGCTCCCTGTATACAGAGATACATGATAAGATCCTGTCTGCAGCCACCACTAGGTGGAGCTCCCTGTATACAGAGATACATGATAAGATCCTGTCTGCAGCCACCACTAGGTGGAGCTCCCTGTATACAGAGATACATGATAAGATCCTGTCTGCAGCCACCACTAGGGGGAGCTCCCTGTATACAGAGATACATGATAAGATCCTGTCTGCAGCCACCACTAGGGGGAGCTCCCTGTATACAGAGATACATGATAAGATCCTGTCCGCAGCCACCACTAGGGGGAGCTCCCTGTATACAGAGATGCATGATAAGATCCTGTCTGCAGCCACCACTAGGGGGAGCTCCCTGTATACAGAGATACATGATAAGATCCTGTCCGCAGTCACCACTAGGGGAGCTCCCTGTATACAGAGATACATGATAAGATTCTGTCTGCAGCCACCACTAGGGAGAGCTCCCTGTATACAGAGATACATGATAAGATTCTGTCTGCAGCCACCACTAGGGAGAGCTCCCTGTATACAGAGATACATGATAAGATTCTGTCTGCAGCCACCACTAGGGGGAGCTCCCTGTATACAGAGATACATGATAAGATCCTGTCTGCAGCCACCACTAGGGGGAGATCCCTGTATACAGAGATACATGATAAGATCCTGTCTGCAGCCACTACTAGGGGGAGCTCCCTGTATACAGAGATACATGATAAGATCCTGTCTGCAGCCACTACTAGGGGGAGCTCCCTGTATACAGAGATACACGATGATTCTCTCTGCAGCCACCACTAGGGGGATGTTGTGGATTCTGTTTTTGGGCTCCCTCTGGTGGTTACAGATGGTACTGGGTGACTTGTGTTTTCTGCGGTCTCTGGTGTCCACCTGTTCTATCAGGATATGGGAGTTTCCTATTTAACCTGGCATTCTTGTCATGTCCTCGCCGGCTATCAATGTAATCAGTGTGTCTTGTTATCTCTGCTTCCCGCTTCTGTAATCTTCAGGACAAGCTAAGTTTTTGATTTTCCTGTTCCACGTTTTGCTTGATTTTTGTCTTAGTCCAGCTTGCAGATATGTGATTCCTTTTTGCTGGTTGCTCTAGTGGGCTGATATTACTCCTCATGTTCTATGAGTTGGCACATGAGTTCAAGTAATTTCAGGATGGTTTTTTGTAGGGTTTTTCGCTGACCGCGCAGTTCACTTTTGTATCCTCTGCTATCTAGCTTTAGCGGGCCTCATTTTGCTGAATCTGTTTTCATAACTACGTATGTGCTTTCCTCTCATTTCACCGTCATTACATGTGGGGGGCTGCTATTTCTGTGGGGTGTTTCTCTGGAGGCAAGAGAGGTCTGTGTTTCTTCTAATAGGGGAAGTTAGTCCTTCGGCTGGCGCGAGACGTCTAGGAATCATCGTAGGCACGTTCCCCGGCTACAGCTAGTTGTGTGTTAGGTTCAGGATCGCGGTCAGCTCAGTTTCCATCACCCTAGAGCTTGTTTTGTTTTTTGTGCTTGTCCTTTTGTGATCCCCTGCCATTGGGATCATGACAGTATAGCCGGCCAAAAAGTGGTAATCGTATTGGCTGAAGTAGGAGGAAAAGTAGTCTGAGGAAGTTTTTTTTTTTTTTTTTTTTTTTTCCCCCTCAGAGTTTGCTGCCTAGCCTTAATTGCAGCCTGGCTGCGTCTTACCTCCTCTTAATCCCTGAATGGCTCTGACCTCAGCTGTTTATCATGGACGTCCAGAGTTTGGCTTCCAGCCTGAATAATCTTGCTGCTAAGGTTCAAAATATACAAGATTTTGTTGTACATGCTCCTATGTCTGAACCTAGAATTCCTATCCCAGAGTTTTTTTCTGGAGATAGATCTAGTTTTCTGAATTTTAGGAACAATTGCAAGTTGTTTCTTTCTTTAAAATCTTGCTCCTCTGGAGACCCTGCTCAGCAAGTCAAAATTGTTATATCTTTCCGGCGGGGTGACCCTCAGAATTGGGCATTTGCATTGGCACCAGGGGATCCTGCGTTGCTCAATGTGGATGCGTTTTTTCTGGCATTGGGTTTGCTCTATGAGGAACCTAACCTAGAGATTCAGGCTGAAAAAGCTTTATTGGCTCTCTCTCAGGGGCAAGATGAAGCAGAAATATATTGTCAGAAATTTCGGAAATGGTCGGTGCTTACTCAGTGGAATGAGTGCGCCCTGGCTGCAAGATTCAGAGATGGCCTTTCTGAGGCCATTAAAGATGTTATGGTGGGGTTCCCTGCGCCTACAGGTCTGAATGAGTCTATGACTATGGCTATTCAGATTGATCGGCGTTTACGGGAGCGCAAACCTGTGCACCATTTGGCGGTGTCTTCTGAACAGGCACTTGAGACAATGCAATGTGATAGAATTCAGTCCAGAAGTGAACGGCAAAACTATAGGCGGAAAAATGGGTTGTGTTTTTATTGTGGTGATTCAGCTCATGTTATATCAGCATGCTCTAAACGCACAAAAAAGGTTGATAAGTCTGTTGCCATTAGTACTTTACAGTCTAAGTTCATTCTGTCTGTGACGCTGATTTGTTCATTATCATCCATTTCCGTCGATGCCTATGTAGATTCAGGCGCTGCCCTGAGTCTTATGGATTGGTCATTTGCCAATCGCTGTGGGTTTAGTCTGGAGCCTCTGGAAGTCCCTATTCCTTTGAAAGGAATTGACTCTACACCTTTGGCTATGAACAAACCTCAGTACTGGACACAAGTGACCATGCGTATGACTCCCGTTCATCAGGAGGTGATTCGCTTCCTGGTACTGTATAATTTACATGATGTCTTAGTGCTTGGTCTGCCATGGTTACAAACTCATAACCCAGTCTTGGACTGGAAAACAATGTCTGTGTTAAGCTGGGGATGTCAGGGGGTTCATGATGATGCACCTCCGATTTCTATCGCTTCATCTACTCCTTCTGAGGTTCCTGTATTTTTGTCTGATTATCGGGATGTTTTTGAGGAGCATAAGATCAATTCGCTTCCTCCTCACAGGGATTGCGATTGTGCTATAGATTTGATTCCTGGCAGTAAATTTCCTAAAGGACGTTTGTTCAATCTGTCAGTGCCAGAGCATACTGCTATGCGGGATTATGTTAAGGAGTCCTTGGAAAAGGGACATATCCGTCCATCTTCGTCCCCTTTGGGAGCAGGTTTTTTTTTCGTGGCCAAAAAAGATGGTTCCTTGAGGCCTTGTATAGATTACCGTCTTTTGAATAAGATTACAGTCAAATATCAGTATCCTTTGCCATTGTTGACTGATTTGTTCGCTCGCATTAAGGGGGCTAAATGGTTCACTAAGATTGATCTTCGGGGTGCGTATAATCTTGTGCGGATAAAGCAGGGTGATGAGTGGAAAACCGCATTTAATACGCCTGAGGGCCATTTTGAGTATTTGGTGATGCCTTTTGGACTTTCTAATGCTCCTTCTGTCTTCCAGTCCTTTATGCACGATATTTTCCGTGAATATCTGGATAAATTTATGATTGTGTATTTGGATGATGTTTTGGTTTTTTCTGATGACTGGGAGTCCCATGTTCAGCAGGTCAGGAAGGTGTTTCAGGTCCTGCGGGCCAATTCTTTGTTTGTAAAAGGTTCAAAGTGTCTCTTTGGAGTCCAGAAGATTTCTTTTTTGGGGTATATTTTTTCCCCTTCTACTATTGAGATGGATCCCGTCAAGGTTCAGGCTATTTGTGACTGGACGCAGCCTACATCTCTTAAGAGTCTACAGAAGTTCTTGGGCTTTGCTAATTTTTATCGTCGTTTCATAACTAATTTTTCTAGTGTTGTTAAGCCTTTGACGGATTTGACTAAAAAGGTGCTGATTTAACTGATTGGTCTCCTGCGGCTGTGGAGGCCTTTCAGGAACTTAAGCGCTGGTTTTCTTCTGCTCCTGTGTTGCGTCAGCCAGATGTTTCGCTTCCTTTTCAGGTTGAGGTTGATGCTTCCGAGATTGGAGCGGGGGCGGTTTTGTCGCAGAGAAGCTCCGATTGCTCAGTGATGAAGCCATGTGCGTTCTTTTCTAGAAAGTTTTCGCCCACTGAGCGGAATTATGATGTTGGTAATCGGGAGCTTTTGGCCATGAAGTGGGCATTTGAGGAGTGGCGTCATTGGCTTGAGGGTGCTAGACATCGTGTGGTGGTCTTGACTGATCACAAAAATCTGATTTACCTTGAGTCTGCCAAGCGTCTGAATCCTAGACAGGCTCGTTGGTCATTGTTTTTCTCCCGTTTCGATTTTGTGGTTTCATACCTGCCAGGTTCAAAGAATGTGAAGGCGGATGCTCTTTCTAGGAGTTTTGTGCCTGACTCCCCTGGAAATTCTGAGCCCACTGGTATCCTTAGGGATGGGGTGATTTTGTCGGCTGTCTCCCCAGACTTGCGACGTGCTTTGCAGGAGTTTCAGGCGGATAAACCTGATCGTTGTCCGCCTGAAAGACTGTTTGTTCCGGATAATTGGACCAGTAGAGTCATCTCCGAGGTCCATTCTTCTGTGTTGGCAGGTCATCCTGGAATATTTGGTACTAGAGACTTGGTGGCCAGGTCTTTTTGGTGGCCTTCCTTGTCGAGGGATGTGCGTTCTTTTGTGCAGTCTTGTGAAGTTTGCGCTCGGGCTAAGCCTTGCTGTTCTCGGGCCAGTGGATTGTTGTCACCTTTGCCTATCCCGAAGAGGCCTTGGACGCACATTTCCATGGACTTTATTTCGGATCTCCCTGTCTCTCAAAAAATGTCCGTCATCTGGGTTGTGTGTGACCGCTTTTCTAAGATGGTTCATCTGGTACCCTTGCCTAAGTTACCTTCCTCCTCTGAGTTGGTCCCTCTGTTTTTTCAGAACGTGGTTCGTTTGCATGGGATTCCGGAGAACATCGTTTCTGACAGGGGATCCCAGTTTGTGTCTAGATTTTGGCGGACGTTCTCTGCTAAGATGGGCATTGATTTGTCCTTTTCGTCTGCATTCCATCCTCAGACGAATGGCCAGACGGAACGAACTAATCAGACCTTGGAAACTTATTTAAGGTGTTTTGTTTCTGCTGATCAAGATGACTGGGTTACCTTTTTGCCGCTTGCCGAATTTGCCCTTAATAATCGGGCTAGTTCTGCTACCTTGGTTTCTCCTTTCTTTTGTAATTCGGGGTTTCATCCTCGTTTTTCCTCTGGTCAGGTGGAGCCTTCTGATTGTCCTGGAGTGGACATGGTGGTGGATAGGTTGCCTCAGATTTGGAGTCATGTGGTGGACAATTTGAAGTTGTCCCAGGAGAGGGCTCAGCAGTTTGCTAATCGCCGTCGCCGCGTGGGTCCTCGACTTCATGTTGGGGACTTGGTGTGGTTGTCTTCTCGTCTTGTTCCTATGAATGTCTCTTCTCCTAAGTTCAAGCCTCGGTTCATCGGTCCCTATAGGATATTGGAAATTCTTAACCCTGTGTCGTTTCGTTTGGATCTCCCGGCATTGTTTGCTATTCATAATGCGTTCCATCGGTTGTTGTTGCGGAGGTATGAGGTACCTGTTGTTCCTTCGCTTGAACCTCCTGCTCCGGTGCTGGTGGAGGGAGAATTGGAGTATGTTGTGGAGAAGATCTTGGATTCTCGTGTTTCCAGACGGAAACTCCAATATTTGGTCAAGTGGAAGGGTTATGGTCAGGAGGATAATTCTTGGGTGGTTGCCTCTGATGTTCATGCTGCGGATTTGGTCCGTGCATTTCATAGGGCTCATCCTGGTCGCCCTGGTGGTTCTCGTGAGGGTTCGGTGACCCCTCCTTAAGGGGGGGGGTACTGTTGTGGATTCTGTTTTTGGGCTCCCTCTGGTGGTTACAGATGGTACTGGGTGACTTGTGTTTTCTGCGGTCTCTGGTGTCCACCTGTTCTATCAGGATATGGGAGTTTCCTATTTAACCCGGCTTTCTTGTCATTTCCTCGCCGGCTATCAATGTAATCAGTGTGCCTTGTTACCTCTGCTTCCCGCTTCTGTAATCTTCAGGACAAGCTAAGTTTTTGATTTTCCTGTTCCACGTTTTGCTTGATTTTTGTCTTAGTCCAGCTTGCAGATATGTGATTCCTTTTTGCTGGTTGCTCTAGTGGGCTGATATTACTCCTCATGTTCCATGAGTTGGCACATGAGTTCAAGTAATTTCAGGATGGTTTTTTGTAGGGTTTTTCGCTAACCGCGCAGTTCACTTTTGTATCCTCTGCTATCTAGCTTTAGCGGGCCTCATTTTGCTGAATCTGTTTTCATAACTACGTATGTGCTTTCCTCTCATTTCACCGTCATTACATGTGGGGGGCTGCTATTTCTGTGGGGTGTTTCTCTGGAGGCAAGAGAGGTCTGTGTTTCTTCTAATAGGGGAAGTTAGTCCTTCGGCTGGCGCGAGACGTCTAGGAATCATCGTAGGCACGTTCCCCGGCTACAGCTAGTTGTGTGTTAGGTTCAGGATCGCGGTCAGCTCAGTTTCCATCACCCTAGAGCTTGTTTTGTTTTTTGTGCTTGTCCTTTTGTGATCCCCTGCCATTGGGATCATGACAGGGGGAGCTCCCTGTATACAGAGATACATGATAAGATCCTGTCTGCAGTCACCACTAGGGGAAGCTCCCTGTATACAGAGATACATGATAAGATCCTGTCTGCAGCCACCACTAGGGGGAGCTCCCTGTACACAGAGATACATGATAAGATCCTGTCTGCAGCCACCACTAGGGGGAGCTCCCTGTATACAGAGATACATGATAAGATCCTGTCTGCAGCCACCACTATGGGGAGCTCCCTGTATACAGAGATACATGATAAGATCCTGTCTGCAGCCACCACTAGGGGGAGCTCCCTGTATACAGAGATACATGATAAGATCCTGTCTGCAGCCACCACTAGGGAGAGCTCCCTGTATACAGAGATACATGATAAGATCCTGTCTGCAGCCACCACTAGGGGGAGCTCCCTGTATACAGAGATACATGATAAGATCCTGTCTGCAGTCACCACTAGGGGGAGCTCCCTGTATATAGAGATATATGATAAGATCCTGTCTGCAGCCACCACTAGGGGGAGCTCCATGTATACAGATATACATGATAAGATCCTGTCTGCAGCCACCACTAGGGGGAGCTCCCTGTATACAGAGATACATGATAAGATTCTGTCTGCAGTCACCACTAGGGGGAGATCCCTGTATACAGAGATACATGATAAGATCCTGTCTGCAGCCACTACTAGGGGGAGCTCCCTGTATACAAAGATACATGATAATATCCTGTCTGCAGTCACCACTAGGGGGAGCTCCCTATATACAGAGATACATGATAAGATCCTGTCTGCAGCCACCACTAGGGGGAGCTCCCTGTATACAGAGATACATGATAAGATTCTGTCTGCAGCCACCACTAGGAGGAGCTCCCTGTATACAGAGATACATGATAAGATCCTGTCTGCAGTCACCACTAGGGGGAGCTCCCTGTATACAGAGATACATGATAAGATTCTGTCTGCAGCCACCACTAGGGGGAGCTCCCTGTATACAGAGATACATGATAAGATCCTGTCTGCAGCCACTACTAGGGGGAGCTCCCTGTATACAAAGATACATGATAATATCCTGTCTGCAGTCACCACTAGGGGGAGCTCCCTGTATACAGAGATACACGATGATTCTCTCTGCAGCCACCACTAGGGGGAGCTCCCTGTATACAGAGATACATGATAAGATCCTGTCTGCAGCCACCACTAGGGGGAGATCCCTGTATACAGAGATACATGATAAGATCCTGTCTGCAGCCACTACTAGGGGGAGCTCCCTGTATACAAAGATACATGATAATATCCTGTCTGCAGTCACCACTAGGGGGAGCTCCCTGTATACAGAGATTCATAAGATCCTGTCTGCAGTCACCACTAGGGGGAGCTCCCTGTATACAGAGATGCATGATAAGATCCTGTCTGCAGCCACCACTAGGGGGAGCTCCCTGTATACAGAGATACATGATAAGATCCTGTCTGCAGCCACCACTAGGGGGAGCTCCCTGTATACAGAGATACATGATAAGATCCTGTCTGCAGCCACCACTAGGGGGAGCTCCCTGTATACAGAGATACATGATAACATTCTGTCTGCAGCCATCACTAGGGGGAGCTCCCTGTATACAGAGATACATGATAAGATCCTGTCTGCAGCCACCACTAGGGGGAGCTCCCTGTATACAGAGATACATGATAAGATCCTGTCTGCAGTCACCACTAGGGGGAGCTCCCTATATACAGAGATACATGATAAGATCCTGTCTGCAGCCACCACTAGGGGGAGCTCCCTGTATACAGAGATACATGATAAGATTCTGTCTGCAGCCACCACTAGGAGGAGCTCCCTGTATACAGAGATACATGATAAGATCCTGTCTGCAGTCACCACTAGGGGGAGCTCCCTGTATACAGAGATACATGATAAGATTCTGTCTGCAGCCACCACTAGGGGGAGCTCCCTCTATACAGAGATACATGATAAGATCCTGTCTGCAGCCACCACTAGGGGGAGCTCCCTGTATACAGAGATACATGATAAGATTCTGTCTGCAGCCATCACTACAGGGAGCTCTCTGCATATTGTGTTACTATAAACACGTGCTAAGCCCCTGAGTTCCCCCTAGCGGTGGAAGGGCAGTATGCGATCTCGGGGATAATGAGCTGTTCAGTCCCCATCATGCAGTGATGGAGGCCTCTGCCCTCTGCTGGACGCCTACCAGACTAGGTACATAAGTGTCACAAGGATATCATGAGAGAGAGGGGCCAGAAGATTGCGGCGTCTGGTTTCACGCACTCCTGCACTGATTAGAAATGCTTCAACATGTTATTAAACAGTGCAGTTTTATTTCCTTGCTGACAGTGCAGGGGTTAATCTATCCAACTGAAGCTCCTGGAGCTTTCCTACTTCATTTGTCTCAGTTGTTCAGCGTTGGCCACTTCCATCTGCTATATATGCTTGGGTCTCACACCTAGGGATTGCCAGTGATAGTACTTACTGCCTGGTTTGGAGTTGTATTTTGTGGTCGGAGTTGGCGATTGCAGATTTGCCCAGGAGACTGTTGCTTGGAGTTTTGTTTGTGTGCACATCCTCATCCTCTGCTATTTGGTTTCACCTTCCTATACCTTCTCTGTGTTCCACTTTGTTGTTTGTGAGTGTATTTTCGCTATTTTAATTTATCCCTGTTCATCTTCCCTTGTTTGTCTGGTTAGTGTAATCCTATACACTTCGGCTTCCCACCTACCGGAGTTGGGGACGGGACAAATAAAAGTTGATGTAGGAGCATAGCAAGGCATGTGACCGTGGCATCTCCACCTTCAGAAGTAATCCGGGGGACAGGGGTAGACTAGGGCACCCCTAGTTCAAGGGACCTGGTTAGCGCCCACTGTTTCAAGGCACTGAGTGACAATAACAGGATATAATAAAAAGGTCTGCTGGTGTCAGGCCCACACATTAGGCTGTATTATTAGGGATTATTTAAGGTCCCGGTAACTTCCTTGGAGGCAGATGATGTTTCCATAGACGGGAGGCCTCTCCAGAACCAGACCTCTTACCTTTGGCATTTTGCGCAGGTTCGGAGACAGCTTCAGGCAAATGATGTGTCCGCGGTCATCCCCGACGATAATCACCGGGTAGATGGGATTAAACTCAATGTGAGTCAGTTTGGTTTTCTTCTTGGCCACCACGGCCTGCTGACACAGCGCCTCATACTTGTTGATGGACAGATCGAACACGTGGATCTAGGGGGGATAACGGAAGACGTTAGACGTGGGAGTCACAGGTCACTCAGCCAGGACCACTGCTTTATTATCTTATACATTGCAGTCTGTGTTCTACTCTAGTCACATCCAAAGCTGCACGTACAATTATACGGATGATGATGCTCAAATCACTACTCCGCCCATAATACATTGCGGCTACAGGGCCGTTTTTTTTGTTTTTTTTTTAACAGGAATCACAGAAAAAATGCAGTGTGAACACAGCCTTTGTCACGACAGAATTTCACACCAGTACATGGGAAGAAAAGTGTAAGATTTGCCAAGTGACTTGCTTCATAAGGCCGCTTTCACACGTCAGTTTTTTGCCATCAGTCACAATCCGTTGAATGTTGAAAAAAAACAGATCCGTCACAGAATGTGAAAAACTGATGCGACTGATCCGTTTTTTTTCGCAGGATCTGACTAGCTGATCCAGCTAATTGGATGCTAAAACATTGGAGCATGCTCAGATAAGGCCTCTTTCACACTTCAGTTGTTTGGCGTCAGTCACTACCGACATAGTGACGGATTGACGGATCCGTCACAATTGTTGGGAAAACGGTTCTAACGGATCCGTTTTTTTGACGGATCCGTTACTCGGGGGTTGTCTGGGAAAAGCATCTACTTTTTGGAGCATGCGCAATTGAAAAAACGGATTGGGGCGACGGATCCGCAGAAAAAAAGGTTGCGGCGGATCCGTCGCCCATAGGCGGCCATTCTATGTGATCCGCCATTTCGGAGTTGACAAAAAACGTTTCAATGTCCGTCTAATTTCAGAAAACGTCCGCCAAATTTCGGCGGATCCGTCGCATGGCGGATGGAACGGACGACCATCCGTCACAATCCGTCGCTAATGCAAGTCTATGGGAAAATAACGGATCCGTCAAAAAAAATTGACGGATCCGTTATTTGAGGAAAATGGCGGTTTTAGACTGACGCCAAACAACTGAAGTGTGAAAGAGGCCTAAAAAAAAAAAAAAAACTGAATCCTTAGCCAGATTCCGTCATTTGACGGATCCGGCACCATAGGCTTCCATTGTAGCAAATGACGGATGGCGACGGATCCGTCGCTGTCCGTTTTTTCAACGGACACAAAAAACATTACTATGTCCGTTTTCTCCGGCCGCCGGAAAAACAATTTTCGACGGATCTGGCGAACGATGGATGAAACGTGAGGCTGTCCTCCATCGCTAATACAAGTCTATGAGAAAAAAAAACGGATCCGGCGGCAACTTTTCCTGGATCCGTTTTTTTTCCACAATTCGCCGGATTGTGACTGACGGCAAAAAAAGTGATGTGTGAAAGCGGCCCTAAGTAATTTCCCAGCAGGGTTGTGATCCTGAGAGCTAACAGCAGAGCAGTAGAATAGTGAAGTATCTCCGGGTGATAGAAAGGATCCATGCTTGCAGTACATTGCTTGTGCACTACACTGCGGATTTGATGCAATTCTGCGTGTCCAAAAACGCTGCGGAAACGCATCAAAATCCGCAAATCCGGGTCTGAGCTTGGGCCAGGGCTCAGATGATTGGTGGTCTACATCTCTGAGGATCGGTAGAGAACAGTCCGTGTGGGGCAGAACAATGGGAACGTGGCTCCTGGCAACTCAACTGATGGAGGCACATGAAAGAGTTAATGGCAGGTGGGGGCTGGGAGATAATCTGCATTATTTCCACATTATCAGGGCAGCGGATGATAATCTGGGATTTTCTGCCTGGTCGCCACCAGATCCTCTATTTATGGATTTACATGATGGCTGTGGGCAGTGAGACCCCCAGAATAGAGGGTCCCCGGGAGGCCGCCACAAAAACAAAACTGAATCCCAAGAGACGGGCGCGAGTCTTGACCTGGGCGTCCTGTAACTGGGACCGTCACCCATCTTTCCCGGATATATCGGAGGACGGATACTTACTGAGGAGACAGATGATCTTATTACCTCGCTGAATGGCGCCAGTCCCCGGAGCAGGAGGGGTTAATGGGTGACACGGGTTTGCCCTGCTGTAACTTTCAGATGGGTGTAGTTAAATATTCATGACCTGCAGTTTATGTGGCGGCAGTCACGTGGGCACGGATACATGATGCACGGGCCGCGCCAGATCCCCCCGAGCCGTGTATAATTCATGCACTGAACCATATGTCAGTCGTGTTCTAAAAAGATGTCAGCACAAGCAGAGATGTGGCGCGCTCCCCGCACCGGAACCGACGTCTGCAGAACGTGGCACGCTGCCCGCACTGGTACCAAGGTCTGCAGGACGTGGCACGCTGCCCGCACTGGTACCAAGGTCTGCAGGACGTGGCGCGCTCCCCACATCGGAACCAATGTCTGCAGGACGTGGCACGCTGCCCGCACTGGTACCGACGTCTGCAGAACGTGTGCGCTCCCCGCACCGGTACCGACGTCTGCAGGACGTGGCGCGCTCCCCGTACCGATACCAACGTTTGCAGGACGTGGCGCGCTCCCCGCACCGGAACCAACGTCTTCAGGACGTGGCGCGCTCCCCGCACCGGAACCAACGTCTTCAGGATGTGGCGCGCTCCCCCCACTAGAACCAACGTCTGCAGGACGTGTGAGCTCCCCGCACCAGTACCGACGTCTGCAGGACGTGGCGCGCTCCCCACACTGGTACCAACGTTTGCAGGACGTGTGCGCTCCCCGCACCGGTACCGACGTCTGCAGGACGTGGCGCGCTCCCCACACTGGTACCAACGTTTGCAGGACGTGCGAGCTCCCCGCACCAGTACCGACGTCTGCATGATGTGGCGCGCTCCCCACACTGGTACCAACGTTTGCAGGACGTGTGCGCTCCCCGCACCGGTACCGACGTCTGCAGGATGTGGCCCGCTCCCCGCACCAGTACAGACGTCTGCAGGACGTGTGCGCTCCCTGCACTGGTACCAAGGTCTGCAGGATGTGGCGCGCTCCCCGCACCGGTACAGACGTCTGCAGAACGTGTGCGCTCCCCGCACTGGTACCACAGCACGTCACATGCCGGGGATAAGCCAATCCATTCACGAAATCACTCACTACAGTCCGAGGGGTCACACCCTATAATCATTACCCAGAGTCCGAGGGGGTCACACCCTGTAATGATTACCCACAGACTTCTCTGTCCCCCCTAAAGATCCCTTCTTTTTTCTCCAGACCACCTTTGTCATCTCCAGAGTCCCTCTGTCATCACGACCCCCTTTGTCCTCTTCCAGGCCCCTCTGTCCGTCCTCCCGCAGGACACCTCCTGTCGTAAAAAAGGCCCCCCTCTTTCCTCGTCCAAGACCTCTCTGTCCTCCTCCAAGCCCCCTCTGCCCTCTTCTAGGCTACCTCTGTCCTCCTCCAGGCCCCCTCTGCCCTCCTCCAGGCCCCCTCTACCCTCCTCTAGGCCCTCTCTGTCCTCCTCCAGGCCCCCTTTGCCCTCCTCTAGGCCCCCTCTGCCCTCCTCCAGGTCCCCTGTTTTCTCCTCCAGGCCCCCTCTGCCCTCCTCCAGGCCCCCTCTGTCCTCCTCCAGGCCCCCTCTGCCCTCCTCCAGGCCCCCTCTGCCCTCCTCCAGGCCCCCTCTGCCCTCCTCCAGGTCCCGTTTTCTCCTCCAGGCCCCCTCTGTCCTCCTCCAGGCCCCCTCTGTCCTCCTCCAGGCCCCCTCTGCCCTCCTCCAGGTCCCCTGTTTTCTCCTCCAGGCCCCTCTGTCCTCCTCCAGGCCCCCTCTGCCCTCCTCCAGGTCCCCTGTTTTCTCCTCCAGGCCCCCTCTGCCCTCCTCCAGGCCCCCTCTGCCCTCCTCCAGGCCCCCTCTGCCCTCCTCCAGGCCCCCTCTGCCCTCCTCCAGGTCCCCTGTTTTCTCCTCCAGGCCCCCTCTGTCCTCCTCCAGGCCCCCTCTGCCCTCCTCTAGGCCCCCTTTGCCCTCCTCCAGGTCCCCTGTTTTCTCCTCCAGGCCCCTCTGTCCTCCTCCAGGCCCCCTCTGCCCTCCTCCAGGTCCCCTGTTTTCTCCTCCAGGCCCCCTCTGCCCTCCTCCAGGCCCCCTCTGTCCTCCTCCAGGCCCCCTCTGCCCTCCTCCAGGCCCCCTCTGCCCTCCTCCAGGTCCCCTGTTTTCTCCTCCAGGCCCCCTCTGTCCTCCTCCAGGCCCCCTCTGTCCTCCTCCAGGCCCCCTCTGTCCTCCTCCAGGCCCCCTCTGCCCTCCTCCAGGCCCCCTCTGCCCTCCTCCAGGCACCATCTGTCCTCCTCCAGGCCCCCTCTGTCCTCCTCTAGGCTCCCTCTGCCCTCCTCCAGGTCCCCTGTTTTCTCCTCCAGGCCCCCTCTGCCCTACTCCAGGCCCCCTCTGCCCTCCTCCAGGCCCCCTCTGTCCTCCTCCAGGCACCCTCTGTCCTCCTCCAGGCCCCCTCTGTCCTCCTCCAGGCCCCCTCTGTCCTCCTCCAGGCCCCCTCTGTCCTCCTCCAGGCCCCCTCTGCCCTCCTCCAGGCCCCCTCTGCCCTCCTCCAGGCACCCTCTGTCCTCCTCCAGGCCCCCTCTGTCCTCCTCTAGGCCCCCTGTCCTCCTCTAGGCTCCCTCTGCCCTCCTCTAGGCTCCCTCTGCCCTCCTCCAGGTCCCCTGTTTTCTCCTCCAGGCCCCCTCTGCCCTCCTCCAGGCACCCTCTGTCCTCCTCCAGGCCCCCTCTGTCCTCCTCCAGGCACCCTCTGTCCTCCTCCAGGCCCCCTCTGTCCTCCTCCAGGCCCCCTCTGCCCTCCTCCAGGTCCCCTGTGTCCTCCTCCAGGCCCCCTCTGCCCTCCTCCAGGCCCCCTCTGTCCTCCTCCAGGTCCCCTGTGTCCTCCTCCAGGCCCCTATGTCCTAGACTCTGGGGATAGTTAGTGACTGACTGTATATTATGTTGGGGCCTGAAATTCATGAAATGTCACACGTAGCCCCAGCCTGATTTACAGCTGAGCACATACAATCTCCAGAGCCATGTCCCAATGTGCCCGGATCCGCCATAACGCACACAGTGGACCGAGCCTCGTACAACTCCCAGAGCCGGCAGCGCTGATCATCGAGGACGACGCAAAGAGGAAAGAAAAGCAGCACATGGAATATTTCACGCCAGACTGCGCCTCAATCTGCACGCTCCACCGACGACCAATGCTGAATAATGGATCCGCTCGTCCTGGGGACGCAGCAAACGCCAACAACACCAAGTCCAGAAACAGGACAGGACACAGAATATACAACACAGTCTGGGGAGAGTGGTCCTGTGAGGTGTGCGGGACCTGATAGTGGTCTGTTACTGGTGGTCTGAGACCCTCTATGAACTATACACACGGGCCACAAGGTAACAGAAGCTGCCACTATGTATGAGTGCAGCGCCCCAGAGACCTGGTCGTTGCAGTAATGTCGCTCTGCCGCTAAGGGGAGTGATGGTACGTCTGATGGCACTAAAGGAGTTCATCTGACCAGGTATCACCAACACACATTACACTTCACACTCCGGCCACTAGGGGGAGCCAAAGGTTTTATTTATTAGGCCACTCCTCACACTGGTAAAACTAGGGGTTTGATAGGAAGTTAGTCAGAAGCTGACTGGGTTGGATTCAGGCAACATCCCGTGGCAGGGGGTGTTGCAGGGAGAAGATTCAGGGGGGTCCCTGTCAGGCGTGGGAACCTGGTAGGTACCTAGCGACAAGAACAGAACGTTACGGAACCGCGCCTGCACTACCCGCGGCGGTATCCTAAGAAAGAGACACGAAGCGAAGGATATTGTGGACAGTGAGAAACGAGATCAAGCACAAAGGAGAGCCAGTAGGAGTCGTGCCCGGAGAACGGCAACATCCTAATGAGGCGCGTAGCCGGTGCCCGAACACCGAGGAAGTGACTGACTTTATGCCTTACTTCAAATACCGCAGGACAGTTAATTATAGGTTGGCTGTCTACCTTACATCACCTAAGCAGACATAGGGGGCAACGCGTGGAGAGGGGCGTCTCTAGGGTCCCGGAAGAGCTCCGAGCCTACCCGTCAAACAGGTGCGTCCTAGCCATGACATACTGGGGGACGGAGAACTAGAAAGAACTGGAATGAATTAGAACGAACGAGAATAGAAGTTGTGAGGACTATCCCGAATGCTCTGCAGGGAAGCACTACAACACACAGGCGCTAGTGGTAGGCAACGATTTCCACCTGCAAAGTGAACTCTGGATGTGCCTTCGGACCGGCCGGTCTCAGAAAGCCCTTTTAACTGTGCTCTGGATTGCGGATCCTGAAGTCTTCAGTAAAGAGGTAAAGAGACTGCAACCCCGAGTCCTCGTTATTGTCTGCACCTCACACCATCACCATCCACCTTACTGGGAAGCCCTGGGGACTCACTTCACCTGTGGGAAGGTTTACCATCTAGCTGCCATCACATCACCCCAGTGGACCCCAAGCAGCGTCGGTCGCCCTGACCGAATACCACAGGTGGCGTCACAAACCCTTGACAGACTCGTATCACCTTTCATTGGGCGCCCCTTAGCAGGGTCACGGACCGGGTCCAGCCACCGTGACATCCCCAGAATTGAGCCAGCGGAGGACTGGTACCGAGTAACCCGCGGCCCTGCGTCTGGGGGCGCTCCAACTTGGCGTCACGAACAGGATCTACTTAAGCCTGAGAAGCAGGTCATGTGTGCCTTGGAACTGTGATTAAATTGTGCTTGAACCGTGATTCATTGCAAAGACTGTGTATTGCTGATTGCTGCAAGATTCCCGCCAAAACCGCCGCCATTGTTGCGCCACGAGGAGCGCCGGAGAAGAAGGAGGGCATGTCATGGGAGAAGATTGCGAAAGCGGCGCCAAAAGTAGCGACCGTCCCCTCCGACTACGGCTGCAGGATGACGAGCTCAGGAATGCAGGAGCTCAGGAAATGGAGGAGCCTCGTGTGTGTGCCACCGTAGATCAAGGAGCGGAGATGACGACCAGCAGGTGCCTGAGCAACGACGAAGTGACCCAGGATCACAGCAACCCAGCGGAGCCAAACCAGGGCTTGCCGCCACAGGGGGATCCGGACTTCTTGGAGCTGCCGGAGGAGGCATCAAACGACCCGACTCCAGACGTGGGGTCGGCGATGGCGAGGAAATGGAAGTCGGAGATGTGATGGAAGATCGCGCAAGGAGAACCGTGGTCAGAGCCGCAGCAGACTCCAGCGTCCTCGTCAGTGGAGCTGACCGACATCGGTGGAACCACATCAGACGCAGGTACCAAAAGCGACCCTGCCCCACCGACCGACCCAGCTCCAGTGACCGCTCCCCAGCCCATTGATGACTGGTCTCCCGCTACTGAGATTGTGGTGGCGGCCCTCTATGCCAGGGGTCCCCAACTCCAGTCCTCAAGGCCCACCAACATGTCATGTTTTAAGGATTTCCTTAGTCTTGCCCAGGTAATAATTGCATCACCTGTGCAATGCAAAGGAAATCCTGAAAACATGACCTGTTGGTGGGCCTTGAGGACTGGAGTTGGGGACCCCTGCCCTATGCTATGAAGGGAATACTGCCCTCGCTACCGACACCTCTGGGTAAACCGATAGACGTGAGTCCCAGGGGGGTGATCTTCGAATGGGATGCTCCCCGGTTCCAACCAGACGAGTCCCGACAAGAGGGCTCTTACGTCATCAGGCTCACCTAGGAGCAGCATAGACGAAGCTTGATTTCACAATGGAAAGACCGGGAACGAACGGAACAGGCTGTCCGAACAGAGGCACTGCTGCCCCTCGTCAATTGCTGCCCTGAGAGTTTGGTGAAACAGGGGATAGTGCTGGCCTTCCACCGGGGAAGGGGTTGTGGCTTTATACTGGAGCCAGGACTGTTGACTGAGGTCTTTGTGACTAGCTGCAACATAGAACCCCAGTCCCGCAGTGTACCTCCAATCCGAAACTTGTACAGAGGGGATCATGTGACCTACACCCGCCACTGGAGTGAGCGAGGGTGGTACGCTAAGGCTAGGTTCACACTAGCGTTGCGCCGCCCTGCGTCGGCGACGCAACGCGCGACGCACGTAAAAACGCGCGCAAACGCGCGCAAAAACGCGCGCGTTTTGCGACGCGTGCGTCGTTTTTGACGAAAATCGGACGCACAGAAAATGCTACAATGTAGCGTTTTCTTGCGTCCGACGCTAGCGTCGGAAACGACGCACGTGGCGAAAAACGCCACCAAAACGACGCACGCGTCCCCTATGTTAAACATAGGGGCGCGTCGCCGCTGCGTCGCCGCTGCGTCGCCGGCGCGTCGCCGGCGCAACAGCGACGCACATTGGCGGAACGCCAATGTGAACGTAGCCTAAGAGAGTCAAACGCTGCGCGCTTGTGGTCGCGCCATCTACGATCGTGACTGAAACTGGTGGCGGCACTCCACTGACCCCTGACCCCACAGGACCCAGCACTACTACCCCGGCATGTGGTGCCCTGCTTGCGGAGTCTGCCACCGGCACCACGGTTCGTACCCAGACCGCTGCTGATTTGATGAAGACAGTGTTGGACGATGACATAGAGTCAGACCTTCCCCGGGCGGGAAGTGGTCACCACCGGCTGATGTGTTGTCACTTGCTATAGAGATAAACCTCGGAAACCTGAAACTGTAAATACTTAACTGTCTCTTGCTCTTTTTCTACTTGAACCCGTTTAGGGTTAATTCTTAAAGGGGTCCCATTGTTTACCCGGGATCCCTATTGTTTTATGTTTTCTTTTGCACAAGTTCATCACTGTTTAAAGGACTGCCGGATCATGGACGGTGAATGATTCAAAAACTGTTTTGTATATAGTTCGCACCTTATTAAAGGTGCCCTCTACTGGTTTTACAACGAAAGAATAATAATAATAATAATTTTTATTTATATAGCGCCAACATATTCCGCAGCACTTTACAATAAGCGGGGACATGTACAGACAATAAATTCAGTACAAGTTAAGACAATTTAAACAGTGACATTAGGGGTGAGGTCCCTGCTCGCAAGCTTACAATCTACAAGGAAATGGGGGGACACAATAGGTGAAAAGTGCTCGTTATTTCAGGTCTGGCAATTATAATAAATAGGGATTTTCATATAACGCTGCATGATCCGGTCATCAGCCCGTGTGTTTAAGTGCAAGAGTCAAGTATCAAGTGCAGTTATCATGTGCATGGAGGGTGTGGAGACAGATGAGTAGTAGGGGGCAGATTCAGAATAATATTTGGAAGGAGGAAAGAGGGCAAAGTTAGTTTCCTGAGTAGTTGATGAGGTCGGCTTGTTTGAAGAGATGGGTTTTCAATAGGTCGGGGCTAGGTATCAGTCTGATCGTCTGGAGAAGTGCATTCCAGAGAGCTGGCGCAGCACGAGAGAAGCCTTGGAGACGGAGGTGCGAGGTTCGGATTACGGGGGATGTTAGTCTTAGGTCATTTGTAGAACAGAGGGCACGTCTAGGGCGATAGAAGGAGATGAGAGAGGAGATATAAGGCGGTGCAGAACTGTGGAGAGCTTTGTGGGTGAGAGACATGAGTTTATACTGGACCCTGTAGCGAATGGGTAGCCAGTGTGTTGCATTCAAAAACAGTCTCTTCACAAAGAAGGCTTTGTGAAGAGACTGTTTTTGAATGCAGCACGGAAGGTCTTGCTTTCAAACCGACTTGCAGACAGAGAGAATCTGCACTACCTTAAAGAGACTTGGTTCCCTCTTAAAGGGAATGTTCACATGTTGCACTTAAGTATAATGTTGCCTTAGGAAAGTTAAAGAATTGTAATAATGTTGAGATTTAGAAACTGTTGATAATGTTGCTAGAGATTGAGGACAGGAAAAGTTGAAAGTGAACCCGTAGGGGTTAACGAGTCCTCCTGAGAACCATAGGAAGATGGTTGGTTGCTGATAGAAAGACAATGACAGTAGGCCCAGCCAAGGAGCTAGGCGGTTAGAAAATAAAGAAAAAGTTGAGTTTGTATTAAAGTACTTTATAGTAGGCCTTTAGTGGGTTCAGCCTATACGCCCTTAAAGGAGAAGTTAAATTATTGTTCAGAATTTGCACTTGGTAGAATACCCGGCTGGGTACTAGGAGTTATTTATAGTCAGAATGTTATTTAAAATATTTAACCTTGTTTTCGTTTGTAACGTTCAAGTGTCCTCACCTCCCATAAAGGGAAGCATTGTTATATTTACTTGTTTCAAGCATTCCAAAATTTTGTATGTCTTTTGCTAACATGTATTGTTGTTGTTCTTCCCAGTCCAGGAGTACTGGATTTAACCGGGGGGGAGTGCAGCGCCCCAGAGACCTGGTCTTCGCAGTATGACGCTCTGCCACTAAGGGGAGTAGCGGTACGTCTGATGGCACTAAAGGAGTTCTTCTGACCAGGTATCACCAGCACACATTACACTTCACACTCCGGCCACTAGGGGGAGCAAAAGGTTTTATTCATTAGGCCACTCCTCACACTGGTAAAACTAGGGGTTGGATAGGAAGTTAGACAGAAGCTGACTGGGTTGGATTCAGGCAACATCCTGTGGCAGGGGGTGTGGCAGGGAGAAGATTCAGGGGGTCCCTGTCAGGCGTGGGAACCTGGCAGGTACCTAGCGACAAGAACAGAACGTTACGGAACCGCGCCTGCACACCCCGCGGCGGTATCCTAAGAAAGAGACACGAAGCGAAGGATATTGTGGACAGTGAGAAACGAGATCAAGCACAAAAGAGAGCCAGTAAGAGTCGTGCCCGGAGAACGGCAACATCCTACTGAGGTGAGGTGCGTAGCCGGTGCCCGGAACACCGAGGAAGTGACTGACTTTATGCCTTACTTCAAATACCGCAGGACAGTTAATTATAGGTTGGCTGTCTACCTTACATCACCTAAGCAGACATAGGGGGCAACGCGTGGAGAGGGGCGTCTCTAGGGTCCCGGAAGAGCTCTGAGCCTACCCGTCAAACGGGTGCGTCCTAGCCATAACATACTGGGGGACGGAGAACTAGGAAGAACTGGAACGAATTAGAACGAACGAGAACAGAAGTTGTGAGGACTATCCCGAATGCTCAGCAGGGTAGCACTACAACACACAGGCGCTAGTGGTAGGCAATGATTTCCACCTGCAAAGGGAACTCTGGATGTGCCCATCGGACCGGCCGGTCTCTGATAGCCCTGTTAACCGTGCTCTGTATTGAGGATCCTGAAGTCTTCAGTAAAGAGGTAAAGAGACTGCAACCCTGTGTCCTCGTTATTGACTGCACCTCACACCATCGCCACCTACACCACTGGGAAGCCCTGGGGACATCCTTCACCTGTGGGAAGGTATACCATCCAGCTGCCATTCCATCACCCCAATGGACCCCGAGCAGCGTCGGTCACCCTGACAGAGTACCACAGGTGGTGTCACGAAACCTTGACAGACTCGTATCACCTTTCATTGGGCGCCCCTTAGCAGGGTCACGGACCAGGTCCAGCCACCGTGACATCCCCAGAACTGAGCCAGCAGAGGACCGGTACCGAGTAACCCGCGGCCCTGCGTCTGGGGGCGCTCCATGATCATGGATGTACAGGCTGCCTGTCTCCTTCTCTAACCTCATCATCCCAATATAGGCTGCCCGTCTCCTCCTCTACCCCCATCATCCCAATACAGGCTGCCCGTCTCCTCCTCTACCCCCATCATCCCAATACAGGCTGCCCGTCTCCTCCTCTACCCCCATCATCCCTGCACAGGCTGCCCGTCTCCTCCTCTACCCCCATCATCCCTGTACAGGCTGCCCGTCTCCTAATCTACTCCCATCATCCCAATATAGGCTGCCCTTCGCCTCCTCTACCCCCATCATTCCTGTACAGACTGCCAGTCTCCTCCTCTACCCCCATCATCCCTGCACAGGCTGCCCGTCTCCTCCTCTACCCCCATCATCCCTGTACAGGCTGCCGTCTCCTCCTCTACCCCCATCATCCCTGTACAGGCTGCCCATCTCCTAATCTACCCCCATCATCCCTGTAAAGGCTGCCCGTCTCCTCCTCTATCCCCATCATCCCTGTACAGGCTGCGGTCTCCTCCTCTACCCCCATCATCCCTGTAAAGGCTGCGGTCTCCTCCTCTACCCCCATCATCCCTGTACAGGCTGCCAGTCTCCTCCTCTACCCCCATCATCCCTGCACAGGCTGCCCGTCTCCTCCTCTACCCCCATCATCCCTGTACAGGCTGCCCATCTCCTAATCTACCCCCATCATCCCTGTACAGGCTGCCGTCTCCTCCTCTACCCCCATCATCCCTGTACAGGCTGCCCATCTCCTAATCTACCCCCATCATCCCTGTAAAGGCTGCCGTCTCCTCCTCTACCCCCATCATCCCTGTACAGGCTGCCCATCTCCTAATCTACCCCCATCATCCCTGTAAAGGCTGCCCGTCTCCTCCTCTATCCCCATCATCCCTGCACAGGCTGCCCGTCTCCTAATCTACTCCCATCATCCCTGTACAGACTGCCCGTCTCCTCCTCTACCCCCATCATTCCTGTACAGGCTGCCCGTCTCCTAATCTACTCCCATCATCCCTGTACAGGCTGCCCGTCTCGTCCTCTACCCCCATCATCCCTGTACAGGCTGCCCGTCTCCTCCTCTACCCCCATCATCCCTGTACAGGCTGCCCGTCTCCTCCTCTACCCCCATCATCCCTGTACAGGCTGCCCGTCTCCTCCTCTACCCCCATCATCCCTGTACAGGCTGCCCGTCTCCTCCTCTACCCTCATCATCCCTGTATAGGCTGCCCGTCTCCTCCTCTACCCCCATCATCCCTGTACAGGCTGCCCGTCTCCTCCTCTACTCCCATCATCCTTGTACAGGCTGCCCGTCTCCTCCTCTACCCCCATCATCCCTGTACAGGCTGCCCGTCTCCTCCTCTACTCCCATCATCCCTGTACAGGCTGCCCGTCTCCTCCTCTACCTCCATCATCCTTCTATGGTTTCGCACTTCCTTCCATGCACAGAGATTACAGTGGGAACACAAATTTCCATTAAGCAAATCTGCCCCATACAATGGCTCCTGGGTGCGATCAGTCCCATGCAAATCATGTCAAGGTTCGGACTGTGACCCGAGTACAAGGCGGCAGGTGGTGGAAGCAACAGGATTATGGTGCCACACAGAGGCCACATGATAGCGCCACACAGAAATATAACACATAATACCGCCACACCACACTCACAGCTCTATAGTATTATTTCCATAAAATGAACTTAATATTGTACAAACAACAAGAGATAGCATCCTTGTAATGCTGCTATATGGTGAATGTATAGAGTCCAAATAATACTGCTATATGGTGAATGTATAGAGTCCACATACAGTGGGTACGGAAAGTATTCAGACCCCTTTACATTTTTCATTGCAGCCATTTGGTAAATTCAAAAAACTTCATTTTTTTCTCATCAATGTGCACTCTGCACCCCATCGTAACTAAAGAAACAGAAATGTAGAAATTTTTGCAAATTTATTAAAAAAGAAAAACGGAAATATCACACGGTCATAAGTCTTCAGACCCTTTGCTCAGACACTCATATCTTAGTCACATGCTGTCCATTTCCTTGTGATCCTCCTTGAGATGGTTCTACTCCTTCATTGGAGTCCAGCTGTTTAATTAAACTGATAGGACTTGATTTGGAGCGGCGCACACCTGTCTATATAAGACCTCACAGCTCACGGTGCATGTCAGACCAAATGAGAATCATGAGGCCAAAGGAACCGGCCAAGGAGCTCAGAGACAGAATTGTGGCAAGGCACAGATTTGGCCAAGGTTACAACAGAATTTCTGCAGGACTCAAGGATCCTAAGAGCACAGTGGCCTCCATAATCCTTACATGGATGAAGTTTGGACCACCAGAAGTCTTCCTAGACCTGGCCGTCCAGCCAAACTGAGCAATCGTGGGAGAAGAGCCTCGGTGGGAGAGGTAAAGAAGAACCCCAAGATCACTGTGGCTGAGCTCCAGAGATGCAGTAGGGAGATGGGAGAAAGTTCCACAAAGTCAGCTATCACTGCAGCCTCCACCAGTCAGGCCTTTATGGCAGAGTGGCCCGACGGAAGCCTCTCCTCAGTGTAAGACATATGAAAGCCTTTGTAGAGTTTACAAAAAAAACACAAGAAGGACTCCCCGACTATGCGAAATAAGATTCTCTGGTCTGATGAGACGAAGATAGACCTTTTTGGTGATAATTCTAAGCGGTATAAGTGGAGAAAACCAGGCACTGCTCATCACCTGCCCAATACAATCCCAACAGTGAAACATGGTGGTGGCAGCATCATGCTATGGAGGTGTTTTTCAGCTGCAGGGACAGGACGACTGGTTGTCATTGAAGGAAACATGAATGCGGCCAAGTACAGAGATATCCTGGATGAAAACCTCTTCCAGAGTGCTCTGGACCTCAGACTTGGCCGAAGGTTCACCTTCCAACAAGACAATGACCCTAAGCACACAGCTAAAATAACAAAGGAGCGGCTTCAGAACAACTCTGTGACCATTCCTGACTGGCCCAGCCAGAGCCCTGACCTAAACCCAACTGAGCATCTCTGGAGAGACCTGTAAATGGCATCCACCAACGTTCACCATCCAACCTGACGGAACTGGAGAGGATCTGCAAGGAAGAACGGCGGAGGATCCCCAAATCCAGGGGTGAAAAACTTGTTACATCATTCCCAAGAAGACTCCTGGCTGTACTGGCTTATAAGGTGCTTCTACTCCATACTGAGCAAAGGGGCTGAATACTTATGACCATGGGATAGTTCAGTTTTTATTTTTTAATACATTTGCCAAAATTTCTCCATTTCTGTTTTTTTTTCAGTCAAGATGGGGTGCAGAGTGAACATTAATGAGAAAAAATGAACTTTTTTTGAATTTACCAAATGACTGCAATGAAACAAAGAGTGAAAAATTTAAAGGGGTCTGAATACTTTCCGTGCCCACTGTAATACTGTTATATGGTAAATGTATAGATCCCACATAATACCGCTGAGAACACCAGCGATTCTACTGATCACTGGTGGTCTCTACTCATTCCATTGCTCGATGCTCTGCGGCGACAAGGGGGCATGGGCTGCATTATTCTAAACATTATTGAAGGTCCACAACTTATGGCCTATCAGCTTGCCCGTTCTACCCAGGCCCGGGTTCCTCCATAAGAAAACTTTCCTCCTAAATAAAATTAAGCTTTCATCTTAAAGGACAAATTAGTCCTAATTGTTTGAAGTAAATATGCGCTTATAGTGTTGCTACACATGGTACATACTCAGTAGTTATAGAAAATTTCTTGTACCAAAGATAGGACTATATCACACCCTATCATCAATTATCAAAACCATAACAAAGAACAGATGACATACGGTGGCATTAGCGTATAAAACATAATACTTTGTTAATTAAAACATTAAAGACCAAAAAAGTGTATGAAAGCAATATACATGAACAAAAAGAGCTAAGTAGTCACAATCACAATAGCAAGAGACAAGCTGGGGGAAGGTCCCAGCAGAATATCAGAGTATGGTATAGGGGTCCAAGTGCCCCATATATAGTTCCCCAGTGCAAACGGCAGAGAAAGATGCTACATAGTTCAGAGCAAGTGGAGCGGACGTAGGCCCCAGATAAAGCAGCAAATGTATTATTAATCCTAACCAAAATAATATAGTGGCCAAACAAATGAAGGCCCCAAAAAAATTATGCTACCACAGACCGAGCCGACATCACCACCGCTAGCCCAATAATAGTATCAAATACATAGCAAACCCGGTAACTGAATAAGTAAATAACCATGAAATGATATTACCCACCGCAGTGCAGGGACCTTCCACGAGCCTGTCCCACGCCCCAACGCGCGTTTCGGCACAAACAACCTTCGTCAAGGGGAAGGTCCCTGCACTGCGGTGGGTAATATCATTTCATGGTTATTTACTTATTCAGTTACCGGGTTTGCTATGTATTTGATACTATTATTGGGCTAGCGGTGGTGATGTCGGCTCGGTCTGTGGTAGCATAATTTTTTTGGGGCCTTCATTTGTTTGGCCACTATTTTATTTTGGTTAGGATTAATAATACATTTGCTGCTTTATCTGGGGCCTACGTCCGCTCCACTTGCTCTGAACTATGTAGCATCTTTCTCTGCCGTTTGCACTGGGGAACTATATATGGGGCACTTGGACCCCTATACCATACTCTGATATTCTGCTGGGACCTTCCCCCAGCTTGTCTCTTGCTATTGTGATTGTGACTACTTAGCTCTTTTTGTTCATGTATATTGCTTTCATACACTTTTTTGGTCTTTAATGTTTTAATTAACAAAGTATTATATTTTATACGCTAATGCCACCGTATGTCATCTGTTCTTTGTTATGGTTCTAATTGTTTGAAGGCCTCAACCCTCTAGTCCAAACTGTAGAACACTCATAATCGCATTCATCAGATCCCATTGATGGCAAGTTAATGCGTAATGTCAGTTACCGCTACTCATCGCATTATCAGATGGAGTCAGCGCAGCGTGCAGTAACCTGAATTCTTGTTTGTGATCGATGCCGGAGATGCAGCCTGGAAATAACTAATTATCTCAGGTTAAGAGTGTGTCTCGTCATCTCCCATAATGAGCTCTCGCTGCATCAACCCTGGTACTGCCATAATCAGCGGAGCTATTCCAGGGACACAATCCTCGGATTATTTCCCTGGAATCTCTAGGATAGGCGCATGGTTCATACACAACATTTACTGATCGTGACGAAGGGTCAATACACGGAGATCTTTCAACATTCCCAGTTCGTTTTCCACTTGGTTGTGTCAATCTCATGAGAATGGTGGAGCTGTATAGATAGACAAGCATTTCATGTGCATAAAAAAAAAAAAAAAATCACCTCTGGGATGGAGGTTTTGCTGGAGTGGTATAAAAACATAAATCTAGAAAAGGTCCTCCAACCTGATGATGAAATGAGAAGAGAACATGTATATGGTGAAGCCTCATCACGAATAGTCAACAGTCATCACTGAGCTCTACTTCATATACTGATCACATATGACATCCGTGACTTTCATACTAACCTAGATTTACACTGCAAAACTTAAATACCAACCATAGACTACAAGTCTAGCTCTACAGTACCCACCATGGACCTTCACCATCTGCACTTTCCATGACAATCCCAGTGATCATCGATCATGATCTAGCTCAGAGAGCTAACACTGAAGTATAAGACACAAGTAAGTATCCATGGTCATGACCTGGTGTTACATTTCATGGCCGACATACCCAACGCTTAAGTATGAGATACACTAGTATCCATGAATGACCTGACTCTACATTTCATGGCTGACATACCCAACACTGAAGTATGAGATACACCAGTATCCATAAAACTACAGTAGCTCAACATTTCATGGCTGACTTTCCCATCACTAATGTATGAAAGACACGAGTGTTGATGGATCCTGACTTAGCTCTACATTCCATGGCCGACTTTCCCACCACTGAAGTATGAGCGACACCAGTGTTGATGGATCATGACCTAGCTCTAGATTTCATGGCTGAATTTCCCACCACTGAAGTATGAGAGTCACCAGTGTTGATGGATCGTGACCTACCTTTACATTTCATGGCCGACTTTCCCACCACTGAAGTATGAGACACCAGTGCTGATGGATCGTGACCTAGCTCTACATTTCATGACTGAATTTCCCACCACTGAAGTATGAGAGTCACAAGTGTTGATGGATCGTGACCTAGCTCTACATTTAATGGCTGAATTATGAGTCACCAGTATTGATGGATCGTGACCTAGCTCTGCATTTCATGGCTGAATTTCCCACCACTGAAGTATGAGAGTCACCAGTGCTGATGGAACGTGACCTAGTTTTGCATTTCATGGCTGAATTTCCCACCACTGAAGTATGAGAGTCACCAGTGTTGATGGATCGTGACCTACCTTGACATTTCATGGCCGACTTTCCCACCACTGAAATATGGAGACACCAGTGTTGATGGATCGTGACCTAGCTCTACATTTCATGGCCGACTTTCCCACCACTGAAGTATGAGAGACACCAGTGTTGATGGATCGTGACCTAGCTCTACATTTCATGACTGAATTTCCCACCACTGAAGTATGAGAGTCACAAGTGTTGATGGATCGTGACCTAGCTCTACATTTCATGTCTGACATTTTATGCGAGACACCAGTATCCATTGATCGTGACCTAGCTCTAAATTTCATGGCTGACATTCCCACCACTGAAGTTGGAGAGATACCAGTAACCATCAAGTTCATGACTTCCATACTTCTTCCAACTCTATATCACAATGACTTTTATATCGCCCATCGATCATGACCTAGCTTTCCTATTGAAACTTTCATACCAGCCATCAACCATTTCTCAGCTGTGCTTTTACCTCCTGTGCTCTCCATAACTTGACGAGCCCCCATAGATCATGACTTATCAGTATACATTTTGTCACCATGACTCATGACCGAATTGTAAATTCCAGGACTATTGCCAACCTTGATGTATCTACGGATCTGTGACGCTCACCACTCACCCTGCTACTGCTGACAGGAAGCTATGTCTTCCAAGTGATGCATTCAGTACTTCTCTGCACACTGAGCTTGGACTTTTCTGTGCTCTCCAGTGTCCACCTTGACTCACTTGCTCCCATCAGGTCTATCGTCCACCATCTCTGTTCTGAGGATGTATGGTTTCCTGGATCAATGATGAGGTCATCAAGATCCACTATTTAAGATACCTAGTTCACATAATCCAAAGGCCAAGCACTAGCTCAGCTAGGCTTTCACTGGTACTGGTCTTCCGGTCATCCTGGTAAAGACCTGTCTTGTCCCCATACTTAACCCCTTAATAACCACCAATATGTCTTTTTACTGACCTGATATATAAGAGGATATCATCCCCATACAGGTGACAATCCAGCAGCTGTCGGCTGGACACTAGAGCTAACAATTTGCTGCATCAGCCACGATTAGTGTTTGCACCGTCCATATTTCTTTAACCCTTTAGATGCAGCTGTCAATAGTGACTACATCATATAAATGGTTACCAGAGTGTGGGGGTTCCTCTTTACCACCATCCTAAGATCATGATTGTGTGGTCCTGATGTTCGCCATGGCAATTCACAACCAAATAGCGACCCTAGAGTCGGTGGGCTATAGCAACTTGTTCAGAATTTAGAAACATTTAGGTGGTAAAAATACACTTTTTCATTGCTGGTCTGTCACTTTGCATTCATTCCTGAACAGCACCTAAAGGGTTAATAGACCACCTGACAGCAGTGTTCAATATGTAGGGGGGGCGTCGTTTTAAAAATGGTATCACGTTTGGAGGTTTTCCAATAAATGGGACCTCAAAAGACTAACAAAATAAAAGAACATTTTACAAATGGTGCTGATGTAAAGCCGACATGTGGGAAATGTTATGTATCAATGTCTTTCTGTGGTACGACGATCTGGAATAAAGGGAGAATCATTCAAAGTTTCAAAATTGCTATTTGTTTTATATTTTTTTTTCAAATTTCTGATATTTTTTTAATACATAAACACAAAACATATCAACCTAAATTTACCATTGTCATAAATTATGATGTGCCACGAAAAACAATCTCAAAATCACTGGGATTTGTTGAAGTGTTCCAGAAAAAGGGACGCTGGTCAGATTTTTTTTTTAAATTTGGCTCGGTCACTAAGGGGTTAACTCTCGTGTCCGCTGCCTGCCCTGAACTTTTGCATCATTAACTACTATTCGGTCTCCTGATTTGGTATTGTGAACTGGTGATACCTAAGGGGATACCTAACGGGATACCTAAGGTGATACCTAACGGGATACCGAAGGTGATACCTAACGGGATACCTAAGGTGATACCTAACGGGATACCGAAGGTGATACCTAAGGTGATACCTAAGGTGATACCTAACGGGATACCTAAGGTGATACCTAAGGTGATACCTAAAGTACCGACTCACATATCTGTTACTCGCCGACTCTTCACCACAGAACTATCCAACATTCGTTGCAACCATGAGGGTAGATTATAGCCTAGATCCACATGTCATCACATTCATGGAGATAATTTTTCATGGCCTACCTCTACAGGTCATCACTAGGGTTGAGCGACCTTGACCTTTTTAGAGTCGAGCCGTGTTTCGCGAAACCCGACTATCTTAGAAGTCGAGTCGAGTGGAATCGGCCGATTATCGCGAAAAGTCGGGTATCGCCCGAAACACGAAACCCAATGCAAGTCAATGGGGGAGCATAGTCGGCAGTGAGTGGAGGCCAGGAAAACACCTACACTGCCCATTTTAATGGCAAAAACATCCATTCTTGTTACAGAAGCTTGTCAATCGTAATTTAACTTATAATAATTGGAAGGCATTTGAAATTGGGGGTCATTTGGCTAAAGTTGTGGGGGGTAGAGCTGGTTCAAGTAATTAGTGGGCCCAGGAAATCTGGACCACGTCACGGCAGTGGAGCAGGGAGAGGTAAGTATTTAAACTTTGCAAGTGCTGTGATCCTGAGCAAGCAGGGGGGGCCCACTCGTTGGCATTGGCACTGGCACAGGGCCCCTCAAAGTACAGCGGTGTGTTTGCACGGCGGGGGCGCCTCCCACCGGCAGCAACACTTTTGCGTACTATGAGAGGCCCTGTGCCAGTGACGTCGCCAACTAGTATTCCTCCCCCCACCTGATGAAGGAACCTGCACTTTCATCTGCACCTTCCTCTTTGTCCCCGTGTAAGGTGGTATGGTATGCGGGAAGAGGAACCTGACTTTCAGCAGGGTCACAATCTTACTGTGTAGCGTGCACGGGGAATGTTGCATTATGGGTCAGTGTACCAGCAGACTCATCTATCACTGGCTGGGCAATGGGCAGGATGAGGGGGAAACAGATATGGGCCCAAAGAATAAAGTGGGCTAAATGCAGTTCAAAATTGGTAACAGGACTAACCAGGGGGCATTGTTTTGTTCAGTGGAGGACAACTGGAATGAGAGGCTGACACAGAGAGTAGGCCCAAATCAGTAAGTATTCTAAATGCAGTTCAAAATTGGCAACAGTAGTAAATCGGCGGCACAGCTTTGTTCACTGTAGGAGAACAGCAAGGAGCGGCAGACACAGATAGAAGGCCCCAACCCAACTAGTAGGCCTAATGCAGTGTTGTTTTCAACAACTACTAAACGAGAGCCAGAAGATCGAAGCAATGGAGAGGCAACCTGGGGAACACCTTGGAGTGGAACACACCGTCTCTACACCCCAGACCCAACTTGTAGGCAGAATGCAGTGTTGTTTTCAACAACTATTATCGCTGAGGATCTGTTTATACCAAGGAAGGTGACGGGCACAAGGGGGCATTCTTTGCGTTTGGAGGAGAGAAGGTTTTTCCACCAACATAGAAGAGGATTCTTTACTGTTAGGGCAGTGAGAATCTGGAATTGCTTGCCTGAGGAGGTGGTGATGGCGAACTCAGTCGAGGGGTTCAAGAGAGGCCTGGATGTCTTCCTGGAGCAGAACAATATTGTATCATACAATTATTAGGTTCTGTAGAAGGACGTAGATCTGGGTATTTATTATAATGGAATATAGGCTGAACTGGATGGACAAATGTCTTTTTTCGGCCTTACTAACTATGTTACTATGTTACTAACTACTAAACGAGAGCCAGAAGATTGAAGCAATGGAGAGGCAACATGGGGAACACTTTGGAGCGGAAGACACCGTCTCTACACCCCAGACCCAACTTGTAGGCTGAATGCAGTGTTGTTTTCAACAAATACTTAAGAAGAGCCAGAAGATCGAAGCAATGGAGAGGCAACCTGGGGAACACCTTGGAGTGGAACACACCGTCTCTACACCCCAGACCCAACTTGTAGGCCGAATGCAGTGTTGTTTTCAACAACTACTAAACGAGAGTCGGAAGACCGAAGCAATGTGGACGAAACCTGGGGAACACCTTGGAGTGTGACACACCATCTCTCTACACCCCATACCCAATTTGTAGGCCTAATGCAGTGTAGTTTCCAACAACTACTAAACGAGAGCATTAAGATAGAAGCAATGGAGAGGAAACCTGGGGAACACCTTGGAGTTGAACACACCGTCTCTACACCCCATACCAAATGTGTAGGCCTAATGCAGTGTAGTTTCCAACAACTACTAAACGAGAGCCTGAAGATAGAAGCTCAGGAAAGGCAACCCGGAGAACACCTTGGAGTGGAAGACACCGTCTCTACACCCCATACCCAATTTGTAGGCCTAATGCAGTGTAGTTTCCAACAACTACTAAACGAGAGCATTAAGATTGAAGCAATGGCGAGGAAACCTGGGGAACACCTTGGAGTGGAACACACCGTCTCTACACCCCATACCCAATTTGTAGGCCTAATGCAGTGTAGTTTTCTACAACTACTAAACGAGAGTCGGAAGACCGAAGCAATGTGGACGAAACCTGGGGAACACCTTGGAGTGTAACACACCATCTCTCTACACCCCATACCCAATTTGTAGGCCTAATGCAGTGTAGTTTCCAACAACTACTAAACGAGAGCATTAAGATTGAAGCAATGGCGAGGAAGCCTGGGGAACACCTTGGAGTGGAACACACCGTCTCTACACCCCATACCCAATTTGTAGGCCTAATGCAGTGTAGTTTTCTACAACTACTAAACGAGAGTCGGAAGACCGAAGCAATGTGGACGAAACCTGGGGAACACCTTGGAGTGTAACACACCATCTCTCTACACCCCATACCCAATTTGTAGGCCTAATGCAGTGTAGTTTCCAACAACTACTAAACGAGAGCATTAAGATTGAAGCAATGGCGAGGAAACCTGGGGAACACCTTGGAGTGGAACACACCGTCTCTACACCCCATACCCAATTTGTAGGCCTAATGCAGTGTAGTTTTCTACAACTACTAAACGAGAGTCGGAAGACCGAAGCAACGTGGACGAAACCTGGGGAACACCTTGGAGTGTAACACACCGTCTCTACACCCCATACCCAATTTGTAGGCCTAATGCAGTGTAGTTTCCAACAACTACTAAACGAGAGCATTAAGATTGAAGCAATGGCGAGGAAACCTGGGGAACACCTTGGAGTGGAACACACCGTCTCTACACCCCATACCCAATTTGTAGGCCTAATGCAGTGTAGTTTTCTACAACTACTAAACGAGAGTCGGAAGACCGAAGCAATGTGGACGAAACCTGGGGAACACCTTGGAGTGTAACACACCATCTCTCTACACCCCATACCCAATTTGTAGGCCTAATGCAGTGTAGTTTCCAACAACTACTAAACGAGAGCATTAAGATAGAAGCTCAGGAAAGGCAACCTGGAGAACACCTTGGAGTGGAAGACACCGTCTCTACACCCCATACCCAATTTGTAGGCCTAATGCAGTGTAGTTTCCAACAACTACTAAACGAGAGCATTAAAATTGAAGCAATGGAGAGGAAAACTGGGGAACACCTTGGAGTTGAACACACCGTCTCTACACCCCATACCAAATGTGTAGGCCTAATGCAGTGTAGTTTCCAACAACTACTAAACGAGAGCCTGAAGATAGAAGCTCAGGAAAGGCAACCTGGAGAACACCTTGGAGTGGAAGACACCGTCTCTACACCCCATACCCAATTTGTAGGCCTAATGCAGTGTAGTTTCCAACAACTACTAAACGAGAGCATTAAGATTGAAGCAATGGCGAGGAAACCTGGGGAACACCTTGGAGTGGAACACACCGTCTCTACACCCCATACCCAATTTGTAGGCCTAATGCAGTGTAGTTTTCTACAACTACTAAACGAGAGCCAGAAGATCGAAGCAATGGAGAGGAAACCTGGGGAACACCTTGGAGTGTAACACACCATCTCTCTACACCCCATACCCAATTTGTAGGCCTAATGCAGTGTAGTTTCCAACAACTACTAAACGAGAGCCTGAAGATAGAAGCTCAGGAAAGGCAACCTGGAGAACACCTAGGAGTGGAAGACACCGTCTCTACACCCCATACCCAATTTGTAGGCCTAATGCAGTGTAGTTTCCAACAACTACTTAACGAGAGCATTAAGATCGAAGCAATGGCGAGGAAACCTGGGGAACACCTTGGAGTGGAACACACCGTCTCTACACCCCATACGCAATTTGTAGGCCTAATGCAGTGTAGTTTCCAACAACTACTAAACGAGAGCATTAAGATCGAAGCAATGGCGAGGAAACCTGGGGAACACCTTGGAGTGGAACACACCGTCTCTACACCCCATACCCAATTTGTAGGCCTAATGCAGTGTAGTTTCCAACAACTACTAAACGAGAGCATTAAGATTGAAGCAATGGCGAGGAAACCTGGGGAACACCTTGGAGTGGAACACACCGTCTCTACACCCCATACCCAATTTGTAGGCCTAATGCAGTGTAGTTTCCAACAACTACTAAACGAGAGCATTAAGATCGAAGCAATGGCGAGGAAACCTGGGGAACACCTTGGAGTTGAACACACCGTCTCTACACCCCATACCCAATTTGTAGGCCTAATGCAGTGTAGTTTCCAACAACTACTAAACGAGAGCCTGAAGATAGAAGCTCAGGAAAGGCAACCTGGAGAACACCTAGGAGTGGAAGACACCGTCTCTACGCCCCATACCCAATTTGTAGGCATAATGCAGTGTAGTTTCCAACAACTACTAAACGAGAGCATTAAGATTTAAGCAATGGCGAGGAAACCTGGGGAACATCTTGGAGTGGAACACACCGTCTCTACACCCCATACCCAATTTGTAGGCCTAATGCAGTGTAGTTTTCTACAACTACTAAACGAGAGTCGGAAGACCGAAGCAATGTGGACGAAACCTGGGGAACACCTTGGAGTGTAACACACCATCTCTCTACACCCCATACCCAATTTGTAGGCCTAATGCAGTGTAGTTTCCAACAACTACTAAACGAGAGCATTAAGATTGAAGCAATGGCGAGGAAACCTGGGGAACACCTTGGAGTGGAACACACCGTCTCTACACCCCATACCCAATTTGTAGGCCTAATGCAGTGTAGTTTTCTACAACTACTAAACGAGAGTCGGAAGACCGAAGCAACGTGGACGAAACCTGGGGAACACCTTCGAGTGTAACACACCGTCTCTACACCCCATACTCAATTTGTAGGCCTAATGCAGTGTAGTTTCCAACAACTACTAAACGAGAGCATTAAGATAGAAGCAATGGCGAGGAAACCTGGGGAACACCTTGGAGTGTAACACACCATCTCTCTACACCCCATACCCAATTTGTAGGCCTAATGCAGTGTAGTTTCCAACAACTACTAAACGAGAGCCTGAAGATAGAAGCTCAGGAAAGGCAACCTGGAGAACACCTTGGAGTGGAAGACACCGTCTCTACACCCCATACCCAATTTGTAGGCCTAATGCAGTGTAGTTTCCAACAACTACTAAACGAGAGCATTAAGATTGAAGCAATGGCGAGGAAACCTGGGGAACACCTTGGAGTGGAACACACCGTCTCTACACCCCATACCCAATTTGTAGGCCTAATGCAGTGTAGTTTTCTACAACTACTAAACGAGAGTCGGAAGACCGAAGCAATGTGGACGAAACCTGGGGAACACCTTGGAGTGTAACACACCATCTCTCTACACCCCATACCCAATTTGTAGGCCTAATGCAGTGTAGTTTCCAACAACTACTAAACGAGAGCCTGAAGATAGAAGCTCAGGAAAGGCAACCTGGAGAACACCTAGGAGTGGAAGACACCGTCTCTACACCCCATACCCAATTTGTAGGCCTAATGCAGTGTAGTTTCCAACAACTACTTAAAGGGAACCTGTCACCCCCGTTTTTTGAGATTGAGCTATAAATACTGTTAAATAGGGCCTGCGCTGTGTGTTCCTATAGTGTATGTAGTGTACCCCGATTCCCCACCTATGCTGAGATATAACTTACCAAAGTCGCCGTTTTCGCCTGTCAATCAGGCTGGTCAGGTCGGGAGGGCGTGGTGACATCGCTGGTTCTTCCTCAGCTTTACGTTGGTGGCGTAGTGGCGTAGTGGTGAACAAGCAGCGCGCGATCTGCGCTGTAATCCCTTGCATCGGTGGGGGTGGCCATCTTCCTGGGGCCGCGCGTGCGCAGATCGAGTGCTCTGCTGCACGGGGCTTCAGGAAAATGGCCGCGGGATGCCGCGCGTGCGCATTAGAGATCGCGGCGGCCATTTTCCCAAAGCCGAGATGCAAACTCGGCTTTGGGAAAATGGCCGCCGCGATCTCTAATGCGCACGCGCGGCATCCCGCGGCCATTTTCCTGAAGCCCCGTGCAGCAGAGCACTCGATCTGCGCACGCGCGGCCCCAGGAAGATGGCCGCCCCCACCGATGCAAGGGATTACAGCGCAGATCGCGCGCTGCTTGTTCACCACTACGCCACTACGCCACCAACGTAAAGCTGAGGAAGAACCAGCGATGTCACCACGCCCTCCCGACCTGACCAGCCTGATTGACAGGCGAAAACGGCGACTTTGGTAAGTTATATCTCAGCATAGGTGGGGAATCGGGGTACACTACATACACTATAGGAACACACAGCGCAGGCCCTATTTAACAGTATTTATAGCTCAATCTCAAAAAACGGGGTGACAGGTTCCCTTTAACGAGAGCATTAAGATCAAAGCAATGGCGAGGAAACTTGGGGAACACCTTGGAGTGGAACACACCGTCTCTACACCCCATACCCAATTTGTAGGCCTAATGCAGTGTAGTTTCCAACAACTACTAAACGAGAGCATTAAGATCGAAGCAATGGCGAGGAAACCTGGGGAACACCTTGGAGTGGAACACACCGTCTCTACACCCCATACCCAATTTGTAGGCCTAATGCAGTGTAGTTTCCAACAACTACTAAACGAGAGCATTAAGATTGAAGCAATGGCGAGGAAACCTGGGGAACACCTTGGAGTGGAACACACCGTCTCTACACCCCATACCCAATTTGTAGGCCTAATGCAGTGTAGTTTCCAACAACTACTAAACGAGAGCATTAAGATCGAAGCAATGGCGAGGAAACCTGGGGAACACCTTGGAGTTGAACACACCGTCTCTACACCCCATACCCAATTTGTAGGCCTAATGCAGTGTAGTTTCCAACAACTACTAAACGAGAGCATTAAGATAGAAGCAATGGCGAGGAAACCTGGGGAACACCTTGGAGTGTAACACACCATCTCTCTACACCCCATACCCAATTTGTAGGCCTAATGCAGTGTAGTTTCCAACAACTACTAAACGAGAGCCTGAAGATAGAAGCTCAGGAAAGGCAACCTGGAGAACACCTAGGAGTGGAAGACACCGTCTCTACACCCCATACCCAATTTGTAGGCATAATGCAGTGTAGTTTCCAACAACTACTAAACGAGAGCCAGAAGATCGAAGCAATGGAGAGGAAACCTGGGGAACACCTTGGAGTTGAACACACCGTCTCTACCCCCCATACCCAATTTGTAGGCCTTATGCAGTGTAGTTTTCACCAACTACTAAACGAGAGTAGGAAGCAATGTGGACGAAACCTGGGGCACATCTTGTGGCGGCAGACACCGTTAGTAGGCCCTACCAAAGTTGTAGCCCCAATGCAGTTTTAAAATTCCTAGAGGCTGAAAACAAGACTATTGACGCTCAGCTTTTTTCAAAGGAACACAGCTGAATTGAGTGGCGCAGACAGAAACAGGTAGTAGGCCTTAAACCAAAAATGTGGCTCACTGCAGTTTAAAAAAGGTTACAGGGGTACACAGGCAGCATTGCTCTGGGCAGTGGAGAACAATTTCAATAGTGGACCGCAGACAGACTTTGTACGCCTACTATTTTTTTTTTTTTTCCAAACTGTTTTTATTAAACATTTTCAATTAAACATTTTCAACATTAGTATATTAACATGCAAACATAGGTACAAGGAATTACCTCCCTCTTTCCGGTATTACAGAAGCCCATTATTAAAGACGGTAACTATTTTAGCGTTCCAATTTGCAAATTAAGGCAAAGTACCTCTCAATCAAGATAAACATAAGGCTAAAAACATAGAATTCAACATGGAAATACAATACGAGTGGACTACCACTCTGTAACTAGATAACCCCAAATGATGAGAGAGGGGAAGTTATAGCTAGAGAAAAAATGAAAAACTAAAAAGAGGGGGGAGGGGTCAACAAACAGACTAGGGAAAGTCGAAAGGAGGGAAGGGGGGGGGGGGGGGACACACGGCTCCGCACTTCGCCCAATGTGTTATTTAGGAGACAACTCCGCTCACAAGGGTGTTCGGCCCGCTACCGCCTGTTCCAGAAACCATGTAGTTGTACAGAAGCATTGTTTGAGCCTCTGTTGTATATGCGTTGGAAGGATGGGTATAAGTGGCTGCCATAGTTCAAAAAAATTTTGGGTTTTTAGTTCCTTCTGAAGGGATGCTTCCACCCAATCCATCCTAAATAGGAAGGAGAGTTTGTCCAGGAAGATCCTCAGGGTGGGCACATTAGGTGCCAGCCAGGTTTGTAAAATCGTTTTCCGGGCCGAGGCCGAAATCATGTACAAGAATTTTCTACCATGAGTGGGGATCACAGCCCCTTCATTAGTAATGTACCCGAAAAGAGCCCAGGCTGGGGTGAGAGCTACTCTATATGGTGTATGCGTATGAGTAAATACAAGTATGCGTTGCCAAAATTGTTGGATTTGTGAGCAAGCCCATAAACAGTGGAACATGTCTGCCTCGGCCTCTCCACACCTGGAACAGATCGGACTCGGTATATTACCCATAAGAAAGTTGCGCCTTGGCGAGATATAGGATCTATGCATAATTTTCAACGCCATTTCCCAATAAGATATAAACGGTGTAAATTTAAGCGTGTTCCTCAACATTTGTAAAATCAGAGTAGGTGTCAATGACGGGTCACGGAGCTGCCACTTCATTATTCCTGTGGAATGTTCTTCCCTCTTGGTCTCAGTTCTTAGGAATGTATAGTAGTCTGACACAAGCCGTTTCGTCAGCTTGCATGTGGTAAGTTTGGTTATCAGCTTATCCTGCCAGTCATTATCACTGAAGCCACAAGTAACACTCGTCACATAGCTCTGTAGTTGCATGAAGTGGAAAGGGTGTGTATTGATGAAATCAAATAAAAGTGTCGCCTGGTTGAAAGTAAGGACCTTTTTGGAATGTACATCCACTATGTCTCCCACCCTGCCCAGGCCTAGTGTTTGCCAACCATGAAAAATGTGGTGTGCCTTCCCTGCCTGAAACCTAGAATTAGTACAAAACGTCTGTGCCAGTGACACCCGTGGCGATAGCCCCAACCCACGGCGTATGACAACCCAAGACCGCCAAATTGTTGTAAACAGAGGATTGGCTCTCAGCTCCTGGGGCATCAATGTATAAGGCTCATGTAATACGTTTACCAGTGACCTACCTCCCATTAGTGATGTTTCAACCGCTAGAGCTGAGTATATAGAGGTACCCTTCAACCAGTCTCGGAGAATTCGCATGTTTGCTGCCAGGTTATACAGCTTAATGTCTGGGAAATTCACTCCGCCACTGGTACGGGTTTGTGTGAGGGTGTGGAATCCTATTCTGGGCCTCTTCCCTTGCCAAATAAATCTGCGAAACAAACGGTTAATATTATGTTCATCCACTGGTCTCAGATAAAATGGCAGGACATTAAATAGATATAATAATCGGGGAAATGAGATCATTTTTATCAAATTTGCCCGGCCTATGAAGGACAAGGTAAACTTTTCCCATGCTGTCAACTCATCCTGTAATGAGGTGATGTATGTTTGCAGGTTAGTTTTGTAAAGTTTTGCCGGGTCTCTCGTGATCTGGACCCCCAGGTAAGTCAAGGAGTGAGTCTTCCAGTGCAAAGAGTGTTCCTGTGTCCAACGTGGTTCAGAAGGCCCAGAGAGCATCATTGCCTCAGACTTACCAACATTTATGGTGAAACCCACCAACGCCCCCTTCTGTTCTATTGTTCTAAGGAGCGGGCCCAGAGACTCCCGCGGGTTTGACAGGAAAATCAATAAGTCATCAGCAAAGGCCACAATCTTAATTTCTGTCGCCCCATATCGTATGCCCTGAAGACCTGTCCAGCCATGGAGATACTGTAAGAAAGGGTCCAAAGCCAGGTTGAACAATAAGGGTGATATCGGGCATCCCTGTCTCGCCCCTCTTTCCAAATTAATCCGGGGAGACATCAAGTTGTTCACCCAAAGCCTAGTAGTCGCGCCACGTTGAATATTCTGCAGAAATCCCAGAAAAGTCTCTCCAAAACCCCTGTAGCGCAATACTGTATTTAAAAATTTCCATGAGATCGAATCAAACGCTTTCTCCGCGTCAAGGCTGAGAAGCATTGTCCGGGGGTAGTTTTGTTGTTTGGCCATAACCGTAGCCGCCACCCCCAATCGGACCCCTAAGGTCGAGTGTCGCCCCCTCGTAAACCCCAACTGTGAGGGTGTCAATACCTGTGGCAGAAATACCTGCAGTCTATTCGCCAACATTCATTAGTGAAATAGGGCGAAAGGAGCTCACATCAAGGGGATCTTTATTTGGTTTGGGTATAAGAATTGTGTGGGCCTCATGAAAGCCCTCCACCACCTCCCCTTTAAGATAAATATCATTGAGTATATCCACTAGAATAGGGGTATTATACGGTTGCAAAAGCTTATAATATTCTATGGTCAGTCCATCAGGTCCCGGAGACTTATTATTATGGAAAGATTTAATCGTCGATTGCACCTCCTCAATGGTTATCGGGGCAGACAAGAAATCTCTCTGCTCTGCTGTCAGCTTTGTGGGCTCCACCGAGGAAATTAAGTCCCATGCACCCTGGGCGTCATACGGTCTCTCTTTATAAAGTGTGGTATAGTATGTTATAAACGCCTGTTGTATCTCAAGTGGCGAGGTGACTAGTCGGTTACTTTTGGGTTGTTGAATCTGCAGCATTGTGCGCTTGGAGGTATGCGGCTTAGTCAGACGGGCCAGTAAACTACCCGTCTTCCCCCCCCATCTATGGTAATGATTTTTTGTGAACTCTATATTCCTGGTTGCCTGGGTGATAGTAAAAGCATCTAGCAGTTGTTTGGCGGAGAAGTAATTTTGTTTATTAATGTCTGTAGGGTCTCTCAAGTACTCCTGGTGCATGGCTAGCAGGTCAGTGTGAAGAAGATTATACCTAGACCTCCTCTCCTTTTTTTGGTGTATCATGTATGAAATGATATGGCCTCTCATGACGGCCTTAGATGTGCGCCACATCAGTGAGGTATCCGAAGATGAGGACATGTTATCGTCCAAGAAGTTGTTCCAATGGACCTGGAGAAACCGCTTGAAATCCTCTGAGTCAACCAAATAGGATGGAAACCTCCAGGGCGCCGAAGAGCCCCTCGAAGGCTCCATCCTCAGTTGCAGTTTAATTGGTGCGTGGTCAGATATCATGATAGTCTCTATTGTGGTTTCTGATATCCTTTCGAATAGAGCCTCTGCTACTAAGAAGTAATCTATCCTAGAATGGGTATCATGGACCCTCGAGTAGAATGTGTAATCCCTTTCCGTGGTATGAAGCACCCGCCACGGATCGCACAACCCAGCGCGCTGCATAATCTTTAAAATGATTAAAGTAGCTCGTTTGTCATGGGAAGCCGCGGAAGACCTGTCCAGGTGTGGAGCAAGGACAGCATTAAAGTCGCCGCCTACAATTAAATTATCTGTGCGCTTTGTCAGAATAAATTGATATAACTCTGAAAAGAAAGTAGTATTGGGATAATTTGGGGCGTAGATATTCAATAGTGTGTATACTGTGTTTCCAATTTGGATCGCAAGATATAAAAACCGTCCCTCCGTGTCTGAGTATTCATCAAGCAAGGTGTAAGGCAGAAAATTCCCCAACAAAATCGCCACTCCGCGCGACTTGGAAACAAACGGCGCTGAATAGCAATGCTGTGTACGCCTACTATTAAAAAAAAAAGGATGCTCTATGCAATAAAAAATAGGTTCCTGGGGTACACGGGCAGCAGTGGTCTGGTCAGTGTAGGAGTAGTAGAAAGAACGGGCCGCAGACAGGCTTCGAAGGCCGAACATAAAAAAATATTGGACTGTAGGCACTTTTAAATAGGTTCCAGGGGTACACAGGCAGCAGTAGACTGGTCAGTGTAGTAGTAGTAGAAAGAACGGGCCGCAGACAGGCTTCGAAGGCCTAACATAATAAAATGGGCTGGCTGTAGGCAATTTATGATTGGTTCCAGGGGTACACGGGCAGCAGTGGTCTGGTCAGTGGAGGCCTCATGGAAGGAGGGACCGCAGACAGGCTTCGAAGGCATAACATAATAAAATTGGACAGGCTGTAGGCACTTTATGATTGGTTCCAGGGGTACACGGGCAGCAGTAGACAGTCAGTGGAGGCCTAGTGGAAGGAGGGACCACAGACAGGCTTCGAAGGCCTAACATAATTAAATTGGGCTGGCTGTAGGCAATTTAAAATTGGTTCCAAGGGGTACACGGGCAGCAGTGGTCTGGTCAGCGGAGGCCGATTGTAATGAGTGTCTGCCAGTTAGTAGTCCAAAACAATAAATAAATGTGAATGTCTCGCATTAAAACAAAACGAAAACACTAAAGGGTGCAATCATTAGGTACAGAGGTGGGATCCTCTGCGTAGTTTCAGACCTACTAATTTAGCGCAAAGTATTTACTGTGGTAAATAGAGGACACTGCCCCTGACTATGTTAAGTACCATCATACATGTCAACACAATGGTATTGTCAGTGGCAGGAATGGAAGGATGTCAGCACATAGACTAAACATTGGTGGAAGTGTGAGAGATAACTGTGGAAGTGGTAGAGCAATGTTTGACCTGGGGGTGGGTGAACTCTCTTGTGGCCGGCGGTACAGGCCCAGGGCCCCTCATGTTACAACAGTGTGTCTGACGTTGGCTGCGCACCACCACCGACAGACACACTTTATTGTACTATGAGGGACCCAGTGGCAGTGCCGTCGACCAAAAGCGGGCACACCCACCTCTTCAGACAAACAGCACTCTCACGGGTGCTTGCGCCAAGTCGCGATACCACGGCCCCGTGTGGGGAGTTTGGCCATTTAGGGAGGTGTAAACATGTCGTATGCTGGACAATCAGCTGCAGCAAATTAGACATTAGAAAAGTAATTCACAGTAGTCCACAGGCAAGAGCTTTTCCTAGGAAAGCTAGGTGTCGGCCGGGCAAGGTGGGGCAAAAGAATTCGAAATCCAGTTGTGGTTCATTTTAATGAATGTTAGATCATCAACATTTTGGGTAGCCAGACGAGTCCTTTTTTCGGTTAATATTGAACCTGCAGCACTGAATACTCTTTCTGATAGGACACTAGCTGCCGGGCAAGCAAGCTCCTGCAATGCATATTCTGCCAATTCTGGCCAGGTGTCTAATTTTGATGCCCAGTAATCAAATGGGAATGACGGTTGAGGGAGAACATCGATAAGGGATGAAAAATAGTTTGTAACCATACTGGACAAATGTTGTCTCCTGTCACTTTGAATTGATGCAGCAGTACCTGTCCTGTCTGCGGTCATTGCGAAATCACTCCACAACCTGGTCAGAAAACCCCTCTGTCCAACGCCACTTCTGATGTGTGCACCCCTAACACCTCTGGTCTGCTGGCCCCTGGAGCTCGTGTGAGAACGATCACGTGCGCTGTGTGCTGGGAATGCCTGAAGCAAACGATCAACAAGAGTTGATTGTTTGGTTGCTAATATTAGTTCCAAGTTCTCATGTGGCATAATATTTTGCAACTTGCCTTTATAGCGTGGATCAAGGAGGCAGGCCAACCAGTAATCGTCATCGTTCATCATTTTAGTAATGCGTGTGTCCCTTTTGAGGATACGTAAGGCATAATCCGCCATGTGGGCCAAAGTTCCAGTTGTCAAATCTGCGGTTGTGATTGGTTGAGGGGCAGCTTCAGGCAAATCTACGTCACTTGTGTCCCTCAAAAAACCAGAAACCGGCCTTGCCACGCAACCAATTTCCAGTGCCCCCGGGAAAGCTTCCTCATTAAAAATATACTCATCCCCATCATCCTCCTCGTCCTCCACCTCCTCTTCGCCCGCTACCTCGTCCTGTACACTGCCCTGACCAGACAATGGCTGACTGTCATCAAGGCTTTCCTCTTCCTCTGGTGCAGACGCCTGATCCTTTATGTGCGTCAAACTTTGCATCAGCAGACACATTAGGGGGATGCTCATGCTTATTATGGCGTTGTCTGCACTAACCAGCCGTGTGCATTCCTCAAAACACTGAAGGACTTGACACATGTCTTGTATCTTCGACCACTGCACACCTGACAACTCCATGTCTGCCATCCTACTGCCTGCCCGTGTATGTGTATCCTCCCACAAAAACATAACAGCCCGCCTCTGTTGGCACAGTCTCTGAAGCATGTGCAGTGTTGAGTTCCACCTTGTTGCAACGTCTATGATTAGGCGATGCTGGGGAAGGTTCAAAGACCTCTGATAGGTCTGCATACGGCTGGAGTGTACAGGCAAATGGCGGATATGTGAGCAAAGTCCACGCACTTTGAGGAGCAGGTCGGAGAACCCAGGATAAGTTTTCAATAAGCACTTCCCCACCAGGTTTAAGGTGTGAGCCAGGCAAGGAATGTGTTTCAGTTGGGAAAGGGAGATGGCAGCCATGAAATTCCTTCCGTTATCACTCACTACCTTGCCTGCCTCAAGATCTACTGTGCCCAGCCACGACTGCGTTTCTTGCTGCAAGAACTCGGACAGAACTTCCGCGGTGTGTCTGTTGTCGCCCAAACACTTCATAGCCAATACAGCCTGCTGACGCTTGCCAGTAGCTGGCCCATAATGGGACAACTGGTGTGCAACAGTGTCAGCTGCCGATGGAGTGGTTGGCCGACTGCGGTCTGTGGAAGAGCTGTCGCTTCTGCAGGAGGACGAGGAGGAGGGGGTGCGAACGCCTACAGCCAACTGTTTCCTAGACCGTGGGCTAGGCACAACTGTCCCGAAATTGATGTCCCCTGTGGACCCTGCATCCACCACATTCACCCAGTGTGCCGTGATGGACACGTAACGTCCCTGGCCATGCCTACTGGTCCATGCATCTGTAGTCAGGTGCACCTTTGTACTCACAGATTGCCTGAGTGCATGGACGATGCGCTATTTAACATGCTGGTGCAGGGCTGGGATGGCTTTTCTCGAAAAGAAGTGTCGACTGGGTAGCTCGTAGCGTGGTTCAGCGTACTCCATCAGGGCTTTGAAAGCTTCACTTTCAACTAACCGGTAGGGCATCATCTCTAACGAGATTAGTCTAGCTATGTGGGCGTTAAAACCCTGTGTACGCGGATGCGAGGATAAGTACTTCCTTTTTCTAACCAGAGTCTCATGTAGGGTGAGCTGGACTGGAGAGCTGGAGATCGTGGAACTAGCGGGTGTGCCGGTGGACATGGCAGACTGAGAGACGGTTGGAGACGTTATTGTTTCCGCCGATGCCCTAGATGCAATATTTCCTCCTACAAAACTGGTGATTCCCTGACCCTGACTGCTTTTGGCTGGCAAAGAAACCTGCACAGATACTGCCGGTGGTGCGGAAAATGGTGGCCTTACAGTGACGGAAAGGATGTTGCGTTGCTGACTAGCTTCATTGGCCGAGGGTGCTACAACCTTAAGGGACGTTTGGTAGTTAGTCCAGGCTTGAAAATGCATGGTGGTTAAATGTCTATGCATGCAACTTGTATTGAGACTTTTCAGATTCTGACCTCTGCTTAAGCTAGTTGAACATTTTTGACAGATGACTTTGCGCTGATCAATTGGATGTTGTTTAAAAAAATGCCAGACTGCACTCTTCCTAGCATCGGATCCCTTTGCAGGGATTGCAGACTGAGCTTTAACCGGATGGCCACGCTGTCCTCCAACAGGTTTTGGCTTTGCCACGCGTTTTGGGCCAGATACGGGCCCGGCAGATGGAACCTGTTGCGATGTTGATGCCTGCTGCGGCCCCTCCTCCACCTCCGCTTCTGAACTACTGCCGCCTGCACCCTGTTCCCCCAATGGCTGCCAATCGGGGTCAACAACTGGGTCATCTATTACCTCTTCTTGTAGCTCGTGTGCAACTTCGTCTGTGTCACCGTGTCGGTCGGTGGTATAGCGTTCGTGACGGGGCAACATAGTCTCATCAGGGTCTGATTGTGGATCAGTACCCTGAGAGGGCAATGTTGTGGTCTGAGTCAAAGGACCAGCATAGTAGTCTGGCTGTGGCTGTGCATCAGTGCACTCCATGTCAGAATCTACTTGTAATGGGCATGGCCTGTTAACTGTGTCAGTTTCTAAGCCAGGGACGGTATGTGTAAAGAGCTCCATGGAGTAACCCATTGTGTCGCCTGCTGCATCCTTCTCTCTTGTTGTTGTTTTTGCTGAAGAGGACAAGGAAGCGACTTGTCCCTGACCGTGAACATCCACAAGCGACGCGCTGCTTTTACATTTACCAGTTTCAGAAGAGGAGGCAAAAGAGCTAGAGGCTGAGTCTGCAAGGTAAGCCAAAACTTGCTGTTGCTGCTCCGGCTTTAAAAGCGGTTTTCCTACTCCCATAAAAGAGAGCGTTCGAGGCCTTGTGTAGCCAGACGATGAACCTGGCTCGACAGCTCCAGACTTAGGTGGAATATTTTTTTTCCCACGACCACCTGATGCTCCACTACCACTACCATCATTACCAGCTGACAATGAACGCCCACGGCCACGACCTCTTGCACCAGACTTCCTCATTGTTTTAAAAACTTAACCAAAGTAACTTTATTTGTTGCTGTCAAACAACTTACACGGTGAGCTATAACTTCAGTATGATTTCAATATCCCTTTACAGGTTGGTGAGACCACAAGGAAAATCAGGCACAATGTTACACACTCTGTTTTCTGTGGCACCAAATCACAGAGATGCCACACACGCAGGACTGTCACTCAAGCACAAATGTCACTATTAATCTCCCACTGATTTTTTTTTTTTTTTTTCAGGGAGACTTTAGAAACAAAATAAAATAAAATGATTTTTTCAGGAAGAATTTAGAAACCAAATAAAATAAAATGATTTTTTCAGGGACAATTTAGAAACCAAAAAAAAAAAAAAGGCTGTCTATGGCCCACTGAGTGAGAGATGGCACACACAGGAGTCAGGAGTGGCACACAAGCCCAGAGGCCAATATTTATCTCCCACTGATTGATTTATTGATTTTTTCAGGTAGAATTTAGAACCCAGATCAAGCAAAAAAATAAATAGGATTTCTATGGCCCACAATTTGAGAGAGAGAGAGAGAGATGGCACACCCAGGAGTCAAGACTGGCACACAAGCAGAAAGGGTAATATTAATCTCCCACTGTTTTTTTTTTTCAGGGAGACTTTAGAAACCAAATAAAATAAAATGATTTTTTCAGGGACAATTTAGAAACCAAAAAAAAAAAAAAGGCTTTCTATGGCCCACTGAGTGAGAGATGGCACACACAGGAGTCAGGAGTGGCACACAAGCCCAGAGGCCAATATTTATCTCCCACTGACTGATTTATTGATTTTTTCAGGTAGAATTTAGAAACCAAATCAACCAAAAAAATAAATAGGCTTTCTATGGCACACTGAGTGAGAGATGGCACACAAAGGAGTCAGGAGTGGCACACAAGCCCAGAGGCCAATATTTTTCTCCCACTGATTGATGTAGTGATTTTTTCAGGTAGATTTTAGAACCCAAATCAAGCAAAAAAAAAAAAAAAGGCTTTCTATGGCCCACTGAGTGAGAGATGGCACACCCAGTAGTCAAGACTGTCACTCAAGCACAAATGTCAATATTAATCTCCCACTGATTTTTTTTTTTTTTTTTTTCAGGGAGACTTTAGAAACAAAATAAAATAAAATGATTTTTTCAGGAAGAATTTAGAAACCAAATAAAATAAAATGATTTTTTCAGGGAGAATTTAGAAACCAAATAAAAAACCCAAATCAAGCAAAAAAATAAATAGGCTTTCTATGGCCCACTGAGTGAGAGATGGCACACACAGGGATGGCACTCTAGCAGAAATGCCAATCTTAATCTCCCACAAAAAAAAATAAAAACAGGGAGTGTCCAACAATTACTATCTCCCTGCAGTAATCTCAGCCAGGTATGGCAGGCAGCAATAAGGAGTGGACTGATGCACAAATTAAATAAAAAGTGTGTACAAACCAAAAAGATAGCTGTGCAGAAAGGAAGGAACAAGAGGATTTGTGCTTTGAAAAAAGCAGTTGGTTTGCACAGCGGCGTACACACAGCAATGCAGCTATCAGGGAGCCTTCTAGAGCAGCCCAATGAGCTACAGCGCTGAGAAAAAAAAATGTAGCTTCCACTGTCCCTGCAAACAAAAGGTGGTGTTGGACAGTGGAAATCGCTACAGCACAAGCGGTTTGGTGGTTAATGGACCCTGCCTAACGCTATCCCTGCTTCTGACGAAGCGGCAGCAACCTCTCCCTAAGCTCAGATCAGCAGCAGTAAGATGGCGGTCGGCGGGAACGCCCCTTTATAGCCCCTGTGACGCCGCAGACAGCAAGCCAATCACTGCAATGCCCTTCTCTAAGATGGTGGGGACCAGGACCTTTGTCATCACGCTGCCCACACTCTGCGTTCACCTTCATTGGCTGAGAAATGGCGCTTTTCGCGTCATTGAAACGCGACTTTGGCGCGAAAGTCGCGTACCGCATGGCCGACCCCGCACAGGGGTCGGATCGGGTTTCATGAAACCCGACTTTGCCAAAAGTCGGCGACTTTTGAAAATGAACGACCCGTTTCGCTCAACCCTAGTCATCACATTTATGGAGGCAATTGATCATGGCATAGCTCTATATTGTCATCACATCCATGGAGACCATTGATCATGATCTAGCTCCACACGGTCATCACATTCATCGACACCATTTATCATGGCTTTGCTCTACATCTCATCCCATCCACGGCGACCAATGATTATGGCCTAGATATAAATTGTAACCACATTCATGGAGACCATTGATCATGGCCTAGCTCTTCATGTCATCACATTCATGGAGACGACTAACGATGACTTAGCTCTACATATCATCACATCCATGGCGACCATTCATTATGGTCTAGCTCTATATTGCATCACATCCATGGAGACCATTGATCATGGCCTAGATCTACATATCATCACATCCATGGTGACCATTGATCATGGCCTAGCTCTACATATCATCACATACATGGTGACCATTGATTATGGTCTAGCTCTATATTGCATCACCTCCATGGAGACCATTGATCATGGCCTAGATCTACATGTCATCATATTCATGGAGACGACTAACGATGACTTAGCTCTACATATCATCACATCCATGGCGACCATTCATCATGGTCTAGCTCTATATTGCATCACATCCATGGAGACCATTGATCATGGCCTAGATCTACATATCATCACATCCATGGTGACCATTGATCATGGCCTAGCTCTACATATCATCACATACATGGTGACCATTGATTATGGTCTAGCTCTATATTGCATCACCTCCATGGAGACCATTGATCATGGCCTAGATCTACATGTCATCACATCCATGGAGACCATTGATCATGGCCTAGATCTACATATCATCACATACGTGGTGACCATTGATCATGGTCTAGCTCTATATTGCATCACATCCATGGAGACCATTGATCATGGCTTAGCTCTACATATCATCACATACATGGTGACCATTGATCATGGTCTAGCTCTATATTGCATCACCTCCATGGAGACCATTGATCATGGCCTAGATCTATATGTCATCACATCCATGGAGACCATTGATCATGGCCTAGATCTACATATCATCACATACATGGTGACCATTGATCATGGTCTAGCTCTATATTGCATCACATCCATGGAGACCATTGATCATGGCCTAGCTCTACATATCATCACATACATGGTGACCATTGATCATGGTCTAGCTCTATATTGCATCACATCCATGAAGACCATTGATCATGGCCTAGATCTACATGTCATCACATCCATGGAGACCATTGATCATGGCCTAGCTCTACATACCATCACATCCTTGTCGACTATTGATCATGGTCTAGCTCTATATTGCATCACATCCATGGAGACTGTTGTGAATTCTGTGGCTGAATTCACTCCTGTGGTCACAAGTGGTACTGCAGCTTCTGAGCTTCCTCCCTCAGGTGTTCTGGTGAGCTCGTTGACTGCTTCATTACTTAACTCCGCCTGATGCTGCTATCCTTGCTCCTTGTCAATGTTTCAGTGTTGGATCTGAGCTTCTCCTGATTGTTCCTGTGACCTGCTGCTCTGTATAGCTAAGTGCTTTTTGCTTTTTTGTTGCTTTTTTTCTGTCCAGCTTGTCTTTTGTTTTGCTGGAAGCTCTGAGACGCAAAGGGTGTACCGCCGTGCCGTTAGTTCGGCACGGTGGTTTTTTTTGCCCCCTTTGCATGGTTTTGCTTTAGGGTTTTTTGTAGACTGCAAAGTTCGCTTTACTGTCCTCGCTCTGTCCTAGAATATCGGGCCCCACTTTGCTGAATCTATTTCATCCCTTCGTTTTGTCTTTTCATCTTACTCACAGTCATTATATGTGGGGGGCTGCCTTTTCCTTTGGGGAATTTCTCTGGGGCAAGTCAGGCCTATTTTTCTATCTTCAGGCTAGCTAGTTTCTTAGGCTGTGCCGAGTTGCCTAGGTAGTTGTTAGGCGCAATCCACAGCCGCTTTTAGTTGTGTTTAGGATAGGATCAGGTGTGCAGTCTACAGAGTTTCCACGTCTCAGAGCTCGTTCTTGTGTTTTTGGGTATTTGTCAGATCACTGTGTGCGCTCTGATCGCTAAGCACACTGTGTTTCTGGATTGCCTTCATAACACCTGTCATTAGCAAACATAACAGTACAAGGAGCCCTAACTAATGATTCTCAATAGAGGGAAAGAAAAAGTTCTGACATCATTTTTTTTTTTTTTTTCTCCTCTGTGTTCACTTTTTTTTTTCCCCTAGACATTTGGGTGATTCTGGACACAGGTGTGGACATGGATATTCAGGGTCTGTGCTCTTCAATGGATAATCTCGTTATAAATGTACAAAAAATTCAAGATACTATTGATCAGAAATCTATGTTAGAACCAAGAATTCCTATTCCTGATTTGTTTTTTTGGAGATAGAACTAAGTTTCTAAGTTTCAAAAATAATTGTAAATAATTGTAAGCTATTTCTGGCCTTGAAACCTCATTCTTCTGGTAATCCTATTCAACAGGTTTTGATTATTATTTCTTTTTTGCGCGGCGACCCTCAAGACTGGGCATTTTCTCTTGCGCCAGGAGACCCTGCATTGAGTAGTGTCGATGCGTTTTTCCTGGCGCTCGGATTGCTGTACGATGAGCCTAATTCAGTGGAACAGGCTGAGAAAAATTTGCTGGCTTTGTGCCAGGGTCAGGATGATATAGAAGTATATTGTCAGAAATTTAGGAAATGGTCAGTACTTACTCAGTGGAATGAATCTGCGCTGGCAGCTTTGTTCAGAAAGGGTCTCTCTGAGGCTCTTAAGGATGTCATGGTGGGATTTCCTATGCCTGCTGGTTTGAATGAGTCTTTGTCTTTGGCCATTCAGATCGGTCGACGCTTGCGCGAGCGTAAATCTGTGCACCATTTGGCGGTACTGCCTGAGGTTAAACCTGAGCCTATGCAGTGCGATAGGACTATGACTAGAGTTGAACGGCAGGAATACAGACGTCTGAATGGTCTGTGTTTCTACTGTGGTGATTCCACTCATGCTATTTCTGATTGTCCTAAGCGCACTAAGCGGTCCGCTAGGTCTGCCGTCATTGGTACTGTACAGTCCAAATTCCTTCTGTCCATTACCTTGATATGCTCTTTGTCGTCGTTTTCTGTCATGGCGTTTGTGGATTCGGGCGCTGCCCTGAATCTGATGGATTTGGATTATGCTAAACGTTGTGGGTTTTTCTTGGAGCCTTTGCGGTGTCCTATTCCATTGAGAGGAATTGATGCTACACCTTTGGCCAAGAATAAACCTCAATACTGGGCCCAGCTGACCATGTGCATGGCTCCTGCACATCAGGAAGTTATTCGCTTTCTGGTGTTGCATAATCTGCATGATGTGGTCGTGTTGGGGTTGCCATGGCTACAAACCCATAATCCAGTATTGGATTGGAATTCCATGTCGGTATCCAGCTGGGGTTGTCAGGGGGTACATGGTGATGTTCCATTTTTGTCGATTTCGTCATCCACCCCTTCTCAGGTCCCAGAGTTCTTGTCTGATTATCAGGATGTATTTGAAGAGCCCAAGTCCGATGCTCTACCTCCGCATAGGGATTGTGATTGTGCTATCAATTTGATTCCTGGTAGTAAATTCCCTAAAGGTCGATTATTTAATTTATCCGTGCCCGAACACGCCGCTATGCGCAGTTATGTGAAGGAATCCCTGGAGAAGGGACATATTCGCCCATCGTCATCACCACTGGGAGCAGGGTTCTTCTTTGTAGCCAAGAAGGATGGTTCGCTGAGACCGTGTATTGATTACCGCCTTCTTAATAAGATCACTGTTAAATTTCAGTATCCCTTGCCATTGTTATCTCACTTGTTTGCTCGGATTAAGGGGGCTAGTTGGTTCACTAAGATAGATCTTCGTGGTGCGTATAATCTGGTGAGAATCAGGCAAGGAGATGAATGGAAAACTGCATTCAATACGCCCGAGGGTAATTTTGAGTATCTAGTGATGCCGTTCGGACTTGCCAATGCTCCATCAGTGTTTCAATCCTTTATGCATGACATCTTCCGTGAGTATCTGGATAAATTCCTGATTGTTTACTTGGATGACATTTTGATCTTCTCAGATGATTGGGAGTCTCATGTGAAGCAGGTCAGAATGGTTTTTCAGGTCCTGCGTGCTAACTCTTTGTTTGTGAAGGGATCAAAGTGTCTCTTCGGTGTACAGAAAGTTTCATTTTTGGGGTTCATCTTTACCCCTTCTACTATCGAGATGGATCCAGTTAAGGTCCAAGCCATCCAGGATTGGATTCAGCCGACATCTCTGAAAAGTCTGCAAAAGTTCCTGGGCTTTGCTAATTTTTATCGTCGCTTCATCTGTAATTTTTCTAGCATTGCCAAACCATTGACCGATTTGACCAAGAAGGGTGCTGATTTGGTTAATTGGTCTTCTGCTGCTATGGAAGCTTTTCAGGAGTTGAAGCGTCGTTTTTGTTCTGCCCCTGTGTTGTGTCAGCCAGATGTTTCTCTTCCGTTCCAGGTCGAGGTTGATGCTTCTGAGATTGGAGCAGGGGCGGTTTTGTCACAGAGAGGTTCTGATTGCTCAGTGATGAAACCATGTGCTTTCTTTTCCAGGAAGTTTTCGCCCGCTGAGCGTAATTATGATGTGGGCAATCGAGAGTTGCTGGCCATGAAGTGGGCATTCGAGGAGTGGCGTCATTGGCTTGAAGGAGCTAAGCATCGCGTGGTGGTATTGACTGATCATAAGAACTTGACTTATCTCGAGTCTGCCAAGCGCTTGAATCCTAGACAGGCCCGTTGGTCGTTATTTTTTGCCCGCTTCGACTTTGTGATTTCGTACCTTCCGGGCTCTAAAAATGTGAAGGTGGATGCTCTGTCTAGGAGTTTTGTGCCCGACTCTCCGGGTTTATCTGAGCCAGCGGGTATCCTCAAGGAAGGAGTCATTGTGTCTGCCATCTCCCCTGATTTGCTGCGGGTGCTGCAAAAATTTCAGGCGAATAAACCTGATCGTTGTCCAGCAGAGAAACTGTTCGTCCCTGATAGGTGGACTAATAAACTTATCTCTGAACTTCATTGTTCGGTGTTGGCTGGTCATCCTGGAATCTTTGGTACCAGAGAGTTAGTGGCTAGATCCTTCTGGTGGCCATCTCTGTCACGGGATGTACGTACTTTTGTGCAGTCCTGTGGGATTTGTGCTAGGGCTAAGCCCTGCTGTTCTCGTGCCAGTGGGTTGCTTTTGCCCTTGCCGGTCCCAAAGAGACCTTGGAAACATATCTGAGATGTTTTGTTTCTGCAGACCAGGATGATTGGGTGTCCTTTTTGCCGTTGGCTGAGTTCGCCCTTAATAATCGGGCCAGCTCGGCTACCTTGGTTTCTCCATTTTTTTGCAATTCTGGGTTCCATCCTCGTTTCTCTTCAGGACAGGTTGAGTCTTCGGACTGTCCTGGTGTGGATTCTGTGGTGGATAGGTTGCAGCAGATCTGGACTCAGGTAGTGGACAATTTGATCTTGTCCCAGGAGAAAGCTCAACTTTTCGCTAATCGCAGACGCCGTGTGGGTCCCCGACTTCGTGTTGGGGATCTGGTTTGGTTATCTTCTCGTCATATTCCTATGAAGGTTTCCTCTCCTAAATTTAAACCTCGTTTTATTGGTCCGTATAGGATTTCTGAGGTTCTCAATCCTGTGTCTTTTCGTTTGACCCTCCCAGACTCCTTTTCCATACATAATGTATTCCATAGGTCGTTGTTGCGGAGATACGTGGCACCTATGGTTCCATCTGTTGAGCCTCCTGCCCCGGTTTTGGTGGAGGGGGAATTGGAGTATATTGTGGAGAAGATTTTGGATTCTCGTGTTTCTAGACGGAAACTCCAGTATCTGGTTAAATGGAAGGGTTATGCTCAGGAAGATAATTCCTGGGTTTTTGCCTCTGATGTTCATGCTTCCGATCTTGTTCGTGCCTTTCATGCGGCTCATCCTGGTCGGCCTGGGGGCTCTGGTGAGGGTTCGGTGACCCCTCCTCAAGGGGGGGATACTGTTGTGAATTCTGTGGCTGAATTCACTCCTGTGGTCACAAGTGGTACTGCAGCTTCTGAGCTTCCTCCCTCAGGTGTTCTGGTGAGCTCGTTGACTGCTTCATTACTTAACTCCGCCTGATGCTGCCATCCTTGCTCCTTGTCAATGTTTCAGTGTTGGATCTGAGCTTCTCCTGATTGTTCCTGTGACCTGCTGCTCTGTATAGCTAAGTGCTTTTTGCTTTTTTGTTGCTTTTTTTCTGTCCAGCTTGTCTTTTGTTTTGCTGGAAGCTCTGAGACGCAAAGGGTGTACCGCCGTGCCGTTAGTTCGGCACGGTGGTTTTTTTTGCCCCCTTTGCGTGGTTTTGCTTTAGGGTTTTTTGTAGACTGCAAAGTTCGCTTTACTGTCCTCGCTCTGTCCTAGAATATCGGGCCCCACTTTGCTGAATCTATTTCATCCCTTCGTTTTGTCTTTTCATCTTACTCACAGTCATTATATGTGGGGGGCTGCCTTTTCCTTTGGGGAATTTCTCTGGGGCAAGTCAGGCCTATTTTTCTATCTTCAGGCTAGCTAGTTTCTTAGGCTGTGCCGAGTTGCCTAGGTAGTTGTTAGGCGCAATCCACAGCCGCTTTTAGTTGTGTTTAGGATAGGATCAGGTGTGCAGTCTACAGAGTTTCCACGTCTCAGAGCTCGTTCTTGTATTTTTGGGTATTTGTCAGATCACTGTGTGCGCTCTGATCGCTAAGCACACTGTGTTTCTGGATTGCCTTCATAACACCTGTCATTAGCAAACATAACAGGAGACCATTGATCATGGCCTAGATCTCCATGTCATCACATCCATGGAGACCATTGATCATGGCCTAACTCTACATACCATCACATCCTTGGCGACTATTGATCATGGTCTAGCTCTATATTGCATCACATCCATGGAGACCATTGATCATAGCCTAGATCTACATGTCATCACATCCATGGAGACCATTGATCATGGCCTAGCTCTACATACCATCACATCCTTGGCGACTATTGATCATGGTCTAGCTCTGTATTGCATCACATCCATGGAGACCATTGATCATGGCCTAGATCTACATGTCATCACATCCATGGAGACCATTGATCATGGCCTAGCTCTATATTGCATCACATTCTTGGCGCCTATTGATCATGGTCTAGCTCTATATTGCATCACATCCATGGAGACCATTGATCATGGCCTAGCTCTACATATCATTACGTCCATGGAGACCATTGATCATGGTCTAGCTCTATATTGCATCACATCCATGGAGACCATTGATCTCTAGCTCTATATTGCATCATATCCATAGAGACCATTGAGCATGGCCTAGATCTACATGTCATTACATCCATGGAGACCACTGATCATGGCCTAACTCTACATGTCATGACAATCATTATTAATGATCTACAGTGAGTACAACAAGCTGCTCCCTATGTACAAGAATATACAGTGGGTACAGAAAGTATTCAGACCCCTTTACATTTTTCACTCTTTCATTTCAGCCATTTGGTAAATTCAAAAAAGTTCATTTTCCTCATTAATGTACACTGTGCACCACATCTTAACTGAAAAAAAACAAAACAGAAATGTAGAAATTTTCGCAAATTTAATAAAAAATAAAAACTTAAATACCCCATAATCACTACTAATCAGGTTGGTCATTCATATGTGCTTACCCATAAGTAAACGGATGGTTCCCCCAGCTCGCCCAGCGGCCCCTTGACGAGCGTTTCGCGGTTCAGCTTTCTCAAAAGGGGTTAAATATTGACCAGTCTCGCATGGTTAAATAGTGCTCATATCTGAACTGCAGCTGACTCATGGCGCACGCGTCCGTGAGACCAAGTTTCACTTCCCCCACGGCTATCAACACTGTGTTCGCATGTGGGCGGAATCCCGCCAAGTCATGCCATGTGACATGCGCAGACAGCAAGTACTGATAACCGCCAGGAAGGTAAAGGTACAATGGAATCAAAGCGTGTGCGCACCATCGGCGGCCATTTTCTTGAAGATCATGGAAGTAGCCATTAAGCGGAAGGTAAGAAATACTGGCTCATCCACCACCCACCCAAAAAAAAAGCAAATACATACATTAGATGTATGGATGAAGTGCTAAATAATCAAAAAGTGTATCCTAGCCAGAAGATGCTAGTGAAAATAAGATTATATATATATATTATATATATATATATATATATATATATATATTACTAAATAAAGTGCATACTATAAAACGCAGATATAAAATATGAAAGTGCATATGTGACATAGAAGGATATAGTAAAAAAAAAACTTTTTTGAATTTACCAAATGGCTGCAATGAAATAAAGAGTGAAAAATGTAAAGGGGGTCTGAATACTTTCCGTACCCACTGTAGCTCTACAATTCATGATTTTCATTCAGATCAATGATCATGGCCTAACTCTATATGTCATCACTGTCAGGAAATAGGAAAAAGTTTTGATTACTTCAATTACACATACAGAGCTCTCAGCTTCAGTTTCCTCTGCCTGCCAGCACAAGACTGGAATTCTAAGCCACTCTTTCTCCCTCCCACGCTATATAATTGTAATGTGAGCCCAGTGTGCTAGCAACCCTCACTAGAATCACTGAAGAATGTTTATGGCTTTGAGCTGGGAAAGCCAGCCTCTGTGTAAAACCCCTCATCCCCCTCCCACCTGATACTGGCTAAAACTGGCACAGCAAGCATGTTTTTTTTTTTGTTCTTTTAAAGTTATGTCTGTTGGCACCAATCCGGGCTAGAGATATAAGGATTATACATTCCGGATGTCCATCGAGAGATCTATAGCTCACTGAAATCGCTAGGAGCTAAAGTCACCGAGTTGCAAGGAGCGGATTTCTCAGTAAGCGGGTCATGTAACTATGCCGTGTTTACACTTAAAAGAATCCTCCCAACGTGGTGCACCTCCTAATCACTGTGTCATTCGTAAACGAGGATCATGCAGCGAGCCATGTATAAAAATGGTTTGTCCAAGATCTAATAAAGGGGAGGATTCAGCCTCTGAGTGAGGTCACCTCAGGGGGAGTGAATTACGCTACTAATTTCGGTGGGCTCTGGACCCGTTATTAATTAAGAAATCCGAGCTGGTGGCAGCGGATTTGTCCTGTGCGTTTGGGAGGCTTTGCAGCGACTGGCAGCGTTGATAATTATTGTTCCTGCCTGACTGGGAGTAGTTTTATCGCCCTCGTTGCAGTGTGCCCATTAGCAAGTACAAAATAAGGCAGCCTTTTCTTGTGACTAATTATCCTAGGTGCAGTTCCCTGAATGACCTGAGGGTAACGGAGGCGCCAGAGAGCTGCAAGTTCCAAACCGGAACTGGGAAGTGGGATATACTGTAGATAAATCCCCTTCAGAAAGGACCAGTGGCAACCAAACAACCCCGCTTCATGACAAATTGGTGTGAGTGGTGGGGATGATAAAGGTATCCTCCCCGTGAACTATGACATATTGGTGGCAGCGCGGTGGGATAATAGAGCATTAGTGATCGGGTATGAGCAATCATTCCTCTCACTAAAGACTTGCACAGTTCTTGTGAGCACTTGACGCAAAAAAGTTTTGGAGAACAAGCTCAGTGTTTACTAGTCCTGAGACAATCATGTGTACTTGCGATTACCCCCTTGCTTTCTCTTTGTTTTTCTATCCTATCTTTTATTTGGCAATAATGGCTGCAAAAGGAGAAGACTGGTACACCCAGCAGAAGAAGGACACTCTTGTTGGAGTATGCACGTACCACGGCCTTGACCCCCATGGCAAAACCAAGGCCCAATTGGTCACGGAACTGGTGAGGCCTCAGAGCGCAGTGGATGCAGAAGTCAGCACCAGCACAGGTGGGGCTGCTGTCGAGGTCCAACCGCTGAATGCCGGACCTACTTTCAACCAGGGGAGCATGGACCTCCGCCTTCAGCTGGGCTGCAACAATGCTCCGCAGGTGACACAGAGAGACATCTGTAGCTGGTCCTGCAATTCCAAGAGGCTGAGAGAGCTGAGCGAGAGGCCCAGAGAAACCATGAACTGCAGCTGGCTGAACTCAGAGCCATACCATCTACCACACGAAGCAGTGAGTCAAGTAATGCTCAGTTAACCAAACCCCGGCCAGAGCGCTTTCCTGTGATGGAAAAGGACGAGGACTTCAGCACTTTTTTGAGGGCCTTTGAGAAGGCCTGCAGACAGTATCGGCTGCCGAATGACGAATAGGCCCTATACCTGACCCCAGGGCTAAAAGGCAAAGCTCTGAAGGCGTTTGCTTCTTTCCCGCCAGACAAAGATGAAGACTATGAGGCCATCAAGCAGGCCCTGATAAAGTAAAAGCTTACACCTGAGGTTTACCGTAAAAAGTTACGGAACCTCCAACGTGGCCCACACGACAGCTACAGCGATGTGGCGCATGGACTCGGGAACTACTTTGACCAGTGGACCCAAGGACTGTCAGTGACCACCTTTGCACAGCTGCGGGACCTGATGATCAAAGACCAGTTCTTACATCTTTGCCCAGCTGAGGTGAGACAGTTCGTGATGGCCCAAAGACGTGACTAAAGCAGCGCAGATTGCCGATTACTGAGGCCAACCATACATTGGAAGTGCGGAAGCCAGTCACCACCAGCTGGAGAGGGGGTAAACCTGCAACCAATGCCAGTACCCCTGCCAGCCAACTCACCAGAGGCCCTGTCCCCATTGCCAGCAGCGTCAGACCTACCACTGACCTTCGCTAGTGTTTTTTCTGCAAGCGAACTGGTCATATCAGCGCCCACTGTCCAGAGAAGAAAAAGAACCCCCCAGCCAAAGCCCCAGGGCCTAATGCTGCAGTTCTTTTGGTGGGTGGGGTGGTTGGTAGGGTGTATGAAAATGTGCAGCACGTCACTGTAGGGGGTCATGTCGCTACAGGCCTCAAGGACATCGGGGCGGAACAAACCCTCATCCGACCCGAACTAGCAGCCCCTGAAGAGATTATTCCAGGGAAAACCCTGACTGTCACCGGGATTGGGGGCATCCGCTGTCCCCTGCTGATGGCCCGGGTGTATATAGATTGGGGTGCCGGGAGCGGTGTGAAGGAAGAGGGGTTGTCCGATAACTTGCCCACTGATATTTTATTGGGGACTGATTTGGGGTGGATGGTTGCATATTATGTCCCTGACTCCCCTCCCCGATCGAATGCTGATGATAGCGATGGGAAATTGCATGTGTTACCTGACAAGGCTTTACCGTTTAATGATGTACCGGATAACCATTTTTCCGAAAATGCCGAGGGTAATACTGATGATGCTGATTATGAAGATTTGCATGTTTTACCTGCTAACCATTTATTTCCTAAGAATGATGTGTTCACAGGTGCAGGAGTGCTCAGCCACGTCACTCTGCGGGGTGGGATGGATGAGGAACCCCTAACAGGAGCCAGTGATGGTGCTAAGTGAAATGGGGAGATGCATGGGAACCGTGAGGAAGGTGATGCCGTGCAACAGATCAGTGCCACAGAGGAAGGTAACTGTCCCATAAGTAGCACTGCTCCTGGGATGTTGGGGGTGGATGGGGAGGTAGTACCCATAGCAGCGCCAGCTGATGGGTCTGTGGAAATCCCTGGGGAGACCGCCTATGTAGCTGCTGTCACCCGTAGTCAGAGTGCCCGGAACATAGATAACGTTCTGCCTTCTGCACCCTCTTCAGTCACAAGGATGACTGAAACAGAGATGGATCAAGAGCAGGTCTCAGAGGGTCCCCGTGGGGAAGGGACCCTGATGTCGCTTCTGGCTGCCCCTAGCCAGGAGTTCCAGGCTGCTCTGCACTCAGATGCGAGCCTGGAGAATTTGAGACACCTCGCCGAGACGCTCACCTCCGTGACTGATAAGGAGAGGGTGTTCAGGGAACGAGGGAGGTTGTACTGGGAGACAGCACCCAGAAAATCCCAAAAGGAGTGGTTGAGGGAAAGACAGCTGGTCTTCCCGTACCAATTCAGGGGTGAGTTGTTACGGATTGCCCATGAGATCCCACTCGCTGGACACTTGGGGATCAGCAAAATTAAGGCCCGGCAGTCGCAACACTTCTACTGGCCCAAGATGGGGACAGATGTGACAAACCACTGTCGCTCTTGTATCACCTACCAAAGAGTGGGGAAGGCGGGCCCTGCTCTTAAGGCTCCCCAGATCCCTTTGCCAGTGATAGAGGAGCCTTTCCAGAGGATCACGGTGGACATTGTAGGCCCGCTGGCCGTCCCCAGCAGCTCTGGAAAGCAATACATCCCTCCAATACGTCGTCACTGTGGTAGACTATGCTACCCGGTACCCAGAGGCAGTGGCTCTGTCCGCATCCAGGGCGGATAAGGTGGCGGATGCACTGTTGGCCATCTTTTCACGGGTAGGATTTCCCAGGGAAATGCTCACTGATCAAGGGACCCAATTCATGTCTCGCCTAATGGAGGCTCTCTGTAAGAAAATGCAGGTGAAGCATCTGGTATCAAGTGCGTATCACCCACAGACCAATGGCTTGTTTGTGAGCGCTTCAACGGTACCCTCAAACAGATGCTATGCATGCTGGATGAGACCCAAGGACGCGAATGGGAGCGGTACCTCCCACACCTGCTACTCGCTTACCGAGAGGTTCCGCAGGCCTCGACGGGGTTCTCCCCCTTGGAGCTCCTGTATGGCAGGCAAGTCCGAGGACCCTTTGGGTTGGTAAGGGAATCCTGGGAAGAGGAGCCGAACCCTTCTGAAGTGTCCATAGTGGAGTATGTCATGCGCTCCCATTAGTGGTCCATGAGGTGGACATCGGGAATCATGCTCCACTACGTCGAACACCCTGTCGGATCTCCGAAAAGGTGCAGCAGGTTATGTGCCAGGAGATCGATGAAATATTACAGCCGGGGGAGATTCAATGGTCAAAGTGCGCGTGGGCCTCAGCTGTAGTTCTCGTGCCAAAGAAGGATCGGACCACCCGGTTCTGCGTGGACTACAGGGGGCGCAACGCCATCACAGCCTCTGACGCGCACCCAATGCCGCGCATCGAGGAGTTGCTTGAGCGGTTAGCTGGCGCAGAATATCTGACCATAATGGATCTGAGTCGGGGATATTCGCAGATTCCCTTGAGCCCCGAGGAGCAGAAGTCCGCCTTTATTACAGCCTTCGGACTGTACGAGTCCACGGTCATGCTCTTCAGCATAAAGAATGCCCTGCCACTTTCCAGCAGATGGTCAACCTCCTGCTTCAGGGACTGGAGAAGTACGCGGTGGCGTACTTGGATGACATTGCCATCTTCAGTTCCTCCTGGGACGAACACCTGCAGCATCTTCAGGAGGTGCACAGGAGAATTCACTGAGCTGGTCTGACCATCAAGTCGGGAAAGTGCCAGATGGACATGAGAGAGTTCCACTACCTGGGGCACTGGGTAGGTGGGAACTCCATATGGCCAGAGCCTGAGAAAGTGGACACGATCGCTTCCTGGCCCACCCCCAGGAATAAGAAGCAGGTGACGTCCTTCCTGGGCACCGCAGGGTACTATAGGCTCTTCGTAAAGAACTATAGTAGCCTGGCAAAACCCTTGACGGACCTCACCAGGAAGAAGCTACCCCACAGAGTCGACTGGACAGACGGCTGTGAGGGGGCCTTCCAGGCTTTGAAAACAGCCCTGTGAAACTCTCCTGTGTTAAAAGCAGTCGACAGCAGTCGACCATTCCTGGTACAGACCAAAGCCAGCGAGTTTGGCCTCAGTGCTGTGCTCAGCGAGGTCGACTTGGAGACCCAAGAGCACCCCGTGTTGTACCTAAGCCGGAAGCTTCTGCCGAGGGAAGTGGCCTATTCTACCATTGAGAAGGAGTGCCTGGCCATGGTCTGGGCCCTGCAACGTTTGCAGCCCTACCTGTACGGTCGCACCTTCACCGTGGTGACTGACCACGACCCTCTACGCCAGCTACAAGCCATGTGTGGAACCAACGGAAGGTTGCTACGTTGGAGCCTTGCCCTCTAACAGTACGACTTTACTGTGAAACACAAAAAGGGCAGCGAGCATGGCAATGCAGATGGGTTGTCCCAACGGGGCGAACCTGGCGAGGTGTGCATGGAGGAGTACCACGAGGTTCTGCCTCCGTAGCGCAGTCCAAAAGGAGGAGGTGTCAGGAAATAGGAAAAAGTTCTGCTTACTTCAATTACACATACAAAGCTCTCAGCTGCAGTTTCCTCTGCCTGTCAGCACAAGGCTGGCATTCTAAGCCACTCTTTCTCTCTCCCCCCTGCTATATAATTGTAATGTGAACCCAGTGTGCTAGCAACCCTCACTAGAATCACTGAAGAATGTTTATGGTTTTGAGCTGCGAAAGCCAGAATCTGTGTCCCCATCCCAACTGATACTGGCTAAAACTGGTACAGCAAGCATGGGATTCTTTTGTTCTTTTAAAGTTATGTCTAATGGCACCGATTCGGGCTAGAGATATAAGGATTATATACTCCAAATGTTCATCGAGAGATCTATAGCTCACTGAAATCGCTAGGAGCTAAACCCAACGAGTTGCAAGGAGTGGATTTCTCCATAAGCGGGTCATGTAACTACGCCGTGTTTACACTTAAAAGAATCCCACCGACGTGGGGCACATCCTGATCATTGTGTCACTCGTATGCGAGGTTCATACAGCGAGCTATTAATAAAAATGGTTTATCCCAGCTCTAAGAAACTGGGATTCAGGCTCTGAGTGAGGTCACCACAGGGGGAGTGCCTTGGTTTGTGTGGTGTGGTATGCATCTAGATGTGTCCCCTGAGCACATGGTCAGCCATGAGATGAGATGAACGAAATGTAAGTTTTTTCAACTTTAATCCCATTTTATTTGTAATTGTACTGTACATACGACTTTTATAATATCTTTTTAGACTTCTGTAAACACTGCCTACCATTTTTGGAGTAAAATATAAAATTACTAGCTTTGTCTCTCCTTCCTCTATAAAGAACTGTCACGTCCTCTGAAGTGAATTACGCTACTAATTTGGGTGGGCTCCGGACCCGTTATTAATTAAGAAATTGGAGCTGGTGGCAGCGGATTTGTCCTGTGCATTTCGGAGGCTTTGCAGCGACTGGAGGCGGTGATAATTATTGTTCCCGCTTGAGTGGGAGTAGTTATATTGCCCTCGCTGCAATGTGCCCATTAGCCAGTACAAAGTAAGGCAGCCTTTCTGGCGACTAATTATCCTAGATGCAGTTCCCTGACTGACCTGAGGGTAAGGGGGGCACCAGAGAGCTGCAAGTTCCAAACCGAAACTGGGAAGTGGGATATAGATAAATCCCCTTCAGAAAGAACCAGGGGCAACCAAACAACCCCGGTTCATGACAAATTGGTGTGAGTGGTGGGGATGATAAAGGTATCCTCCCCGTGAGCCGTGACAATCCCATTAATGGCTAATCATAAACTTGGCACTTGCCAAGTTTGTGATTATTTATTAATGGGAAAAAATCCTGCTTGAGCACCAACCAACCTGAAGTGACATGGTGTGTTAAGGTACCTTCACACTCAGCAACTTTACAACGAGAACAACAACGATCTGTGACGTTGCAGCGTCCTGGATAGCGATCTCATTGTGTTTGACACGCAGCAGCGATCTGGATCCCGCTGTGCCATCGCTGGTCGGAGCTAGAAGTCCAGAACTTTATTTCGTCGTCAGGTCGGCGTGAATCGTCATGTTTGACAGCAAAAGCAACGATGCCAGCAATGTTTTTACATGGAGCTAACAACCAGCGAGAACGATAAGTCAGTCGCCGTTACGTCACTGGATCGCTCCTGCATCGTTCTGGTGTTGCTGTGCTTGACGTCTCTACAGCGATCTAAACAGCGACGCTGCAGCGATCGGCTCGTTGTCTATATCGCTGCAGCGTCGCTGAGTGACGGTACCTTTACTCATCACATCCATGGAGACCATTGATCATGGCCTAGCTCTACATGTCATCACATCCATAGAGACCATTGATCATGGCCTAGATCTACATGTCATCACATCCATGGAGACCATTGATCATGACCTAGCTCTACATGTCATCACTTCCATGGAGATCATTGATCATGGCCAAGCTCTACATGTCATCACATCCATGGAGACCATTGATCATGGCCTAGCTCTACATGACATCACATCCATGGAGACCATTGATCATGGCCTAGCTCTACATGTCATCACATCCATGAAGACCATTGATCATGGCCTAGCTCAACATGTCATCACATCCATATAGATCATTGATCATGGCCAAGCTCTACATGTCATCACATCCATGGTAACCATTGATCATGGCCTAGCTCTACATGTCATCACATCCATGGAGACCATTGATCATGGTCTAGCTCTACATGTCATCACATCCATGGAGACCATTGATCATGGCCTAGCTCTACATGTCATCACATCCATGGAGACCATTGATCATGGCCTAGCTCTACATGTCATCACATCCATGGAGACCATTGATCATGGCCTAGTTCTACATGTCATCACATCCATGGAGACCACTGATCACAACCTAGCTCTACATGTCATCACATCTATGGAGACCATTGATAATGGCCTAACTCTACAAGCCATCCATCACATCCATGAGACCACTGATCATGGCCTAGATCTGCATGTTATGACAATCATTATTAATGATCTAACTATACAATTCATGATGTTCACGGCTATATGCCATAAATGTTTCATCTCTGGGACCTGCCTCTATATCGAGCGCTGGGCTCCATCTTTGTTCCCAATTGTACCAAAACCATATAGTCAACCTAAATGATGTTGACAACGAGCTCTGATAACAAGGAGTCTTACATCCAGTAGGTGCCAGACTGATGACAGCCCAGTATGTGAGATCAGCGAGCGAGTCTGAAGCTTCCCTGAATATACAGGGGGATGGCGCTCACCTGGATCTGTAATAACCATGCTATCATGTGACCCGATCCCCGTCCTCGGCTCGTTAGTCCTCAGTGTGCATGAAATGGAGGAAATACATATTAAAGTATGGTAATGTGATTGTACCTGACCTGCAGGAGTCGGCGTACGGATCGCAATATTTCCCCTGAAGCAATATGAATTAACTGAGGATGTGATGAAAATTCAGAAGATGTGAGGACGAATGCAGGAATAATGGCGGATGCTGAGATGAAGGGGCCAGAGCTGCAGGAAGAGACCCTGGTACTAATGAGTGATGGTACTGCCACGTGTTGTCACTCCATGTTCCATCTCTTCACCTTGGCATCTATTATTATATGGCTACAAGCAGCACACAAGGTCCGCGGCCCAGCATCCATTATGTCATCCCAGAGCTAACCCACTTATATACTGTAGACCAAATGTTACATGCTCCTGACCCGGCACCAGGTATGCGCTCCCGGGTACTGTGCAGATCCTACGCTCCCGGGCCCGATGCCAGACATACTCTACCAGGCCCGGTGCCAGGCCATATGCTACAGGGCCCAGCGCCAAGCCATAGGCTCCAGGGCCCAGCGCCAGGCCACACGCTCCAGGACCCAGCGCCAGGCTGTATGATCCCGGACCCAGCGCCAGGCTGTATGATCCTGGACCCAGCGCCAGGCTGTACGTTCACGGACCCAGCGCCAGGCAGTACGCTCCCAGGCCCTGCGCCAGGACATACGCTCCCGGGTCCAGCGCCAGATCATACGCTCCCAGGCCCAGTGCCAGATATACACTCCCGAGCCCAGCACCAAGCTGTACGCTCCCGGACCGAGTGCCGGATATACGCTCCATGGCCAGTTACTTTCCAAGCACCACACGAGATTCATGATCCCAGTAGAGTTTTACACTTACAGGCCCTATAATGGTTGCTGTATTTGGGGCCCTATATCAGTTACTGTATTTGGGGCCCTATATCGGTTACTGTATTTGGGGCCCTATATCGGTTGCTGTATTTGGGGCCCTATATCGGTTACTGTATTTGGGGCCCTATATCGGTTACTGTATTTGGGGCCCTATAATGGTTGCTGTATTTGGGGCCCTATATCAGTTACTGTATTTGGGGCCCTATATCGGTTACTGTATTTGGGGCCCTATATCGGTTACTGTATTTGGGGCCCTATATCGGTTGCTGTATTTGGGGCCCTATATCAGTTACTGTATTTAGGGCCTTTAATGGTTGCTGTATTTGGGGCCCTATATCGGTTACTGTATTTGGGGCCCTATATCGGTTACTGTATTTGGGGCCCTATAATGGTTGCTGTATTTGGGGCCCTATATCAGTTACTGTATTTGGGGCCCTATATCAGTTACTGTATTTGGGGCCCTATATCGGTTACTGTATTTGGGGCCCTATATCGGTTACTGTATTTGGGCCCTATATCGGTTACTGTATTTGGGGCCCTATATCGGTTACTGTATTTGGGGCCCTATATCGGTTGCTGTATTTGGGGCCCTATATCAGTTACTGTATTTAGGGCCTTTAATGGTTGCTGTATTTGGGGCCCTATATCGGTTACTGTATTTGGGGCCCTATATCGGTTACTGTATTTGGGGCCCTATAATGGTTGCTGTATTTGGGGCCCTATATCGGTTACTGTATTTGGGGCCCTATATCGGTTGCTGTATTTGGGGCCCTATATCGGTTACTGTATTTGGGGCCCTATATCAGTTACTGTATTTGGGGCCCTATATCAGTTACTGTATTTGGGGCCCTATATCGGTTACTGTATTTGGGGCCCTATATCGGTTACTGTATTTGGGGCCCTATATCGGTTACTGTATTTGGGGCCCTATAATGGTTGCTGTATTTGGGGCCCTATATCAGTTACTGTATTTGGGGCCCTATATCAGTTGCTGTATTTGGGGCCCTATATCGGTTACTGTATTTGGGGCCCTATATCAGTTACTGTATTTGGGGCCCTATATCAGTTACTGTATTTGGGGCCCTATATCGGTTGCTGTATTTGGGGCCCTATATCGGTTACTGTATTTGGGGCCCTATATCGGTTGCTGTATTTGGGGCCCTATATCAGTTACTGTATTTGGGGCCCTATATCGGTTACTGTATTTGGGGCCCTATATCGGTTACTGTATTTGGGGCCCTATATCGGTTGCTGTATTTGGGGCCCTATAATGGTTGCTGTATTTGGGGCCCTATATCGGTTACTGTATTTGGGGCCCTATATCAGTTACTGTATTTGGGGCCCTATATCGGTTGCTGTATTTGGGGCCCTATATCGGTTACTGTATTTGGGGCCCTATATCAGTTACTGTATTTGGGGCCCTATATCAGTTACTGTATTTGGGGCCCTATATCGGTTGCTGTATTTGGGGCCCTATATCGGTTACTGTATTTGGGGCCCTATATCGGTTGCTGTATTTGGGGCCCTATATCAGTTACTGTATTTAGGGCCTTTAATGGTTGCTGTATTTGGGGCCCTATATCGGTTACTGTATTTGGGGCCCTATATCGGTTGCTGTATTTGGGGCCCTATAATGGTTGCTGTATTTGGGGCCCTATATCGGTTACTGTATTTGGGGCCCTATATCAGTTACTGTATTTGGGGCCCTATATCGGTTGCTGTATTTGGGGCCCTATAACGGTTGCTGTATTTGGGGCCCTATATCGGTTACTGTATTTGGGGCCCTATATCGGTTACTGTATTTGGGGCCCTATATCAGTTACTGTATTTGGGGCCCTATATCGGTTACTGTATTTGGGGCCCTATATCGGTTGCTGTATTTGGGGCCCTATAATGGTTGCTGTATTTGGGGCCCTATATCGGTTACTGTATTTGGGGCCCTATATCGGTTACTGTATTTGGGGCCCTATATCGGTTACTGTATTTGGGGCCCTATATCGGTTGCTGTATTTGGGGCCCTATATCAGTTACTGTATTTGGGGCCCTATATCGGTTACTGTATTTGGGGCCCTATATCGGTTACTGTATTTGGGGCCCTATATCGGTTACTGTATTTGGGGCCCTATATCGGTTACTGTATTTGGGGCCCTATATCGGTTGCTGTATTTGGGGCCCTATATCAGTTACTGTATTTGGGGCCCTATATCGGTTACTGTATTTGGGGCCCTATATCGGTTACTGTATTTGGGGCCCTATATCAGTTACTGTATTTGGGGCCCTATATCAGTTACTGTATTTGGGGCCCTATATCGGTTACTGTATTTGGGGCCCTATATCGGTTACTGTATTTGGGGCCCTATATCGGTTACTGTATTTGGGGCCCTATAATGGTTGCTGTATTTGGGGCCCTATAATGGTTGCTGTATTTGGGGCCCTATATCGGTTGCTGTATTTGGGGCCCTATATCGGTTACTGTATTTGGGGCCCTATAATGGTTGCTGTATTTGGGGCCCTATATCGGTTACTGTATTTGGGGCCCTATAATGGTTGCTGTATTTGGGGCCCTATATCGGTTGCTGTATTTGGGGCCCTATATCGGTTACTGTATTTGGGGCCCTATAATGGTTGCTGTATTTGGGGCCCTATATCGGTTGCTGTATTTGGGGCCCTATATCGGTTACTGTATTTGGGGCCCTATATCGGTTACTGTATTTGGGGCCCTATAATGGTTGCTGTATTTGGGGCCAGGCTCCGATCACAGTATTACCCCCATCGTCCACACGTCCCATCCAGCGGCGTCTGCTCTCAGCTGTCTGAAGCGTTCTCGACTCCTCTGAGATCTGGTGAAGATCTCTTTATAACACACATCTTGTGAGTAATGGAGACCCCGGAGGGCAGATCGGGGGCCGAGCACATGATGGGACCGCGGGTAGGAACAGAGACTCCTCGCGGGCAGGAGCAGAGACTCCTCGCGGGCAGGAACAGAGACTCCTCGCGGGGAGGAACAGAGACTCCTCGCGGGCAGGAACAGAGACCCCTCGCGGGCAGGAACAGAGACCCCTCGCTGGCAGGAGCAGAGACCCCTCGCGGGCAGGAACAGAGACTCCTCGCGGGCAGGAACAGAGACTCCTCGCGGGCAGGAACAGAGACTCCTCGCGGGCAGGAACAGAGACTCCTCGCGGGCAGGAACAGAGACCCCTCGCGGGCAGGAACAGAGACCCCTCGCGGGCAGGAGCAGAGACCCCTCGCGGGCAGGAGCAGAGACCCCTCGCGGGCAGGAGCAGAGAACCCTCGCGGGCAGGAACAGAGACTTCTCGCGGGCAGGAACAGAGACTTCTCGCGGGCAGGAACAGAGACCCCTCGCTGGCAGGAGCAGAGACCCCTCGCGGGCAGGAACAGAGACCCCTCGCGGGCAGGAGCAGAGACCCCTCGCGGGCAGGAGCAGAGACCCCTCGCGGGCAGGAACAGAGACCCCTCGCGGGCAGGAACAGAGACCCCTCGCGGGCAGGAACAGAGACTCCTCGCGGGCCAGAGAAGGCCGCCGACGCTCCAGAGCAGAATCCATCACATGATAAAACACTTTGTGTCTTCAGTCGCCTCTAAGTGACTTTTATCCGCATTACTGAGGCCGTAATCGTGCCTCGATATTAACCCCTGCTGCTGCTGCCAGGCAGGAACCCTGAATTTCCCACTGGGAGAAGGCGCCATCATCCCTACACTCCACCTCCTACCATGCCAGATTCTTTTCCTGAGGAAGAACAGCTCTGGACCCCCTGAGGTCGCAGGACCACCAGCTGGAGACCACGCCATATTCTGCATGTGGACTACAAGCCCCATCATGTTCACTCTCAGCACGCCCCCATCTAGCCGCTTTGTTGCAGGGTCCCATCACTACTGTCTGTCAGTCTTTACTCCACTTTAGTCATTGTATGCATGACCCTGGAAGCCCCCCAGGTGCGGCCCCTCACTGTCCCCCTCCATACAGGTATGGACTCCCCGGAATGATTTCTTGATTTCTTACGATGGGGGTTATGGTGGGTAAGTGATAATGTGGGATGAGCAATTCCTGGTGGAGACGCCCAGACGGCCATCTACACCACGAGGAAGGAAATAAGATTATAGGAAGGAGGACGAGGAGGATGGTGGAGTCCGCGAAATCCAGGCAGTCACCCAGGGGAACTCACCAGAACACACAATACAAATGCGAGGATGAGGAGGAAAGCTGCGGGGAGGACGAGGCCAGAGAAGAAAGGAGGGATGGAGGAAAGTGCGACAGAAGAAAAGAAGGGAGAAATGAGGGGGGGGGGAGAAAGAAAGAAAGAAGGAAAGAAGGAAAGAAAAAAAAAAGGAAAGAAAGAAAGAAAGAAAGAAAGAAAGAAAGAAAGAAAGAAGGAAAAAAAGAGGAAAAAAAGGAAAGCAAGAAAGAGGGAAGGAAAGAAAAAAGAGGAAAGAAGGAAAAAGAAAGAGAAAAAAAGGAAGAAAGAAGGAAAGGAGAAATGAGAGGAGCAATGAAAAAAGGGAGAAATGAGGGGACGAATGAGGAGGAAGAGAGGAAGCAGAAGTGGGAGGAAGGAAAGAAGGAAGGAAAAAGAAAAAAGGAGAAATGAGGGAAGAAAAGGAAGTAAGGAAAGAAAGTAAGAAGGAAAAGAAACAAAGGTAGAAGGAAAAGAAGAAGGAAAGAAAGTAAAGGGAGAGCTGAGGGAAGGAAAGAAAAGGAAAGAGAAAATTAAGGATGTAAAGGAAAGGAATCAATGCAGAAAAGAAGGAAGGAGTAAATGAAGGATGAAAAGATGGATGGGAGGGATGAAGGAAGGAAGATCATAAGGAAGGAATAGAGGGAGGAAATGAAAAGAGGTGTGACTGATGGAGGGATCGCTGATACAATAACACTAATACCCGCAGGACAATAATGACTCCTCTGTAATAACAGTGTGACAGGACTCACATCTCCAGAGAACACAGCAGCACAGAGGGATTACAGCTCTGACCACAGCATGGTTTTGTTACAATGTATCAGTGCAGACAATGTTCTGTGTGCGAAACACCACATCACACACCGTCCTTCTGTTCTGGACTCCAGGATAATCAGGATATAAAATAATACATTGTAACAAACCATCAGCTGTGTGAGCTGACCAACAGACTGAAGTCCTGATCAGAGGTGGCGGTTCTTACCTTGCCATCCGTAGTAACCGCTGCAAACACGGTGGAGGAGTACGGCGCCCACGCCACGTCTCCCACGGCGGAGTTTAGGTCAAAAACGAACATGGGCTTCCTGCGGAGATGAAGGACGCGTCAGTGTCATCGGATGATCGGCGGGTGATTTACTGGATAAGATATCAGGAATCATCCCCGGAGACGTTAGCGGGGCTATCAGGGGATACATTGTAACAAACCATCAGCTGTGTGTGACGAGGACGGGGCAAGATACACTGTAACAACCCATCAGCTGTGAGTGAGGAGGACGGGGCAGGATACACTGTAACAACCCATCAGCTGTGAGTGACGAGGACGGGGCAGGATACACTAACAACCCATCAGCTGTGAGTGACGAGGACGGGGCAGGATACACTGTAACAACCCATCAGCTGTGAGTGACGAGGACGGGGCAGGATACACTAACAACCCATCAGCTGTGAGTGACAAGGACGGGGCAGGATACACTGTAACAACCCATCAGCTGTGAGTGACGAGGACGGGGCAGGATACACTGTAACAACCCATCAGCTGTCAGTGATGAGGACGAGGCAGGATACACTGTAACAACCCATCAGCTGTGAATGATGAGGACGGGGCAGGATACACTAACAACCCATCAGCTGTGAGTGAGGAGGACGGGGCAGGATACACTGTAACAACCCATCAGCTGTGAGTGACGAGGACGGGGCAGGATACACTGTAACAACCCATCAGCTGTGAGTGATGAGGACGGGGCAGGATACACTGTAACAACCTATCAGCTGTGAATGATGAGGACGGGGCAGGATACACTAACAACCCATCAGCTGTGAGTGAGGAGGACGGGGCAGGATACACTGTAACAACCCATCAGCTGTGAGTGACGAGGACGGGGCAGGATACACTGTAACAACCCATCAGCTGTGAGTGATGAGGACGGGGCAGGATACACTGTAACAACCCATCAGCTGTGAGTGACGAGGACGGGACAGGATACACTGTAACAACCCATCAGCTGTGAGTGAGGAGGACGGGGCAGGATACACTGTAACAACCCATCAGCTGTGAGTGACGAGGACGGGGCAGGATACACTGTAACAACCCATCAGCTGTGAGTGATGAGGACGGGGCAGGATACACTGTAACAACCCATCAGCTGTGAGTGACGAGGACGGGACAGGATACACTGTAACAACCCATCAGCTGTGAGTGAGGAGGACGGGGCAGGATACACTGTAACAACCCATCAGCTGTGAGTGACGAGGACGGGGCAGGATACACTGTAACAACCCATCAGCTGTGAGTGACGAGGACGGGGCAGGATACACTGTAACAACCCATCAGCTGTGAGTGACGAGGACGAGGCAGGATACACTGTAACAACCCATCAGCTGTGAGTGACAAGGACGGGGCAGGATACACTGTAACAACCCATCAGCTGTGAGTGAGGAGGACGGGGCAGGATACACTGTAACAACCCATCAGCTGTGAGTGAGGAGGACGAGGCAGGATACACTGTAACAACCCATCAGCTGTGAGTGACGAGGACGAGGCAGGATACACTGTAACAACCCATCAGCTGTGAATGATGAGGACGGGGCAGGATACACTGTAACAACCCATCAGCTGTGAGTGAGGAGGACGGGGCAGGATACACTGTAACAACCCATCAGCTGTGAGTGACGAGGACGGGGCAGGATACACTGTAACAATCCATCAGCTGTGAGTGACGAGGACGGGGCAGGATACACTGTAACAACCCATCAGCTGTGAGTGACGAGGACGGGGCAGGATACACTGTAACAACCCATCAGCTGTGAGTGACGAGGACGGGGCAGGATACACTGTAACAACCCATCAGCTGTGAGTGACGAGGACGGGGCAGGATACACTGTAACAACCCATCAGCTGTGAGTGAGAAGGACGGGGCAGGATACACTGTAACAACCCATCAGCTGTGAGTGAGGAGGACGGGGCAGGATACACTGTAACAACCCATCAGCTGTGAGTGAGGAGGACGGGGCAGGATACACTGTAACAACCCATCAGCTGTGAGTGATGAGGACGGGGCAGGATACACTGTAACAACCCATCAGCTGTGAGTGACCAGGACGGGGCAGGATACACTGTAACAACCCATCAGCTGTGAGTGACGAGGACGGGGCAGGATACACTGTAACAACCCATCAGCTGTGAGTGACGAGGACGGGGCAGGATACACTGTAACAACCCATCAGCTGTGAGTGATGAGGACGGGGCAGACACGATAGTAATGGCGTACAGAGGCGACGTGTCACAATCTGAGGGTCCGCACACTTTGGATCCCCCTTCCATTCCCGTGTGTCACATTGGGGCAGGGACCCCCACACCACACAGCTGTCAGTAACTACTCTGCATCCGGGGGTCTCTGGCAGATCGGGGGGATCTACGATGCCGGCAGGACATACTTGACGCTGTGTTCCCAGATCTTCACAGTCCAGTCAGAGCTGCAGGTGATGAAGACTTTGGGGTGAAATGGATTCCATCGCACGGTGTCCACCGCCATATTGTGCGCATCGAACGTGTCCAGGAACTGGCTGGAATACGCCTTCGAGCACTGTCAGAAATAAAGAGACATCCGATAAGAGACGGCAGCAGAGCGCGGGTACAGACTGGCAGAGAGCAGGTGTAGTGCTGCCCTGATATGCTGAGCCTATGCCCAACTGCTCCTCAAGGAGACAGAACCAGAGATGGCAGCAGAGCGCGGGTACAGACTGGCAGAGCGCAGGTGTAGTGCTGCCCTGACATGCTGAGCCTGTGCCCAACTGCTCCTCAAGGGGACAGAACCAGAGATGGCAGCAGAGCGCGGGTACAGAGCGGCAGAGAGCAGGTGTAGTGCTGCCCTGACATGCTGAGCCTATGCCCAACTGCTCCTCAAGGGGACAGAACCAGAGATGGCAGCAGAGCGCGGGTACAGACCGGCAGAGAGCAGGTGTAGTGCTGCCCTGACATGCTGAGCCTGTGCCCAACTGCTCCTCAAGGAGACAGAACCAGAGATGGCAGCAGAGCGCGGGTACAGACTGGCAGAGAGCAGGTGTAGTGCTGCCCTGACATGCTGAGCCTGTGCCCAACTGCTCCTCAAGGAGACAGAACCAGAGATGGCAGCAGAGCGCGGGTACAGACCGGCAGAGAGCAGGTGTAGTGCTGCCCTGACATGCTGAGCCTATGCCCAACTGCTCCTCAAGGGGACAGAACCAGAGATGGCAGCAGAGCGCGGGTACAGACTGGCAGAGAGCAGGTGTAGTGCTGCCCTGACATGCTGAGCCTATGCCCAACTGCTCCTCAAGGGGACAGAACCAGAGATGGCAGCAGAGCGCGGGTACAGACCGGCAGAGAGCAGGTGTAGTGCTGCCCTGACATGCTGAGCCTGTGCCCAACTGCTCCTCAAGGAGACAGAACCAGAGATGGCAGCAGAGCGCGGGTACAGACTGGCAGAGAGCAGGTGTAGTGCTGCCCTGACATGCTGAGCCTGTGCCCAACTGCTCCTCAAGGGGACAGAACCAGAGATGGCAGCAGAGCGCGGGTACAGAGCGGCAGAGAGCAGGTGTAGTGCTGCCCTGACATGCTGAGCCTGTGCCCAACTGCTCCTCAAGGAGACAGAACCAGAGATGGCAGCAGAGCGCGGGTACAGACTGGCAGAGAGCAGGTGTAGTGCTGCCCTGACATGCTGAGCCTGTGCCCAACTGCTCCTCAAGGGGACAGAACCAGAGATGGCAGCAGAGCGCGGGTACAGAGCGGCAGAGCGCAGGTGTAGTGCTGCCCTGACATGCTGAGCCTGTGCCCAACTGCTCCTCAAGGGGACAGAACCAGAGATGGCAGCAGAGCGCGGGTACAGAGCGGCAGAGAGCAGGTGTAGTGCTGCCCTGATATGCTGAGCCTATGCCCAACTGCTCCTCAAGGGGACAGAACCAGAGATGGCAGCAGAGCGCGGGTACAGACCGGCAGAGAGCAGGTGTAGTGCTGCCCTGACATGCTGAGCCTATGCCCAACTGCTCCTCAAGGGGACAGAACCAGAGATGGCAGCAGAGCGCGGGTACAGACCGGCAGAGAGCAGGTGTAGTGCTGCCCTGACATGCTGAGCCTATGCCCAACTGCTCCTCAAGGGGACAGAACCAGAGATGGCAGCAGAGCACGGGTACAGACTGGCAGAGAGCAGGTGTAGTGCTGCCCTGACATGCTGAGCCTGTGCCCAACTGCTCCTCAAGGAGAACAGAACCAGAGACGGCAGCAGAGCGCGGGTACAGACTGGCAGGGAGCAGGTGTAGTGCTGCCCTGACATGCTGAGCCTGTGCCCAACTGCTCCTCAAGGGGACAGAACCAGAGATGGCAGCAGAGCGCGGGTACAGAGCGGCAGAGAGCAGGTGTAGTGCTGCCCTGACATGCTGAGCCTATGCCCAACTGCTCCTCAAGGGGACAGAACCAGAGATGGCAGCAGAGCGCGGGTACAGACCGGCAGAGAGCAGGTGTAGTGCTGCTCTGACATGCTGAGCCTATGCCCAACTGCTCCTCAAGGAGACAGAACCAGAGATGGCAGCAGAGCGCGGGTACAGAGCGGCAGAGAGCAGGTGTAGTGCTGCCCTGACATGCTGAGCCTATGCCCAACTGCTCCTCAAGGGGACAGAACCAGAGATGGCAGCAGAGCGCGGGTACAGAGCGGCAGAGAGCAGGTGTAGTGCCGCCCTGACATGCTGAGCCTATGCCCAACTGCTCCTCAAGGAGACAGAACCAGAGATGGCAGCAGAGCGCGGGTACAGACCGGCAGAGAGCAGGTGTAGTGCCGCCCTGACATGCTGAGCCTATGCCCAACTGCTCCTCAAGGGGACAGAACCAGAGATGGCAGCAGAGCGCGGGTACAGAGCGGCAGAGAGCAGGTGTAGTGCCGCCCTGACATGCTGAGCCTATGCCCAACTGCTCCTCAAGAGGACAGAACCAGAGATGGCAGCAGAGCGCGGGTACAGACTGGCAGAGAGCAGGTGTAGTGCCGCCCTGACATGCTGAGCCTATGCCCAACTGCTCCTCAAGGAGACAGAACCAGAGATGGCAGCAGAGCGCGGGTACAGACCGGCAGAGAGCAGGTGTAGTGCTGCCCTGACATGCTGAGCCTGTGCCCAACTGCTCCTCAAGGGGACAGAACCAGAGATGGCAGCAGAGCGCGGGTACAGAGCGGCAGAGAGCAGGTGTAGTGCTGCCCTGACATGCTGAGCCTATGCCCAACTGCTCCTCAAGGGGACAGAACCAGAGATGGCAGCAGAGCGCGGGTACAGACCGGCAGAGAGCAGGTGTAGTGCTGCACTGACATGCTGAGCCTATGCCCAACTGCTCCTCAAGGGGACAGAACCAGAGATGGCAGCAGAGCGCGGGTACAGACCGGCAGAGAGCAGGTGTAGTGCTGCCCTGACATGCTGAGCCTATGCCCAACTGCTCCTCAAGGAGAACAGAACCAGAGACGGCAGCAGAGCGCGGGTACAGACTGGCAGAGAGCAGGTGTAGTGCTGCCCTGACATGCTGAGCCTGTGCCCAACTGCCCCTCAAGGGGACAGAACCAGAGATGGCAGCAGAGCGCGGGTACAGACTGGCAGAGAGCAGGTGTAGTGCTGCCCTGACATGCTGAGCCTGTGCCCAACTGCTCCTCAAGGAGAACAGAACCAGAGACGGCAGCAGAGCGCGGGTACAGACTGGCAGAGAGCAGGTGTAGTGCTGCCCTGACATGCTGAGCCTGTGCCCAACTGCTCCTCAAGGAGAACAGAACCAGAGACGGCAGCAGAGCGCGGGTACAGACTGGCAGAGAGCAGGTGTAGTGCTGCCCTGACATGCTGAGCCTGTGCCCAACTGCTCCTCAAGGAGAACAGAACCAGAGACGGCAGCAGAGCGCGGGTACAGACTGGCAGAGAGCAGGTGTAGTGCTGCACTGACATGCTGAGCCTATGCCCAACTGCTCCTCAAGGGGACAGAACCAGAGATGGCAGCAGAGCGCGGGTACAGACCGGCAGAGAGCAGGTGTAGTGCTGCCCTGACATGCTGAGCCTATGCCCAACTGCTCCTCAAGGAGAACAGAACCAGAGACGGCAGCAGAGCGCGGGTACAGACTGGCAGAGAGCAGGTGTAGTGCTGCACTGACATGCTGAGCCTATGCCCAACTGCTCCTCAAGGGGACAGAACCAGAGATGGCAGCAGAGCGCGGGTACAGACCGGCAGAGAGCAGGTGTAGTGCTGCCCTGACATGCTGAGCCTATGCCCAACTGCTCCTCAAGGAGACAGAACCAGAGATGGCAGCAGAGCGCGGGTACAGAGCGGCAGAGAGCAGGTGTAGTGCTGCCCTGACATGCTGAGCCTATGCCCAACTGCTCCTCAAGGAGACAGAACCAGAGATGGCAGCAGAGCGCGGGTACAGACTGGCAGAGAGCAGGTGTAGTGCTGCCCTGACATGCTGAGCCTATGCCCAACTGCTCCTCAAGGGGACAGAACCAGAGACGTCAGCAGAGCGCGGGTACAGAGCGGCAGAGAGCAGGTGTAGTGCTGCCCTGACATGCTGAGCCTATGCCCAACTGCTCCTCAAGGGGACAGAACCAGAGACGGCAGCAGAGCGCGGGTACAGACTGGCAGAGAGCAGGTGTAGTGCTGCCCTGACATGCTGAGCCTATGCCCAACTGCTCCTCAAGGGGACAGAACCAGAGATGGCAGCAGAGCGCAGGTACAGAGCGGCAGAGAGCAGGTGTAGTGCCGCCCTGACATGCTGAGCCTATGCCCAACTGCTCCTCAAGGAGAACAGAACCAGAGATGGCAGCAGAGCGCGGGTACAGACCGGCAGAGAGCAGGTGTAGTGCTGCCATGACATGCTGAGCCTATGCCCAACTGCTCCTCAAGGGGACAGAACCAGAGATGGCAGCAGAGCGCGGGTACAGAGCGGCAGAGAGCAGGTGTAGTGCTGCCCTGACATGCTGAGCCTATGCCCAACTGCTCCTCAAGGGGACAGAACCAGAGATGGCAGCAGAGCGCGGGTACAGACTGGCAGAGAGCAGGTGTAGTGCTGCCCTGACATGCTGAGCCTGTGCCCAACTGCTCCTCAAGGGGACAGAACCAGAGATGGCAGCAGAGCGCGGGTACAGAGCGGCAGAGCGCAGGTGTAGTGCCGCCCTGATATGCTGAGCCTGTGCCCAACTGCTCCTCAAGGGGACAGAACCAGAGATGGCAGCAGAGCGCGGGTACAGAGCGGCAGAGAGCAGGTGTAGTGCTGCCCTGACATGCTGAGCCTATGCCCAACTGCTCCTCAAGGGGACAGAACCAGAGATGGCAGCAGAGCGCGGGTACAGAGCGGCAGAGAGCAGGTGTAGTGCTGCCCTGACATGCTGAGCCTATGCCCAACTGCTCCTCAAGGGGACAGAACCAGAGATGGCAGCAGAGCGCGGGTACAGAGCGGCAGAGCGCAGGTGTAGTGCTGCCCTGACATGCTGAGCCTGTGCCCAACTGCTCCTCAAGGGGACAGAACCAGAGATGGCAGCAGAGCGCGGGTACAGACTGGCAGAGAGCAGGTGTAGTGCCGCCCTGATATGCTGAGCCTGTGCCCAACTGCTCCTCAAGGGGACAGAACCAGAGACGGCAGCAGAGCGCGGGTACAGACCGGCAGAGAGCAGGTGTAGTGCTGCCCTGACATGCTGAGCCTGTGCCCAACTGCTCCTCAAGGGGACAGAACCAGAGATGGCAGCAGAGCGCGGGTACAGAGCAGCAGAGAGCAGGTGTAGTGCTGCCCTGACATGCTGAGCCTGTGCCCAACTGCTCCTCAAGGGGACAGAACCAGAGATGGCAGCAGAGCGCGGGTACAGACTGGCAGAGAGCAGGTGTAGTGCTGCCCTGACATGCTGAGCCTATGCCCAACTGCTCCTCAAGGAGACAGAACCAGAGATGGCAGCAGAGCGCGGGTACAGACCGGCAGAGAGCAGGTGTAGTGCTGCCCTGACATGCTGAGCCTATGCCCAACTGCTCCTCAAGGAGACAGAACCAGAGATGGCAGCAGAGCGCGGGTACAGACCGGCAGAGAGCAGGTGTAGTGCTGCCCTGACATGCTGAGCCTATGCCCAACTGCTCCTCAAGGGGACAGAACCAGAGATGGCAGCAGAGCGCGGGTACAGAGCGGCAGAGAGCAGGTGTAGTGCTGCCCTGACATGCTGAGCCTGTGCCCAACTGCTCCTCAAGGAGACAGAACCAGAGATGGCAGCAGAGCGCGGGTACAGACCGGCAGAGAGCAGGTGTAGTGCTGCCCTGACATGCTGAGCCTATGCCCAACTGCTCCTCAAGGGGACAGAACCAGAGATGGCAGCAGAGCGCGGGTACAGACTGGCAGAGAGCAGGTGTAGTGCTGCCCTGACATGCTGAGCCTATGCCCAACTGCTCCTCAAGGGGACAGAACCAGAGATGGCAGCAGAGCGCGGGTACAGACCGGCAGAGAGCAGGTGTAGTGCTGCCCTGACATGCTGAGCCTGTGCCCAACTGCTCCTCAAGGAGACAGAACCAGAGATGGCAGCAGAGCGCGGGTACAGACTGGCAGAGAGCAGGTGTAGTGCTGCCCTGACATGCTGAGCCTGTGCCCAACTGCTCCTCAAGGGGACAGAACCAGAGATGGCAGCAGAGCGCGGGTACAGAGCGGCAGAGAGCAGGTGTAGTGCTGCCCTGACATGCTGAGCCTGTGCCCAACTGCTCCTCAAGGAGACAGAACCAGAGATGGCAGCAGAGCGCGGGTACAGACTGGCAGAGAGCAGGTGTAGTGCTGCCCTGACATGCTGAGCCTGTGCCCAACTGCTCCTCAAGGGGACAGAACCAGAGATGGCAGCAGAGCGCGGGTACAGAGCGGCAGAGCGCAGGTGTAGTGCTGCCCTGACATGCTGAGCCTGTGCCCAACTGCTCCTCAAGGGGACAGAACCAGAGATGGCAGCAGAGCGCGGGTACAGAGCGGCAGAGAGCAGGTGTAGTGCTGCCCTGATATGCTGAGCCTATGCCCAACTGCTCCTCAAGGGGACAGAACCAGAGATGGCAGCAGAGCGCGGGTACAGACCGGCAGAGAGCAGGTGTAGTGCTGCCCTGACATGCTGAGCCTATGCCCAACTGCTCCTCAAGGGGACAGAACCAGAGATGGCAGCAGAGCGCGGGTACAGACCGGCAGAGAGCAGGTGTAGTGCTGCCCTGACATGCTGAGCCTATGCCCAACTGCTCCTCAAGGGGACAGAACCAGAGATGGCAGCAGAGCACGGGTACAGACTGGCAGAGAGCAGGTGTAGTGCTGCCCTGACATGCTGAGCCTGTGCCCAACTGCTCCTCAAGGAGAACAGAACCAGAGACGGCAGCAGAGCGCGGGTACAGACTGGCAGGGAGCAGGTGTAGTGCTGCCCTGACATGCTGAGCCTGTGCCCAACTGCTCCTCAAGGGGACAGAACCAGAGATGGCAGCAGAGCGCGGGTACAGAGCGGCAGAGAGCAGGTGTAGTGCCGCCCTGACATGCTGAGCCTATGCCCAACTGCTCCTCAAGGAGACAGAACCAGAGATGGCAGCAGAGCGCGGGTACAGACCGGCAGAGAGCAGGTGTAGTGCCGCCCTGACATGCTGAGCCTATGCCCAACTGCTCCTCAAGGGGACAGAACCAGAGATGGCAGCAGAGCGCGGGTACAGAGCGGCAGAGAGCAGGTGTAGTGCTGCCCTGACATGCTGAGCCTATGCCCAACTGCTCCTCAAGAGGACAGAACCAGAGATGGCAGCAGAGCGCGGGTACAGACTGGCAGAGAGCAGGTGTAGTGCCGCCCTGACATGCTGAGCCTATGCCCAACTGCTCCTCAAGGAGACAGAACCAGAGATGGCAGCAGAGCGCGGGTACAGACCGGCAGAGAGCAGGTGTAGTGCTGCCCTGACATGCTGAGCCTGTGCCCAACTGCTCCTCAAGGGGACAGAACCAGAGATGGCAGCAGAGCGCGGGTACAGAGCGGCAGAGAGCAGGTGTAGTGCTGCCCTGACATGCTGAGCCTATGCCCAACTGCTCCTCAAGGGGACAGAACCAGAGATGGCAGCAGAGCGCGGGTACAGACCGGCAGAGAGCAGGTGTAGTGCTGCACTGACATGCTGAGCCTATGCCCAACTGCTCCTCAAGGGGACAGAACCAGAGATGGCAGCAGAGCGCGGGTACAGACCGGCAGAGAGCAGGTGTAGTGCTGCCCTGACATGCTGAGCCTATGCCCAACTGCTCCTCAAGGAGAACAGAACCAGAGACGGCAGCAGAGCGCGGGTACAGACTGGCAGAGAGCAGGTGTAGTGCTGCCCTGACATGCTGAGCCTGTGCCCAACTGCCCCTCAAGGGGACAGAACCAGAGATGGCAGCAGAGCGCGGGTACAGACTGGCAGAGAGCAGGTGTAGTGCTGCCCTGACATGCTGAGCCTGTGCCCAACTGCTCCTCAAGGGGACAGAACCAGAGATGGCAGCAGAGCGCGGGTACAGAGCGGCAGAGAGCAGGTGTAGTGCTGCCCTGACATGCTGAGCCTGTGCCCAACTGCTCCTCAAGGAGAACAGAACCAGAGACGGCAGCAGAGCGCGGGTACAGACTGGCAGAGAGCAGGTGTAGTGCTGCCCTGACATGCTGAGCCTGTGCCCAACTGCTCCTCAAGGAGAACAGAACCAGAGACGGCAGCAGAGCGCGGGTACAGACTGGCAGAGAGCAGGTGTAGTGCTGCCCTGACATGCTGAGCCTGTGCCCAACTGCTCCTCAAGGAGAACAGAACCAGAGACGGCAGCAGAGCGCGGGTACAGACTGGCAGAGAGCAGGTGTAGTGCTGCACTGACATGCTGAGCCTATGCCCAACTGCTCCTCAAGGGGACAGAACCAGAGATGGCAGCAGAGCGCGGGTACAGACCGGCAGAGAGCAGGTGTAGTGCTGCCCTGACATGCTGAGCCTATGCCCAACTGCTCCTCAAGGAGAACAGAACCAGAGACGGCAGCAGAGCGCGGGTACAGACTGGCAGAGAGCAGGTGTAGTGCTGCACTGACATGCTGAGCCTATGCCCAACTGCTCCTCAAGGGGACAGAACCAGAGATGGCAGCAGAGCGCGGGTACAGACCGGCAGAGAGCAGGTGTAGTGCTGCCCTGACATGCTGAGCCTATGCCCAACTGCTCCTCAAGGAGACAGAACCAGAGATGGCAGCAGAGCGCGGGTACAGAGCGGCAGAGAGCAGGTGTAGTGCTGCCCTGACATGCTGAGCCTATGCCCAACTGCTCCTCAAGGGGACAGAACCAGAGACGTCAGCAGAGCGCGGGTACAGAGCGGCAGAGAGCAGGTGTAGTGCTGCCCTGACATGCTGAGCCTATGCCCAACTGCTCCTCAAGGGGACAGAACCAGAGATGGCAGCAGAGCGCGGGTACAGACTGGCAGAGAGCAGGTGTAGTGCTGCCCTGACATGCTGAGCCTATGCCCAACTGCTCCTCAAGGGGACAGAACCAGAGATGGCAGCAGAGCGCAGGTACAGAGCGGCAGAGAGCAGGTGTAGTGCCGCCCTGACATGCTGAGCCTATGCCCAACTGCTCCTCAAGGAGAACAGAACCAGAGATGGCAGCAGAGCGCGGGTACAGACCGGCAGAGAGCAGGTGTAGTGCTGCCATGACATGCTGAGCCTATGCCCAACTGCTCCTCAAGGGGACAGAACCAGAGATGGCAGCAGAGCGCGGGTACAGAGCGGCAGAGAGCAGGTGTAGTGCTGCCCTGACATGCTGAGCCTATGCCCAACTGCTCCTCAAGGGGACAGAACCAGAGATGGCAGCAGAGCGCGGGTACAGACTGGCAGAGAGCAGGTGTAGTGCTGCCCTGACATGCTGAGCCTGTGCCCAACTGCTCCTCAAGGGGACAGAACCAGAGATGGCAGCAGAGCGCGGGTACAGAGCGGCAGAGCGCAGGTGTAGTGCCGCCCTGATATGCTGAGCCTGTGCCCAACTGCTCCTCAAGGGGACAGAACCAGAGATGGCAGCAGAGCGCGGGTACAGAGCGGCAGAGCGCAGGTGTAGTGCTGCCCTGACATGCTGAGCCTATGCCCAACTGCTCCTCAAGGGGACAGAACCAGAGATGGCAGCAGAGCGCGGGTACAGAGCGGCAGAGAGCAGGTGTAGTGCTGCCCTGACATGCTGAGCCTATGCCCAACTGCTCCTCAAGGGGACAGAACCAGAGATGGCAGCAGAGCGCGGGTACAGAGCGGCAGAGCGCAGGTGTAGTGCTGCCCTGACATGCTGAGCCTGTGCCCAACTGCTCCTCAAGGGGACAGAACCAGAGATGGCAGCAGAGCGCGGGTACAGACTGGCAGAGAGCAGGTGTAGTGCCGCCCTGATATGCTGAGCCTGTGCCCAACTGCTCCTCAAGGGGACAGAACCAGAGACGGCAGCAGAGCGCGGGTACAGACCGGCAGAGAGCAGGTGTAGTGCTGCCCTGACATGCTGAGCCTGTGCCCAACTGCTCCTCAAGGGGACAGAACCAGAGATGGCAGCAGAGCGCGGGTACAGAGCGGCAGAGAGCAGGTGTAGTGCTGCCCTGACATGCTGAGCCTGTGCCCAACTGCTCCTCAAGGGGACAGAACCAGAGATGGCAGCAGAGCGCGGGTACAGACTGGCAGAGAGCAGGTGTAGTGCTGCCCTGACATGCTGAGCCTATGCCCAACTGCTCCTCAAGGAGACAGAACCAGAGATGGCAGCAGAGCGCGGGTACAGACCGGCAGAGAGCAGGTGTAGTGCTGCCCTGACATGCTGAGCCTATGCCCAACTGCTCCTCAAGGGGACAGAACCAGAGATGGCAGCAGAGCGCGGGTACAGAGCGGCAGAGAGCAGGTGTAGTGCTGCCCTGACATGCTGAGCCTATGCCCAACTGCTCCTCAAGGGGACAGAACCAGAGATGGCAGCAGAGCACGGGTACAGAGCGGCAGAGAGCAGGTGTAGTGCTGCCCTGACATGCTGAGCCTATGCCCAACTGCTCCTCAAGGGGACAGAACCAGAGATGGCAGCAGAGCGCGGGTACAGAGCGGCAGAGAGCAGGTGTAGTGCTGCCCTGACATGCTGAGCCTGTGCCCAACTGCTCCTCAAGGGGACAGAACCAGAGATGGCAGCAGAGCGCGGGTACAGACTGGCAGAGAGCAGGTGTAGTGCTGCCCTGACATGCTGAGCCTATGCCCAACTGCTCCTCAAGGAGACAGAACCAGAGATGGCAGCAGAGCGCGGGTACAGACCGGCAGAGAGCAGGTGTAGTGCTGCCCTGACATGCTGAGCCTATGCCCAACTGCTCCTCAAGGAGACAGAACCAGAGATGGCAGCAGAGCGCGGGTACAGACCGGCAGAGAGCAGGTGTAGTGCTGCCCTGACATGCTGAGCCTATGCCCAACTGCTCCTCAAGGAGACAGAACCAGAGATGGCAGCAGAGCGCGGGTACAGAGCGGCAGAGAGCAGGTGTAGTGCTGCCCTGACATGCTGAGCCTGTGCCCAACTGCTCCTCAAGGGGACAGAACCAGAGATGGCAGCAGAGCGCGGGTACAGACTGGCAGAGAGCAGGTGTAGTGCTGCCCTGACATGCTGAGCCTATGCCCAACTGCTCCTCAAGGAGACAGAACCAGAGATGGCAGCAGAGCGCGGGTACAGACCGGCAGAGAGCAGGTGTAGTGCTGCACTGACATGCTGAGCCTATGCCCAACTGCTCCTCAAGGAGACAGAACCAGAGATGGCAGCAGAGCGCGGGTACAGAGCGGCAGAGAGCAGGTGTAGTGCTGCCCTGACATGCTGAGCCTGTGCCCAACTGCTCCTCAAGGGGACAGAACCAGAGATGGCAGCAGAGCGCGGGTACAGACCGGCAGAGAGCAGGTGTAGTGCTGCCCTGACATGCTGAGCCTATGCCCAACTGCTCCTCAAGGAGAACAGAACCAGAGACGGCAGCAGAGCGCGGGTACAGACTGGCAGAGAGCAGGTGTAGTGCTGCCCTGACATGCTGAGCCTATGCCCAACTGCTCCTCAAGGAGACAGAACCAGAGATGGCAGCAGAGCGCGGGTACAGACCGGCAGAGAGCAGTTGTAGTGCTGCCCTGACATGCTGAGCCTATGCCCAACTGCTCCTCAAGGGGACAGAACCAGAGATGGCAGCAGAGCGCGGGTACAGACTGGCAGAGAGCAGGTGTAGTGCTGCCCTGACATGCTGAGCCTATGCCCAACTGCTCCTCAAGGGGACAGAACCAGAGACGTCAGCAGAGCGCGGGTACAGAGCGGCAGAGAGCAGGTGTAGTGCTGCCCTGACATGCTGAGCCTATGCCCAACTGCTCCTCAAGGGGACAGAACCAGAGATGGCAGCAGAGCGCGGGTACAGAGCGGCAGAGAGCAGGTGTAGTGCTGCCCTGACATGCTGAGCCTATGCCCAACTGCTCCTCAATGAGATAGAACCAGAGATGGCAGCAGAGCGCGGGTACAGAGCGGCAGAGAGCAGGTGTAGTGCTGCCCTGACATGCTGAGCCTATGCCCAACTGCTCCTCAAGGGGACAGAACCAGAGACGTCAGCAGAGCGCGGGTACAGAGCGGCAGAGAGCAGGTGTAGTGCTGCCCTGACATGCTGAGCCTATGCCCAACTGCTCCTCAAGGGGACAGAACCAGAGATGGCAGCAGAGCGCGGGTACAGAGCGGCAGAGAGCAGGTGTAGTGCTGCCCTGACATGCTGAGCCTATGCCCAACTGCTCCTCAAGGGGACAGAACCAGAGATGGCAGCAGAGCGCGGGTACAGACCGGCAGAGAGCAGGTGTAGTGCTGCACTGACATGCTGAGCCTATGCCCAACTGCTCCTCAAGGGGACAGAACCAGAGATGGCAGCAGAGCGCGGGTACAGAGCGGCAGAGAGCAGGTGTAGTGCTGCCCTGACATGCTGAGCCTATGCCCAACTGCTCCTCAAGGAGACAGAACCAGAGATGGCAGCAGAGCGCGGGTACAGACCGGCAGAGAGCAGGTGTAGTGCCGCCCTGACATGCTGAGCCTATGCCCAACTGCTCCTCAAGGGGACAGAACCAGAGATGGCAGCAGAGCGCGGGTACAGAGCGGCAGAGAGCAGGTGTAGTGCTGCCCTGACATGCTGAGCCTATGCCCAACTGCTCCTCAAGGGGACAGAACCAGAGATGGCAGCAGAGCGCGGGTACAGACTGGCAGAGAGCAGGTGTAGTGCTGCCCTGACATGCTGAGCCTGTGCCCAACTGCTCCTCAAGGGGACAGAACCAGAGATGGCAGCAGAGCGCGGGTACAGAGCGGCAGAGCGCAGGTGTAGTGCCGCCCTGATATGCTGAGCCTGTGCCCAACTGCTCCTCAAGGGGACAGAACCAGAGATGGCAGCAGAGCGGCAGAGCGCAGGTGTAGTGCTGCCCTGACATGCTGAGCCTATGCCCAACTGCTCCTCAAGGGGACAGAACCAGAGATGGCAGCAGAGCGCTGGTACAGAGCGGCAGAGCGCAGGTGTAGTGCCGCCCTGATATGCTGAGCCTATGCCCAACTGCTCCTCAAGGGGACAGAACCAGAGATGGCAGCAGAGCGCGGGTACAGAGCGGCAGAGCGCAGGTGTAGTGCCGCCCTGATATGCTGAGCCTGTGCCCAACTGCTCCTCAAGGGGACAGAACCATAGACGGCAGCAGAGCGCGGGTACAGACCGGCAGAGAGCAGGTGTAGTGCTGCCCTGACATGCTGAGCCTATGCCCAACTGCTCCTCAAGGGGACAGAACCAGAGATGGCAGCAGAGCGCGGGTACAGACTGGCAGAGAGCAGGTGTAGTGCCGCCCTGACATGCTGAGCCTGTGCCCAACTGCTCCTCAAGGAGACAGAACCAGAGATGGCAGCAGAGCGCTGGTACAGAGCGGCAGAGCGCAGGTGTAGTGCCGCCCTGATATGCTGAGCCTGTGCCCAACTGCTCCTCAAGGGGACAGAACCAGAGATGGCAGCAGAGCGCGGGTACAGAGCGGCAGAGAGCAGGTGTAGTGCTGCCCTGACATGCTGAGCCTATGCCCAACTGCTCCTCAAGGGGACAGAACCAGAGATGGCAGCAGAGCGCGGGTACAGAGCGGCAGAGCGCAGGTGTAGTGCCGCCCTGATATGCTGAGCCTGTGCCCAACTGCTCCTCAAGGGGACAGAACCAGAGACGGCAGCAGAGCGCGGGTACAGAGCGGCAGAGAGCAGGTGTAGTGCTGCCCTGACATGCTGAGCCTATGCCCAACTGCTCCTCAAGGAGACAGAACCAGAGATGGCAGCAGAGCGCGGGTACAGACTGGCAGAGCGCAGGTGTAGTGCTGCCCTGACATGCTGAGCCTATGCCCAACTGCTCCTCAAGGGGACAGAACCAGAGATGGCAGCAGAGCGCGGGTACAGACTGGCAGAGAGCAGGTGTAGTGCCGCCCTGACATGCTGAGCCTATGCCCAACTGCTCCTCAAGGGGACAGAACCAGAGATGGCAGCAGAGCGCGGGTACAGAGCGGCAGAGAGCAGGTGTAGTGCTGCCCTGACATGCTGAGCCTATGCCCAACTGCTCCTCAAGGAGACAGAACCAGAGACGGCAGCAGAGCGCGGGTACAGACTGGCAGAGAGCAGGTGTAGTGCCGCCCTGACATGCTGAGCCTGTGCCCAACTGCTCCTCAAGGAGACAGAACCAGACATGGCAGCAGAGCGCGGGTACAGAGCGGCAGAGAGCAGGTGTAGTGCTGCCCTGACATGCTGAGCCTATGCCCAACTGCTCCTCAAGGGGACAGAACCAGAGATGGCAGCAGAGCGCAGGTACAGAGCGGCAGAGAGCAGGTGTAGTGCCGCCCTGACATGCTGAGCCTGTGCCCAACTGCTCCTCAAGGGGACAGAACCAGAGACGGCAGCAGAGCGCGGGTACAGAGCGGCAGAGAGCAGGTGTAGTGCTGCCCTGACATGCTGAGCCTATGCCCAACTGCTCCTCAAGGAGAACAGAACCAGAGATGGCAGCAGAGCGCGGGTACAGACCGGCAGAGAGCAGGTGTAGTGCTGCCATGACATGCTGAGCCTATGCCCAACTGCTCCTCAAGGGGACAGAACCAGAGATGGCAGCAGAGCGCGGGTACAGAGCGGCAGAGAGCAGGTGTAGTGCTGCCCTGACATGCTGAGCCTATGCCCAACTGCTCCTCAAGGGGACAGAACCAGAGATGGCAGCAGAGCGCGGGTACAGACTGGCAGAGAGCAGGTGTAGTGCTGCCCTGACATGCTGAGCCTGTGCCCAACTGCTCCTCAAGGGGACAGAACCAGAGATGGCAGCAGAGCGCGGGTACAGAGCGGCAGAGCGCAGGTGTAGTGCCGCCCTGATATGCTGAGCCTGTGCCCAACTGCTCCTCAAGGGGACAGAACCAGAGATGGCAGCAGAGCGCGGGTACAGAGCGGCAGAGCGCAGGTGTAGTGCTGCCCTGACATGCTGAGCCTATGCCCAACTGCTCCTCAAGGGGACAGAACCAGAGATGGCAGCAGAGCGCTGGTACAGAGCGGCAGAGCGCAGGTGTAGTGCTGCCCTGACATGCTGAGCCTGTGCCCAACTGCTCCTCAAGGGGACAGAACCAGAGATGGCAGCAGAGCGCGGGTACAGAGCGGCAGAGAGCAGGTGTAGTGCTGCCCTGACATGCTGAGCCTATGCCCAACTGCTCCTCAAGGGGACAGAACCAGAGATGGCAGCAGAGCGCGGGTACAGAGCGGCAGAGCGCAGGTGTAGTGCTGCCCTGACATGCTGAGCCTATGCCCAACTGCTCCTCAAGGGGACAGAACCAGAGATGGCAGCAGAGCGCGGGTACAGAGCGGCAGAGAGCAGGTGTAGTGCCGCCCTGATATGCTGAGCCTGTGCCCAACTGCTCCTCAAGGGGACAGAACCAGAGATGGCAGCAGAGCGCGGGTACAGAGCGGCAGAGAGCAGGTGTAGTGCTGCCCTGACATGCTGAGCCTATGCCCAACTGCTCCTCAAGGGGACAGAACCAGAGATGGCAGCAGAGCGCGGGTACAGAGCGGCAGAGCGCAGGTGTAGTGCTGCCCTGACATGCTGAGCCTATGCCCAACTGCTCCTCAAGGGGACAGAACCAGAGATGGCAGCAGAGCGCGGGTACAGAGCGGCAGAGAGCAGGTGTAGTGCCGCCCTGATATGCTGAGCCTGTGCCCAACTGCTCCTCAAGGGGACAGAACCAGAGACGGCAGCAGAGCGCGGGTACAGACCGGCAGAGAGCAGGTGTAGTGCTGCCCTGACATGCTGAGCCTATGCCCAACTGCTCCTCAAGGGGACAGAACCAGAGATGGCAGCAGAGCGCGGGTACAGAGCGGCAGAGAGCAGGTGTAGTGCTGCCCTGACATGCTGAGCCTGTGCCCAACTGCTCCTCAAGGGGACAGAACCAGAGATGGCAGCAGAGCGCGGGTACAGACTGGCAGAGAGCAGGTGTAGTGCTGCCCTGACATGCTGAGCCTATGCCCAACTGCTCCTCAAGGAGACAGAACCAGAGATGGCAGCAGAGCGCGGGTACAGACCGGCAGAGAGCAGGTGTAGTGCTGCCCTGACATGCTGAGCCTATGCCCAACTGCTCCTCAAGGGGACAGAACCAGAGATGGCAGCAGAGCGCGGGTACAGAGCGGCAGAGAGCAGGTGTAGTGCTGCCCTGACATGCTGAGCCTATGCCCAACTGCTCCTCAAGGGGACAGAACCAGAGATGGCAGCAGAGCGCGGGTACAGAGCGGCAGAGAGCAGGTGTAGTGCTGCCCTGACATGCTGAGCCTGTGCCCAACTGCTCCTCAAGGGGACAGAACCAGAGATGGCAGCAGAGCGCGGGTACAGACTGGCAGAGAGCAGGTGTAGTGCTGCCCTGACATGCTGAGCCTATGCCCAACTGCTCCTCAAGGAGACAGAACCAGAGATGGCAGCAGAGCGCGGGTACAGAGCGGCAGAGAGCAGGTGTAGTGCTGCCCTGACATGCTGAGCCTATGCCCAACTGCTCCTCAAGGAGACAGAACCAGAGATGGCAGCAGAGCGCGGGTACAGACCGGCAGAGAGCAGGTGTAGTGCTGCCCTGACATGCTGAGCCTGTGCCCAACTGCTCCTCAAGGGGACAGAACCAGAGATGGCAGCAGAGCGCGGGTACAGACTGGCAGAGAGCAGGTGTAGTGCTGCCCTGACATGCTGAGCCTATGCCCAACTGCTCCTCAAGGGGACAGAACCAGAGATGGCAGCAGAGCGCGGGTACAGACCGGCAGAGAGCAGTTGTAGTGCTGCCCTGACATGCTGAGCCTATGCCCAACTGCTCCTCAAGGGGACAGAACCAGAGATGGCAGCAGAGCGCGGGTACAGAGCGGCAGAGAGCAGGTGTAGTGCTGCCCTGACATGCTGAGCCTATGCCCAACTGCTCCTCAAGGGGACAGAACCAGAGATGGCAGCAGAGCGCGGGTACAGACCGGCAGAGAGCAGGTGTAGTGCTGCCCTGACATGCTGAGCCTATGCCCAACTGCTCCTCAAGGGGACAGAACCAGAGATGGCAGCAGAGCGCGGGTACAGAGCGGCAGAGAGCAGGTGTAGTGCTGCCCTGACATGCTGAGCCTATGCCCAACTGCTCCTCAAGGGGACAGAACCAGAGATGGCAGCAGAGCGCGGGTACAGACCGGCAGAGAGCAGGTGTAGTGCTGCACTGACATGCTGAGCCTATGCCCAACTGCTCCTCAAGGGGACAGAACCAGAGATGGCAGCAGAGCGCGGGTACAGAGCGGCAGAGAGCAGGTGTAGTGCTGCCCTGACATGCTGAGCCTATGCCCAACTGCTCCTCAAGGGGACAGAACCAGAGATGGCAGCAGAGCGCGGGTACAGACTGGCAGAGAGCAGGTGTAGTGCTGCCCTGACATGCTGAGCCTGTGCCCAACTGCTCCTCAAGGGGACAGAACCAGAGATGGCAGCAGAGCGCGGGTACAGAGCGGCAGAGCGCAGGTGTAGTGCCGCCCTGATATGCTGAGCCTGTGCCCAACTGCTCCTCAAGGGGACAGAACCAGAGATGGCAGCAGAGCGCGGGTACAGAGCGGCAGAGCGCAGGTGTAGTGCTGCCCTGACATGCTGAGCCTATGCCCAACTGCTCCTCAAGGGGACAGAACCAGAGATGGCAGCAGAGCGCTGGTACAGAGCGGCAGAGCGCAGGTGTAGTGCCGCCCTGATATGCTGAGCCTGTGCCCAACTGCTCCTCAAGGGGACAGAACCAGAGATGGCAGCAGAGCGCGGGTACAGAGCGGCAGAGAGCAGGTGTAGTGCTGCCCTGACATGCTGAGCCTATGCCCAACTGCTCCTCAAGGGGACAGAACCAGAGATGGCAGCAGAGCGCGGGTACAGAGCGGCAGAGCGCAGGTGTAGTGCCGCCCTGATATGCTGAGCCTGTGCCCAACTGCTCCTCAAGGGGACAGAACCAGAGACGGCAGCAGAGCGCGGGTACAGACCGGCAGAGAGCAGGTGTAGTGCTGCCCTGACATGCTGAGCCTATGCCCAACTGCTCCTCAAGGGGACAGAACCAGAGATGGCAGCAGAGCGCGGGTACAGACTGGCAGAGAGCAGGTGTAGTGCCGCCCTGACATGCTGAGCCTATGCCCAACTGCTCCTCAAGGGGACAGAACCAGAGATGGCAGCAGAGCGCGGGTACAGACCGGCAGAGAGCAGGTGTAGTGCTGCCCTGACATGCTGAGCCTATGCCCAACTGCTCCTCAAGGAGACAGAACCAGAGACGGCAGCAGAGCGCGGGTACAGACTGGCAGAGAGCAGGTGTAGTGCCGCCCTGACATGCTGAGCCTGTGCCCAACTGCTCCTCAAGGAGACAGAACCAGACATGGCAGCAGAGCGCGGGTACAGAGCGGCAGAGAGCAGGTGTAGTGCTGCCCTGACATGCTGAGCCTATGCCCAACTGCTCCTCATGGGGACAGAACCAGAGATGGCAGCAGAGCGCGGGTACAGACTGGCAGAGAGCAGGTGTAGTGCTGCCCTGACATGCTGAGCCTATGCCCAACTGCTCCTCAAGGGGACAGAACCAGAGATGGCAGCAGAGCGCGGGTACAGACTGGCAGAGAGCAGGTGTAGTGCTGCCCTGACATGCTGAGCCTATGCCCAACTGCTCCTCAAGGGGACAGAACCAGAGATGGCAGCAGAGCGCGGGTACAGACCGGCAGAGCGCAGGTGTAGTGCTGCCCTGACATGCTGAGCCTATGCCCAACTGCTCCTCAAGGGGACAGAACCAGAGATGGCAGCAGAGCGCGGGTACAGACTGGCAGAGAGCAGGTGTAGTGCCGCCCTGACATGCTGAGCCTATGCCCAACTGCTCCTCAAGGGGACAGAACCAGAGATGGCAGCAGAGCGCGGGTACAGACTGGCAGAGAGCAGGTGTAGTGCTGCCCTGACATGCTGAGCCTATGCCCAACTGCTCCTCAAGGGGACAGAACCAGAGATGGCAGCAGAGCGCGGGTACAGACCGGCAGAGAGCAGGTGTAGTGCTGCCCTGACATGCTGAGCCTGTGCCCAACTGCTCCTCAAGGAGACAGAACCAGAGATGGCAGCAGAGCGCGGGTACAGACTGGCAGAGAGCAGGTGTAGTGCTGCCCTGACATGCTGAGCCTGTGCCCAACTGCTCCTCAAGGAGACAGAACCAGAGATGGCAGCAGAGCGCGGGTACAGACCGGCAGAGAGCAGGTGTAGTGCTGCCCTGACATGCTGAGCCTATGCCCAACTGCTCCTCAAGGGGACAGAACCAGAGATGGCAGCAGAGCGCGGGTACAGACTGGCAGAGAGCAGGTGTAGTGCTGCCCTGACATGCTGAGCCTATGCCCAACTGCTCCTCAAGGGGACAGAACCAGAGATGGCAGCAGAGCGCGGGTACAGACCGGCAGAGAGCAGGTGTAGTGCTGCCCTGACATGCTGAGCCTGTGCCCAACTGCTCCTCAAGGAGACAGAACCAGAGATGGCAGCAGAGCGCGGGTACAGACTGGCAGAGAGCAGGTGTAGTGCTGCCCTGACATGCTGAGCCTGTGCCCAACTGCTCCTCAAGGGGACAGAACCAGAGATGGCAGCAGAGCGCGGGTACAGAGCGGCAGAGAGCAGGTGTAGTGCTGCCCTGACATGCTGAGCCTGTGCCCAACTGCTCCTCAAGGAGACAGAACCAGAGATGGCAGCAGAGCGCGGGTACAGACTGGCAGAGAGCAGGTGTAGTGCTGCCCTGACATGCTGAGCCTGTGCCCAACTGCTCCTCAAGGGGACAGAACCAGAGATGGCAGCAGAGCGCGGGTACAGAGCGGCAGAGCGCAGGTGTAGTGCTGCCCTGACATGCTGAGCCTGTGCCCAACTGCTCCTCAAGGGGACAGAACCAGAGATGGCAGCAGAGCGCGGGTACAGAGCGGCAGAGAGCAGGTGTAGTGCTGCCCTGATATGCTGAGCCTATGCCCAACTGCTCCTCAAGGGGACAGAACCAGAGATGGCAGCAGAGCGCGGGTACAGACCGGCAGAGAGCAGGTGTAGTGCTGCCCTGATATGCTGAGCCTATGCCCAACTGCTCCTCAAGGGGACAGAACCAGAGATGGCAGCAGAGCGCGGGTACAGACCGGCAGAGAGCAGGTGTAGTGCTGCCCTGACATGCTGAGCCTATGCCCAACTGCTCCTCAAGGGGACAGAACCAGAGATGGCAGCAGAGCGCGGGTACAGACCGGCAGAGAGCAGGTGTAGTGCTGCCCTGACATGCTGAGCCTATGCCCAACTGCTCCTCAAGGGGACAGAACCAGAGATGGCAGCAGAGCACGGGTACAGACTGGCAGAGAGCAGGTGTAGTGCTGCCCTGACATGCTGAGCCTGTGCCCAACTGCTCCTCAAGGAGAACAGAACCAGAGACGGCAGCAGAGCGCGGGTACAGACTGGCAGGGAGCAGGTGTAGTGCTGCCCTGACATGCTGAGCCTGTGCCCAACTGCTCCTCAAGGGGACAGAACCAGAGATGGCAGCAGAGCGCGGGTACAGAGCGGCAGAGAGCAGGTGTAGTGCCGCCCTGACATGCTGAGCCTATGCCCAACTGCTCCTCAAGGAGACAGAACCAGAGATGGCAGCAGAGCGCGGGTACAGACCGGCAGAGAGCAGGTGTAGTGCCGCCCTGACATGCTGAGCCTATGCCCAACTGCTCCTCAAGGGGACAGAACCAGAGATGGCAGCAGAGCGCGGGTACAGAGCGGCAGAGAGCAGGTGTAGTGCCGCCCTGACATGCTGAGCCTATGCCCAACTGCTCCTCAAGAGGACAGAACCAGAGATGGCAGCAGAGCGCGGGTACAGACTGGCAGAGAGCAGGTGTAGTGCCGCCCTGACATGCTGAGCCTATGCCCAACTGCTCCTCAAGGAGACAGAACCAGAGATGGCAGCAGAGCGCGGGTACAGACCGGCAGAGAGCAGGTGTAGTGCTGCCCTGACATGCTGAGCCTGTGCCCAACTGCTCCTCAAGGGGACAGAACCAGAGATGGCAGCAGAGCGCGGGTACAGAGCGGCAGAGAGCAGGTGTAGTGCTGCCCTGACATGCTGAGCCTATGCCCAACTGCTCCTCAAGGGGACAGAACCAGAGATGGCAGCAGAGCGCGGGTACAGACCGGCAGAGAGCAGGTGTAGTGCTGCACTGACATGCTGAGCCTATGCCCAACTGCTCCTCAAGGGGACAGAACCAGAGATGGCAGCAGAGCGCGGGTACAGACCGGCAGAGAGCAGGTGTAGTGCTGCCCTGACATGCTGAGCCTATGCCCAACTGCTCCTCAAGGAGAACAGAACCAGAGACGGCAGCAGAGCGCGGGTACAGACTGGCAGAGAGCAGGTGTAGTGCTGCCCTGACATGCTGAGCCTGTGCCCAACTGCCCCTCAAGGGGACAGAACCAGAGATGGCAGCAGAGCGCGGGTACAGACTGGCAGAGAGCAGGTGTAGTGCTGCCCTGACATGCTGAGCCTGTGCCCAACTGCTCCTCAAGGAGAACAGAACCAGAGACGGCAGCAGAGCGCGGGTACAGACTGGCAGAGAGCAGGTGTAGTGCTGCCCTGACATGCTGAGCCTGTGCCCAACTGCTCCTCAAGGAGAACAGAACCAGAGACGGCAGCAGAGCGCGGGTACAGACTGGCAGAGAGCAGGTGTAGTGCTGCCCTGACATGCTGAGCCTGTGCCCAACTGCTCCTCAAGGAGAACAGAACCAGAGACGGCAGCAGAGCGCGGGTACAGACTGGCAGAGAGCAGGTGTAGTGCTGCACTGACATGCTGAGCCTATGCCCAACTGCTCCTCAAGGGGACAGAACCAGAGATGGCAGCAGAGCGCGGGTACAGACCGGCAGAGAGCAGGTGTAGTGCTGCCCTGACATGCTGAGCCTATGCCCAACTGCTCCTCAAGGAGAACAGAACCAGAGACGGCAGCAGAGCGCGGGTACAGACTGGCAGAGAGCAGGTGTAGTGCTGCACTGACATGCTGAGCCTATGCCCAACTGCTCCTCAAGGGGACAGAACCAGAGATGGCAGCAGAGCGCGGGTACAGACCGGCAGAGAGCAGGTGTAGTGCTGCCCTGACATGCTGAGCCTATGCCCAACTGCTCCTCAAGGAGAACAGAACCAGAGATGGCAGCAGAGCGCGGGTACAGACCGGCAGAGAGCAGGTGTAGTGCTGCCCTGACATGCTGAGCCTATGCCCAACTGCTCCTCAAGGAGACAGAACCAGAGATGGCAGCAGAGCGCGGGTACAGAGCGGCAGAGAGCAGGTGTAGTGCTGCCCTGACATGCTGAGCCTATGCCCAACTGCTCCTCAAGGGGACAGAACCAGAGACGTCAGCAGAGCGCGGGTACAGAGCGGCAGAGAGCAGGTGTAGTGCTGCCCTGACATGCTGAGCCTATGCCCAACTGCTCCTCAAGGGGACAGAACCAGAGACGGCAGCAGAGCGCGGGTACAGACTGGCAGAGAGCAGGTGTAGTGCTGCCCTGACATGCTGAGCCTATGCCCAACTGCTCCTCAAGGGGACAGAACCAGAGATGGCAGCAGAGCGCAGGTACAGAGCGGCAGAGAGCAGGTGTAGTGCCGCCCTGACATGCTGAGCCTATGCCCAACTGCTCCTCAAGGAGAACAGAACCAGAGATGGCAGCAGAGCGCGGGTACAGACCGGCAGAGAGCAGGTGTAGTGCTGCCATGACATGCTGAGCCTATGCCCAACTGCTCCTCAAGGGGACAGAACCAGAGATGGCAGCAGAGCGCGGGTACAGAGCGGCAGAGAGCAGGTGTAGTGCTGCCCTGACATGCTGAGCCTATGCCCAACTGCTCCTCAAGGGGACAGAACCAGAGATGGCAGCAGAGCGCGGGTACAGACTGGCAGAGAGCAGGTGTAGTGCTGCCCTGACATGCTGAGCCTGTGCCCAACTGCTCCTCAAGGGGACAGAACCAGAGATGGCAGCAGAGCGCGGGTACAGAGCGGCAGAGCGCAGGTGTAGTGCCGCCCTGATATGCTGAGCCTGTGCCCAACTGCTCCTCAAGGGGACAGAACCAGAGATGGCAGCAGAGCGCGGGTACAGAGCGGCAGAGCGCAGGTGTAGTGCTGCCCTGACATGCTGAGCCTATGCCCAACTGCTCCTCAAGGGGACAGAACCAGAGATGGCAGCAGAGCGCGGGTACAGAGCGGCAGAGAGCAGGTGTAGTGCTGCCCTGACATGCTGAGCCTATGCCCAACTGCTCCTCAAGGGGACAGAACCAGAGATGGCAGCAGAGCGCGGGTACAGAGCGGCAGAGAGCAGGTGTAGTGCCGCCCTGATATGCTGAGCCTGTGCCCAACTGCTCCTCAAGGGGACAGAACCAGAGACGGCAGCAGAGCGCGGGTACAGACCGGCAGAGAGCAGGTGTAGTGCTGCCCTGACATGCTGAGCCTGTGCCCAACTGCTCCTCAAGGGGACAGAACCAGAGATGGCAGCAGAGCGCGGGTACAGAGCAGCAGAGAGCAGGTGTAGTGCTGCCCTGACATGCTGAGCCTGTGCCCAACTGCTCCTCAAGGGGACAGAACCAGAGATGGCAGCAGAGCGCGGGTACAGACTGGCAGAGAGCAGGTGTAGTGCTGCCCTGACATGCTGAGCCTATGCCCAACTGCTCCTCAAGGAGACAGAACCAGAGATGGCAGCAGAGCGCGGGTACAGACCGGCAGAGAGCAGGTGTAGTGCTGCCCTGACATGCTGAGCCTATGCCCAACTGCTCCTCAAGGAGACAGAACCAGAGATGGCAGCAGAGCGCGGGTACAGACCGGCAGAGAGCAGGTGTAGTGCTGCCCTGACATGCTGAGCCTATGCCCAACTGCTCCTCAAGGGGACAGAACCAGAGATGGCAGCAGAGCGCGGGTACAGAGCGGCAGAGAGCAGGTGTAGTGCTGCCCTGACATGCTGAGCCTATGCCCAACTGCTCCTCAAGGGGACAGAACCAGAGATGGCAGCAGAGCGCGGGTACAGAGCGGCAGAGCGCAGGTGTAGTGCTGCCCTGACATGCTGAGCCTGTGCCCAACTGCTCCTCAAGGGGACAGAACCAGAGATGGCAGCAGAGCGCGGGTACAGAGCGGCAGAGAGCAGGTGTAGTGCTGCCCTGACATGCTGAGCCTATGCCCAACTGCTCCTCAAGGGGACAGAACCAGAGATGGCAGCAGAGCGCGGGTACAGAGCGGCAGAGAGCAGGTGTAGTGCTGCCCTGACATGCTGAGCCTGTGCCCAACTGCTCCTCAAGGAGACAGAACCAGAGATGGCAGCAGAGCGCGGGTACAGACCGGCAGAGAGCAGGTGTAGTGCTGCCCTGACATGCTGAGCCTATGCCCAACTGCTCCTCAAGGGGACAGAACCAGAGATGGCAGCAGAGCGCGGGTACAGACTGGCAGAGAGCAGGTGTAGTGCTGCCCTGACATGCTGAGCCTATGCCCAACTGCTCCTCAAGGGGACAGAACCAGAGATGGCAGCAGAGCGCGGGTACAGACCGGCAGAGAGCAGGTGTAGTGCTGCCCTGACATGCTGAGCCTGTGCCCAACTGCTCCTCAAGGAGACAGAACCAGAGATGGCAGCAGAGCGCGGGTACAGACTGGCAGAGAGCAGGTGTAGTGCTGCCCTGACATGCTGAGCCTGTGCCCAACTGCTCCTCAAGGGGACAGAACCAGAGATGGCAGCAGAGCGCGGGTACAGAGCGGCAGAGAGCAGGTGTAGTGCTGCCCTGACATGCTGAGCCTGTGCCCAACTGCTCCTCAAGGAGACAGAACCAGAGATGGCAGCAGAGCGCGGGTACAGACTGGCAGAGAGCAGGTGTAGTGCTGCCCTGACATGCTGAGCCTGTGCCCAACTGCTCCTCAAGGGGACAGAACCAGAGATGGCAGCAGAGCGCGGGTACAGAGCGGCAGAGCGCAGGTGTAGTGCTGCCCTGACATGCTGAGCCTGTGCCCAACTGCTCCTCAAGGGGACAGAACCAGAGATGGCAGCAGAGCGCGGGTACAGAGCGGCAGAGAGCAGGTGTAGTGCTGCCCTGATATGCTGAGCCTATGCCCAACTGCTCCTCAAGGGGACAGAACCAGAGATGGCAGCAGAGCGCGGGTACAGACCGGCAGAGAGCAGGTGTAGTGCTGCCCTGATATGCTGAGCCTATGCCCAACTGCTCCTCAAGGGGACAGAACCAGAGATGGCAGCAGAGCGCGGGTACAGACCGGCAGAGAGCAGGTGTAGTGCTGCCCTGACATGCTGAGCCTATGCCCAACTGCTCCTCAAGGGGACAGAACCAGAGATGGCAGCAGAGCGCGGGTACAGACCGGCAGAGAGCAGGTGTAGTGCTGCCCTGACATGCTGAGCCTATGCCCAACTGCTCCTCAAGGGGACAGAACCAGAGATGGCAGCAGAGCACGGGTACAGACTGGCAGAGAGCAGGTGTAGTGCTGCCCTGACATGCTGAGCCTGTGCCCAACTGCTCCTCAAGGAGAACAGAACCAGAGACGGCAGCAGAGCGCGGGTACAGACTGGCAGGGAGCAGGTGTAGTGCTGCCCTGACATGCTGAGCCTGTGCCCAACTGCTCCTCAAGGGGACAGAACCAGAGATGGCAGCAGAGCGCGGGTACAGAGCGGCAGAGAGCAGGTGTAGTGCCGCCCTGACATGCTGAGCCTATGCCCAACTGCTCCTCAAGGAGACAGAACCAGAGATGGCAGCAGAGCGCGGGTACAGACCGGCAGAGAGCAGGTGTAGTGCCGCCCTGACATGCTGAGCCTATGCCCAACTGCTCCTCAAGGGGACAGAACCAGAGATGGCAGCAGAGCGCGGGTACAGAGCGGCAGAGAGCAGGTGTAGTGCTGCCCTGACATGCTGAGCCTATGCCCAACTGCTCCTCAAGAGGACAGAACCAGAGATGGCAGCAGAGCGCGGGTACAGACTGGCAGAGAGCAGGTGTAGTGCCGCCCTGACATGCTGAGCCTATGCCCAACTGCTCCTCAAGGAGACAGAACCAGAGATGGCAGCAGAGCGCGGGTACAGACCGGCAGAGAGCAGGTGTAGTGCTGCCCTGACATGCTGAGCCTGTGCCCAACTGCTCCTCAAGGGGACAGAACCAGAGATGGCAGCAGAGCGCGGGTACAGAGCGGCAGAGAGCAGGTGTAGTGCTGCCCTGACATGCTGAGCCTATGCCCAACTGCTCCTCAAGGGGACAGAACCAGAGATGGCAGCAGAGCGCGGGTACAGACCGGCAGAGAGCAGGTGTAGTGCTGCACTGACATGCTGAGCCTATGCCCAACTGCTCCTCAAGGGGACAGAACCAGAGATGGCAGCAGAGCGCGGGTACAGACCGGCAGAGAGCAGGTGTAGTGCTGCCCTGACATGCTGAGCCTATGCCCAACTGCTCCTCAAGGAGAACAGAACCAGAGACGGCAGCAGAGCGCGGGTACAGACTGGCAGAGAGCAGGTGTAGTGCTGCCCTGACATGCTGAGCCTGTGCCCAACTGCCCCTCAAGGGGACAGAACCAGAGATGGCAGCAGAGCGCGGGTACAGACTGGCAGAGAGCAGGTGTAGTGCTGCCCTGACATGCTGAGCCTGTGCCCAACTGCTCCTCAAGGAGAACAGAACCAGAGACGGCAGCAGAGCGCGGGTACAGACTGGCAGAGAGCAGGTGTAGTGCTGCCCTGACATGCTGAGCCTGTGCCCAACTGCTCCTCAAGGAGAACAGAACCAGAGACGGCAGCAGAGCGCGGGTACAGACTGGCAGAGAGCAGGTGTAGTGCTGCCCTGACATGCTGAGCCTGTGCCCAACTGCTCCTCAAGGAGAACAGAACCAGAGACGGCAGCAGAGCGCGGGTACAGACTGGCAGAGAGCAGGTGTAGTGCTGCACTGACATGCTGAGCCTATGCCCAACTGCTCCTCAAGGGGACAGAACCAGAGATGGCAGCAGAGCGCGGGTACAGACCGGCAGAGAGCAGGTGTAGTGCTGCCCTGACATGCTGAGCCTATGCCCAACTGCTCCTCAAGGAGAACAGAACCAGAGACGGCAGCAGAGCGCGGGTACAGACTGGCAGAGAGCAGGTGTAGTGCTGCACTGACATGCTGAGCCTATGCCCAACTGCTCCTCAAGGGGACAGAACCAGAGATGGCAGCAGAGCGCGGGTACAGAGCGGCAGAGAGCAGGTGTAGTGCTGCCCTGACATGCTGAGCCTATGCCCAACTGCTCCTCAAGGAGACAGAACCAGAGATGGCAGCAGAGCGCGGGTACAGAGCGGCAGAGAGCAGGTGTAGTGCTGCCCTGACATGCTGAGCCTATGCCCAACTGCTCCTCAAGGGGACAGAACCAGAGACGTCAGCAGAGCGCGGGTACAGAGCGGCAGAGAGCAGGTGTAGTGCTGCCCTGACATGCTGAGCCTATGCCCAACTGCTCCTCAAGGGGACAGAACCAGAGATGGCAGCAGAGCGCGGGTACAGACTGGCAGAGAGCAGGTGTAGTGCTGCCCTGACATGCTGAGCCTATGCCCAACTGCTCCTCAAGGAGAACAGAACCAGAGATGGCAGCAGAGCGCGGGTACAGACCGGCAGAGAGCAGGTGTAGTGCTGCCATGACATGCTGAGCCTATGCCCAACTGCTCCTCAAGGGGACAGAACCAGAGATGGCAGCAGAGCGCGGGTACAGAGCGGCAGAGAGCAGGTGTAGTGCTGCCCTGACATGCTGAGCCTATGCCCAACTGCTCCTCAAGGAGAACAGAACCAGAGATGGCAGCAGAGCGCGGGTACAGACCGGCAGAGAGCAGGTGTAGTGCTGCCATGACATGCTGAGCCTATGCCCAACTGCTCCTCAAGGGGACAGAACCAGAGATGGCAGCAGAGCGCGGGTACAGAGCGGCAGAGAGCAGGTGTAGTGCTGCCCTGACATGCTGAGCCTATGCCCAACTGCTCCTCAAGGGGACAGAACCAGAGATGGCAGCAGAGCGCGGGTACAGACTGGCAGAGAGCAGGTGTAGTGCTGCCCTGACATGCTGAGCCTGTGCCCAACTGCTCCTCAAGGGGACAGAACCAGAGATGGCAGCAGAGCGCGGGTACAGAGCGGCAGAGCGCAGGTGTAGTGCCGCCCTGATATGCTGAGCCTGTGCCCAACTGCTCCTCAAGGGGACAGAACCAGAGATGGCAGCAGAGCGCGGGTACAGAGCGGCAGAGCGCAGGTGTAGTGCTGCCCTGACATGCTGAGCCTATGCCCAACTGCTCCTCAAGGGGACAGAACCAGAGATGGCAGCAGAGCGCGGGTACAGAGCGGCAGAGAGCAGGTGTAGTGCTGCCCTGACATGCTGAGCCTATGCCCAACTGCTCCTCAAGGGGACAGAACCAGAGATGGCAGCAGAGCGCGGGTACAGAGCGGCAGAGCGCAGGTGTAGTGCTGCCCTGACATGCTGAGCCTGTGCCCAACTGCTCCTCAAGGGGACAGAACCAGAGATGGCAGCAGAGCGCGGGTACAGACTGGCAGAGAGCAGGTGTAGTGCCGCCCTGATATGCTGAGCCTGTGCCCAACTGCTCCTCAAGGGGACAGAACCAGAGACGGCAGCAGAGCGCGGGTACAGACCGGCAGAGAGCAGGTGTAGTGCTGCCCTGACATGCTGAGCCTGTGCCCAACTGCTCCTCAAGGGGACAGAACCAGAGATGGCAGCAGAGCGCGGGTACAGAGCGGCAGAGAGCAGGTGTAGTGCTGCCCTGACATGCTGAGCCTGTGCCCAACTGCTCCTCAAGGGGACAGAACCAGAGATGGCAGCAGAGCGCGGGTACAGACTGGCAGAGAGCAGGTGTAGTGCTGCCCTGACATGCTGAGCCTATGCCCAACTGCTCCTCAAGGAGACAGAACCAGAGATGGCAGCAGAGCGCGGGTACAGACCGGCAGAGAGCAGGTGTAGTGCTGCCCTGACATGCTGAGCCTATGCCCAACTGCTCCTCAAGGAGACAGAACCAGAGATGGCAGCAGAGCGCGGGTACAGACCGGCAGAGAGCAGGTGTAGTGCTGCCCTGACATGCTGAGCCTATGCCCAACTGCTCCTCAAGGGGACAGAACCAGAGATGGCAGCAGAGCGCGGGTACAGAGCGGCAGAGAGCAGGTGTAGTGCTGCCCTGACATGCTGAGCCTATGCCCAACTGCTCCTCAAGGGGACAGAACCAGAGATGGCAGCAGAGCGCGGGTACAGAGCGGCAGAGAGCAGGTGTAGTGCTGCCCTGACATGCTGAGCCTGTGCCCAACTGCTCCTCAAGGGGACAGAACCAGAGATGGCAGCAGAGCGCGGGTACAGACTGGCAGAGAGCAGGTGTAGTGCTGCCCTGACATGCTGAGCCTATGCCCAACTGCTCCTCAAGGAGACAGAACCAGAGATGGCAGCAGAGCGCGGGTACAGACCGGCAGAGAGCAGGTGTAGTGCTGCCCTGACATGCTGAGCCTATGCCCAACTGCTCCTCAAGGAGACAGAACCAGAGATGGCAGCAGAGCGCGGGTACAGAGCGGCAGAGAGCAGGTGTAGTGCCGCCCTGACATGCTGAGCCTGTGCCCAACTGCTCCTCAAGGGGACAGAACCAGAGATGGCAGCAGAGCGCGGGTACAGACCGGCAGAGAGCAGGTGTAGTGCTGCCCTGACATGCTGAGCCTATGCCCAACTGCTCCTCAAGGAGAACAGAACCAGAGACGGCAGCAGAGCGCGGGTACAGACTGGCAGAGAGCAGGTGTAGTGCTGCCCTGACATGCTGAGCCTATGCCCAACTGCCCCTCAAGAGGACAGAACCAGAGATGGCAGCAGAGCGCGGGTACAGACTGGCAGAGAGCAGGTGTAGTGCTGCCCTGACATGCTGAGCCTATGCCCAACTGCCCCTCAAGGGGACAGAACCAGAGATGGCAGCAGAGCGCGGGTACAGACCGGCAGAGAGCAGTTGTAGTGCTGCCCTGACATGCTGAGCCTATGCCCAACTGCTCCTCAAGGGGACAGAACCAGAGATGGCAGCAGAGCGCGGGTACAGAGCGGCAGAGAGCAGGTGTAGTGCTGCCCTGACATGCTGAGCCTATGCCCAACTGCTCCTCAAGGGGACAGAACCAGAGATGGCAGCAGAGCGCGGGTACAGAGCGGCAGAGAGCAGGTGTAGTGCTGCCCTGATATGCTGAGCCTATGCCCAACTGCTCCTCAAGGGGACAGAACCAGAGACGTCAGCAGAGCGCGGGTACAGAGCGGCAGAGAGCAGGTGTAGTGCTGCCCTGACATGCTGAGCCTATGCCCAACTGCTCCTCAAGGGGACAGAACCAGAGATGGCAGCAGAGCGCGGGTACAGAGCGGCAGAGAGCAGGTGTAGTGCTGCCCTGACATGCTGAGCCTATGCCCAACTGCTCCTCAAGGGGACAGAACCAGAGATGGCAGCAGAGCGCGGGTACAGACCGGCAGAGAGCAGGTGTAGTGCTGCACTGACATGCTGAGCCTATGCCCAACTGCTCCTCAAGGGGACAGAACCAGAGATGGCAGCAGAGCGCGGGTACAGAGCGGCAGAGAGCAGGTGTAGTGCTGCCCTGACATGCTGAGCCTATGCCCAACTGCTCCTCAAGGAGACAGAACCAGAGATGGCAGCAGAGCGCGGGTACAGACCGGCAGAGAGCAGGTGTAGTGCCGCCCTGACATGCTGAGCCTATGCCCAACTGCTCCTCAAGGGGACAGAACCAGAGATGGCAGCAGAGCGCGGGTACAGAGCGGCAGAGAGCAGGTGTAGTGCTGCCCTGACATGCTGAGCCTATGCCCAACTGCTCCTCAAGGGGACAGAACCAGAGATGGCAGCAGAGCGCGGGTACAGACTGGCAGAGAGCAGGTGTAGTGCTGCCCTGACATGCTGAGCCTGTGCCCAACTGCTCCTCAAGGGGACAGAACCAGAGATGGCAGCAGAGCGCGGGTACAGAGCGGCAGAGCGCAGGTGTAGTGCCGCCCTGATATGCTGAGCCTGTGCCCAACTGCTCCTCAAGGGGACAGAACCAGAGATGGCAGCAGAGCGGCAGAGCGCAGGTGTAGTGCTGCCCTGACATGCTGAGCCTATGCCCAACTGCTCCTCAAGGGGACAGAACCAGAGATGGCAGCAGAGCGCTGGTACAGAGCGGCAGAGCGCAGGTGTAGTGCCGCCCTGATATGCTGAGCCTATGCCCAACTGCTCCTCAAGGGGACAGAACCAGAGATGGCAGCAGAGCGCGGGTACAGAGCGGCAGAGCGCAGGTGTAGTGCCGCCCTGATATGCTGAGCCTGTGCCCAACTGCTCCTCAAGGGGACAGAACCATAGACGGCAGCAGAGCGCGGGTACAGACCGGCAGAGAGCAGGTGTAGTGCTGCCCTGACATGCTGAGCCTATGCCCAACTGCTCCTCAAGGGGACAGAACCAGAGATGGCAGCAGAGCGCGGGTACAGACTGGCAGAGAGCAGGTGTAGTGCCGCCCTGACATGCTGAGCCTATGCCCAACTGCTCCTCAAGGGGACAGAACCAGAGATGGCAGCAGAGCGCGGGTACAGACCGGCAGAGAGCAGGTGTAGTGCTGCCCTGACATGCTGAGCCTATGCCCAACTGCTCCTCAAGGAGACAGAACCAGAGACGGCAGCAGAGCGCGGGTACAGACTGGCAGAGAGCAGGTGTAGTGCCGCCCTGACATGCTGAGCCTGTGCCCAACTGCTCCTCAAGGAGACAGAACCAGAGATGGCAGCAGAGCGCTGGTACAGAGCGGCAGAGCGCAGGTGTAGTGCCGCCCTGATATGCTGAGCCTGTGCCCAACTGCTCCTCAAGGGGACAGAACCAGAGATGGCAGCAGAGCGCGGGTACAGAGCGGCAGAGAGCAGGTGTAGTGCTGCCCTGACATGCTGAGCCTATGCCCAACTGCTCCTCAAGGGGACAGAACCAGAGATGGCAGCAGAGCGCGGGTACAGAGCGGCAGAGCGCAGGTGTAGTGCCGCCCTGATATGCTGAGCCTGTGCCCAACTGCTCCTCAAGGGGACAGAACCAGAGACGGCAGCAGAGCGCGGGTACAGAGCGGCAGAGAGCAGGTGTAGTGCTGCCCTGACATGCTGAGCCTATGCCCAACTGCTCCTCAAGGGGACAGAACCAGAGATGGCAGCAGAGCGCGGGTACAGACTGGCAGAGAGCAGGTGTAGTGCCGCCCTGACATGCTGAGCCTATGCCCAACTGCTCCTCAAGGGGACAGAACCAGAGATGGCAGCAGAGCGCGGGTACAGACCGGCAGAGAGCAGGTGTAGTGCTGCCCTGACATGCTGAGCCTATGCCCAACTGCTCCTCAAGGAGACAGAACCAGAGACGGCAGCAGAGCGCGGGTACAGACTGGCAGAGAGCAGGTGTAGTGCCGCCCTGACATGCTGAGCCTGTGCCCAACTGCTCCTCAAGGAGACAGAACCAGACATGGCAGCAGAGCGCGGGTACAGAGCGGCAGAGAGCAGGTGTAGTGCTGCACTGACATGCTGAGCCTATGCCCAACTGCTCCTCAAGGGGACAGAACCAGAGATGGCAGCAGAGCGCAGGTACAGAGCGGCAGAGAGCAGGTGTAGTGCCGCCCTGACATGCTGAGCCTATGCCCAACTGCTCCTCAAGGAGAACAGAACCAGAGATGGCAGCAGAGCGCGGGTACAGACCGGCAGAGAGCAGGTGTAGTGCTGCCATGACATGCTGAGCCTATGCCCAACTGCTCCTCAAGGGGACAGAACCAGAGATGGCAGCAGAGCGCGGGTACAGAGCGGCAGAGAGCAGGTGTAGTGCTGCCCTGACATGCTGAGCCTATGCCCAACTGCTCCTCAAGGGGACAGAACCAGAGATGGCAGCAGAGCGCGGGTACAGACTGGCAGAGAGCAGGTGTAGTGCTGCCCTGACATGCTGAGCCTGTGCCCAACTGCTCCTCAAGGGGACAGAACCAGAGATGGCAGCAGAGCGCGGGTACAGAGCGGCAGAGCGCAGGTGTAGTGCCGCCCTGATATGCTGAGCCTGTGCCCAACTGCTCCTCAAGGGGACAGAACCAGAGATGGCAGCAGAGCGCGGGTACAGAGCGGCAGAGCGCAGGTGTAGTGCTGCCCTGACATGCTGAGCCTATGCCCAACTGCTCCTCAAGGGGACAGAACCAGAGATGGCAGCAGAGCGCTGGTACAGAGCGGCAGAGCGCAGGTGTAGTGCTGCCCTGACATGCTGAGCCTGTGCCCAACTGCTCCTCAAGGGGACAGAACCAGAGATGGCAGCAGAGCGCGGGTACAGAGCGGCAGAGAGCAGGTGTAGTGCTGCCCTGACATGCTGAGCCTATGCCCAACTGCTCCTCAAGGGGACAGAACCAGAGATGGCAGCAGAGCGCGGGTACAGAGCGGCAGAGCGCAGGTGTAGTGCTGCCCTGACATGCTGAGCCTATGCCCAACTGCTCCTCAAGGGGACAGAACCAGAGATGGCAGCAGAGCGCGGGTACAGAGCGGCAGAGAGCAGGTGTAGTGCCGCCCTGATATGCTGAGCCTGTGCCCAACTGCTCCTCAAGGGGACAGAACCAGAGATGGCAGCAGAGCGCGGGTACAGAGCGGCAGAGAGCAGGTGTAGTGCTGCCCTGACATGCTGAGCCTATGCCCAACTGCTCCTCAAGGGGACAGAACCAGAGATGGCAGCAGAGCGCGGGTACAGAGCGGCAGAGCGCAGGTGTAGTGCTGCCCTGACATGCTGAGCCTATGCCCAACTGCTCCTCAAGGGGACAGAACCAGAGATGGCAGCAGAGCGCGGGTACAGAGCGGCAGAGAGCAGGTGTAGTGCCGCCCTGATATGCTGAGCCTGTGCCCAACTGCTCCTCAAGGGGACAGAACCAGAGACGGCAGCAGAGCGCGGGTACAGACCGGCAGAGAGCAGGTGTAGTGCTGCCCTGACATGCTGAGCCTATGCCCAACTGCTCCTCAAGGGGACAGAACCAGAGATGGCAGCAGAGCGCGGGTACAGAGCGGCAGAGAGCAGGTGTAGTGCTGCCCTGACATGCTGAGCCTGTGCCCAACTGCTCCTCAAGGGGACAGAACCAGAGATGGCAGCAGAGCGCGGGTACAGACTGGCAGAGAGCAGGTGTAGTGCTGCCCTGACATGCTGAGCCTATGCCCAACTGCTCCTCAAGGAGACAGAACCAGAGATGGCAGCAGAGCGCGGGTACAGACCGGCAGAGAGCAGGTGTAGTGCTGCCCTGACATGCTGAGCCTATGCCCAACTGCTCCTCAAGGGGACAGAACCAGAGATGGCAGCAGAGCGCGGGTACAGAGCGGCAGAGAGCAGGTGTAGTGCTGCCCTGACATGCTGAGCCTATGCCCAACTGCTCCTCAAGGGGACAGAACCAGAGATGGCAGCAGAGCGCGGGTACAGAGCGGCAGAGAGCAGGTGTAGTGCTGCCCTGACATGCTGAGCCTGTGCCCAACTGCTCCTCAAGGGGACAGAACCAGAGATGGCAGCAGAGCGCGGGTACAGACTGGCAGAGAGCAGGTGTAGTGCTGCCCTGACATGCTGAGCCTATGCCCAACTGCTCCTCAAGGAGACAGAACCAGAGATGGCAGCAGAGCGCGGGTACAGACCGGCAGAGAGCAGGTGTAGTGCTGCCCTGACATGCTGAGCCTATGCCCAACTGCTCCTCAAGGAGACAGAACCAGAGATGGCAGCAGAGCGCGGGTACAGACCGGCAGAGAGCAGGTGTAGTGCTGCCCTGACATGCTGAGCCTGTGCCCAACTGCTCCTCAAGGGGACAGAACCAGAGATGGCAGCAGAGCGCGGGTACAGACTGGCAGAGAGCAGGTGTAGTGCTGCCCTGACATGCTGAGCCTATGCCCAACTGCTCCTCAAGGGGACAGAACCAGAGATGGCAGCAGAGCGCGGGTACAGACCGGCAGAGAGCAGTTGTAGTGCTGCCCTGACATGCTGAGCCTATGCCCAACTGCTCCTCAAGGGGACAGAACCAGAGATGGCAGCAGAGCGCGGGTACAGAGCGGCAGAGAGCAGGTGTAGTGCTGCCCTGACATGCTGAGCCTATGCCCAACTGCTCCTCAAGGGGACAGAACCAGAGATGGCAGCAGAGCGCGGGTACAGACCGGCAGAGAGCAGGTGTAGTGCTGCCCTGACATGCTGAGCCTATGCCCAACTGCTCCTCAAGGGGACAGAACCAGAGATGGCAGCAGAGCGCGGGTACAGAGCGGCAGAGAGCAGGTGTAGTGCTGCCCTGACATGCTGAGCCTATGCCCAACTGCTCCTCAAGGGGACAGAACCAGAGACGTCAGCAGAGCGCGGGTACAGAGCGGCAGAGAGCAGGTGTAGTGCTGCCCTGACATGCTGAGCCTATGCCCAACTGCTCCTCAAGGGGACAGAACCAGAGATGGCAGCAGAGCGCGGGTACAGAGCGGCAGAGAGCAGGTGTAGTGCTGCCCTGACATGCTGAGCCTATGCCCAACTGCTCCTCAAGGGGACAGAACCAGAGATGGCAGCAGAGCGCGGGTACAGACCGGCAGAGAGCAGGTGTAGTGCTGCACTGACATGCTGAGCCTATGCCCAACTGCTCCTCAAGGGGACAGAACCAGAGATGGCAGCAGAGCGCGGGTACAGAGCGGCAGAGAGCAGGTGTAGTGCTGCCCTGACATGCTGAGCCTATGCCCAACTGCTCCTCAAGGGGACAGAACCAGAGATGGCAGCAGAGCGCGGGTACAGACTGGCAGAGAGCAGGTGTAGTGCTGCCCTGACATGCTGAGCCTGTGCCCAACTGCTCCTCAAGGGGACAGAACCAGAGATGGCAGCAGAGCGCGGGTACAGAGCGGCAGAGCGCAGGTGTAGTGCTGCCCTGACATGCTGAGCCTATGCCCAACTGCTCCTCAAGGGGACAGAACCAGAGATGGCAGCAGAGCGCTGGTACAGAGCGGCAGAGCGCAGGTGTAGTGCCGCCCTGACATGCTGAGCCTATGCCCAACTGCTCCTCAAGGGGACAGAACCAGAGATGGCAGCAGAGCGCGGGTACAGAGCGGCAGAGAGCAGGTGTAGTGCTGCCCTGACATGCTGAGCCTATGCCCAACTGCTCCTCAAGGGGACAGAACCAGAGATGGCAGCAGAGCGCGGGTACAGACTGGCAGAGAGCAGGTGTAGTGCTGCCCTGACATGCTGAGCCTGTGCCCAACTGCTCCTCAAGGGGACAGAACCAGAGATGGCAGCAGAGCGCGGGTACAGAGCGGCAGAGCGCAGGTGTAGTGCTGCCCTGACATGCTGAGCCTATGCCCAACTGCTCCTCAAGGGGACAGAACCAGAGATGGCAGCAGAGCGCGGGTACAGAGCGGCAGAGAGCAGGTGTAGTGCTGCCCTGACATGCTGAGCCTATGCCCAACTGCTCCTCAAGGGGACAGAACCAGAGATGGCAGCAGAGCGCGGGTACAGACTGGCAGAGAGCAGGTGTAGTGCTGCCCTGACATGCTGAGCCTGTGCCCAACTGCTCCTCAAGGGGACAGAACCAGAGATGGCAGCAGAGCGCGGGTACAGAGCGGCAGAGCGCAGGTGTAGTGCTGCCCTGACATGCTGAGCCTATGCCCAACTGCTCCTCAAGGGGACAGAACCAGAGATGGCAGCAGAGCGCTGGTACAGAGCGGCAGAGCGCAGGTGTAGTGCCGCCCTGATATGCTGAGCCTGTGCCCAACTGCTCCTCAAGGGGACAGAACCAGAGATGGCAGCAGAGCGCGGGTACAGAGCGGCAGAGAGCAGGTGTAGTGCTGCCCTGACATGCTGAGCCTATGCCCAACTGCTCCTCAAGGGGACAGAACCAGAGATGGCAGCAGAGCGCGGGTACAGAGCGGCAGAGCGCAGGTGTAGTGCCGCCCTGATATGCTGAGCCTGTGCCCAACTGCTCCTCAAGGGGACAGAACCAGAGACGGCAGCAGAGCGCGGGTACAGACCGGCAGAGAGCAGGTGTAGTGCTGCCCTGACATGCTGAGCCTATGCCCAACTGCTCCTCAAGGGGACAGAACCAGAGATGGCAGCAGAGCGCGGGTACAGACTGGCAGAGAGCAGGTGTAGTGCCGCCCTGACATGCTGAGCCTATGCCCAACTGCTCCTCAAGGGGACAGAACCAGAGATGGCAGCAGAGCGCGGGTACAGACCGGCAGAGAGCAGGTGTAGTGCTGCCCTGACATGCTGAGCCTATGCCCAACTGCTCCTCAAGGAGACAGAACCAGAGACGGCAGCAGAGCGCGGGTACAGACTGGCAGAGAGCAGGTGTAGTGCCGCCCTGACATGCTGAGCCTGTGCCCAACTGCTCCTCAAGGAGACAGAACCAGACATGGCAGCAGAGCGCGGGTACAGAGCGGCAGAGAGCAGGTGTAGTGCTGCCCTGACATGCTGAGCCTATGCCCAACTGCTCCTCATGGGGACAGAACCAGAGATGGCAGCAGAGCGCGGGTACAGACTGGCAGAGAGCAGGTGTAGTGCTGCCCTGACATGCTGAGCCTATGCCCAACTGCTCCTCAAGGGGACAGAACCAGAGATGGCAGCAGAGCGCGGGTACAGACTGGCAGAGAGCAGGTGTAGTGCTGCCCTGACATGCTGAGCCTATGCCCAACTGCTCCTCAAGGGGACAGAACCAGAGATGGCAGCAGAGCGCGGGTACAGACCGGCAGAGCGCAGGTGTAGTGCTGCCCTGACATGCTGAGCCTATGCCCAACTGCTCCTCAAGGGGACAGAACCAGAGATGGCAGCAGAGCGCGGGTACAGACTGGCAGAGAGCAGGTGTAGTGCCGCCCTGACATGCTGAGCCTATGCCCAACTGCTCCTCAAGGGGACAGAACCAGAGATGGCAGCAGAGCGCGGGTACAGACTGGCAGAGAGCAGGTGTAGTGCTGCCCTGACATGCTGAGCCTATGCCCAACTGCTCCTCAAGGGGACAGAACCAGAGATGGCAGCAGAGCGCGGGTACAGAGCGGCAGAGAGCAGGTGTAGTGCTGCCCTGACATGCTGAGCCTATGCCCAACTGCTCCTCAAGGGGACAGAACCAGAGATGGCAGCAGAGCGCGGGTACAGACCGGCAGAGAGCAGGTGTAGTGCTGCCCTGACATGCTGAGCCTATGCCCAACTGCTCCTCAAGGGGACAGAACCAGAGATGGCAGCAGAGCGCGGGTACAGACTGGCAGAGAGCAGGTGTAGTGCTGCCCTGACATGCTGAGCCTATGCCCAACTGCTCCTCAAGGAGAACAGAACCAGAGATGGCAGCAGAGCGCGGGTACAGAGCGGCAGAGAGCAGGTGTAGTGCCGCCCTGACATGCTGAGCCTATGCCCAACTGCTCCTCAAGGGGACAGAACCAGACATGGCAGCAGAGCGCGGGTACAGAGCGGCAGAGCGCAGGTGTAGTGCTGCCCTGACATGCTGAGCCTATGCCCAACTGCTCCTCAAGGGGACAGAACCAGAGACGGCAGCAGAGCGCGGGTACAGACTGGCAGAGAGCAGGTGTAGTGCTGCCCTGACATGCTGAGCCTATGCCCAACTGCCCCTCAAGAGGACAGAACCAGAGATGGCAGCAGAGCGCGGGTACAGAGCGGCAGAGAGCAGGTGTAGTGCTGCCCTGACATGCTGAGCCTGTGCCCAACTGCTCCTCAAGGGGACAGAACCAGAGATGGCAGCAGAGCGCGGGTACAGACTGGCAGAGAGCAGGTGTAGTGCCGCCCTGACATGCTGAGCCTGTGCCCAACTGCTCCTCAAGGGGACAGAACCAGAGACGGCAGCAGAGCGCGGGTACAGAGCGGCAGAGAGCAGGTGTAGTGCTGCCCTGACATGCTGAGCCTATGCCCAACTGCTCCTCAAGGGGACAGAACCAGAGACGGCAGCAGAGCGCGGGTACAGAGCGGCAGAGAGCAGGTGTAGTGCTGCCCTGACATGCTGAGCCTATGCCCAACTGCTCCTCAAGGGGACAGAACCAGAGATGGCAGCAGAGCGCGGGTACAGACTGGCAGAGAGCAGGTGTAGTGCTGCCCTGACATGCTGAGCCTATGCCCAACTGCTCCTCAAGGGGACAGAACCAGAGACGGCAGCAGAGCGCGGGTACAGAGCGGCAGAGAGCAGGTGTAGTGCTGCCCTGACATGCTGAGCCTATGCCCAACTGCCCCTCAAGAGGACAGAACCACAGATGGCAGCAGAGCGCGGGTACAGACTGGCAGAGAGCAGGTGTAGTGCTGCCCTGACATGCTGAGCCTATGCCCAACTGCTCCTCAAGGAGACAGAACCAGAGATGGCAGCAGAGCGCGGGTACAGACTGGCAGAGAGCAGGTGTAGTGCTGCCCTGACATGCTGAGCCTATGCCCAACTGCTCCTCAATGAGACAGAACCAGAGATGGCAGCAGAGCGCGGGTACAGACTGGCAGAGAGCAGGTGTAGTGCCGCCCTGACATGCTGAGCCTGTGCCCAACTGCTCCTCAAGGGGACAGAACCAGAGACGGCAGCAGAGCGCGGGTACAGAGCGGCAGAGAGCAGGTGTAGTGCTGCCCTGACATGCTGAGCCTATGCCCAACTGCTCCTCAATGAGACAGAACCAGAGATGGCAGCAGAGCGCGGGTACAGACTGGCAGAGAGCAGGTGTAGTGCTGCCCTGACATGCTGAGCCTATGCCCAACTGCTCCTCAAGGGGACAGAACCAGAGACGGCAGCAGAGCGCGGGTACAGACCGGCAGAGAGCAGGTGTAGTGCTGCCCTGACATGCTGAGCCTATGCCCAACTGCTCCTCAAGGGGAACAGAACCAGAGATGGCAGCAGAGCCCGGGTACAGACCGGCAGAGAGCAGGTGTAGTGCTGCCCTGACATCCTGAGCCTATGCCCAACTGCTCCTCAAGGGGACAGAACCAGAGATGGCAGCAGAGCGCGGGTACAGAGCGGCAGAGAGCAGGTGTAGTGCTGCCCTGACATGCTGAGCCTATGCCCAACTGCTCCTCAAGGGGACAGAACCAGAGATGGCAGCAGAGCGCGGGTACAGACCGGCAGAGAGCAGGTGTAGTGCTGCCCTGACATGCTGAGCCTATGCCCAACTGCTCCTCAAGGGGACAGAACCAGAGATGGCAGCAGAGCGCGGGTACAGACTGGCAGAGAGCAGGTGTAGTGCCGCCCTGACATGCTGAGCCTATGCCCAACTGCTCCTCAAGAGGACAGAACCAGAGATGGCAGCAGAGCGCGGTTACAGACTGGCAGAGAGCAGGTGTAGTGCCGCCCTGACATGCTGAGCCTATGCCCAACTGCTCCTCAAGGGGACAGAACCAGAGATGGCAGCAGAGCGCGGGTACAGAGCGGCAGAGAGCAGGTGTAGTGCTGCCCTGACATGCTGAGCCTATGCCCAACTGCTCCTCAAGGGGACAGAACCAGAGATGGCAGCAGAGCGCGGGTACAGACCGGCAGAGAGCAGGTGTAGTGCTGCCCTGACATGCTGAGCCTATGCCCAACTGCTCCTCAAGGGGACAGAACCAGAGATGGCAGCAGAGCGCGGGTACAGACTGGCAGAGAGCAGGTGTAGTGCTGCCCTGACATGCTGAGCCTATGCCCAACTGCTCCTCAAGGGGACAGAACCAGAGATGGCAGCAGAGCGCGGGTACAGACCGGCAGAGAGCAGGTGTAGTGCTGCCCTGACATGCTGAGCCTATGCCCAACTGCTCCTCAAGGGGACAGAACCAGAGATGGCAGCAGAGCGCGGGTACAGACCGGCAGAGAGCAGGTGTAGTGCTGCCCTGACATGCTGAGCCTATGCCCAACTGCTCCTCAAGGGGACAGAACCAGAGATGGCAGCAGAGCGCGGGTACAGAGCGGCAGAGAGCAGGTGTAGTGCTGCCCTGACATGCTGAGCCTATGCCCAACTGCTCCTCAAGGGGACAGAACCAGAGATGGCAGCAGAGCGCGGGTACAGACTGGCAGAGAGCAGGTGTAGTGCTGCCCTGACATGCTGAGCCTGTGCCCAACTGCTCCTCAAGGGGACAGAACCAGAGACGGCAGCAGAGCGCGGGTACAGACCGGCAGAGAGCAGGTGTAGTGCTGCCCTGACATGCTGAGCCTATGCCCAACTGCTCCTCAAGGGGACAGAACCAGAGATGGCAGCAGAGCGCGGGTACAGAGCGGCAGAGAGCAGGTGTAGTGCCGCCCTGACATGCTGAGCCTGTGCCCAACTGCTCCTCAAGGGGACAGAACCAGAGACAGCAGCAGAGCGCGGGTACAGAGCGGCAGAGAGCAGGTGTAGTGCCACCCTGACATGCTGAGCCTATGCCCAACTGCTCCTCAAGGAGACAGAACCAGAGATGGCAGCAGAGCGCGGGTAAAAACCGGCAGAGAGCAGGTGTAGTGCTGCCATGACATGCTGAGCCTATGCCCAACTGCTCCTCAAGGGGACAGAACCAGAGATGGCAGCAGAGCGCGGGTACAGACCGGCAGAGAGCAGGTGTAGTGCTGCCCTGACATGCTGAGCCTATGCCCAACTGCTCCTCAAGGAGAACAGAACCAGAGATGGCAGCAGAGCGCGGGTACAGACCGGCAGAGAGCAGGTGTAGTGCTGCCCTGACATGCTGAGCCTGTGCCCAACTGCTCCTCAAGGAGAACAGAACCAGAGATGGCAGCAGAGCGCGGGTACAGAGCGGCAGAGCGCAGGTGTAGTGCTGCCCTGACATGCTGAGCCTATGCCCAACTGCTCCTCAAGGAGAACAGAACCAGAGATGGCAGCAGAGCGCGGGTACAGACTGGCAGAGAGCAGGTGTAGTGCTGCCCTGACATGCTGAGCCTATGCCCAACTGCTCCTCAAGGAGAACAGAACCAGAGATGGCAGCAGAGCGCGGGTACAGACTGGCAGAGAGCAGGTGTAGTGCTGCCATGACATGCTGAGCCTATGCCCAACTGCTCCTCAAGGGGACAGAACCAGAGATGGCAGCAGAGCGCGGGTACAGACCGGCAGAGAGCAGGTGTAGTGCTGCCCTGACATGCTGAGCCTGTGCCCAACTGCTCCTCAAGGAGAACAGAACCAGAGATGGCAGCAGAGCGCGGGTACAGACTGGCAGAGAGCAGGTGTAGTGCTGCCCTGACATGCTGAGCCTATGCCCAACTGCTCCTCAAGGAGAACAGAACCAGAGATGGCAGCAGAGCGCGGGTACAGAGCGGCAGAGAGCAGGTGTAGTGCTGCCCTGACATGCTGAGCCTATGCCCAACTGCTCCTCAAGGAGACAGAACCAGAGATGGCAGCAGAGCGCGGGTACAGACTGGCAGAGAGCAGGTGTAGTGCTGCCCTGACATGCTGAGCCTATGCCCAACTGCTCCTCAAGGGGACAGAACCAGAGATGGCAGCAGAGCGCGGGTACAGACTGGCAGAGAGCAGGTGTAGTGCCGCCCTGACATGCTGAGCCTATGCCCAACTGCTCCTCAAGGAGACAGAACCAGAGATGGCAGCAGAGCGCGGGTACAGAGCGGCAGAGAGCAGTTGTAGTGCCGCCCTGACATGCTGAGCCTATGCCCAACTGCTCCTCAAGGAGACAGAACCAGAGATGGCAGCAGAGCGCGGGTACAGACCGGCAGAGAGCAGGTGTAGTGCTGCCCTGACATGCTGAGCCTGTGCCCAACTGCTCCTCAAGGAGAACAGAACCAGAGATGGCAGCAGAGCGCGGGTACAGAGCGGCAGAGAGCAGGTGTAGTGCTGCCCTGACATGCTGAGCCTATGCCCAACTGCTCCTCAAGGAGAACAGAACCAGAGATGGCAGCAGAGCGCGGGTACAGAGCGGCAGAGAGCAGGTGTAGTGCTGCCCTGACATGCTGAGCCTATGCCCAACTGCTCCTCAAGGGGACAGAACCAGAGATGGCAGCAGAGCGCGGGTACAGAGCGGCAGAGAGCAGGTGTAGTGCTGCCCTGACATGCTGAGCCTATGCCCAACTGCTCCTCAAGGAGAACAGAACCAGAGATGGCAGCAGAGCGCGGGTACAGAGCGGCAGAGAGCAGGTGTAGTGCTGCCCTGACATGCTGAGCCTATGCCCAACTGCTCCTCAAGGGGACAGAACCAGAGATGGCAGCAGAGCGCGGGTACAGACCGGCAGAGCGCAGGTGTAGTGCTGCCCTGACATGCTGATCCTATGCCCAACTGCTCCTCAAGGAGAACAGAACCAGAGATGGCAGCAGAGCGCGGGTACAGAGCGGCAGAGAGCAGGTGTAGTGCTGCCTTGACATGCTGAGCCTATGCCCAACTGCTCCTCAAGGGGACAGAACCAGAGATGGCAGCAGAGCGCGGGTACAGAGCGGCAGAGAGCAGGTGTAGTGCTGCCCTGACATGCTGAGCCTATGCCCAACTGCTCCTCAATGAGACAGAACCAGAGATGGCAGCAGAGCGCGGGTACAGACTGGCAGAGAGCAGGTGTAGTGCTGCCCTGACATGCTGAGCCTGTGCCCAACTGCTCCTCAATGAGACAGAACCAGAGATGGCAGCAGAGCGCGGGTACAGACTGGCAGAGAGCAGGTGTAGTGCCGCCCTGACATGCTGAGCCTATGCCCAACTGCTCCTCAAGGGGACAGAACCAGAGATGGCAGCAGAGCGCGGGTACAGACCGGCAGAGAGCAGGTGTAGTGCCGCCCTGACATGCTGAGCCTATGCCCAACTGCTCCTCAAGGGGACAGAACCAGAGACGGCAGCAGAGCGCGGGTACAGACCGGCAGAGAGCAGGTGTAGTGCTGCCCTGACATGCTGAGCCTATGCCCAACTGCTCCTCAAGGGGACAGAACCAGAGACGGCAGCAGAGCGCGGGTACAGACCGGCAGAGAGCAGGTGTAGTGCTGCCCTGACATGCTGAGCCTATGCCCAACTGCTCCTCAAGGAGACAGAACCAGAGATGGCAGCAGAGCGCGGGTAAAGACCGGCAGAGAGCAGGTGTAGTGCTGCCATGACATGCTGAGCCTATGCCCAACTGCTCCTCAAGGGGACAGAACCAGAGATGGCAGCAGAGCGCGGGTACAGAGCGGCAGAGAGCAGGTGTAGTGCTGCCCTGACATGCTGAGCCTATGCCCAACTGCTCCTCAAGGGGACAGAACCAGAGATGGCAGCAGAGCGCGGGTACAGACCGGCAGAGAGCAGGTGTAGTGCTGCCCTGACATGCTGAGCCTGTGCCCAACTGCTCCTCAAGGAGAACAGAACCAGAGATGGCAGCAGAGCGCGGGTACAGAGCGGCAGAGAGCAGGTGTAGTGCTGCCCTGACATGCTGAGCCTATGCCCAACTGCTCCTCAAGGGGACAGAACCAGAGATGGCAGCAGAGCGCGGGTACAGAGCGGCAGAGAGCAGGTGTAGTGCTGCCCTGACATGCTGAGCCTATGCCCAACTGCTCCTCAAGGGGACAGAACCAGAGATGGCAGCAGAGCGCGGGTACAGACTGGCAGAGAGCAGGTGTAGTGCTGCCCTGACATGCTGAGCCTATGCCCAACTGCTCCTCAAGGGGACAGAACCAGAGATGGCAGCAGAGCGCGGGTACAGACCGGCAGAGAGCAGGTGTAGTGCTGCCCTGACATGATGAGCCTGTGCCCAACTGCTCCTCAAGGAGAACAGAACCAGAGATGGCAGCAGAGCGCGGGTACAGAGCGGCAGAGCGCAGGTGTAGTGCTGCCCTGACATGCTGAGCCTATGCCCAACTGGTCCTCAAGGAGAACAGAACCAGAGATGGCAGCAGAGCGCGGGTACAGACCGGCAGAGAGCAGGTGTAGTGCTGCCCTGACATGCTGAGCCTGTGCCCAACTGCTCCTCAAGGGGACAGAACCAGAGATGGCAGCAGAGCGCGGGTACAGACCGGCAGAGAGCAGGTGTAGTGCCGCCCTGACATGCTGAGCCTGTGCCCAACTGCTCCTCAAGGGGACAGAACCAGAGATGGCAGCAGAGCGCGGGTACAGACCGGCAGAGAGCAGGTGTAGTGCCGCCCTGACATGCTGAGCCTATGCCCAACTGCTCCTCAAGGAGAACAGAACCAGAGATGGCGGGAGAACATCATGACATTTACATATTGCCATGTGCCACTATATAGCTCCAAGGCAAAATATCAGTGGGCACCTGTCGTATTATTAATCAGCTTAATATCCAATATGTACACAAATAATACCACCATACTGTGCCCAAATAATACCGCTATACTGTGCCCAAATAATATCCCCACCTTACTGTGCCCAAATAATACCACCATACTACGCAAAAATACTGCCTAACTGTGCCCAAATAATACAGCATACTGTGTCCAAATAATGCCACCACCATACTGTGCCCAAACAATACCACTATACTGTTCTCAAATAATACCGCCATACTGTGCCAAAATAATACCAACATACTGTGCCAAAATAATACCACATCTGTGCCCAAATAATACCAACATACTAAGCCCAAACACCACCACACTGTGCCCAAATAATGCTACCACGATACTGTGCCCAAATAATGCCACCACCATACTGTGCCCATATAATACCACCATACTGTGTCCAAATACCAGCATACTGTGCCGAAAAAATACCAGCACCATACTGCGCCCAAATAATACCACCACCATACTGTGCCCAAATTATACCAACATACTAAGCCCAAATACCACCACCATACTGTGCCCAAATAATACCACCATACTGTGTCCAAATACCGGCATAATGTGCCCAAAAAAATACCAGCACCATACTGAGCCCAAATAATACCACCAACATACTGTGCTGAAATAATACAGCCAGATTCTGCCCAAATAATACCTCCGGTCTTTGCTCAAATAATATTACTATACTATATCCAAGTAATACCTCCAGACTGGCCAAAAAACACCGCCAAACTGTGCCCAAATAATACCACCATACTGTGCCCAAATACTACCACCATACTGTGCCAAAATACTGCCAAACTGTGCCCAAATAATACAGCCAGATTGTGCTCAAATAATACCGCATACTGTGCCCAAATACCGCCAGTGCCCAAATAATACAATACTGTGCCCAAATACCAGACTGTGCCCAAATATCAAACTGCCCAAGTCATACTACCATACTATGTCCAAATAATACCGCCATACTGTGCCCAAATAATACAACCACCATACTGTGCCCAAAAAATAGTGCTGATATACTACCTCCATACAAACTCCCATATGGCCACTGTTGTTGAGACTATCCCCCTGGACGAAGCTTAACCGCGAAACGCGCGTCGGGGTCCATCTACTGGCTTGCTGTTACAGGTGAATACATCTCTACCTTCCCCTATGCCTTTGCACCTTAGCACTGTATGCACTTTATGGTTTATATATGTATAGATACAGCCATACCATTTTTGGGATCCTCAGGGTCTATATACCTCATGTGTCAGGCTAGTTTTGTCGGCCATGATATACTCTATTTAACCCTTTGCACCCTTGACATAGTGTATTAGTGCTTGCTCTTGCAGACATTACATGGGTCTGGCCCATTTTTTATAGGCATTGTTTCGTATTATGACACACGTATGGTCCTTATATAGACATACTTCATGTACTATTTATGCCTTTTCTCCATTGGGTCTCCTGTGATATTATTTGGGATCATTTGATCTATGTTAGGTATTGTAGATGTATTCTCTTCAGCAGACAGTATAATTCTGTCTCATGTATCCCCACTGATTGTTATTGGACTCTATTTGAATTTTAAGTGTACTATTAATAAAATTCAGTGTTTTTATTGGCATTAAGCTTCCGCTGTGGTTCTATTATTTGATATTTGTTGTAATTTGGAAGTGCCTTACACATAGGCTATTATTTTGGGATTACCTCCATACAGTGCTGATATACTACCTCCATAAAGCACTTAAAAATACCACCATATTGTGCCAATATGATACTGCCACACAGTGCTCCAACACCACCACCATACAACGGCAAAACAAGAATGTAATTCACTGTTACACCAGCACCATCGCACGTCCAAACAACGCCATAGAGCGCCAGTACGGTGGGTACCGAGAGGCGGTGCCCATGTTTTCCCTCTGCTTCGCCCCGGTGACTCCTGCCCCTGGAACAGTCGTTGCCAGTTTCACCACACTGGCCCCTGCCATGTCAGCTGTCCCATCATGCACTGCTCTCCTAGTGGCTGTGCCCGGATCTGCATGTATTGAAAGATAGGAGACAAAAAAAGCGCAAATAGGGTCTTATCCCCAGGATTGTTTCTGATCAATTGTGAGAGAACTGCTCACCTGGTGGTACACAGTACAAGCGTGTAGTTTGTCAGCTGCTGCAGATCCACAGGTCGGCGCTGCGACCTCTCAGAACCGTTATAATAGATGAAATGTGGATTACATCCGCGCTGCTGCGACAAATAATAGATCCAGATATACTTGTAAGATGTTCGGGTGGTTTATTCAACGCGTTTCGAAGCTCATGGCTTCTTCTTCAGGAAGTTTCCACACAAAGATCTGCATGTGGCAGGGGACGTTTCGTCTGCTTCTATCTCAGCGCAGTCACAGTAATGGATGTGATATCGGCGGACGGATATGGCGGAGGAGACTCTGCACATGGCGGAGCATTAATACTGACAATCGGTGCGCTGCGAGTGTACAGAGCAAATGTCATCTACCCCGGTAGTGTCCGCTCCTCCACCCCCTGCTGTTATTATATGGCCCCTCTATAGAGGCAGCACATGTGCCCCGCAGCGTCCGCTCCTCCACCCGTGCTGTTATTATATGGTCCCTCTATAGAGGCCGCACTCGTCCTCCCGCAGCGTCCGCTCCTCCACCCCCTGCTGTTATTATATGGCCCCTCTATAGAGGCAGCACATCTACCCCGGTAGTGTCCGCTCCTCCACCCCCTGCTGTTATTATATGGCCCCTCTATAGAGGCAGCACATGTGCCCCGCAGCGTCCGCTCCTCCACCCGTGCTGTTATTATATGGTCCCTCTATAGAGGCCGCACTCGTCCTCCCGCAGCGTCCGCTCCTCCACCCCCTGCTGTTATTATATGGCCCCTCTATAGAGGCAGCACATGTGCCCCGCAGTGTCCGCTCCTCTACCCCCTGCTGTTATTATATGGCCCCTCTATAGAGGCAGCACATCTACCCCGGTAGTGTCCGCTCCTCCACCCCCTGCTGTTATTATATGGCCCCTCTATAGAGGCAGCACATGTGCCCCGCAGCGTCCGCTCCTCCACCCCCTGCTGTTATTATATGGCCCCTCTATAGAGGCAGCACATGTGCCCCGCAGCGTCCGCTCCTCCACCCGTGCTGTTATTATATGGTCCCTCTATAGAGGCCGCACTCGTCCTCCCGCAGCGTCCGCTCCTCCACCCCCTGCTGTTATTATATGGCCCCTCTATAGAGGCAGCACATCTACCCCGGTAGTGTCCGCTCCTCCACCCCCTGCTGTTATTATATGGCCCCTCTATAGAGGCAGCACATGTGCCCCGCAGCGTCCGCTCCTCCACCCGTGCTGTTATTATATGGTCCCTCTATAGAGGCCGCACTCGTCCTCCCGCAGCGTCTGCTCCTCCACCCCCTGCTGTTATTATATGGCCCCTCTATAGAGGCAGCACATGTGCCCCGCAGTGTCCGCTCCTCTACCCCCTGCTGTTATTATATGGCCCCTCTATAGAGGCAGCACATCTACCCCGGTAGTGTCCGCTCCTCCACCCCCTGCTGTTATTATATGGCCCCTCTATAGAGGCAGCACATGTGCCCCGCAGCGTCCGCTCCTCCACCCGTGCTGTTATTATATGGTCCCTCTATAGAGGCCGCACTCGTCCTCCCGCAGCGTCCGCTCCTCCACCCCCTGCTGTTATTATATGGCCCCTCTATAGAGGCAGCACATGTGCCCCGCAGTGTCCGCTCCTCTACCCCCTGCTGTTATTATATGGCCCCTCTATAGAGGCAGCACATCTACCCCGGTAGTGTCCGCTCCTCCACCCCCTGCTGTTATTATATGGCCCCTCTATAGAGGCAGCACATGTGCCCCGCAGCGTCCGCTCCTCCACCCGTGCTGTTATTATATGGTCCCTCTATAGAGGCCGCACTCGTCCTCCCGCAGCGTCCGCTCCTCCACCCCCTGCTGTTATTATATGGCCCCTCTATAGAGGCAGCACATGTGCCCCGCAGTGTCCGCTCCTCTACCCCCTGCTGTTATTATATGGCCCCTCTATAGAGGCAGCACATGTGCCCCGCAGTGTCCGCTCCTCCACCCCCTGCTGTTATTATATGGCCCCTCTATAGAGGCCGCACTCGTCCTCCCGCAGCGTCCGCTCCTCCACCCCCTGCTGTTATTATATGGCCCCTCTATAGAGGCAGCACATGTGCCCCGCAGTGTCCGCTCCTCTACCCCCTGCTGTTATTATATGGCCCCTCTATAGAGGCAGCACATCTACCCCGGTAGTGTCCGCTCCTCCACCCCCTGCTGTTATTATATGGCCCCTCTATAGAGGCAGCACATGTGCCCCGCAGCGTCCGCTCCTCCACCCGTGCTGTTATTATATGGTCCCTCTATAGAGGCCGCACTCGTCCTCCCGCAGCGTCCGCTCCTCCACCCCCTGCTGTTATTATATGGCCCCTCTATAGAGGCAGCACATGTGCCCCGCAGTGTCCGCTCCTCTACCCCCTGCTGTTATTATATGGCCCCTCTATAGAGGCAGCACATCTACCCCGGTAGTGTCCGCTCCTCCACCCCCTGCTGTTATTATATGGCCCCTCTATAGAGGCAGCACATGTGCCCCGCAGCGTCCGCTCCTCCACCCGTGCTGTTATTATATGGTCCCTCTATAGAGGCCGCACTCGTCCTCCCGCAGCGTCCGCTCCTCCACCCCCTGCTGTTATTATATGGCCCCTCTATAGAGGCAGCACATGTGCCCCGCAGTGTCCGCTCCTCTACCCCCTGCTGTTATTATATGGCCCCTCTATAGAGGCAGCACATGTGCCCCGCAGTGTCCGCTCCTCCACCCCCTGCTGTTATTATATGGCCCCTCTATAGAGGCCGCACTCGTCCACCCGCAGCGTCTGCTCCTCCACCCCACACCATTATTGCTATTATATGGCCCCTGTATAGAGACAGCACTCGTCCCCCTGCAGAGTCCGCTCCTCCACCACATGCTGTTATTATATTGCCCCTCTATAGAGGCAGCACTCGTCTCCCCACAGCATCCACTCCTCCACCCCATGCTGTTATTATATGGCCCCTCTATAGAGGCAGCACTCGTCTCCCCACAGCATCCACTCCTCCACCCCATGCTGTTATTATATGGCCCCTCTATAGAGGCAGCACTCGTCCCCCCACAGTGTCCGTTCCTCCACCCCCTGCTGTTGTTATATGGCCCCTCTATAGAGGCAGCACTCGTCCCCCCACAGTGTCCGTTCCTCCACCCCCTGCTGTTGTTATATGGCCCCTCTATAGAGGCAGCACTCGTCCCCCCACAGTGTCCGTTCCTCCACCCTATGCTGTTGTTATATGGCCCCTCTATAGAGGCAGCACTCGTCCCCCCACAGTGTCCGTTCCTCCACCCCCTGCTGTTGTTATATGGCCCCTCTATAGAGGCAGCACTCGTCCCCCCACAGTGTCCGTTCCTCCACCCCCTGCTGTTGTTATATGGCCCCTCTATAGAGGCAGCACTCGTCCCCCCACAGTGTCCGTTCCTCCACCCCCTGCTGTTGTTATATGGCCCCTCTATAGAGGCAGCACTCGTCCCCCCACAGTGTCCGTTCCTCCACCCTATGCTGTTGTTATATGGCCCCTCTATAGAGGCAGCACTCGTCCCCCCACAGTGTCCGTTCCTCCACCCCCTGCTGTTATTATATGGCCCCTCTATAGAGGCAGCACATGTGCCCCGCAGTGTCCGCTCCTCCACCCCCTGCTGTTATTATATGGCCCCTCTATAGAGGCCGCACTCGTCCACCCGCAGCGTCTGCTCCTCCACCCCACACCATTATTGCTATTATATGGCCCCTGTATAGAGACAGCACTCGTCCCCCTGCAGAGTCCGCTCCTCCACCACATGCTGTTATTATATTGCCCCTCTATAGAGGCAGCACTCGTCCCCCCACAGTGTCCGTTCCTCCACCCTATGCTGTTGTTATATGGCCCCTCTATAGAGGCAGCACTCGTCCCCCCACAGTGTCCGTTCCTCCACCCCCTGCTGTTGTTATATGGCCCCTCTATAGAGGCAGCACTCGTCCCCCCACAGTGTCCGTTCCTCCACCCCCTGCTGTTGTTATATGGCCCCTCTATAGAGGCAGCACTCGTCCCCCCACAGTGTCCGTTCCTCCACCCTATGCTGTTGTTATATGGCCCCTCTATAGAGGCAGCACTCGTCCCCCCACAGTGTCCGTTCCTCCACCCCATGCTGTTGTTATATGGCCCCTCTATAGAGGCAGCACTCGTCCCCCCACAGTGTCCGTTCCTCCACCCCCTGCTGTTGTTATATGGCCCCTCTATAGAGGCAGCACTCGTCCCCCCACAGTGTCCGTTCCTCCACCCCCTGCTGTTGTTATATGGCCCCTCTATAGAGGCAGCACTCGTCCCCCCACAGTGTCCGTTCCTCCACCCCCTGCTGTTGTTATATGGCCCCTGTATAGAGACAGCACTCATCCCCCTGCAGAGTCCGCTCCTCCACCCCCTGCTGTTGTTATATGGCCCCTGTATAGAGACAGCACTCATCCCCCTGCAGAGTCCGCTCCTCCACCACATGCTGTTATTATATTGCCCCTCTATAGAGGCAGCACTCGTTTCCCCACTGCATCCGCTCCTCCACCCCATGCTGTTATTATATGGCCCCTCTATAGAGGCCGCAATCGTCCTCCCGCAGCATCCGCTCCTCCACCCAGTGCTGTTACTATATTGCCCCTCTATAGAGGCAGCACATGTGCCCCCGCAGCGTCCGCTCCTCCAGCCCCTGCTGTTATTATATGGCCCCTCTATAGAGGCAGCACATGTGCCCCCGCAGCATCCGCTCCTCCAGCCCCTGCTGTTATTATATGGCCCCTCTATAGAGGCCGCACTCGTCCCCCGCAGCGTCCCCTCCTCCACCCGTGCTATTATTGTATGGCTCCTCTATAGAGGCAGCACTCGTCTCCCCGCAGCGTCCGCTCCTCCACCCCCTGCTGTTATTATATGGCCCCTCTATAGAGGTTGCACTCATGTCGCCCGCAGCATCCGCTCCTCCACACCGTGCTGTTATTACATGGCCTCTCTAGAGAGGCAGCACTCGTCCCCCAGCAGCATCCAATCCTCCACCATGTGCAGTTATTATATGGCCCCTCTATAGAGGCCGCACTCGTTCCCCCGCAGCATCCGCTCCTCCAACCCGTGCAGATAATATATGGCCCCTCTATAGAGGCCGCACTCCATGCCCCGCAACGTCCACTCCTCCACCCAGCGCCGATATTGTTATTATATGGCCCCTCTATAGAGGCAGCACTCGTCGCCCCGCAGCATCCGCTCCTCCACCCCATGCTGTTATTATATGCCTCCTCTATAGAGGCCGCACTCGTCCCCCTGCAGAGTCCGCTCCTCCACCACATGCTGTTATTATATTGCCCCTCCATAGAGGCAGCACTCGTCTCCAAGCAGCATCCACTCCTCCACCACATGCTGTTATTATATTGCCCCTCTATAGAGGCAGCACTCGTACCCCCACAGCGTCCGCTCCTCCACCCCATGCTGTTATTATATGGCCCCTCTATAGAGGCAGCACTCGTACCCCCACAGCGTCCGCTCCTCCACCCCATGCTGTTATTATATGGCCCCTCTATAGAGGCAGCACTCGTACCCCCACAGCGTCCGCTCCTCCACCCCATGCTGTTATTATATGGCCCCTCTATAGAGGCAGCACTCGTCCCCCCACAGCGTCCGCTCCTCCACCCCGCGCCGTTATTGTTATTATATGGCCCCTCTATAGAGGCAGCACTCGTCGCCCCGCAGCATCCGCTCCTCCACCCTGTGCTGTTATTATATGGCCCCTCTATAGAGGCAGCACTCGTCGCCCCGCAGCATCCGCTCCTCCACCCTGTGCTGTTATTATATGCCTCCTCTATAGAGGCCGCACTCGTCCTCCCGCAAGTCTGCTCCTCCACCCCACACCGTTATTGTTATTATATGGCCCCTGTATAGAGGCAGCACTCGTCCCCCTGCAGAGTCCGCTCCTCCACCACATGCTGTTATTATATTGCCCCTCTATAGAGGCAGCACTCGTACCCCCACAGCGTCCGCTCCTCCACCCCATGCTGTTATTATATGGCCCCTCTATAGAGGCAGCACTCGTACCCCCACAGCGTCCGCTCCTCCACCCCATGCTGTTATTATATGGCCCCTCTACAGAGGCAGCACTCGTCCCCCCACAGCGTCCGCTCCTCCACCCCGTGCTGTTATTATATTGCCCCTCTATAGAGGCAGCACTCGTCCCCCCACAGTGTCCGTTCCTCCACCCCATGCTGTTATTATATGGCCCCTCTATAGAGGCAGCACTCGTCCCCCCACAGCGTCCGCTCCTCCACCCCGTGCTGTTATTATATTGCCCCTCTATAGAGGCAGCACTCGTCCCCCCACAGTGTCCGCTCCTCCACCCCATGCTGTTATTATATGGCCCCTCTATAGAGGCAGCACTGGTCCCCCCACTGTGTCCGCTCCTCCACCACATGCTGTTATTATATGGCCCCTCTATAGCATTCGCACCCTGCTGTATACTATGGCAGCGCTATTCCAGCTGATGAGCACGGCAGGGACCCACCCAGGCGGCTCCGGAGCGCCTCCTGCTCCCACAGATTATCTGCTATTTCCAGGAAAGTTTCTGCTTCACAACAAAATCCCATTACACGGATCCAGGAGGGATTATGGCGCCGGCCAGGACGGACGAGGGGCCGATAAGTGGGTTTAGACGAAAGGGGCAATTTTCTCAGGAACTGAGAAATCCTTAAAGCAAAACTCCCCTGATTGCTGGACACTTTGCAGTTAATATTTCCGCTTCATGTTGAGGAATTATATCAATGTCTTGCTTCCACTGATCAGTAGTCACATCCAGAGCTGCACCCACATAATGTGGTTCCCAAGACCCAAGTGCAGGGCATGATGGGAGATTGACAATGGCTACCTAATCAGAGAGGAGCTGCAGAATGGAGGTAAACTTCTACAGAATTTCGACAGCAGCTCTGGATGTGACTAGAGGAAAATATGTGAAAATACTCCAAAGGTTAAAAAGATGGAAAAACACTACAATGGCACAGAGCTGAAACTGGACAGGTGGTCTAGGGGCAGCTGAGACTGTAGTGGTCACGAGGATGACCCCACAGCTCCAGTGCTGGTAGGGGTCTACAAGGATGACCCCACAGCTCCAGTGCCGGTACGGGTCCGCAAGGACGACCCACTGCACCAGAGACTGTAGGGGTCCACGAAGATAATCCAACCACGTCAGTGCCTGTAAGGGTCCACGAGGATGACTCCACCACCCCAGTGCCAGTAGTGGTCCACGAAGATAATCCAACTGCTCCAGCGCCTGTATGGGGTCCACGAGGATGACTCCATCACTGCAGTGCCTGTAGGGGTCCACGAAAATGACCCCACCGCTTCAGTGCCTATACGGGTCCACAAGGATTGACCCCACCACCCTAGTGCCTATAGGGGTCACCTAATCATGCCATGGGGGAATGTGAATGAAAATTTGTAATAATGAAGTGGTGACTTCTGGGCATATCATGGTAGACATACTTGTTCAGGACTTGTAATGTCCCTCAGGTTTGGAATATTAGGGCACCTTCACCTACAGGACCATGTCTGCACCCCTCAGTCCGGTTTGTGAGGAATGATCACGTTTCTCCTTACATTTGGGTGAATGGCTTCATAACATTCCCTTCTTCATATTCCAGCAGCTCCAGTCTCACTGGTCCTTTAAGATGGGACTCGCCTCTTTGGTCCGGGAATGACTCTGGCTGGTCCTGGCCGTGGCATTGGCTGTCCACTACTCCTGATCCTTGGCGACTGGACTAATTTCTCAGGGATCGGTGGTGACCCTGCTGGTCCTGACCGAATCTCCATGATAACATTTCTACTGCCAGTCTATCTAGAAGACCCTTGGACTATCCCACCTCTCCTCCAGATGTCCTTGGCTCTTGACCCTGCTGTGACCTGGTTCCTACCCTCGGCTCCTACGTTTTGTCACCTGGTTCTTGTGTTATCCTCCTGGTGTTGACCTCCAGTTCGTCCTTTGGATCTGCTCCTGACTGCACTACAATCCTCTCCGGCCATCACCAGTGGCCATCCTGGGGACTAGTCACCTACCTCTGTAGTCCGCAGATCTTCACAGGGGTGAAGAACAGGACATTTTTCAAACTCTGCACCTGATGGTTTTTTAGAGGGTCCGCTTCTCCGGTGGGAGACGTAACATTATATTAATATAAGGCTACAGCGAATCTCTCACCTTATGGATCTTCCCTTCTTCTGTGCCAACCAGGAAGAGATAATCGATCTGACTGTGGAAATCGAAGGACGTTCCGCTCCCTGCAAGGGGGGACAATGGCGGTAAATGTGGGGAGGAAATTCATCTTACCCTGGAGCATCAGTCCGGTCTGTCACCCAGCTTTCCCGCTCCCTCCCAGCAGTCATATCCTCCTGTCACCATCCCAGCAGGACTCAAATAGTGAAGCAGAGCCGGGTACAATAATGGCATCAGTCACATGATTAGATACTGCGGCACGACTGCTGTGCCCACTGGAGTAACAACAGTCCCCATCCTGGTATATGTGTCCCCCATCCTGGTATATGTGTCCCCCATCCTGGTATATGTGTCCCCCATCCAGGTATATGTGTCCCCCATCCTAGTATATGTGTCCCCCATCCAGGTATATGTGTCCCCCATCCTGGTATATGTGTCCCCCATCCTGGTATATGTGTCCCCCATCCTGGTATACGTGTCCCCCATCCTGGTATATGTGTCCCCCATCCAGGTATATGTGTCCCCCATCCTGGTATATATGTCCCCCATCCTGGTATATATGTCCCCCATCCTGGTATATGTGTCCCCCATCCTGGTATACAGTATATATGCCTCATCCTGGTATATGTGTCCCTCATCCTGGTATATGTGTCCCCCATCCTGGTATACAGTATATATGCCTCATCCTGGTATATGTGTCCCCCATCTTGGTATATGTGTCCCCCATCCTGGTATATGTGTCCCCCATCCTGGTATAGGTGTCCCCCATCCTGGTATATATGTCCCCATCCTGGTATATGTGTCCCCCATCCTGGTATATGTGTCCCTCATCCTGGTATATGTGTCCCCCATCCTGGTATAGGTGTCCCCCATCCTGGTATATGTACAGTGTGTACGGAAAGTATTCAGACCCTTTAAATTTTTCACTCTTTGTTTCATTGCTGCAATTTGGTAAATTCAGAATAGTTCATTTTTTCTCATTAATGTACACTCTGCATCCCATCTTGACTGAAAAAAACAGAAACGTAGACATTTTTGCAAATTTATTAAAAAATAAAATCTGAAATCTCACATGGTCATAAGTATTCAGCCCCTTTGCTCAGTATGGAGTAGAAGCCCCTTTTGACCTAGTACAGCCAGGAGTCTTCTTGGGAATGATGCCACAAGTTTTTCACCCCTGGATTTGGGGATCCTCAGCCATTCTTCCTTGCAGATCCTCTCCAGTTCCGTCAGGTTGGATGGTGAACGTTGGTGGACGCCATTTTCAGGTCTCTCCAGAGATGTTCCATTGGGTTTAGGTCAGGGCTCTGGCTGGGCCGGTCAAGAATGGTCACAGTTGTTCTGAAGCTGCTCCTTTGTTATTTTAGCTGTGTCCTTGGGTCATTGTCTTGTTGGAAGGTGAACCTTCGGCCAAGTCTGAGGTCCAGCGCACTCTGGAAGAGGTTTTCATTCAGGATATCTCTGTACTTGGCCGCATTCATGTTTCCTTCAATGGCAACCAGTCGTCCTGTCCCTGCAGCTGAAAAACACCCCCATAGCATGATGCTGCCACCACCATGTTTCACTGTTGGGATTGTATTGGGCAGGTGATGAGCAGTGCCTGGTTTTCTCCACACGTGTCGCTTAGAATTATCACCAAAAAGGTCTATCTTCATCTCATCAGACCAGAGAATCTTATTTCTCATAGTCTGCGAGTCCTTCATGTGTTTTTTTAGCAAACTCTATGCGGTTTTGATATGTCTTGCACTGAGGAGAGGCTTCCGTCGGGCCACTCTGCCATAAAGGCCCGACTAGTGGAGGGCTGCAGTGATAGTTGACTTTGTGGAACTTTCTCCCATCTCCCTACTGCATCTCTGGAGCTCAGCCACAGTGATCTTGGGGTTCTTCTTCACCTCTCACCAAGGCTCTTCTCCCACGATTGCTCAGTTTGGCTGGACGGCCAGGTCTAGGAAGACTTCTGGTGGTCCAAACTTCATCCATGTAATGATTATGGAGGCCACTGTGCTCTTAGGATCCTTGAGTACTGCAGAAATTCTGTTGTAGCCTTGGCCAGATCTGTGCCTTGCCACAATTCTGTCTCTGAGCTCCTTGGCCAGTTCCTTTGGCCTCATGATTCTCATTTGGTCTGACATGCACTGTGAGCGGTGAGGTCTTATATAGACAGGTGTGCGCCGCTCCAAATCAAGTCCTATCAGTTTAATTACACACAGCTGGACTCCAATGAAGGAGGAGAACCATCTCAAGGAGGATCACAAGGAAATGGACAGCATGTGACTAAAATATGAGTGTCTGAGCAAAGGGTCTGAATACTTATGACGATGGGATATTTCAGTTTTTCTTTAATAAATTTGCAATCATTTCTACATTTATGTTTTTTTTTCAGTTAAGATGAGGTGCAGAGTGCACATTAATGAGAAAAAAAATCAACTTTTTTGAATTTACCAAATGGCTGCAATGCAACAAAGAGTGAAAAATTAAAGGGGTCTGAATACTTTCCGTACCCACTGTGTACCTGGTGTCGGCTGTACCGTCCACATACCCAGTGCTGGTCACAGTCGATACACAGGTCAGGGTGGTAGCAGAGGGCTCGGGTGCTCGTACCTTGTGTCTGCAGCTGGAGCCCCTCCATAGCGTCCTGTGCAAATCTTTCCACTGACAACCTGATGACGTCCGTGTGAACCAGCTCATTCTGAAACAGAAGACATGACGGGTATCACACCACATGGCAGCAGCTGGCAAATAATCTCATGTCAGAGAGAACGAGCTAAACCAGAAAAGAAGAAGAAGTCCGCCAAATATAATAGTCCCCACATCATACGTTATATTACTGATCCCGAGATACCTCCTGTATTATACCCCAGAGCTGCGCTCACTATTCTGCTGGTGCAGTCACTGTGTACATACATTACATTACTGATCCTGAGTTACCTCCTGTATTATACCCCAGAGCTGCGCTCACTATTCTGCTGGTGCAGTCACTGTATACATACATTACATTACTGATCCTGAGTTACATCCTGTATTATACTCCAGAGCTGCACTCACTATTCTGCTGGTGGAGTCACTGTGTACATACATTACTGATCCTGAGTTACCTCCTGTATTATACCCCAGAGCTGCACTCACTATTCTGCTGGTACAGTCACTGTGTACATACATTACATTACTGATCCTGAGTTACATCCTGTATTATACCCCAGAGCTGCACTCACTATTCTGCTGGTACAGTCACTGTGTACATACATTACATTACTGATCCTGAGTTACATCCTGTGTTATACCCCAGAGCTGCACTCACTATTCTGTTGGTGCAGTCACTGTGTACATACAGTACATTACTGATCCTGAGTTACCTCCTGTATTATACCCCAGAGCTGCACTCACTATTCTGCTGGTACAGTCACTGTGTACATACATTACATTACTGATCCTGAGTTACATCCTGTATTATACCCCAGAGCTGCACTCACTATTCTGCTGGTACAGTCACTGTGTACATACATTACATTACTGATCCTGAGTTACATCCTGTATTATACCCCAGAGCTGCGTTCACTATTCTGCTGGTGCAGTCACTGTATACATACATTACATTACTGATCCTGAGTTACATCCTGTATTATACTCCAGAGCTGCACTCACTATTCTGCTGGTGGAGTCACTGTGTACATACATTACTGATCCTGAGTTACCTCCTGTATTATACCCCAGAGCTGCACTCACTATTCTGCTGGTACAGTCACTGTGTACATACATTACATTACTGATCCTGAGTTACATCCTGTATTATACTCCAGAGCTGCACTCACTATTCTGCTGGTGCAGTCACTGTGTACATACATTACATTAGTGATCCTGAGTTACATCCTGTGTTATACCCCAGAGCTGCACTCACTATTCTGTTGGTGCAGTCACTGTGTACATACATTACATTACTGATCCTGAGTTACATCCTGTATTATACTCCAGAGCTGCACTCACTATTCTGCTGGTGCAGTCACTGTGTACATACATTACATTACTGATCCTGAGTTACATCCTGTATTATACTCCAGAGCTGCGCTCACTATTCTGCTGGTGCAGTCACTGTGTACATACATTACATTACTGATCCTGAGTTACATCCTGTATTATACCCCAGAGCTGCACTCACTATTCTGTTGGTGCAGTCACTGTGTACATACAGTACATTACTGATCCTGAGTTACATCCTGTATTATACTCCAGAGCTGCACTCACTATTCTGCTGGTGCAGTCACTGTGTACATACATTACATTAGTGATCCTGAGTTACATCCTGTGTTATACCCCAGAGCTGCACTCACTATTCTGTTGGTGCAGTCACTGTGTACATACATTACATTACTGATCCTGAGTTACCTCCTGTATTATACTCCAGAGCTGCACTCACTATTCTGCTGGTGCAGTCACTGTGTACATACATTACATTACTGATCCTGAGTTACATCCTGTATTATACCCCAGAGCTGCACTCACTATTCTGCTGGTACAGTCACTGTGTACATACATTACATTACTGATCCTGAGTTACATCCTGTATTATACCCCAGAGCTGCACTCACTATTCTGCTGGTGCAGTCACTGTATACATACATTACATTACTGATCCTGAGTTACCTCCTGTATTATACTCCAGAGCTGCACTCACTATTCTGCTGGTGCAGTCACTGTATACATACATTACATTACTGATCCTGAGTTACCTCCTGTATTATACTCCAGAGCTGCACTCACTATTCTGCTGGTGCAGTCACTGTGTACATACATTAAATTACTGATCCTGAGTTACATCCTGTATTATACCCCAGAGCTGCACTCACTATTCTGCTGGTGCAGTCACTGTGTACATACATTACATTACTGATCCTGAGTTACATCCTGTATTATACCCCAGAGCTGCACTCACTATTCTGCTGGTGCAGTCACTGTGTACATACATTACATTACTGATCCTGAGTTACATCCTGTATTATACCCCAGAGCTGCACTCACTATTCTGCTGGTACAGTCACTGTGTACATACATTACATTACTGATCCTGAGTTACATCCTGTATTATACCCCAGAGCTGCACTCACTATTCTGCTGGTGCAGTCACTGTATACATACATTACATTACTGATCCTGAGTTACCTCCTGTATTATACTCCAGAGCTGCACTCACTATTCTGCTGGTGCAGTCACTGTGTACATACATTACATTACTGATCCTGAGTTACATCCTGTATTATACCCCAGAGCTGCACTCACTATTCTGCTGGTGCAGTGACTGTATACATACATTACATTACTGATCCTGAGTTACCTCCTGTATTATACTCCAGAGCTGCACTCACTATTCTGCTGGTGCAGTCACTGTGTACATACATTACATTACTGATCCTGAGTTACATCCTGTATTATACCCCAGAGCTGCACTCACTATTCTGCTGGTGCAGTCACTGTGTACATACATTACATTACTGATCCTGAGTTACATCCTGTATTATACCCCAGAGCTGCACTCTCTATTCTGCTGGTACAGTCACTGTGTACATACATTACATTACTGATCCTGAGTTACATCCTGTATTATACCCCAGAGCTGCACTCACTATTCTGCTGGTGCAGTCACTGTGTACATACATTACATTACTGATCCTGAGTTACCTCCTGTATTATACTCCAGAGCTGCACTCACTATTCTGCTGGTGCAGGCACTGTGTACATACATTACATTACTGATCCTGAGTTACCTCCTGTATTATACTCCAGAGCTGCACTCACTGTTCTGCTGGTGCAGTCACTGTGTACATACATTACATTACTGATCCTGAGTTACATCCTGTATTATACCCCAGAGCTGCACTCACTATTCTGCTGGTGCAGTCACTGTGTACATACATTACATTACTGATCCTGAGTTACCTCCTGTATTATACTCCAGAGCTGCACTCACTATTCTGCTGGTGCAGTCACTGTGTACATACATTACATTACTGATCCTGAGTTACATCCTGTATTATACCCCAGAGCTGCACTCACTATTCTGCTGGTGCAGTCACTGTGTACATACATTACATTACTGATCCTGAGTTACCTCCTGTATTATACTCCAGAGCTGCACTCACTGTTCTGCTGGTGCAGTCACTGTGTACATACATTACATTACTGATCCTGAGTTACATCCTGTATTATACCCCAGAGCTGCACTCACTATTCTGCTGGTGCAGTCACTGTGTACATACATTACATTACTGATCCTGAGTTACATCCTGTATTATACCCCAGAGCTGCACTCACTATTCTGCTGGTGCAGGCACTGTGTACATACAGTACATTACTGATCCTGAGTTATATCCTGTATTATACTCCAGAGCTGCACTCACTGTTCTGCTGGTGCAGTCACTGTGTACATACATTACATTACTGATCCTGAGTTACATCCTGTATTATACCCCAGAGCTGCACTCACTATTCTGCTGGTGCAGTCACTGTGTACATACATTACATTACTGATCCTGAGTTACCTCCTGTATTATACCCCAGAGCTGCACTCACTATTCTGCTGGTACAGTCACTGTGTACATACATTACATTACTGATCCTGAGTTACATCCTGTATTATACCCCAGAGCTGCACTCACTATTCTGTTGGTGCAGTCACTGTGTACATACATTACATTACTGATCCTGAGTTACATCCTGTATTATACCCCAGAGCTGCACTCACTATTCTGCTGGTGCAGTCACTGTGGACCACTGACCTTAATCAGAGTCCAGGACACGACGCGGCCGTCTGAAGACACAGAGAAGAAGTTCAGGTTCTTGTCCAGGTCGTCTTTCTGCCATTTCACCTGGAAGAGAGGAGAAGCCCCGAGGTGAGATGCTCTCTGTGCTCCGTCGCTTTCTTTGTAGTCACTGGATTATTTTTATGTGTATAAGGCAGACGCCGCACTTGCTGCCGCTCCAGACACCCCCCATTATTGTAATGATGCTGAACTATACTCTAGTCACACCCAGAGCTGCACTTACTATTCTGCCGGTTGTCACACAGTTCTGGTAGCACTGTGATATCAGTCCGCTTCTGTCACAGTGCATGGTGTAGTCCGAATACTACATCTCCTACCATCCACTGCCTCACTGCACAGACCAGCAGGGGGCAGTAGAGGGATGCGAGGTCCTGCAGCCTTAAAGGAAACCATCAGCATGGCAGCTCTGGATGTGATTAGAGAAGTTATATAAAGTAAAGGGTTAATACTACATTACTCGGTGCGGCTGGTTTCCTCTAATGCACCCTTGTCACTGGCATGGAGAGGGCAGATGCGAGCCTGTCAGTGAGAGTCTGCTAGTGCCAGTCTCATGGGGAGCACCGTCCCTTTAAGGTGTCCTCACAATTTCCTTGTAAAATCCTCTCCTCATTCTTATTAATTGAAGTTGGGATTTTTTTTATCCGTACGGTTAATATTTACTCCTTTAGAAGCTTCTGCAGGAAGTGAGAAAATCAATAAGAGGATCCGTCTCCCTACAGAGAAGCGCAATTAATGCACTAAGCAGCGGAGACGCAGCAGAATGTCAATGAGCAGCTCGCCAACGGGGGTCTGTGCCGGACGTACAATGACGAGCTCGTCAACCGGGGTCTGTGTCGGCCGTACAATGACGAGCTCGTCAACCGGGGTCTGTATCGGCCGTACAATGAGCAGCTCGCCAACCGGGGTCTGTGCCGGCCGTACAATGAGGAGCTCGTCAACCGGGGTCTGTGCCGGCCGTACAATGAGGAGCTCGTCAACCGGGGTCTGTCCCGGCCGTACAACGAGGAGCTCGCCAACCGGGGTCTGTGCTGGCCGTACAATGAGGAGCTCGCCAACCGGGGTCTGTGCCGGCCGTACAATGAGGAGCTCGCCAACGGGGGTCTGTGCCGGCCGTACAATGAGGAGCTCGCCAACCGGGGTCTGTCCCGGCCGTACAATGAGGAGCTCGCCAACCGAGGTCTGTGCTGGCCATACAATGAGGAGCTCGCCAACCTGGGTCTGTGCTGGCCGTACAATGAGGAGCTCGCCAACGGGGGTCTGTGCCGGCCGTACAACGAGGAGCTCGCCAACCGGGGTCTGTGCTGGCCGTACAATGAGGAGCTCGCCAACCGGGGTCTGTGCTGGCCGTACAATGAGGAGCTCGCCAACGGGGGTCTGTGCCGGCCGTACAATGAGGAGCTCGCCAACGGGGGTCTGTGCCGGCCGTACAATGAGGAGCTGGCCAACGGGGGTCTGTGCCGGCCGTACAATGAGGAGCTCGCCAACCGGGGTCTGTGCCGGCCGTACAATGAGGAGCTCGCCAACGGGGGTCTGTGCCGGCCGTACAATGAGGAGCTTGCCAACGGGGGTCTGTGCCGGCCGTACAATGAGGAGCTCGCCAACCGGGGTCTGTGCCGGCCGTACAATGAGGAGCTCGCCAACGGGGGTCTGTGCCGGCCGTACAATGAGCAGCTCGCCAACCGGGGTCTGTGCCGGCCGTACAATGAGGAGCTCGCCAACGGCGGTCTGTGCCGGCCGTACAATGAGGAGCTCGCCAATGGGGGTCTGTGCCGGCCGTACAATGAGGGGCTCGCCAACCGGGGTCTGTGCCGGCCGTACAATGAGGGGCTCGCCAACCGGGGTCTGTGCCGGCCGTACAATGAGGAGCTCGCCAACGGGGGTCTGTGCCGGCCGTACAATGAGTAGCTCACCAACCAGTGTCTGTGCCGGCCGTACAATGAGGGGCTCGCCAACCAGGGTCTGTGCCGGCCGTACAATGAAGAGCTCGCCAAACGGGGTCTGTGCCGACCGTACAATGAGGAGCTCGCCAACCGGTGTCTGTGCCGGCCGTACAATGAGCAGCTCGCCAACCGGGGTCTGTGCCGGCCGTACAATGAGGGGCTCGCCAACGGGGGTCTGTGCCGGCCGTGCAATGAGGAGCTCGCCAACGGGGGTCTGTGCCGGCCGTACAATGAGGAGCTCGCCAACGGGGGTCTGTGCCGGCCGTACAATGAGGAGCTCGCCAACGGGGGTCTGTGCCGGCCGTACAATGAGGAGCTCGCCAACGGGGGTCTGTGCCGGCCGTACAATGAGGGGCTCGCCAACCAGGGTCTGTGCCGGCTGTACAATGAAGAGCTCGCCAAACGGGGTCTGTGCCGGCCGTACAATGAGGAGCTCGCCAACCGGTGTCTGTGCCGGCCGTACAATAGCAGCTCGCCAACCGGGGTCTGTGCCGGCCGTACAATGAGGGGCTCGCCAACGGGGGTCTGTGCCGGCCGTGCAATGAGGAGCTCGCCAACGGGGGTCTGTGCCGGCCGTACAATGAGGAGCTCGCCAACAGGGGTCTGTGCCGGCCGTACAATGAGGAGCTCGCCAACGGGGGTCTGTGCCGGCCGTACAATGAGGAGCTCGCCAACCGGGGTCTGTGCCGGCACAATGAGGAGCTCGCCAACCGGGGTCTGTGCCGGCCATACAATGAGGAGCTCGCCAACCGGGGTCTGTGCCGGCCGTACAATAAGGAGCTCGCCAACCTGGGTCTGTGCAGGCAGTACAATGAGGAGCTCGTCAACCTGGGTCTGTGCCGGCCATACAATGAGGAGCTCGCCAACCAGGGTCTGTGCTGGCAGTACAATGAGGAGCTCGCCAACCGGGGTCTGTGCCGGAAGTACAATGAGGAGCTCGTCAACCGCGGTCTGTGCCGGCCGTACAATGAGGAGCTCGCCAACCTGGGTCTGTGCCGGCCGTACAATGAGGAGCTCGCCAACCTGGGTCTGTGCAGACAGTACAATGAGGAGCTTGTCAACCTGGGTCTGTGCCGGCCGTACAATGAGGAGCTCGCCAACGGGGGTCTGTGCCGGCCGTACAATGAGGAGCTCACCAACCAGTGTCTGTGCCGGCCGTACAATGAGGGGCTCGCCAACCAGGGTCTGTGCCGGCCGTACAATGAAGAGCTCGCCAAACGGGGTCTGTGCCGGCCGTACAATGAGGAGCTCGCCAACCGGGGTCTGTGCCGGCCGTACAATGAGGAGCTCGCCAACCGGGGTCTGTGCCGGCCGTACAATGAGTGGCTCGCCAACCAGGGTCTGTGCCGGCCGTACAATGAAGAGCTCGCCAAACGGGGTCTGTGCCGGCCGTACAATGAGGAGCTCGCCAACCGGGGTCTGTGCCGGCCGTACAATGAGGAGCTCGCCAACCGGGGTCTGTGCCGGCCGTACAATGAGGAGCTCGTCAACCGGGGTCTGTGCCGGCTGTACAATGAGGAGTTCGCCAACCGGGGTCTGTGCCGGCCGTACAATGAGGAGCTCGCCAACCTGGGTCTGTGCAGGCAGTACAATGAGGAGCTCGTCAACCTGGGTCTGTGCCGGCCATACAATGAGGAGCTCGCCAACCAGGGTCTGTGCTGGCAGTACAATGAGGAGCTCGCCAACCGGGGTCTGTGCCGGAAGTACAATGAGGAGCTCACCAACCAGTGTCTGTGCCGGCCGTACAATGAGGGGCTCGCCAACCAGGGTCTGTGCCGGCCGTACAATGAAGAGCTCGCCAAACGGGGTCTGTGCCGGCCGTACAATGAGGAGCTCGCCAACCGGGGTCTGTGCCGGCCGTACAATGAGGAGCTCGCCAACCGGGGTCTGTGCCGGCCGTACAATGAGTGGCTCGCCAACCAGGGTCTGTGCCGGCCGTACAATGAAGAGCTCGCCAAACGGGGTCTGTGCCGGCCGTACAATGAGGAGCTCGCCAACCGGGGTCTGTGCCGGCCGTACAATGAGGAGCTCGCCAACCGGGGTCTGTGCCGGCCGTACAATGAGGAGCTCGTCAACCGGGGTCTGTGCCGGCTGTACAATGAGGAGTTCGCCAACCGGGGTCTGTGCCGGCCGTACAATGAGGAGCTCGCCAACCTGGGTCTGTGCAGGCAGTACAATGAGGAGCTCGTCAACCTGGGTCTGTGCCGGCCATACAATGAGGAGCTCGCCAACCAGGGTCTGTGCTGGCAGTACAATGAGGAGCTCGCCAACCGGGGTCTGTGCCGGAAGTACAATGAGGAGCTCGTCAACCGCGGTCTGTGCCGGCCGTACAATGAGGAGCTCGCCAACCTGGGTCTGTCCCGGCCGTACAATGAGGAGCTCGCCAACCTGGGTCTGTCCCGGCCGTACAATGAGGAGCTCGCCAACCTGGGTCTGTGCAGACAGTACAATGAGGAGCTTGTCAACCTGGGTCTGTGCCGGCCATACAATGAGGAGCTCGCCAACCAGGGTCTGTGCTGGCAGTACAATGAGGAGCTCGCCAACCGGGGTCTGTGCCGGCCGTACAATGAGAAGCTCGCCAACCAGGGTCTGTGCAGGCAGTACAATGAGGAGTTCGTCAACCAGGGTCTGTGCCGGCCGCACAATGAGGAGCTCGCCAACCGCAGTCTGTGCCGGCAGTACAATGAGGAGCTCGCCAACCGGGGTTTTTGCTGGCAATATAATGAGGAGCTCGTCAACCGGGGTCTGTGGCGGCAGTACAATGAGGAGCTCGCCAACCAGGGTCTGTGCCGGCAGTACAATGAGGGGCTCGCCAACCGGGGTCTGTGCCAGTCATACAATGAGGAGCTCACCAACCAGGGTCTGTGCCGACCGTACAATGAGGAGCTCGCCAACCGGGGCCTGTGCCGGCCGTACAATGAGGAGCTCGCCAACCAGCATCTGTGCCTGCTGTACAATGAGGAGCTCGCCAACCAGGGTTATTCTTTATATGTACGGCCTGTGGGGTCTGGGGCAAAATGGAAGCCTTTTCTTACAAAGGAAAACATCTAAAGGTACATACTCACATTCCAATGTCTGTCATGTCCCCCGCCGTCAGCTTTCCGCACTGACTGTGTCAGCGCCGGCCGTAAAGCACAGCGGTGACGTCACCGCTGTGCTCTGCTTTACGGCTGACGTTGACAGTCAGTGCAGGGAAGCTGACGGCGGGGGACGTGACAGACATCGGAATGTGAGTATGTAGTGTTTTTTTTTTTACTTTTACAATATGGGAGATACGGAGGATACAGGGGGAGATACGGAGGATACAGGGGGAGATACGGAGGATACAGGGGGAGATACGGAGGATACGGGGGGAGATACGGAAAATACGGGGGGAGATACGGAGGATACGGGGGGGATACGGAGGATACAGGGGGAGATACGGAGGATACAGGGGGTGATACGGAGGATACATGGGGTGATACGGAGGATACAGGGGGTGATACGGAGGATACAGGAGGTGATACGGAGGATACAGGGGGTGATACGGAGGATACAGGGGGTGATACGGAGGATACAGGGGGTGATACGGAGGATACAGGGGGTGATACGGAGGATACAGGGGGAGATACGGAGGATACAGGGGGAGATACGGAGGATACAGGGGGTGGTACGAAGGATATAGGGGGAGATACGGAGGATACAGGGGGAGATACGGAGGATACAGGAGGTGATACGGAGGATACAGGAGGTGATACGGAGGATACAGGAGGTGATACGGAGGATACAGGGGGTGATACGGAGGATACAGGGGGAGATACGGAGGATACAGGGGGTGATACGGAGGATACAGGGGGTGATACGGAGGATACAGGGGGTGATACGGAGGATACAGGGGGAGATACGGAGGATACAGGGAGAGATACGGAGGATACAGGGGGAGATACGGAGGATACAGGGGGTGATACGGAGGATACGGGGGGTGATACGGAGGATACAGGGGGAGATACGGAGGATACAGGGGGTGATACGGAGGATACAAGGGGGTAATACGGAGGATACAGGAGGTGATACGGAGGACACAGGGGTGATACGGAGGACACAGGGGGTGATACGGAGGATACAGGGGGTGATACGGAGGATACGGGGGGTGATACGGAGGATACAGGGGGAGATACGGAGGATACAGGGGGAGATACGGAGGATACAGGAGGTAACATAGAAACATAGTTAGTAAGGCCGAAAAAAGACATTTGTCCATCCAGTTCAGCCTATATTCCATCATAATAAATCCCCAGATCTACGTCGTTCTACAGAACCTAATAATTGTATGATACAATATTGTTCTGCTCCAGGAAGACATCCAGGCCTCTCTTGAACCCCTCGACTGAGTTCACCATCACCACCTCCTCAGGCAAGCAATTCCAGATTCTCACTGCCCTAACAGTAAAGAATCCTCTTCTATGTTGGTGGAAAAACCTTCTCTCCTCCAGACGCAAAGAATGCCCCCTTGTGCCCGTCACCTTCCTTGGTATAAACAGATCCTCAGCGAGATATTTGTATTGTCCCCTTATATACTTATACATGGTTATTAGATCGCCCCTCAGTCGTCTTTTTTCTAGACTAAATAATCCTAATTTCGCTAATTTATCTGGGTATTGTAGTTCTCCCATCCCCTTTATTAATTTTGTTGCCCTCCTTTGTACTCTCTCTAGTTCCATTATATCCTTCCTGAGCACCGGTGCCCAAAACTGGACACAGTACTCCATGTGCGGTCTAACTAGGGATTTGTACAGAGGCAGTATAATGCTCTCATCATGTGTATCCAGACCTCTTTTAATGCACCCCATGATCCTGTTTGCCTTGGCAGCTGCTGCCTGGCACTGGCTGCTCCAGGTAAGTTTATCATTAACTAGGATATGATACGGAGGATACAGGGGGAGATACGGAGGATACAGGGGGAGATACGGAGGATACAGGGGGAGATACGGAGGATACAGGGGGAGATACGGAGGATACAGGGGGTGATACGGAGGATACAGGGGGTGATACGGAGGATACAGGGGGAGATACGGAGGATACAGGGGGAGATACGGAGGATACAGGGGGAGATACGGAGGATCCAAGGGGTGATACGGAGGATCCAGGGGGAGATACGGAGGATCCAGGGGGCGATACTGAGGATCCAGGGGGGCGATACGGAGGATACAGGGGGTGATACGGAGGATACAGGGGGTGATACGGAGGATACAAGGGGGTAATACGGAGGATACAGGAGGTGATACGGAGGACACAGGGGTGATACGGAGGACACAGGGGGTGATACGGAGGATCCAGGGGGTGATACGGAGGATCCAGGGGGAGATACGGAGGATACAGGGGGAGATACGGAGGATACAGGGGGTGATATGTAGGATCCAGGGTGGGGCGTGGGTGAGGGTCTTCTCCAAGTCACACATCAGTAATTCTTTCGCTGAGGAGATGTGTGACCATAATATTAATATCACACATGTGAGCAGCCGCCGCCGTCTGGATGATGTCAGCGCAGGCAGCGTGTACAGACAGCGTTATCTCTGCCGCCATAAACCGCCAGAACATTAACTGAAATTACCAATCAGCGGCTGCACCGAGCACAGCAATCAGCGCGGCCGCCACACAGGAGAGAACCGCTATGTCCCCGGGACTGTCAAAGCCGCAGTGCAGAAGTCTTCACACCCCACATACATAACCCGGCCAGGCTGGGGGTCCCTGACCTCAGAGAATACGGAGGGTAACTCTCAGCATGTATCACCACATCAGCCCAGGGGGGCACTTACTTTTGGCTTCTGTGCCTCCAGGTCACTAATAAAGCTTAGTAATCTCCAGTCCTGTGATTCTCTATTTCTACATTTTTTAACATCCAGAAACCATGGAGCGTGAGCAATGTATAATAACCCGGCACATCTGGAGGGGGGACACGTCCTCACCGGGGCGAACCGGGGATGTTATGCAGACCAGAAACTAGAGCATGAGATAATCAGATCCAGAAGACCCTGCAGCCAATACTGGGATATGATCATCTCTGAGCGCCACCCGGTGGCCACCAACGAGACTGCAGCCGTGGAGAGGATAGCCCAGAAGAACGTGCTACTCTCCGAATCAGGGCTGGCGGCTCCTAAAATGTATGAGGGAACATGCACCACCTGAGTCTCCCCTGGTCCATTACTACGATACCTCACGGTGATGGCAGGGGCCAGATTAGGGCCGACAGGTAATAAACGGCTAAAGTCATTCCCTGAGTCTCTTGGGGTCGATAGTAAGAAAAAGGAAAAGAACAACCAGGATTCTGGGGTTACTGATATCTTAGGGTACGTGTCCACGATCAGGAATAGTAGCGCTCTGGATGCAGAGTATTTTAACCCTCTGTGTGTAAACTGACCTGGGGTGCAAGGTTTCCAGTGCCAATGTATAAGGCAGCGAAAATATGTCCAAAGCTCTACTATTCCGGATCATGGGCACGACCCCTTACATCCATGTAGAACTGGGCGGTGTCGACATTCAGATTCATTTCTAGCATACCTTCTTTGATACAGGAAAGATATATATCTTGGTACCGTGTTAATCAGTGGATAGAAAAATATGTAGAATTGAGAGTCCTCAGTGCTTGATACCTTTTAATAACTGAAAAGATGGTAACAAATTGCAGCTTTCGAGACTACTGTCACGATATGGTATGAAATATCATATAAGTTTAGTTGCTCTTCAGCTCATGAGGTGGGCTAAACCCCCACTTCACTAGCTGACTCTCCTTGTTTCTCTCTGGGCTACGGACTGTATGCTAGAAGGGGGTTTTATTGCCCTGGGGTCATAAATTCCAGGCTCGGACGAAAGTCCCTCACCCCTCCCACCTGCACTGGCTGGAACTGGAAAAGTGGCTCCAAAATTCATGAAAGATTCTTTGTTTGGTTTTGGTACGATATTATGCACCATGTTTACGGTAAGAACACGAAAATATATATTCGTATTCCCACTCGGTGTATGTACCCATCCCTTGAAACTCGGGCTTCTAACTCCGTCTGGTAAAGAAGTAGGGTTTTCTCTGTAAATATGTATCCCAGATAGGACATATTTGATCTCATTAGAATGCTCACGTTAACCAGAGATGATTGATGGGTTTGTTAGAACTATGACGTGTTTTTTAGTGAAGTTATAGAAATTAGAGAGAATAGTTTAAAGTTTAGGCAGAATGTAGAGAGAGGAGGGTCTGGATAAGCCAGCCTTTCTGTGAGGTCACAGCCTTAATGTTTTAAGTGTCTGGCAGGCTCTGAGGAGTCACTTTCTGCTTGATTTCTTGTCTTCTCCTGGAAGAGCCCTGCACACGTCCAAATGAGCTGGGACGTATGGTTGCCTGTCATGCTTTGAACATGTGAGTGTTGCTTTTTCTCATTTATTCCCTTTATGTTATAATTATCCTTGTACATATTTGCAATTGTCTCATTTGTAACATCTTTACAAAATATTTTTGATAAAGCACTGCCTAATTTTTTATGGGATATAATATTATATGTTAGTTCATTCTCCATGCTCTAAACGTACCCTGTCTCTTGAAGAGAATTACGCTACTACTGTGTTGGGTTAGCTTCGGACCCGTTTAATCGAAGCTGGTGGCAGCATACATTTTGTACTGGGTAGTTGGGTGGCGTTATAGCGACTGCGGCGTTGATAATTATTGATCCTGCCTAAGTGGGAGTAGTTTATCGCATCGCTGCAGCGTGCCCAATAGCCAGTACATAGCAGGCAGCCTTTCTGGCGACTAATTACCCAGGGTGCAGTACCTAATCTGACCTGAGAGTAAGGGGGGCGCCAGAGAGCTGCAAGTGTTAAGTGGAACTGTAAGTGGGATATACATAAATCCCTGCAGTTCGTGGTATATAGAAAAGCAGTGGGATACCTAAAATAAGCCCCTGCTGTAAACTAAGAGGTCAATAGCCTTGTGTGTGTTTTCGCATCACATCGTGGAGTGGAGGGATAACTAAGATAAGCCCCCCTGCACATGTGATAGCCGTCTGTTGGCCTAAAGTCACCTCAATCCGTGACGTAGGGGTGACGGTCACGGTGTGAATCCTGACCCATTGGTGACAGCGGTCAGGGGAATCATGACAACTACACAGGTCTCTTCATCAGGCAGAGACTAAAGCAAATTCTGGAGAATCAAATATTTATGCACAACATAGTATAGAAAAAAACGTCATAGCTAAGACAGGTGACATAAAGCAGAATTATCATGAGTGATAAACAGTTACAGTATGTCAATAAATATTGAACAAGTTGTTAGATAAGGAATGTTTTATTGTCCTCTGATTGGGGTCTGGTTCTGTTGTGATGACCCCACATGGTCTGAGGGGCAAATTCCTTAGTTGATGTAAAAAGACATAAATCCATGCGACACATTCATTCCTGCACTGAGACCGTCAAAGGTCGTCATCAGTTTATATTCCCATATTCTTCTGTCTCTCTGAGATTTGAAGCTACCTTTTAATACAAGTAATTTCATGTCTATAATGTTATGATTGGGGAGACAGAAATGTATTGCCACAGGTAGATCCATTCTTTTTTCTCTTATTGTGTGGCGGTGAGTGTTCATCCTTGTCCTCAGTTTCGGCCCTGTCTCCCCCACCTACAGACCCCCAGTTGGACATTTAGTATATATTCAAACCTCAGAAATACCTCTTTGAATCAAGGTTACCATCCAAGAACAATTGAAAACCAGATTACAAGAGCCACCATAATATCAAGGAATCACCTGCTACATTACAAAGCTAAAGAAGAAAATAACCGGATACCTCTAGCAGTCACCTATAATCCAAATCTGGAGGTGCTAAGGGGAGCTGCACGGAAATGACAACCTTTACTGCAAAAAGATGCCGACTACAATCCATTTTTCCAGACCCCCCCACTACTGTGTTTTAGGCAGCCCCCAAATCTAAGAAGCATCATTGTCAAGAGCTCCCTGTCCTCTCCAACAGCTGCAGGAATCTTTCCTTGCAACCAGAAAAAAATGTAAAACCTGTCCATTTATAATGACCACGGACAAGATAAAGATCCCCAATTCACATCAGGACTACAAGATCCCAGGTACTTTCAGCTGCATCACATCTAATGGGGTGTACTTAATTATTTGTACTAAATGTCCAACTGGGGGTCTGTATGTGGGGGAGACAGGGCAAAAGCTTAGAACAAGAATGAATTCCCACCGCCACACAATAAGAGAAAAAAGAATGGATCTACCTGTGGCAATACATTTTTGTCTCCCGATCATAGCACCACGGACATGAGATTACTTGTATTAAAAGGTAACTTCAAATCTCAGAGAGACAGAAGAATATGGGAATATAAACTGATGATGACCTTTGACACTCTCAGTGCAGGAATGAATGTGTCGCCTGGATTTATATCTTTTTAAATCAACTTAGGAACTAAGGAATTTGCTCCTCAGACAATGTGGGGTCATCACAACAGAACCAGACCCCATTCAGAGGACAATAAAACATTCCTTATCTAACAACTGGTCCAATATTTATGGACATAACAGTTTATCACTCATGATAATTCTGCTTTATGTCACATGTCTTAGAAATGACGCTTTTTTCTGTGATATGTTGTGCATTAATATGTGATTCTTCAGAATTTCTTTTAGTCTATGCCTGATGAAGAGACCCGAGTAGTCTCAAAAGCTGCAATTTGTTACCATCTTTTCAGTTAGCCATTAAAAGGTATCAACTATTGAGGACTCTCAATTCTAAATATTTTAGTATACCTACTGTTATTTTGGGGAAGAGGATAAAAGTGACAAGAGTTCAAATATATGTATTCTTTGTAATACACCACTAGGGGGAGCTCCCTGTATAGAGATACACGATAAGATCCTGTCTGCAGCCACCACTAGGGGGAGCTCCCTGTATACAGAGATACATGATAAGATCCTGTCTGCAGCCACCACTAGGAGGAGCTCCCTGTATACAGAGATACATGATAAGATCCTGTCTGCAGCCACCACTAGGGGGAGCTCCCTGTATACAGAGATACATGATAAGATTCGGTCTGCAGTCACCACTAGGGGGAGCTCCCTGTATACAGAGATACATGATAAGATCCTGTCTGCAGCCACCACTAGGGGGAGCTCCCTGTATACAGAGATACATGATAAGATCCTGTCTGCAGCCACCACTAGGGGGAGCTCCCTGTATACAGAGATACATGATAAGATTCTGTCTGCAGCCACCACTAGGGGGAGCTCCCTGTATACAGAGATACATGATAAGATTCGGTCTGCAGTCACCACTAGGGGGAGCTCCCTGTATACAGAGATACATGATAAGATCCTGTCTGCAGTCACCTCTAGGGGGAGCTCCCTGTACACAGAGATACATGATAAGATTCTGTCTGCAGTCACCACTAGGGGGAGCTCCCTGTATACAGAGATACATGATAAGATCCTGTCTGCAGCCACCACTAGGGGGAGCTCCCTGTATACAGAGATACATGATAAGATCCTGTCTGCAGCCACCACTAGGGGGAGCTCCCTGTATACAGAGATACATGATAAGATCCTGTCTGCAGTCACCACTAGGGGGAGCTCCCTGTATATAGAGATACATGATAAGATTCTGTCTGCAGCCAACACTAGGGGGAGCTCCCTGTATACAGAGATACATGATAAGGTCCTGTCTGCAGCCACCACTAGGGGGAGCTCCCTGCATACAGAGATACATGATAAGATTCTGTCTGCAGCCACCACTAGGGGGAGCTCCCTGTATACAGAGATACATGATAAGATCCTGTCTGCAGCCACCACTAGGGGGAGCTCCCTGTATACAGAGATACATGATAAGATCCTGTCTGCAGCCACCACTAGGGGGAGCTCCCTGTATACAGAGATACATGATAAGATCCTGTCTGCAGCCACCACTAGGGGGAGCTCCCTGTATACAGAAATACATGATAAGATTCTGTCTGCAGCCACCACTAGTGGGAGCTCCCTGTATACAGAGATACATGATAAGATCCTGTCTGCACCCACCATTAGGGGGAGCTCCCTGTATACAGGGATACATGATAAGATCCTGTCTGCAGCCACCACTAGGGGGAGCTCTCTGTATACAGGGATACATGATAAGATCCTGTCTGCAGCCACCACTAGGGGGAGCTACCTGTATACAGGGATACATGATAAGATCCTGTCCCCAGCCACCACTAGGGGGAGCTCCCTGTATACAGAGATACATGATAAGATCCTGTCTGCAGCCACCACTAGGGGGAGCTACCTGTATACAGGGATACATGATAAGATCCTGTCTGCACCCACCACTAGGGGGAGCTACCTGTATACAGAGATACATGATAAGATCCTGTCTGCAGTCACCACTAGGGGGAGCTCCCTGTATACAGAGATACATGATAAGATTCTGTCTGCAGCCACCACTAGGGGGAGCTCCCTGTATACAGAGATACATGATAAGATCCTGTCTGCAGCCACCACTAGGGGGAGCTCCCTGTATACAGAGATACATGATAAGATCCTGTCTGCAGCCACCACTAGGGGGAGCTCCCTGTATACAGAGATACATGATAAGATTCTGTCTGCAGTTACCACTAGGGGGAGCTCTCTGTATATAGAGATACATGATAAAATCCTGTCTGCAGCCACCACTAGGGGGAGCTCCCTGTATACAGAGATACATGATAAGATCCTGTCTGCAGTCACCACTAGGGGGAGCTCCCTGTATACAGAGATACATGATAAGATCCTGTCTGCAGCCACCACTAGGGGGAGCTCCCTGTATACAGAGATACATGATAAGATCCTGTCTGCAGTCACCACTAGGGGGAGCTCCCTGTATACAGAGATACAGGATAAGATCCTGTCTACAGCCACCACTAGGGGGAGCTCCCTGTATACAGAGATACATGATAAGATCCTGTCTGCAGCCACCACTAGGGTGAGCTCCCTATATACAGAGATACATGATAAGATCCTGTCTGCAGTTACCACTAGGGGGAGCTCCCTGTATACAGAGATACATGATAAGATCCTGTCTGCAGTTACCACTAGGGGGAGCTCCCTGTATACAGAGATACATGATAAGATCCTGTCTGCAGTCACCACTAGGGGGAGCTCCCTATATACAGAGATACATGATAAGATCCTGTCTGCAGCCACCACTAGGGGGAGCTCCCTGTATACAGAGATACATGATAAGATCCTGTCTGCAGACACCACTAGGGGGAGCTACCTGTATACAGAGATACAGTCATGGCCAAAAGTATTGACACCCCTGCAATTCTGTCAGATAATACTCAGCTTCTTCCTGAAAATGATTGCAATCACACATTACTTGGTATTATTATCTTCATTTAATTTGTCTTAAATAAAAAAACACAAAAGAGAATGAAGCAAAACATTGATCATTTCACACAAAACTCCAAAAATGGGCCGGACAAAAGTATTAGCACCCTCAGCCTAATATTTGGTTGCACAACCTTTAGTCAAAATAACTGCGACCAACCGCTTCCGGTAACCATCAATGAATTTCTTACAATGCTCTGCTGGAATTTTAGACCATTCTTCTTTGGCAAACTGCTCCAGGTCCCTGATATTTGAAGGCGCCTTCTCCAAACTGCCATTTTTAGATCTCTCCACAGGTGTTCTATGGGATTCAGGTCTGGACTCATTGCTGGCCACCTTAGAAGTCTCCAGTGATTTCTCTCAAACCATTTTCTAGTGCTTTTTGAAGTGTGTTTTGGGTCATTGTCCTGCTGGAAGACCCATGACCTCTGAGGGAGACCCAGCTTTCTCACAATGGGCCCTGCATTATGCTGAAACATTTGTTGGTAGTCTTCAGACTTCATAATGCAATGCACACGGTCAAGCAGTCCAGTGCCAGAGGCAGCAAAGCAACCCCAAAACATCAGGGAACCTCCGCCATGTTTGACTGTAGGGACCCTGTTCTTTTCTTTGAATGCCTCTTTTTTTCTCCTGTAAACTCTATGTTGATGCCTTTGCCCAAAAAGCTCTACTTTTGTCTCATCTGACCAGCGAACATTCTTCCAAAACGTTTTAGGCTTTTTCAGGTAAGTTTTAGCAAACTCCAGCCTGGCTTTTTTATGTCTCGGGGTAAGAAGTGGGGTCTTCCTGGGTCTCCTACCATACAGTCCCTTTTCATTCAGACGCCGACGGATAGTACGGGTTGACACTGTTGTACCCTCGGACTGCTGGGCAGCTTGAACTTGTTTGGATGTTAGTCGAGGTTCTTTATCCAACATCCGCACAATCTTGCATTGAAATCTCTTGTCAATTTTTCTTTTCCGTCCACATCTAGAGAGGTTAGCCACAGTGCCATGGGCTTTACACTTCTTGATGACACTGCGCACGGTAGACACAGGAACATTCAGGTCTTTGGAGATGGACTTGTAGCCTTGAGATTGCTCATGCTTCCTCACAATTTGGTTTCTCAAGTCCTCAGACAGTTCTTTGGTCTTCTTTCTTTTCTCCATGCTCAATGTGGTCACACAAGGACACAGGACAGAGGTTGAGTCAACTTTAATCCAAGTCAACTGGCTGCAAGTGTGATTTAGTTATTGCCAACACCTGTTAGGTGCCACAGGTAAGTTACAGGTGCTGTTAATTACACAAATTAGAGAAGCATCACATGATTTTTCAAACGGTGCCAAAACTTTTGTCCACCCCCTTTTTTATGTTTGGTGTGGAATTATATCCAATTTGGCTTTAGGACAATTCTTTTTGTGTTTTTTCATTTAAGATAAATTAAATGAAGATAATAATACTAAATAATTTGTGTTTGCAATCATTTTCAGGAAGAAAATAAGTATTATCTGACAGAATTGCAGGGGTGTCAATACTTTTGGCCATGACTGTACATGATAAGATCCTGTCTGCAGCCACCACTAGGGGGAGCTCCCTGTATACAGAGATACATGATAAGATCCTATCTACAGTCACCACTAGGGGGAGCTCCCTGTATACAGAGATACATGATAAGATCCTGTCTGCAGCCACCACTAGGGGGAGCTCCCTGTATACAGAGATACATGATAAGATCCTGTCTGCAGCCACCACTAGGGGGAGCTCCCTGTATACAGAGATACATGATAAGATCCTGTCTGCAGCCACCACTAGGGGGAGCTCCCTGTATACAGAGATACATGATAAGATCCTGTCTGCAGCCACCACTAGGGGGAGCTCCCTGTATACAGAGATACATGATAAGATCCTGTCTGCAGTCACCACTAGAGGGAGCTCCCTGTATACAGATATACATGATAAGATCCTGTCTGCAGCCACCACTAGGGGGAGCTCCCTGTATACAGAGATACATGATAAGATCCTGTCTGCAGCCACCACTAGGGGGAGCTCCCTGTATACAGAGATACATGATAAGATCCTGTCTGCAGCCACCACTAGGGGGAGCTCCCTGTATACAGAGATACATGATAAGATCCTGTCTGCAGCCACCACTAGGGGGAGCTCCCTGTATACAGAGATACATGATAAGATTCTGTCTGCAGCCATCACTAGGGGGAGCTCCCTGTATACAGAGATACATGATAACATCCTGTCTGCAGCCACCACTAGGGGGAGCTCCCTGCACACAGAGATACATGATAACATCCTGTCTGCGGCCACCACTAGGGGGAGCTCCCTGTATACAGAGATACATGATAAGATCCTGTCTGCAGCCACCACTAGGGGGAGCTCCCTGTATACAGAGATACATGATAAGATCCTGTCTGCAGCCACCACTAGGGGGAGCTCCCTGTACACAGAGATACATGATAAGATCCTGTCTGCAGCCTCCACTAGGGGGAGCTCCCTGTATACAGAGATACATGATAAGATTCTGTCTGCAGTGACCACTAGGGGGAGTTCCCTGTATACAGAGATACATGATAAGATTCTGTCTGCAGTGACCACTAGGGGGAGTTCCCTGTATACAGAGATACATGATAAGATCCTGTCTGCAGCCACCACTAGGGGGAGCTCCCTGTATACAGAGATACATGATAAGATCCTGTCTGCAGCCATCACTAGGGGGAGCTCCCTGTATACAGAGATACATGATAAGATCCTGTCTGCAGCCACCACTAGGGGGAGCTCCCTGTATACAGAGATACATGATAACATCCTGTCTGCAGCCACCACTAGGGGGAGCTCCCTGTATACAGAGATACATGATAAGATCCTGTCTGCAGCCACCACTAGGGGGAGCTCCCTGTATACAGAGATACATGATAAGATCCTGTCTGCAGCCTCCACTAGGGGGAGCTCCCTGTATACAGAGATACATGATAAGATTCTGTCTGCAGCCACCACTAGGGGGAGCTCCCTGCACACAGAGACACATGATAAGATCATGTCTGCAGCCACCACTAGGGGGAGCTCCCTGTATACAGAGATACATGATAAGATCCTGTCTGCAGCCACCACTAGGGGGAGCTCCCTGCACACAGAGATACATGATAAGATCCTGTCTGCAGTCACCACTAGGGGGAGCTCCCTGTATACAGAGATACATGATAAGATCCTGTCTGCAGCCACCACTAGGGGGAGCTCCCTGTATACATAGATACATGATAAGATCCTGTCTGCAGCCACCCCTACATGATAAGATCCTGTCTGCAGTCACCACTAGGGGGAGCTCCCTGTATACAGAGATACATGATAAGATCCTGTCTGCAGTCACCACTAGGGGGAGCTCCCTGTATACAGAGATACATGATAAGATCCTGTCTGCAGCCACCACTAGGGGGAGCTCCCTGTATACAGAGATACATGATAAGATCCTGTCTGCAGTCACCACTAGGGGGAGCTCCCTGTATACAGAGATACATGATAAGATCCTGTCTGCAGCCACCACTAGGTGGAGCTCCCTGTATACAGAGATACATGATAAGATCCTGTCTGCAGCCTCCACTAGGTGGAGCTCCCTGTATACAGAGATACATGATAAGATCCAGTCTGCAGCCACCACTAGGGGGAGCTCCCTGTATACAGAGATACATGATAAGATCCTGTCTGCAGCCTCCACTAGGGGGAGCTCACTGTATACAGAGATATATGATAGGATCCTGTCTGCAGCCACCACTAGGGGGAGCTCCCTGTATACAGAGATACATGATAAGATCCTGTCTGCAGCCTCCACTAGGGGGAGCTCCCTGTATACAGAGATACATGATAAGATCCTGTCTGCAGCCACCACTAGGTGGAGCTCCCTGTATACAGAGATACATGATAAGATCCTGTCTGCAGCCTCCACTAGGGGGAGCTCCCTGTATACAGAGATACATGATAAGATCCAGTCTGCAGCCACCACTAGGGGGAGCTCCCTGTATACAGAGATACATGATAAGATCCAGTCTGCAGCCACCACTAGGGGGAGCTCCCTGTATACAGAGATACATGATAAGATCCTGTCTGCAGCCACCACTAGGGGGAGCTCCCTGTATACAGAGATACATGATAAGATCCTGTCTGCAGCCTCCACTAGGGGGAGCTCCCTGTATACAGAGATACATGATAAGATCCTGTCTGCAGCCACCACTAGGGGGAGCTCCCTGTATACAGAGATACATGATAAGATCCTGTCTGCAGCCTCCACTAGGGGGAGCTCCCTGTATACAGAGATACATGATAAGATCCTGTCTGCAGCCTCCACTAGGGGGAGCTCCCTGTATACAGAGATACATGATAGGATCCTGTCTGCAGCCACCACTAGGGGGAGCTCCCTGTATACAGAGATACATGATAAGATCCTGTCTGCAGTCACCACTAGGGGGAGCTCCCTGTATACAGAGATACATGATAGGATCCTGTCTGCAGCCACCACTAGGGGGAGCTCCCTGTATACAGAGATACATGATAAGATCCTGTCTGCAGTCACCACTAGGGGGAGCTCCCTGTATACAGAGATACATGATAAGATCCTGTCTGCAGCCTCCACTAGGGGGAGCTCCCTGTATACAGAGATACATGATAAGATCCTGTCTGCAGCCACCACTAGGGGGAGCTCCCTGTATACAGAGATACATGATAAGATCCTGTCTGCAGCCACCACTAGGGGGAGCTCCCTGTATACAGAGATACATGATAAGATCCTGTCTGCAGTCACCACTAGGGGGAGCTCCCTGTATACAGAGATACATGATAAGATCCTGTCTGCAGCCACCACTAGGGGGAGCTCCCTGTATACAGAGATACATGATAAGATCCTGTCTGCAGTCACCACTAGGGGGAGCTCCCTGTATACAGAGATACATGATAAGATCCTGTCTGCAGTCACCACTAGGGGGAGCTCCCTGTATACAGAGATACATGATAAGATCCTGTCTGCAGCCACCACTAGGGGGAGCTCCCTGTATACAGAGATACATGATAAGATCCTGTCTGCAGTCACCACTAGGGGGAGCTCCCTGTATACAGAGATACATGATAAGATCCTGTCTGCAGTCACCACTAGGGGGAGCTCCCTGTATACAGAGATACATGATAAGATCCTGTCTGCAGCCTCCACTAGGGGGAGCTCCCTGTAACCAGTAATATGTGATGAGATTCTGCCTGCAGCAGGAGCGCCCCCTGTTGGCGACAGCTTGATGTCCTGTCAATGGCTATGGGGAGGTGTCTGGATTCTAGACCAGAGAGGGGTCCCACAGATGGGTGGAAGATGAGGGGGTCTCTCGCCCTGATGAGATCAGTGTCACACCGTGTTCTGGTGTTTGTCAGCAGGTACACGGTCCGCCCATGGTGACTGCATGGTGACTGCATGGGGTGACGGGCTCTCACCTGCCACACGGGGTCGGTGTGTTTCCCAGACTTTGCGGAGCTCATGCACTTCGGCTGCGGGGAGTCAGACTTCAGGTTGAAGATTGCCACGTTCCCATCATAGAAGCCGGCGGCCACCAGGTAGGGGTGATCCTTGTGGAAGTCCAGGCACATGATGCCGCTGTCCGTACTGAAGATGTACTCGGGGTACGAGGGGTTCTTTAGGGAGTAGAGGAGCAGCAGCCCCCGGGTCTGCTTCATGAAGTCGTCTGTAGGGACAGCGAAGAGAATGATTGGAGGAGACAAGAGATATGGGCGGGGCTAATACAGAGCTAACTCTATAAACCACACCCCTGAGGACTGGCAGCTTAGTTCAGACCTCTAGTAGCGCCCCCACACCAGTGCAAGGAGCAGCGCCCCCACATCAGTGCCAGGCAGAGCGCCCCCACACCAGTGCAAGGAGCAGCGCCCCCACATCAGTGCCAGGCAGAGCGCCCCCAAACCAGTGCCAGGCAGAGCACCCCCAAACCAGTGCAAGGAGCAGCACCCCCACATCAGTGCCAGGCAGAGGCCCCCAAACCAGTGCCAGGCAGAGCACCCCCAAACCAGTGCAAGGAGCAGCACCCCCACATCAGTGCCAGGCAGAGGCCCCCAAACCAGTGCCAGGCAGAGCACCCCCAAACCAGTGCAAGGAGCAGCACCCCCACATCAGTGCCAGGCAGAGCGCCCCCAAACTAGTGCCAGGCAGAGCGCCCCCAAACCAGTGCAAGGAGCAGCGCCCCCACATCAGTGCCAGGCAGAGCGCCCCCACATCAGTGCCAGGCAGAGCGCCCACACACCAGTGCCAGGCAGAGCGCCCACACACCAGTGCCAGGCAGAGCGCCCACACACCAGTGCCAGGCAGAGCGCCCACACACCAGTGCCAGGCAGAGCGCCCACACACCAGTGCCAGGCAGAGCGCCCCCACACCAGTGCAAGGAGCAGCGCCCCCACATCAGTGCCAGGCAGAGCGCCCCCACATCAGTGCCAGGCAGAGCGCCCCCACACCAGTGCAAGGAGCAGCGCCCCCACATCAGTGCCAGGCAGAGCGCCCCCACATCAGTGCCAGGCAGAGCGCCCCCACACCAGTGCCAGGCAGAGCGCCCCCACACCAGTGCCAGGCAGAGCACCCCCACACCAGTGCCAGGCAGAGCGCCCCCAAACCAGTGCCAGGCAGAGCGCCCCCACACCAGTGCAAGGCAGAGCGCCCCCACACCAGTGCAAGGCAGAGCGCCCCCACACCAGTGCAAGGCAGAGCGCCCCCACACCAGTGCAAGGCAGAGCGCCCCCACACCAGTGCAAGGCAGAGCGCCCCCACACCAGTGCCAGGCAGAGCGCCCCCACACCAGTGCCAGGCAGAGCACCCCCACACCAGTGCCAGGCAGAGCGCCCCCACACCAGTGCAAGGCAGAGCGCCCCCACACCAGTGCAAGGCAGAGCGCCCCCACACCAGTGCAAGGCAGAGCGCCCCCACACCAGTGCAAGGCAGAGCGCCCCCACACCAGGGCCAGGCAGAGCGCCCCCACACCAGGGCCAGGCAGAGCGCCCCCACACCAGTGCCAGGAGGAGCGCCCCCACACCAGTGCCAGGAGGAGCGCCCCCACACCAGTGCCAGGAGGAGCGCCCCACACCAGTGCCAGGAGGAGCGCCCCCACACCAGTGCCAGGAGGAGCGCCCCCACACCAGTGCCAGGAGGAGCGCCCCCACACCAGTGCCAGGAGGAGCGCCCCCACACCAGTGCCAGGAGGAGCGCCCCACACCAGTGCCAGGCAGAGACCCCCACACCAGGGCCAAGCAGAGTGCCCCACACCAGTGCCAGGAGGAGCGCCCCCACACAAGGGCAGACAGAGCTGAACCAGCTGTCGACCTCTATGCTGCACCCGCTACCGATCTCTACTCTGCACCCGCTGCCGATCTCTACTCTGCACCCGCTGCCGATCTCTACTCTGCACCCGCTGCCGATCTCTACTCTGCACCCGCTGCCGATCTCTACTCTGCACCCGCTGCCGATCTCTACTCTGCACCCGCTGCCGATCTCTAATCTGCACCCGCTGCCGATCTGTAAATCAGACTGGAAAGACAGCAATGACCCGGGGGGATCGGCCATTACATCAGACAGCAGTGACTGGGGATGGGGGGGATCGGCCATTACATCAGACAGCAGTGACTGGGGGGGATCGGCCATTACATCAGACAGCAGTGACTGGGGATGGGGGGATCGGCCATTACATCAGACAGCAGTGACCCGGGGGGATCGGCCATTACATCAGACAGCAGTGACTGGGGACGGGGGGATCGGCCATTACATCAGACAGCAGTGACTGGGGGGGATCGGCCATTACATCAGACAGCAGTGACTCGGGGGGATCGGCCATTACATCAGACAGCAGTGACTGGGGATGGGGGGGATCGGCCATTACATCAGACAGCAGTGACTCGGGGGGATCGGCCATTACATCAGACAGCAGTGACTCGGGGGGATCGGCCATTACATCAGACAGCAGTGACTCGGGGGGATCGGCCATTACATCAGACAGCAGTGACTCGGGGGGATCGGCCATTACATCAGACAGCAGTGACTCGGGGGGATCGGCCATTACATCAGACAGCAGTGACTCGGGGGGATCGGCCATTACATCAGACAGCAGTGACTGGGGATGGGGGGATCGGCCATTACATCAGACAGCAGTGACCCGGGGGGATCGGCCATTACATCAGACAGCAGTGACTGGGGACGGGGGGATCGGCCATTACATCAGACAGCAGTGACTGGGGGGGATCGGCCATTACATCAGACAGCAGTGACTCGGGGGGATCGGCCATTACATCAGACAGCAGTGACTGGGGATGGGGGGGATCGGCCATTACATCAGACAGCAGTGACTCGGGGGGATCGGCCATTACATCAGACAGCAGTGACTCGGGGGGATCGGCCATTACATCAGACAGCAGTGACTCGGGGGGGATCGGCCATTACATCAGACAGCAGTGACTCGGGGGGATCAGCCATTACATCAGACAGCAGTGACTCGGGGGGATCGGCCATTACATCAGACAGCAGTGACTGGAGATGGGGGAGATCGGCCATTACATCAGACAGCAGTGACTCGGGGGGATCGGCCATTACATCAGACAGCAGTGACTCGGGGGATCGGCCATTACATCAGACAGCAGTGACTGGGGATGGGGGGGATCGGCCATTACATCAGACAGCAGTGACTGGGGGGGATCGGCCATTACATCAGACAGCAGTGACTGGGGATGGGGGGATCGGCCATTACATCAGACAGCAGTGACTGGGGGGATCGGCCATTACATCAGACAGCAGTGACTGGGGATGGGGGGATCAGCCATTACATCAGACAGCAGTGACTGGGGGGGATCGGCCATTACATCAGACAGCAGTGACTGGGGGGGGGATCGGCCATTACATCAGACAGCAGTGACTGGGGGGGGATCGGCCATTACATCAGACAGCAGTGACTGGGGGGGGATCGGCCATTACATCAGACGGCAGTGACTGGGGATGGGGGGGATCGGCCATTACATCAGACAGCAGTGACTGGGGGGGGGATCGGCCATTACATCAGACAGCAGTGACTGGGGGGATCGGCCATTACATCAGACAGCAGTGATTGGGGATGGGGGGATCGGCCATTACATCAGACAGCAGTGACTGGGGGGATCGCCCATTACATCAGACAGCAGTGACTGGGGGGGGATCGGCCATTACATCAGACAGCAGTGACTGGGGGGGATCGGCCATTACATCAGACAGCAGTGACTGGGGGGATCGGCCATTACATCAGACAGCAGTGATTGGGGATGGGGGGATCGGCCATTACATCAGACAGCAGTGATTGGGGATGGGGGGATCGGCCATTACATCAGACAGCAGTGACTGGGGATGGGGGGGGGATCGGCCATTACATCAGACAGCAGTGACTGGGGGGGATCGGCCATTACATCAGACAGCAGTGACTGGGGGGGATCGGCCATTACATCAGACAGCAGTGACTGGGGGGGATCAGCCATTACATCAGACAGCAGTGACTGGGGGGGATCGGCCATTACATCAGACAGCAGTGACTGGGGATGAAGGGGATCGGCCATTACATCAGACAGCAGTGACTGGGGATGGGGGGATCGGCCATTACATCAGACAGCAGTGACTGGGGATGGGGGGGATCGGCCATTACATCAGACAGCAGTGACTCGGGGGGATCGGCCATTACATCAGACAGCAGTGACTCGGGGGGATCGGCCATTACATCAGACAGCAGTGACTCGGGGGGATCGGCCATTACATCAGACAGCAGTGACTGGGGATGGGGGGGATCGGCCATTACATCAGACAGCAGTGATTGGGGGGATCGGCCATTACATCAGACAGCAGTGACTGGGGGGATCGGCCATTACATCAGACAGCAGTGACTGGGGATGGGGGGATCGGCCATTACATCAGACAGCAGTGACTGGGGGGGATCGGCCATTACATCAGACAGCAGTGACTGGGGGGGGGATCGGCCATCACATCAGACAGCAGTGACTGGGGGGGATCGGCCACTACATCAGACAGCAGTGACTGGGGATTGGGGGGATCGGCCATTACATCAGGCAGCAGTGACTCGGGGGAATCTGTTGTGAATTCCGCTCTTGGGCTCCCTCCGGTGGTTGTGAGTGGCACTTTTGTGGGTTCTGCTCTTGGGCTCCCTCTTGTGGTTTCAAGTGGTATGGCTGCTCCTTGGATTTAGCTGTCAGCAGCTGCTTCTACTGATTGTCTTTTCTGCTCGGCTATTTATGCCTGGCTCTTTCCTTCAGCCAGTGCCACGTGTAAATGGTTCCTGGTTGGATTCACATTTCTTTGGATTTCCCAGTTATCCTGACCAGTTCAGCAAAGCTAAGTTCTTGCTTGCTCTTTTCTGTCCACAGATTGTGGACTTATCCGTTCTGTGCTTTCTATGTTTGTCCAGCTTATCAGTATGAATTAACTCTGTGTTGCTGGAAGCTCTGGGAAGCAGATTTACCCTCCACACCTTTAGTCAGGTGTGGAGATTTTTGTAATCTCTGCGTGGATTTTTGTAGTGTTTTATACTGACCGTACAGTATTCCATCCTGTCCTATCTTTCTAGCTAGACTGGCCTCCTGTGCTCATCCTGGTTTCATTCTGTGTATGTCCTTTCCCTCTCCACTCACAGTCATTATTTGTGGGGGGCTAATCTATCCTTTGGGGATTTTCTCTGAGGCAAGATAGTTTTCCTGCTTCTATCTTTAGGGGTAGTTAGCTCTTAGGCTGTGACGAGATGCCTAGGGAGAGTTAGGAGCATTCCACGGCTACTTCTAGTGTTGTGTTGAGCTTAGGGACTGTGGTCAGTACAGATACCACTTCCTTCAGAGCTCGTTCCATGTTGCTCCTAAACCACCAGATCATAACAGTACAAGTGGCCCTAAATGAATTAAATGCATCTCAAAAAGAAGGAAAAAATTCTGAGCCATTTTTTTTCTGTGCTCTCTTTTTGTCTTTTTTTTTTCCTCTTGACCTTTGGGTGGTGCAGGATTTGTGCTCTGGCATGGATGTTCAGGGTTTGTTTTCTCGTGTGGATCAACTTGCTGCAAGAGTACAGAGTATCCAAGATTATGTTGTCCAGACTCCGGCTTTGGAGCCTAAAATTCCTACTCCTAATTTGTTTTTTGGAGACAGATCCAAGTTTTTGAACTTTAAAAATAACTGCAAATTGTTTTTTGCTTTGAAACCCCGTTCTTCTGGCGATCCCATTCAGCAAGCAAAAATCATCATATCCTTGCTGCGTGGTGACCCTCAGGACTGGGCATTCTCCCTTGAATCAGGGGATCCGGCATTGCTGAATGTAGACGCATTTTTTTAAGCGCTCGGATTATTGTATGATGAACCTAACTCTGTGGATCATGCAGAAAAAACCCTGTGGGCCTTGTGTCAAGGTCAGGAAGCGGCAGAATTATACTGCCAGAAATTTAGGAAATGGTCTGTGCTCACTAAATGGAATGAGGATGCTCTGGCTGCTATTTTCAGAAAGGGTCTTTCTGAAGCCCTTAAAGATGTTATGGTGGGCTTCCCTACGCCTGCTGGTTTGAGCGAGTCTATGTCTCTAGCCATTCAGATTGATCGGCGTTTGCGTGAGCGCAAAGCTGTGCACCATATTATTATTATTATTATTATTTATTATTATAGCGCCATTTATTCCATGGCGCTTTACATGTGAGGAGGGGTATACATAATAAACAAGTACAATAATCTTGAACAATACAAGTCACAACTGGTACAGGAGGAGAGAGGACCCTGCCCGCGAGGGCTCACAATCTACAAGGGATGGGTGAGGATACAGTAGGTAGGGAGTGGCAGTATACCATATGGCAGTGTCCTCTGAGCAGAGTCCTGAGCCTATGCAATGTGATAGGATTTTGACTAAAATAGGACGGCAGGAATTCAGACGTCAGAATAGACTGTGTTTTTACTGTGGTGATTCTGCTCATGTTATTTCTGATTGCCCTAAACGTACTAGGAGGGTCGCTGGGTCTGTTACCATTAGTACTGTACAGCCTAAATTTCTTTTATCTGTGACCCTGATTTGCTCATTGTCGTCCTTTTCTGTCATGGCATTTGTGGATTCAGGCACTGCCCTGAACCTAATGGACTTAGAATTCGCCAGGCGCTGTGGTTTTTCCTTGCAGCCTTTACAGAGCCCTATTCCTTTGAGGGGCATTGATGCTACACCATTGGTCAAGGAAAAACCTCAGTACTGGACGCAGATGACCATGTACATGGCTCCTGCACATCAGGAAAATTGCCGTTTTCTGGTGTTGCATAACCTGCATGATGTTGTTGTACTGGGTTTTCCATGGTTACAGGAACATAATCTGGTGCTGGATTGGAAAACTATGTCGGTGACTAGTTGGGGGTTGTCAAGGGGTACATAGTGACGTTCCTGTGATGTCAATTTCCTCTTCCCCCTCTTCTGAGGTCCCTGAGTTTTTGTCGGATTTCCAGGATGTATTTGATGAGCCCAAGTCCAGTTCCCTCCCTCCGCACAGGGACTGTGATTGTGCTATTAATTTGATTCCTGGTTGCAAGTTCCCTAAGGGCCGACTTTTCAATGTCTGTGCCAGAGCATGCCGCCATGCGGAGTTATGTTAAGGAGTCTTTGGAGAAGGGGCATATTTGGCCCTCTTCGTCACCATTGGGAGCGGGTTTCTTTTTTGTTGCTAAGAAGGATGGCTCCTTGAGACCCTGTATTGATTATCGTCTTCTTAATAAGATCACGGTCAAATTCCAATACCCCTTGCCTTTGCTTACTGATTTGTTTGCTCAGATTAAGGGGGCTAGTTGGTTTACTAAGATTGACCTCCGAGGGGCATATAATCTTGTTCGTATTAAACAGGGTGACGAATGGAAAACTGCATTTAATACGCCCGAAGGCCATTTTGAATACCTTGTGATGCCATTTGGGCTCTCTAATGCTCCATCTGTGTTCCAGTCCTTCATGCATGATATTTTCCGCAATTATCTTGACAAATTCATGGTCGTATATTTGGATGATATTTTGATTTTTTCCGATGATTGGGAGTCTCATGTGAAGCAGGTCAGGATGGTGTTCCAGATTCTTCGTGATAATGCTTTGTTTGTGAAGGGGTCTAAGTGCCTATTCGGAGTTCAGAAGGTCTCTTTTTTGGGTTTTATTTTTTCTCCCTCGTCTATAGAAATGGATCCTGTTAAGGTCCAAGCTATTCATGACTGGATTCAACCCACATCTGTGAAGGGCCTTCAAAAATTTTTGGGCTTTGCTAATTTCTATCGCCGTTTCATTGCCAACTTTTCCAGTGTGGTTAAGCCCCTTACTGATTTGACGAAGAAAGGCGCTGATGTGACGAATTGGTCCTCTGCGGCTGTTGAGGCCTTTCGGGAGCTTAAACGCCGATTTACTTCTGCCCCTGTGTTGCGTCAGCCGGATGTTTCTCTTCCTTTTCAGGTTGAGGTTGACGCTTCTGAGATTGGGGCAGGGGCCGTTTTGTCTCAGAGGGATTCTGATGGTTCTTTGATGAAACCGTGTGCTTTTTTTTCCAGAAAGTTTTCGCCTGCGGAACGCAATTATGATGTCGGCAATCGGGAGTTGTTGGCTATGAAGTGGGCGTTTGAGGAGTGGCGACATTGGCTTGAGGGAGCTAAGCACCGCGTTGTGGTCCTGACTGATCATAAGAATCTGATTTACCTCGAGTCGGCCAAGCGGCTGAATCCTAGACAGGCTCGATGGTCCCTGTTTTTCTCCCGTTTTGATTTTGTGGTCTCGTATCTTCCGGGATCTAAGAATGTTAAGGCTGATGCCCTCTCTAGGAGTTTTTTGCCTGATTCTCCTGGAGTCCTTGAGCCGTTTGGCATTCTTAAGGAAGGGGTGATTCTTTCTGCCATCTCCCCTGATTTGCGGCGGGTGCTTCAGGAATTTCAGGCTGATAGGCCTGACCGCTGTCCTGTGGGGAAGCTGTTTGTTCCTGATGGATGGACAAGTAAGGTGATTTCTGAGGTTCATTGTTCAGTGTTGGCTGGTCATCCTGGGATTTTTGGTACCAGAGATTTGGTTGCTAGGTCCTTTTGGTGGCCTTCCTTGTCGCGCGATGTGCGTGCTTTTGTGCAGTCCTGTGGGACTTGAGCCCGAGCCAAGCCTTGCTGTTCCCGCGCTAGTGGGTTGCTTTTGCCTTTGCCGGTCCCTGAGAGGCCCTGGACGCATATTTCCATGGATTTTATTTCGGATCTTCCTGTTTCCCAGAAGATGTCTGTTATCTGGGTTGTTTGTGACCGGTTCTCTAAAATGGTCCATCTGGTACCTTTGCCTAAGTTGCCTTCCTCCTCAGATCTGGTTCCATTGTTTTTTTCAGCATGTGGTTCGTTTGCATGGCATTCTGGAGAATATTGTGTCTGACAGAGGTTTTCAGTTTGTTCTAGGTTTTGGCGGGCCTTTTGTGCTAGGATGGGCATTGATTTGTCTTTTTCTTCGGCGTTTCATCCTCAGACTAATGGCCAAACTGAGCGAACTAATCAGACCTTGGAGACCTATTTGAGATGCTTTGTGTCTGCTGATCAGGATGATTGGGTGTCTTTCTTGCCGTTGGCCGAGTTTGCCCTTAATAATCGGGCTAGTTCGGCTACTTTGGTTTCACCTTTCTTTTGTAATTTTGGTTTTCATCCTCGTTTTTCTTCTGGGCAGGTTGAGCCTTCTGATTGTCCTGGTGTTGATTCTGTGGTGGACAGGCTGCAGCAGATTTGGACTCATGTGGTGGACAATTTGACGTTGTCTCAGGAAAGGGCTCAACGTTTTGCTAACCGCCGTCGGTGTGTTGGTCCCCGGCTTCGTGTGGGGGATTTGGTTTGGTTGTCTTCTTGTCATGTTCCTATGAAGGTTTCTTCCCCTAAGTTTAAGCCTCGGTTTATTGGTCCTTATAAAATTTCTGAAATTATTAGTCCGGTGTCTTTTCGTTTGGCTCTTCCAGCGTCTTTTGCCATTCATAATGTTTTCCATAGATCTTTGTTGCGGAGATATGTGGTGCCCGTTGTTCCCTCGGTTGACCCTCCTGCCCCGGTGTTGGTTGAGGGAGAGTTGGAATATGAGGTTGAGAAGATTTTGGATTCTCGTTTTTCGAGGCGGAGGCTTCAGTATCTTGTCAAGTGGAAGGGTTATGGCCAGGAGGATAATTCTTGGGTTGTTGCCTCCGATGTCCATGCCACCGATTTGGTTCGTGTTTTTCACTTGGCTCGTCCTGATTGGCCTGGGGACTCTGGTGAGGGTTCGGTGACCCCTCCTCAATGGGGGAATGGGGGGGGGGGGGGTACTGTTGTGAATTCCGCTCTTGGGCTCCCTCCGGTGGTTGTGAGTGGCACTTTTGTGGGTTCTGCTCTTGGGCTCTCTCTTGTGGTTTCAAGTGGAATGGCTGCTCCTTGGATTTAGCTGTCAGCAGCTGCTTCTACTGATTGTCTTTTCTGCTCGGCTATTTATGCCTGGCTCTTTCCTTCAGCCAGTGCCACTTGTAAATGGTTCCTGGTTGGATTCACATCTCTTTGGATTTCCCAGTTATCCTGACCAGTTCAGCAAAGCTAAGTTCTTGCTTGCTCTTTTCTGTCCCCAGATTGTGAACTTATCCGTTCTGTGCTTTCTATGTTTGTCCAGCTTATCAGTATGAATTAACTCTGTGTTGCTGGAAGCTCTGGGAAGCAGATTTACCCTCCACACCTTTAGTCAGGTGTGGAGATTTTTGTAATCTGTGCGTGGATTTTTGTAGTGTTTTATACTGACCGCACAGTATTCCATCCTGTCCTATCTTTCTAGCTAGTCTGGCCTCCTGTGTTCATCCTGGTTTCATTCTGTGTATGTCCTTTCCCTCTCCACTCACAGTCATTATTTGTGGGGGGCTAATCTATCCTTTGGGGATTTTCTCTGAGGCAAGATAGTTTTCCTGCTTCTATCTTTAGGGGTAGTTAGCTCTTAGGCTGTGACGAGATGCCTAGGGAGAGTTAGGAGCATTCCACGGCTACTTCTAGTGTTGTGTTGAGCTTAGGGACTGCGGTCAGTACAGATACCACTTCCTTCAGAGCTCGTTCCATGTTGCTCCTAAACCACCAGATCATAACAGGGATCGGCCATTACATCAGACAGCAGTGACTCGGGGGGATCGGCTATTACATCAGACAGCAGTGACTCGGGGGGATCGGCCATTACATCAGACAGCAGTGACTGGGGGGGATCGGCCATTACATCAGACAGCAGTGACTGGGGGGGGATCGGCCATTACATAAGACAGCAGTGACTGGGGGGGATCGGTCATTACATCAGACAGCAGTGACTGGGGATGGGGGGGAGCGGCCATTACATCAGACAGCAGTGACTGGGGATGGGGGGGGGGGATCGGCCATTACATCAGACAGCAGTCTTCTCCTCCTGACTAATGAGGCGCTGATGTGATGACTACATATAATACGTTGATGCTGACAGGATCGGACGAGCCGCCTCTTGGTTCAGTGCTCGATCATCCTCCGCTGTTGGAGAAGTTGTGGGCAGAGTTCTGCATATCCGGGGGGCCGCGGACCAGCGCTCTGCTCCAATGCTGAGAGATGAGGCTGGACGGTGACCCCGACATGAAGCTGCTCCGCACAAGACCCCAACTGTACAGGACTTGTATTACTTATACTCCGCAACTGTGGCCCCTGCTGATACATAATAGGTTAGTGCCCCCACAACAGTGCTGGCCACATCGCCCCCACAACAGTGCTGGCTACATCGCCCCCACAACAGTGCCAGCCAGAGCGCCCCCACAACAGTGCTAGCCAGAGCGCCCCCACAACAGTGCTAGCCAGAGCACCCCCACAACAGTGCCACCAGAGCGCCCCCACAACAGTGCCAGCCAGAGCGCCCCCATAACAGTGCTAGGCAGAGCGCCCCCACAACAGTGCCAGCCAGAACGCTCCCACAACAGTGCTAGCAAGAGCACCCCCACAACAGTGCCACCAGAGCGGTCCCACAACAGTGCCACCAGAGCGCCCCCACAACAGTGCTAGCCAGAGCACCCCCACAACAGTGCCAAAAGAGCACCCCCACAACAGTGCCAGCCACATCGCCCCCATAACAGTGCCGGACAGAGCACCCCGACAACAGTGCCAGCCACATCGCCCCCATAACAGTGCCGGACAGAGCACCCCCACAACAGTGCCAGGCAGAGCATCCCCACAACAGTGCTGGACAGAGCGCCCCCACAACAGTGCCAGGCCATTATACAGAACTCACATGATCCGTGTCCCACAGCAAACAGATCCTTGTACTTGGGGTTCCTGTGAGGAGAGAACAAGGATCAGGTGATAGAAGGGAAAAAAATGCATCATGTGCACAAAACATGCAGAATGCATTTTAAATGATAGGACACATAATGTATGCATTTTTAATGAGTTTTTATAGCGTTTTTACTGCGAAAAAAAACGTGAAAAAACCTGAACGTGTGCACATAGCCTAAAAATAGCTTACATAATCAATCAATGCAGGTTGGCCTCATTCACATCTCTCTGACCTCTGGATGCTGGGTTAAGGCCAGTTGAGAACTATATAAAGAGACTTTTTCTTCTGATAGGTGTGACTCTTCAGGATCTCAGCTTAGGGTACTACGGACCCGGCTGGAAGAACACAGGACTGCTCCATTAACCATCACTGAAACCTCAGAGATGCCTTAAAAAATCCAGGTTGGGACAATCGGGTCACCTGGCCACATACCTCACTGCTCTTTGTTAGTTTCCTAAGCTTGTCGTTACCTCCTCACTGGTGGGGGTATGCGGCACTTGAAGCAGCTCTAATCCCGGCGAGTCAGTGGAAGGGTGAGACTCTGTAATGTGCACCATCTTGGGTATCTGCTGGGACTGTTCTGTGTGCTATTGCATGTTGGTGGTTCAATAAATTATTGCCACAGCCTTACCCTCATCCTGTGTTGTCTGAGTAGTGTTCTGCCCATGGCGAGATAGAGCGGGCGTTCAGTGGGATGAGCCCTGGTCCATGAGGTCTTGCTAAAGACAGCCGGGCTAGTGGACGAGAGCATCCACTGACCCCCGTGTCTCCACAGTGTTGTTTGGAGATCTCCTTGGCCTTCATGGTGTTGGATGGAGATCTCCTTGGCCTTCATGGTGTTGGATGGAGATCTCCTTGGTCTTCATGGTGTTGGATGGAGATCTCCTTGGTCTTCATGGTGTTGGATGGAGATCTCCTTGGTCTTCATGGTGTTGGATGGAGATCTCCTTGGTCTTCATGGTGTTGGATGGAGATCTCCTTGGTCTTCATGGTGTTGGATGGAGATCTCCTTGGTCTTCATGGTGTTGGATGGAGATCTCCTTGGTCTTCATGGTGTTGGATGGAGATCTCCTTGGTCTTCATGGTGTTGGATGGAGATCTCCTTGGTCTTCATGGTGTTGGATGGAGATCTCCTTGGTCTTCATGGTGTTGGATGGAGATCTCCTTGGTCTTCATGGTGTTGGATGGAGATCTCCTTGGTCTTCATGGTGTTGGATGGAGATCTCCTTGGTCTTCATGGTGTTGGATGGAGATCTCCTTGGTCTTCATGGTGTTGGATGGAGATCTCCTTGGTCTTCATGGTGTTGGATGGAGATCTCCTTGGTCTTAATGGCGTTTGGTTAGTGGTGTCTCTTGTTAATGGTGTTGCAGCCTCTGTGGCCTTTCAGAAAAGGTAAAGTGTATATACAGACAAGTGACACTTAGATTGCACACAGGGGGACGTCCTGTCACTAAGCGTGGGACTGATGAAGGGAATTGCCGGCAGCAGAAATGTTTAGGAACTTCATAGAAAAAGGGGTGAATACACATGTACATGACAATGTTTAGTTATTTGATCCCATAAATGTAATTTCTGCCTATATTTTCTCACTTCACCTACTTAGACTATGTAGTGCTGATGCATCACACACAAGTCGGATTCCAAAAATATTTACACAAAGGTTGTAACGAAACAAAATAGGTAAAAAACAAGGGGGTGAAGACTTTTACAATCCACAGTCTATCTATCAATTAGGGAAGAGCAGGAAACGCTCATTTGTTCTTCAGGAATAGGTTCTGCAGCAGCGAGTTCTAAGCGTCATGAATGATCAGATCCGCACAGGGCGCAGACAGACAGACATCGCACTGCACGGACGGCCCGCCACCTCTCCTGACCTGATGTGTTACTATGCAGCTGTCACGCTCAGATCAGGAGAGCCGACGGTCCATCCAAGGATTGCGATGCACGAGAAGAACGGTCGTCTGTCTGCGCCCCTAGTATGATAATCAGGGAGCGGCACATGTCGCTGATCGGCACAATGACAGGTGGCTGTACCACAAATTGCTGACATTCTGCCTTACAGCTTTATGTTAGTTACCACGAATCAGCGTCATGGCCGAATACCCGCTACACAGGGGGTCTCTGCCCCTCCGCTCTCCTGCTACCATAGAAAGTAACACCCGCACTCACCAGCAGAGGGCAGTCACTGCCAGGCGTTTGGCCTTCTCATACTGGAACCTCCAGAGTGGCAGCAGCGTGCCCTCCTGCTCCCGAAACTCGTCCGCCACATCCTCAAAGTACCTGAAGTCTGGACAAGAGAAGGAAGCATGTGAGCGTCCGGCTGTCAGTACATGAGTGTCAGTACATGAGCGTCCATCCGTCAGTACATGAGCGTCCATCCGTCAGTACATGAGCGTCCATCCGTCAGTACATGAGCGTCCATCCGTCAGTACATGAGCGTCCATCTGTCAGTACATGAGCGTCCATCTGTCAGTACATGAGCATACATCTGTCAGTACGACCGTCAGTCCGTCAGTACATGAGCGTCCATCCGTCAGTACATGAGCGTCCATCTGTCAGTACATGAGTGTCAGTACATGAGCGTCCGGCTGTCAGTACACGAGTGTCAGTACATGAGCATCCATCCGTCAGTACATGAGCGTCCATCCGTCAGTACATGAGCATCCATCCGTCAGTACATGAGCATCCATCCGTCAGTACATGAGCGTCCATCCGTCAGTACATGAGCATACATCTATCAGTACACAAGTGTCAGTACATGAGCGTCCATCCGTCAGTACATGACCATACGTCTGTCAGTACATGAGCATACGTCTGTCAGTACATGAGCATACGTCTGTCAGTACATGAACGTCCATCTGTCAGTACATGAGCGTCCATCCGTCAGTACATGAGCGTCCATCCGTCAGTACATGAGTGTCAGTACAGGAGCGTCCATCCGTCAGTACATGAGCGTCCATCTGTCAGTACATGAGCGTCCGGCTGTCAGTACATGAGCATCCATCCGTCAGTACATGAGCGTCCATCCGTCAGTACATGAGCGTCCATCTGTCAGTACATGAGCATACATCTATCAGTACACAAGTGTCAGTACATGAGCGTCCATCCGTCAGTACATGAGCATACGTCTGTCAGTACATGAGCATACGTCTGTCAGTACATGAGCATACGTCTGTCAGTACATGAACGTCCATCTGTCAGTACATGAGCGTCCATCCGTCAGTACATGAGCGTCCATCTGTCAGTACATAAGTGTCAGTACAGGAGCGTCCGTCTGGCCATGAGCATCCATCTGTCAGTACACGAGTGTCAGTACATGAGCGTCCGTCTGTCAGTACACGAGTGTCAGTACATGAGCGTCCGTCTGGCCATGAGCGTCCATCTGTCAGTACACGAGAGTCAGTACAGGAGCCATGAGCATCCATCTGTCACTATGAGAGTGTGAGTACATGAGCATCCATCTGTCAGTACACGAGGGTCAGTACAGGAGCGTCCATCTGTCAGTACACGAGTGTCAGTACATGAGCGTCCATCTGTCAGTACACGAGTGTCAGTACATGAGCGTCCATCTGTCAGTACACGAGTGTCAGTACATGAGCGTCCATCTGTCAGTACACGAGTGTCAGTACATGAGCATCCATCTGTCAGTACACGAGTGTCAGTACAGGAGCGTCCGTCTGGCCATGAGCGTCCATCTGTCAGTACACGAGTGTCAGTACATGAGCATCCATCTGTCAGTACACGAGTGTCAGTACAGGAGCGTCCGTCTGGCCATGAGCGTCCATCTGTCAGTACACGAGTGTCAGTACATGAGCATCCATCTGTCAGTACACGAGTGTCAGTACATGAGCGTCCATTTGTCAGTACACGAGTGTCAGTACAGGAGCGTCCGTCTGGCCATGAGCGTCCATCTGTCAGTACACGAGTGTCAGTACATGAGCGTCCATCTGTCAGTACACGAGTGTCAGTACAGGAGCGTCCGTCTGGCCATGAGCGTCCATCTGTCAGTACACGAGTGTCAGTACATGAGCGTCCATCTGTCAGTACACGAGAGTCAGTACATGAGCGTTCGTCTGTCAGTACCTGAGTGTTAGTACAGGAGCATCCGTCTGGCCATAAGCATCCATCTGTCACTATGATAGTGTCAGTACATGAGCATCCATCTGTCAGTACACGAGTGTCAGTACATGAGCGTCCGTCTGTCAGTACACGAGTGTCAGTACATGAGTGTCCGTCTGTCAGTACACAAGTGTCAGTACATGAGCATCCATCTGTCAGTACACGAGTGTCAGTACATGAGCGTCCATCTGTCAGTACCCGAGTGTCAGTACAGGAGCGTCCGTCTGGCCATGAGCGTCCATCTGTCAGTACAAGAGTGTCAGTACATGAGCGTTCGTCTGTCAGTACCTGAGTGTTAGTACATGAGCGTCCATCTGTCAGTACACGAGTGTCAGTACATGAGCGTCCATCTGTCAGTACACGAGTGTCAGTACATGAGCGTCCATCTGTCAGTACACGAGTGTCAGTACATGAGCGTTCGTCTGTCAGTACCTGAGTGTTAGTACATGAGCGTCCATCTGTCAGTACACGAGTGTCAGTACATGAGCGTCCATCTGTCAGTACACGAGTGTCAGTACATGAGCGTCCATCTGTCAGTACACGAGTGTCAGTACATGAGCGTTCGAATGTCAGTACCTGAGTGTTAGTACAGGAGCGTCCGTCTGGCCATAAGCATCCATCTGTCAGTACGAGCGTACATCCGGCCATGAGCGTCCATCTGTCACTATGATAGTGTCAGTACATGAGCGTCCATCTGTCAGTACACGAGTGTCAGTACATGAGTGTCCGTCTGTCAGTACACGAGTGTCAGTACAGGAGCGTCCGTCTGTCAGTACACGAGTGTCAGTACATGAGTGTCCGTCTGTCAGTACCCGAGTGTCAGTACAGGAGCGTCCATCTGGCCATGAGCGTCCATCTGTCAGTACACGAGTGTCAGTACATGAGAGTCCATCTGTCAGTACACGAGTGTCAGTACATGAGCGTCCATCTGTGAGTACACGAGTGTCAGTACAGGAGCGTCCATCTGGCCATGAGCGTCCATCTGTCAGTATGAGAGTGTCAGTATATGAGCGTCCATCTGTCAGTACACGAGAGTCAGTACAGGAGCGTCCGTCTGGCCATGAGCGTCCATCTGTCAGTACACGAGTGTCAGTACAGGAGCGTCCGTCTGGCCATGAGCGTCCATCTGTCAGTACATGAGTGTCAGTACAGGAGCGTCCATCTGGCCATGAGCGTCCATCTGTCAGTACACGAGTGTCAGTACATGAGCGTCCATCTGTGAGTACACGAGTGTCAGTACAGGAGCGTCCATCTGTCAGTACACGAGTGTCAGTACATGAGCGTCCATCTGTGAGTACACGAGTGTCAGTACATGAGCGTCCATCTGTCAGTACACGAGTGTCAGTACATGAGCGTCCATCTGTCAGTACACGAGTGTCAGTACATGAGCGTCCATCTGTGAGTACACGAGTGTCAGTACAGGAGCGTCCATCTGGCCATGAGCGTCCACCTGTCAGTATGAGAGTGTCAGTACATGAGCGTCCATCTGTCAGTACACGAGAGTCAGTACAGGAGCGTCCATCTGGCCATGAGCGTCCATCTGTCAGTATGAGAGTGTCAGTACATGAGCGTCCGTCTGGCCATGAGCGTCCATCTGTCAGTACATGAGTGTCAGTACAGGAGCGTCCGTCTGGCCATGAGCGTCCATCTGTCAGTACACGAGTGTCAGTACAGGAGCGTCCGTCTGGCCATGAGCGTCCATCTGTCAGTACATGAGTGTCAGTACAGGAGCGTCCGTCTGGCCATGAGCGTCCATCTGTCAGTACACGAGTGTCAGTACATGAGCGTCCGTCTGGCCATGAGCATCCATCTGTCAGTACACGAGAGTCAGTACAGGAGCGTCCATCTGCCACTATAAGAGTGTCAGTACATGAGCGTCCATCTGTCAGTACACGAGTGTCAGTACATAAGTGTCCGTCTGTCAGTACACGAGTGTCAGTACAGGAGCATCCGTCTGGCCCTGAGCGTCCATCTGTCAGTACACGAGTGTCTGTACATGAGCGTCCATCTGTCAGTACACGAGTGTCAGTACATGAGCGTCCGTCTGTCAGTACACGAGTGTCAGTACAGGAGTGTCCGTCTGGCCATGAGCGTCCATCTGTCAGTACACGAGTGTCAGTACAGGAGTGTCCGTCTGGCCATGAGCGTCCGTCTGTCAGTACATGAGTGTCAGTACATAAGCGTCCATCTGTCAGTACACGAGTGTCAGTACATGAGCGTCCGTCTGGCCATGAGCGTCCATCTGTCAGTACACGAGTGTCAGTACAGGAGCGTCCGTCTGGCCATGAGCGTCCATCTGTCAGTACACGAGTGTCAGTACATGAGCATCCATCTGTCAGTACACGAGTGTCAGTACAGGAGCGTCCGTCTGTCAGTACACGAGTGTCAGTACATGAGCGTCCGTCTGTCAGTACACGAGTGTCAGTACATGAGCGTCCGTCTGTCAGTACACGAGTGTCAGTACATGAGCATCCATCTGTCAGTACACGAGTGTCAGTACATAAGCATCCATCTGTCAGTACACGAGTGTCAGTACAGGAGCGTTCGTCTGGCCATGAGGGTCCGTCTGTCAGTACACGAGTGTCAGTACAGGAGCGTCCATCTGTCAGTACACGAGTGTCAGTACAGGAGCGTCCGTCTGTCAGTACACGAGTGTCAGTACAGGAGCGTCCGTCTGGCCATGAGGGTCCGTCTGTCAGTACACGAGTGTCAGTACATGAGCGTCCATCTGTCAGTACACGAGTGCCAGCACATGAGCGTCCGTCTGTCAGTACACGAGTGTCAGTACAGGAGCGTCCGTCTGGCCATGAGCGTCCATCTGTCAGTACACGAGTGTCAGTACATAAGCGTCCATCTGTCAGTACACGAGTGCCAGTACAGGAGCGTCCGTCTGGCCATGAGCGTCCGTCTGTCAGTACACGAGTGCCAGTACATGAGCATCCATCTGTCAGTACACGAGTGTCAGTACATAAGCGTCCATCTGTCAGTACACGAGTGTCAGTACATAAGCGTCCATCTGTCAGTACACGAGTGCCAGTACAGGAGCGTCCGTCTGGCCATGAGCGTCCATCTGTCAGTACACGAGTGCCAGTACAGGAGCGTCCGTCTGTCAGTACACGAGTGCCAGTACTGCTGCTGTTCCCTTCTGTAATTAGGATCCGTAAGTGATGGGGCAGAACCACGAGCACTAATTACTAATAAATGGGATATCCACCAACACAGGAGATTACCAGACACCCCATCTTCTAAACTCTTATGGGGAGTGTTGTGGGCATGCTCTATGACCCGTGCAGAGGTCACTGTACAGGAGGAGGAGGAGGTGAGCTGTGACATCACCAATTATATTCTGATATTTGCGCCCGTGGTTCAGTCTGCGGGGCAGTCGTCAGCTTCCCTCTAAATCCTAGGTCAATTTCTGATGACGCTTCCCTTTAACATATTGTTGCGTTTACTTCATGTTATGAGTAAGGGAAACGTGAGAACTCTCCACATAGGACCAACGTCGCGCTTTGTGTGATGTCATCACTGTGCGGTATACATACATCTCACACTTCTCCCCTCGTGTGATGTCATCACTGTGCGGTATATATACATCTCACACTTCTCACCCCGTGTGATGTCATCACTGTGCAGTATACATACATCTCACACTTCTCCCCTCGTGTGATGTCATCACTGTGCGATATATACATCTCACACTTCTCCCCTCGTGTGATGTCATCACTGTGCGGTATACATACATCTCACACTTCTCACCCCGTGTGATGTCATTACTGTGCGGTATACATACATCTCACACTTCTCCCCTCGTGTGATGTCATCACCGTGCGGTATACATACATCTCACACTTCTCCCCTCGTGTGATGTCATCACTGTGCGGTATATATACATCTCACACTTCTCACCCCGTGTGATGTCATCACTGTGCGGTATACATACATCTCACACTTCTCCCCTCGTGTGATGTCATCACCGTGCGGTATACATACATCTCACACTTCTCCCCTCGTGTGATGTCATCACTGTGCGGTATACATACATCTCACACTTCTCACCCCGTGTGATGTCATCAATGTGCGGTATACATACATCTCACACTTCTCCCCTCGTGTGATGTCATCACTGTGCGGTATACATACATCTCACACTTCTCCCCTCGTGTGATGTCATCACTGTGCGGTATACATACATCTCACACTTCTCCCCTCGTGTGATGTCATCACTGTGCGGTATACATACATCTCACACTTCTCCCCTCGTGTGATGTCATCACCGTGCGGTATATATACATCTCACACTTCTCACCCCGCGTGATGTCATCACTGTGCGGTATACATACATCTCACACTTCTCACCCCGTGTGATGTCATCACTGTGCAGTATACATACATCTCACACTTCTCCCCTCGTGTGATGTCATCACTGTGCGGTATACATACATCTCACACTTCTCCCCTCGTGTGATGTCATCACTGTGCGGTATACATACATCTCACACTTCTCACCCCGTGTGATGTCATCACTGTGCGGTATACATACATCTCACACTTCTCCCCTCGTGTGATGTCATCACTGTGCGGTATACATACATCTCACACTTCTCACCCCGTGTGATGTCATCACTGTGCGGTATACATACATCTCACACTTCTCACCCCGTGTGATGTCATCACTGTGTGGTATACATACTTCTCACCCCGTGAGATGTCATCACTGTGTGGCATACATACTTCTCACCCCGTGTGATGTCATCACTGTGCGGTATACAAACATCTCACACTTCTCCCCTGGTGTGATGTCATCACTGTGCAGTATACAAACATCTCACACTTCTCACCCCGTGTGATGTCATCACCGTGCGGTATACATACATCTCACACTTCTCACCCCGTGTGATGTCATCACTGTGCGGTATACATACATCTCACACTTCTCACCCCGTGTGATGTCATCACCGTGCGGTATACATACATCTCACACTTCTCACCCCGTGTGATGTCATCACTGTGCGGTATACAAACATCTCACACTTCTCACCCCGTGTGATGTCATCACTGTGCAGTATACATACATCTCACACTTCTCACCTCGTGTGATGTCATCACTGTGCGGTATACAAACATCTCACACTTCTCACCTCGTGTGATGTCATCACCGTGCGGTATATATACAGTACAGACCAAAAGTTTGGACACACCTTCTCATTTAAAGATTTTTCTGTATTTTCATGACTATAAAAACTGTACATTCACACTGAAGGCATCAAAACTATGAATTAACATGTCACCAGTAAAGCCCCCCCACACCATCACACCTCCTCCTCCATGCTTCACGGTGGGAACCAGGCATGTAGAGTCCATCCGTTCACCTTTTCTGCGTCGCACAAAGACACGGTGGTTGGAACCAAAGATCTCAAATTTGGACTCATCAGACCAAAGCACAGATTTCCACAGGTCTAATGTCCATTCCTTGTGTTCTTTAGCCCAAACAAGTCTCTTCTGCTTGTTGCCTGTCCTTAGCAGTGGTTTCCTAGCAGCTATTTTACCATGAAGGCCTGCTGCACAAAGTCTCCCCTTAACAGTTGTTGTAGAGATGTGTCTGCTGCTAGAACTCTGTGTGGCATTGACCTGGTCTCTAATCTGAGCTGCTGTTAACCTGCGATTTCTGAGGCTGCTGACTCGAATAAACTTATCCTCAGAAGCAGAGGTGACTCTTGGTCTTCCTTTCCTGGGGCGGTCCTCATGTGAGCCAGTTTCTTTGTAGCGCTTGATGGTTTTTGCCACTGCTCTTGGGGACACTTTCAAAGTTTTCCCAATTTTTCGGACTGACTGACCTTCATTTCTTAAAGTAATGATGGCCACTCATTTTCCTTTACTTAGCTGCCTTTTTCTTGCCATAATACAAATTCTAACAGTCTATTCAGTAGGATTATCAGCTGTGTATCCACCAGACTTCTGCACAACACAACTGATGTTCCCAACCCCATTTATAAGGCAAGAAATCCCACTTATTAAACCTGACAGGGCACACCTGTGAAGTGAAAACCATTCCTGGTGACTACCTCTCGAAGCTCATCAAGAGAATGCCAAGAAAGTGCAAAGCAGTCATCAAAGCAAAATGTGGCTACTTTGAAGAACCTAGAATATAAGACATAATTTCAGTTGTTTCACACTTTTTTGTTAAGTATATAATTCCACATATGTTAATTCATAGTTTTGATGCCTTCAGTGTGAATGTACAATTCTCATAGTCATGAAAATACAGAAAAATCTTTAAATGAGAAGGTGTGTCCAAACTTTTGGTCTGTACTGTACATTTCACACATCTCACCTCGTGTGATGTCATCACTGTGTGGTATACACACTTCTCACCCGTGTGATGTCATCACTGTGTGGTATACACACTTCTCACCCTGTGTGATGTCATCACTGTGTGGTATACACACTTCTCACCCGTGTGATGTCATCACTTCGTGGTATACATACATCTCACACTTCTCACCTTGTGTGACGTCATCGAACGTGTTCTGGTTCACCATCCGCTCCATGATTTTGCTGGATTTCTCCACCTTGCTGATGTCATCGCTCTGCTCCAGTACAAGACATTGAGACGACTCAGTTATATAAGGAGAAGTATGACCCCTGTCCTGTTATGGGGATCCTCGGGGTCTCACCTGAGACTCGGAGGTGGGCACCCTCCGCCTGGACTGGAGCTCATCCTCCTTCTTGGACGCGGGGGCTTTCTGCTTCTCCTTCAGCTTCTCCTGCTTCTGTAGCTCCGCAATGTAAGCATCATAGATCTCCCACTGAAAGATGGAGGCGCGACACTGACACTGTGTGCCCCGGGTACAGCCGGGCACACTGTCTGCACACACACACGTCAGTACCGTGTACCTGATTGGCGGTGCCGGAGAACGTGGCTCGTGGCGGTGGTTCTGTCTGCGATGCTCTTTCCTGGAACAGAACGATGTGGTCACTGCTTGGACCCTTGTGGTGACCGTGTGGTGCCGTGTACGAGGGGGTCTCCTACCCTCCCCCATCAGACATGTCACACATAACCTGACCTTACCCGCTGGGGGTTGTTGTACGTCTGTGACGCTCTCTCGCTGAAGTTGAACTGGTTGGTCAATCTCCGTTCTTTTCTGCTTTTGGTGACAAGTTCCTCACCCTCAGCCCCATCAGCAGCAGCAACAGCGCCCTGAGGATGACGGGACATGTACAAGGTGAACGTGGAGGTTCTGCAGCAGCTGAGGTGTATGATGAGGTTCTACAGCAGTAGAGGCGTATGCTGAGGTTCTGCAGCAGCTGAGGCGTATGCTGAGGTTCTGCAGCAGCTGAGGCGTATGCTGAGGTTCTGCAGTTGCTGAGGTGTATGCTGAGGTTCTGCAGCAGCTGAGGTGTATGCTGAGGTTCTGCAGCAGCTGAGGTGTATGCTGAGGTTCTGCAGCAGCTGAGGTGTATGCTGAGGTTCTGCAGCAGCTGAGGTGTATGCTGAGGTTCTGGAGCAGCTGAGGTGTATGATGAGGTTCTGGAGCAGCTGAGGTGTATGCTGAGGTTCTGAAGCGGCTGAGGAATATGATGAGGTTCTACAGCAGCCTAAGGAGTATAATGAGGTTCTGCAGCAGCTGAGGTGCATGATGAGATTCTGCAGTAGCTGAGGTGTATGCTGAGGTTCTGCAGCAGTTGAGGTGTATGCTGAGGTTCAGAAGCGGCTGAGGTGTATGCTGAGGTTCTGCAGCAGCTGAGGTGTATGCTGAGGTTCTGCAGCTGCTGAGGTGTATGCTGAGGTTCTGCAGCAGCTGAGGTGTATGCTGAGGTTCTGCAGCAGCTGAGGTGTATGCTGAGGTTCTGGAGCAGCTGAGGTGTATGCTGAGGTTCTGGAGCAGCTGAGGTGTATGCTGAGGTTCTGAAGCGGCTGAGGAATATGATGAGGTTCTACAGCAGCTAAGGAGTATAATGAGGTTCTGCAGCAGCTGAGGTGCATGATGAGATTCTGCAGTAGCTGAGGTGTATGCTGAGGTTCTGCAGCAGTTGAGGTGTATGATGAGGTTCAGAAGCGGCTGAGGTGTATGCTGAGGTTCTACAGTAGCTGAGGTGTATGCTGAGGTTCTGCAGCAGCTGAGGTGTATGCTGAGGTTCTGCAGCAGCTGAGGTGTATCAGAGCAGTGGGGTCACCCCCGGGGGGCATATAACCTAATGTATATACAGTACCGCAGGCTCAGCTCTCCCGTCTGCTTCCCTGTCTCCGGTCTCGGGGGCATCACTCGGCCCATTCTCTGTGGGGGGAGGTGCAGGATGAGTTTATACATGTATACATGGCGACAGACCGACCATTGCCAACAGTTATAAACAGACCTGTGGATGACAGACAGGGAGGTGACAGCCGGCATCTTCATGGATGGCCAGACAGTACTCTGTCACCTCACCTGTCCATGACTGTCACTGTGGGTCACTTACCGTCAATGACGCCCATCCTCACCCGCTGTCTCCGCGCCTCGTCTGAGTCTTTATGTAACATGTTCCCGTCCAGCGAGAAGTGAACGGCCAGCTGGTCCACGATGCTGATGGGCTTGTAGGCTCGCTCCTGCACACAACGGAGGAGATAAATGGCGTATATCCTATATATACTGTGTAGAGAGTGGGCTCCAGGCTATACGATACAGCCGCGAGCGCCGGATTATCATACATTCCGGATCACCAGAAAGACATATTTGTACTTTACACTACTCACTTTGAAGCTGTATCTGACGATGTTCTGCGGAGCGTGCGGGTTGTTGGCGGTCAGGATACGTGTGAATTCTTCCTTCAGCTCCTGTAAACAGGAAATATAGAGCTCGGGGTGAATGCGGGCGCCGCACCATCCTGCCGCTGGGCACTGTGCTGTCCTGCAGCCGGGCATATGGGCATCCTGGAACTACGCCGTCCTGCCAACATCACTGAATAATTCACAGAAACATCTTCTGATGAGGGGCCGCAGGGGGCGAGGGGCACGCTGCTCTCTGCTTATAGGAAGGCTTCATACACAGTATACAGGCAGCAAGTACAGCGGAAAAGTGGTGGCATACACAGTGTATAGGTGATGGTATACAGTGTACAGATAGCCCAGCGGAAATACGGTGCTATAGACAGTGGTACCGACGGCAGTGTATACTGAGCACAGGCAGTATACTCCACCTATAGACCTAATAAATGTTTGTGTGTGCTGACAGTAAGTCACATGTCCCCGCAGACAGTCGGCCGCGTGTCCCCGCAGGCAGTCGGCCGCGAGTCCCCGCAGGCAGTCGGCCGCAAGTCCCCGCAGGCAGTCGGACGCGAGTCCCCGCAGGCAGTCGGACGCGAGTCCCCGCAGGCAGTCGGACGCGAGTCCCCGCAGGCAGTCGGACGCGAGTCCCCGCAGGCAGTCGGACGCGAGTCCCCGCAGGCAGTCGGACGCGAGTCCCCGCAGGCAGTCGGACGCGAGTCCCCGCAGGCAGTCGGACGCGAGTCCCCGCAGGCAGTCGGACGCGAGTCCCCGCAGGCAGTCGGACGCGAGTCCCCGCAGGCAGTCGGCCGCGAATCCCCGCAGGCAGTCGGCCACAAGTCCCCGCAGGCAGTCGGATGCGAGTCCCCGCAGGCAGTCGGCCACGAGTCCCCGCAGGCAGTCGGCCGCGAGTCCCCGCAGGCAGTCGGCCACGAGTCCCCGCAGGCAGTCAGATGCGAGTCCCCCCAGGCAGTCGGCCACGAGTCCCCGCATTCAGTCGGCTGGGTGTCCTTGCTGCTATCTCTATACAGAGAGCATCTCCTGTATTTGTCCTGGCCGCACTATTACTTATGATAACACAACAATCCACCTCCTGATCACGTCTCACCTGGACTACTGCCCTCATCATGAGCAATCAGTCCGGCTCCTTCGGGTACATACACATATATAGTAGTATGCATACTCACGGCCTCGGTTAGCTCCAGCTGGTCCGGTGGTTTCACCAGGGTCTTGGGCTGCGTCCATTCGTCTGCTCCGTCCCCCATGTCTGTGGAGTCATCTTCATCCTGACACATGAAGGCTTTATCAGTGGGGGCCGGGAATTGGGGAAAGAGGAGTCCAGGCTATTAGTGATATTGCAGCCAAGTCCCATTCACTTCAGTGAAGTTGCCCAACTAGAGACAACCCATGGACAGAAATGGCGCCATTTGTGTAAGAGCGTGGTTATGTTATTATAACCGCTTTACAGACGGACTGCAAATCATGTATCGAGTTTCTATAGGCTCTGTAGAGCCCCAGACATGAGTCTATAGTCCTTGTCCTCACCCTCCTCCTGGTTATGGCCTTCATTGGCTTGGAGACATTCGGCTTCTGAGTCTGGACAGGAGCAGCGCCCTGCGGAGACAGAAGAGTCTGCTGTAAAAAGTAGTGGGGGGACATAGATGGAGGAGGGACAGGAGCAGCGCCCTTCAGAGACAGAAAAGTCTGCTGTAAAGAGTAGTGGGGGGACATAGATGGAGGAGGGACAGGAGCAGCGCCCTGCGGAGGCAGAAGAGTCAGCTGTAAAGAGAAGTGGGGGGACATAGATGGAGGAGGGACAGGAGCAGCGCCCTGCGGAGACAGAAGAGTCTGCTGTAAAGAGTAGTGGGGGGACATAGATGGAGGAGGGACAGGAGCAGCGCCCTGCGGAGACAGAAGAGTCTGCTGTAAAGAGTAGTGGGGGGACATAGATGGAGGAGGGACAGGAACAACACCCTGCGGAGACAGAAGAGTCTGCTGTAAAAAGTAGTGGGGGGACATAGATGGAGGAGGGACAGGAGCAGCGCCCTTCAGAGACAGAAAAGTCTGCTGTAAAGAGTAGTGGGGGGACATAGATGGAGGAGGGACAGGAGCAGCACCCTGCGGAGGCAGAAGAGTCAGCTGTAAAGAGAAGTGGGGGGATATAGATGGAGGAGGGACAGGAGCAGCGCCCTGCGGAGGCAGAAGAGTCAGCTGTAAAGAGAAGTGGGGGGACATAGATGGAGGAGGGACAGGAGCAGCGCCCTGCGGAGGCAGAAGAGTCAGCTGTAAAGAGAAGTGGGGGGACATAGATGGAGGAGGGACAGGAGCAGCGCCCTGCGGAGGCAGAAGAGTCAGCTGTAAAGAGAAGTGGGGGGACATAGATGGAGGAGGGACAGGAGCAGCGCCCTGCGGAGGCAGAAGAGTCAGCTGTAAAAGAGAAGTGGGCGGACATAGATGGAGGAGGGACAGGAGCAGCGCCCTGCGGAGGCAGAAGAGTCAGCTGTAAAGAGAAGTGGGGGGACATAGATGGAGGAGGGACAGGAGCAGCGCCCTGCGGAGGCAGAAGAGTCAGCTGTAAAGAGAAGTGGGGGGACATAGATGGAGGAGGGACAGGAGCAGCGCCCTGCGGAGGCAGAAGAGTCAGCTGTAAAGAGAAGTGGGGGGACATAGATGGAGGAGGGACAGGAGCAGCGCCCTGCGGAGGCAGAAGAGTCAGCTGTAAAAGAGAAGTGGGCGGACATAGATGGAGGAGGGACAGGAGCAGCGCCCTGCGGAGGCAGAAGAGTCAGCTGTAAAGAGAAGTGGGGGGATATAGATGGAGGAGGGACAGGAGCAGCGCCCTGCGGAGGCAGAAGAGTCAGCTGTAAAAGAGAAGTGGGGGGACATAGATGGAGGAGGGACAGGAGCAGCGCCCTGCGGAGGCAGAAGAGTCAGCTGTAAAGAGAAGTGGGGGGACATAGATGGAGGAGGGACAGGAGCAGCGCCCTGCGGAGGCAGAAGAGTCAGCTGTAAAAGAGAAGTGGGGGGACATAGATGGAGGAGGGACAGGAGCAGCGCCCTGCGGAGGCAGAAGAGTCAGCTGTAAAGAGAAGTGGGGGGACATAGATGGAGGAGGGACAGGAGCAGCGCCCTGCGGAGGCAGAAGAGTCAGCTGTAAAAGAGAAGTGGGGGGACATAGATGGAGGAGGGACAGGAGCAGCGCCCTGCGGAGGCAGAAGAGTCAGTTCTAAAGAGAAGTGGGGGGATATAGATGGAGGAGGGACAGGAGCAGCGCCCTGCGGAGGCAGAAGAGTCAGCTGTAAAAGAGAAGTGGGGGGACATAGATGGAGGAGGGACAGGAGCAGCGCCCTGCGGAGGCAGAAGAGTCAGCTGTAAAAGAGAAGTGGGGGGACATAGATGGAGGAGGGACAGGAGCAGCGCCCTGCGGAGGCAGAAGAGTCAGTTCTAAAGAGAAGTGGGGGGATATAGATGGAGGAGGGACAGGAGCAGCGCCCTTCAGAGACAGAAAAGTCTGCTGTAAAGAGTAGTGGGGGGACATAGATGGAGGAGGGACAGGAGCAGCGCCCTGCGGAGACAGAAGAGTCTGCTGTAAAGAGAAGTGGGGGGACATAGATGGAGGAGGGACAGGAACAACACCCTGCGGAGACAGAAGAGTCTGCTGTAAAAAGTAGTGGGGGGACATAGATGGAGGAGGGACAGGAGCAGCGCCCTGCGGAGACAGAAGAGTCTGCTGTAAAGAGTAGTGGGGGGACATAGATGGAGGAGGGACAGGAACAACACCCTGCGGAGACAGAAGAGTCTGCTGTAAAAAGTAGTGGGGGGACATAGATGGAGGAGGGACAGGAGCAGCGCCCTTCAGAGACAGAAAAGTCTGCTGTAAAAAGTAGTGGGGGGACATAGATGGAGGAGGGACAGGAGCAGCACCCTGCGGAGGCAGAAGAGTCAGCTGTAAAGAGAAGTGGGGGGATATAGATGGAGGAGGGACAGGAGCAGCGCCCTGCGGAGGCAGAAGAGTCAGCTGTAAAGAGAAGTGGGGGGACATAGATGGAGGAGGGACAGGAGCAGCGCCCTGCGGAGGCAGAAGAGTCAGCTGTAAAGAGAAGTGGGGGGACATAGATGGAGGAGGGACAGGAGCAGCGCCCTGCGGAGGCAGAAGAGTCAGCTGTAAAAGAGAAGTGGGGGGACATAGATGGAGGAGGGACAGGAGCAGCGCCCTGCGGAGGCAGAAGAGTCAGCTGTAAAGAGAAGTGGGGGGACATAGATGGAGGAGGGACAGGAGCAGCGCCCTGCGGAGGCAGAAGAGTCAGCTGTAAAGAGAAGTGGGGGGACATAGATGGAGGAGGGACAGGAGCAGCGCCCTGCGGAGGCAGAAGAGTCAGTTCTAAAGAGAAGTGGGGGGATATAGATGGAGGAGGGACAGGAGCAGCGCCCTGCGGAGACAGAAGAGTCAGCTGTAAAGAGAAGTGGGGGGATATAGATGGAGGAGGGACAGGAGCAGCGCCCTGCGGAGGCAGAAGAGTCAGCTGTAAAGAGAAGTGGGGGGATATAGATGGAGGAGGGACAGGAGCAGCGCCCTGCGGAGGCAGAAGAGTCAGTTGTAAAGAGAAGTGGGGGGACATAGATGGAGGAGGGACAGGAGCAGCGCCCTGCGGAGGCAGAAGAGTCAGCTGTAAAGAGAAGTGGGGGGACATAGATGGAGGAGGGACAGGAGAAGCCCTGCGGAGGCAGAAGAGTCAGCTGTAAAGAGAAGTGGGGGGACATAGATGGAGGAAGGACAGGAGCAGCGCCCTGCGGAGGCAGAAGAGTCAGCTGTAAAGAGAAGCGGGGGGATATAGATGGAGGAGGGACAGGAGCAGCACCCTGCGGAGACAGAAGAGTCTGCTGTAAAGAGAAGTGGGGGGACATAGATGGAGGAGGGACAGGAGCAGCGCCCTGCGGAGGCAGAAGAGTCAGCTGTAAAGAGAAGTGGGGGGACATAGATGGAGGAGGGACAGGAGCAGCGCCCTGCGGAGGCAGAAGAGTCAGTTGTAAAGAGAAGTGGGGGGATATAGATGGAGGAGGGACAGGAGCAGCACCCTGCGGAGACAGAAGAGTCAGCTGTAAAGAGAAGTGGGGGGACATAGATGGAGGAGGGACAGGAGCAGCGCCCTGCGGAGACAGAAGAGTACGCTGTAAAGAGTAGTGGGGGGACATAGATGGAGGAGGGACAGGAGCAGCACCCTGCGGAGACAGAAGAGTCTGCTGTAAGAGTAGTGGGGGACATAGATGGAGGAGGGACAGGAGCAGCGCCCTGCGGAGGCAGAAGAGTCAGCTGTAAAGAGAACTGGGGGGACATAGATGGAGGAGGGACAGGAGCAGCGCCCTGCGGAGGCAGAAGAGTCAGCTGTAAAGAGAACTGGGGGGGACATAGATGGAGGAGGGACAGGAGCAGCACCCTGCGGAGACAGAAGAGTCAGCTGTAAAGAATGATTGTCTGGAGAAGAGAAAGGTGACACTGCCATGAGTTCTGTGTCTGCCGTCAGTAAAGCCCCGAAACCACTCATGTGTAGGGGTTTCTTGTCCATGGAGGGGAGTTATAATGTATGGGGGCTTCTCACTCACATCATGCGGGGGCTTTTCATCCATGAAGGGACCTCATTCACAATGTTGAGGGGCTTCTCATCCATGGAGGGGACTCACTCACAATTTTATCTAAACACACAGCCATGAACCTCCTCCAAGAGCAACTTCTCCCATCATCCAGGACAAGGTGGGGATGATGCTTTTTCCCTCCATGATGGAGACCAGGTCACAAGGAAAAAGTGAGAGCTAAGTGGATGGGTGAACAGAACATTGACATCTTGGGTTCATATCAGGAAACTCCCCGGATCTCCTCCCACTGAGAACCTGCGGTCAATCATCAAAAAGGGTCAAAACCCAAAAATTGTGATAACTCCGAGCTCTGATGAGACAGGAATGGCGGCTATCAGTGAGGATCTGCCCAGAAGCCGATATACATCTGCTGGGAGAAGGGCAGAAGTCTGGGGGATAAGGGGCAGCGCTGGGAATATTGAGGCCTCACAAAAATGTCATAGATTTGTCAGTAAAAGTGTAAAAACGTATGAAATGTTATAATTGTCCACCAGTAACCAGAGAAACATCAGTCTAAAAGAGCGAAAATACTGAAGAGGCAAAATGTGAAAAACAAAATGTGTGTCAGTCTCAGAAGTTTTGGCCAGGACTGTAGATGTGGACTCAAGTCTGGAAGGTCTGGACATAATGGTAGGCACGGTACAGCATAGGGAATGTGCCTCTGACTGCGGAGCCCCTTATAGATGAAGCCAATAAGAAACACCGTGCAGTGCCAATTCCCCCCCTCACACTACTTCCACAGGTGATGCGTTAATTGGGACGCCCAGCTGACCAACGGGAAGAGAGAGGAAGGGGTGTCCGGCCACACCCACAAGGGTTAAATCCAGGTGCCGGGGTCAGTCCCTTCCTCTTTCTCCCCGGCTGACCCTCTGGAAGCAATTGTCGCCTCCGTTAACTCTGCGGCGCTCCAGCCGCTCGGCCGGATTAGGGGAACGGCGCGGCCAAACAGCCCGGCCGCGCCGCAGGCCCTCTGCAGCCGCAGGCAGATCCCCCTCCCTGCTGCCTGCTCCATACGCAGCTGCACTCTCGGCGACCACAGCGCTAGCCTGGGGGGCCCCCGCCCACCAAATCATCCGGAGGGGTGCTTCACAGGCTGCGCTGTCTGGCCCCCCTAGTCAGCTCCCTCTCAGCCACCCCCCACCCCAGCACAGATCATCCACCAGCCGCGGCCCACAACGCCCTTCCGTCAGGCATCGCTGCAATGACTGCATGGGGGTTCGTGGGGTCAGGCCTATCACCCTGCAACGCGATCGCTCAAACCATGAATAACTGGCTTCAGGCCTTTGCAGTCTTAGGCTGCATCATGGGTCAAAAACACCCGGAACGCTGTTCCGAGCTCTTCATATACCAAGACCTAGTATATAACTCTTAGAAGTCTCACGGCGGGTCAGCGTGGAGGCGGTACGACGAAGAATTCCGCAGGCGGCTTGCCATGCAACCCGACCTAGGCTGGGGCGTAAAAGCGACAGATGTTTGGTTGCGTCTTATACTATCCCAAAAACAACCCCCCTTTTCGTCGTCGGCCACTAATTACCCAGCCATCGCAGGCCAAAATTCAGTGGTCGTACGGAGACCAGGGGCCTGCTTGCTGTATAACGAGGGGTACTGCCGCTTCCACGGTTCCTGTAGATATAAACACGACTGCTCCCCCTGCGGCGGCGGACACCCCGCAGCGAGATGTACGCGCCAGGCACCTGCACGGCATAACCCCGGTGAACGTTACCGCAATGGGCCCTTGGCTAAGCCCCTATCCTAATAAAGAGGCCGCGCGGCAACTCAATTTAGGCTTTAAATTCGGTTTCTTTATCCCCTTTAACTTTAGTCGCAAAACTAAATCAGCAGATAATCTTAAATCCGCTCGCGAATTTCCCGAGATTTTACGCACAAAAATTCAAAAAGAGATAGAACTAGGCAGGATGGCGGGCCCATTTACATCGCTGCCATTCAGTAATTTTAGAATCTCACCCCTGGGCATCGTCCCTAAAAAAGAACCGGGAAAATATTGGTTAATCCATCACCTCTCATACCCTAAAGGCGATTCGGTTAACGACGCGATACTCTCAGAAGAGGCATCAGTAACCTATGCTTCGTTTGACAGGGCAGTCAAGCTCGTGCGGACTGCTGGGCCCGGCGCCCTGCTGGCAAAATCGGACATAGAGTCAGCGTTCCGCCTACTTACCCGTTCACCCTGAGTGCTTCCACCTGTTGGGTTGTAAGGTGGATCAGCTCTTTTACTTTGACATGTGACTACCGATGGGCTGCTCCATCTCCTGTCACTACTTCGAGCTTTTCAGCACTTTTCTTGACTGGGTTGTACGTTACGAAATCGGCAGCAATTCGACGGTCCACTACCTCGACGATTTCCTGTTCGTCGGGCTGAAAGACTCGAAACTCTGCTATTTCCTCCTACAAAAATTTAAATTTCTAGCCAATCATTTCGGCGTATCTCTCTCAACAGAAAAAATGGTCGGCCCGAGTAATGTGCGGCCTTTCCTTGGCATAGAGATAGACACCAACGCAATGGTTTTTAGATTGCCAGAGGATAAATTGCTGAAAACGCTGCAAACGGTCGAAGATTTCTGTGGGGTTAAAAAAGTCACCCTCCAACAGATGCAGTCCCTGCTAGGTTTGCTCAATTTTGCTTGCCGCGTAATGCCAGTGGGCAGAACCTTTTCACGCCGTTTATCGCTGGCGACGAAGGGCATCTCCCAGCCAGGCCATAGAATTAGGCTTACTCGCACACTGAAGGAAGATTTGCTAGTCTGGAAAACATTCCAAAATTCCTACAACGGCCACACTTGCCTCATGTCGCAGGAAATGCCATGTCTTTTCCAGGCGCTAAAAAACCTGCAGTTTGGGTGGTTGGACATTCATACATCTACTGGGCAAAGAAGCGGGCCGAACATCGGCCCAGGGGATTGAATCTAGGCTTCAGGAAGGTAGTGGTCAACTGGAGAGGGATAAGAGGGCTACAGTGGCCAAAAATCTTCCCAGAAGTCATCGACATCGCTAAAAGGGCCAGAGGGCCGGTGATACTAGTCTTGCACGCTGGTGGCAATGATCTGGGAAAATGGAGATGTATTGACCTCAGTTCAACGATGATGTGACGCTGTAAGAATCTGGCTGCACTCGGATGTCACCCGAGTGCAGTCCGATTAGAGCATGTATATTCAAACGGAGAGTGGACCCACTGGACCGTGATGACGAACCCCTCTCGGACGAGCTGACCAGGTGGACCGCCCCCTATACAGGGAGAGTTAGGGGCAGGCCCGTGAGGGACTATCGCCACGGAAGCTGGAGGGTCGACTGAGAACAGATGGGAACACAGCGGGCACAAAGGGAAAGAGGGAACAGAAAGGAAATACTGAGACAAGGGAGAAGATGGGAACGCTACAGAGGCACGGAGACTGGCAGGACAATATGGAGAGACCGAGGCTGACGGGAGCAAGGAAAAGATATAGGAGCCGGGCAGGTACCGCAGAGGAAAAGGAACTGAAGGAACAAGGCAGGAACACAGGAAACAGGCAGGCACTGCAGAGGGCGGAGGAGACCCAAGATCAGAGACCTAGGAACACACAGAGACCACAGGTGGCCAGAAGCACTTGTAAACACAAATGAACATCAGGCACAGAGAAGCAGCAGGAAGCAGTTTACATAGCAGCATGGGAGCTACTTCCGGGTTACAGTCCTCCAGGATGACAGAGAGGACAGGAAAGAGCGCCAACAGAGGAATCAGATGTGCGCACGCGCAGAGCTGAATGTGGCGCGCGCGCGCACCCGGCGAGCTGCAGTGGGAAGAGGCGGCGGCAGCAACGGCATGACAGATGACAGCTGATATCGAGCGTTTCTTCTACCTGTTACCGGATATGATATTGGTGTGGTCAGAGATGGTGCCACGAGCGGTCTGGCACGGGGTTAAGGACCCAAGAGGCTTAGAACGATCAAGAAAAAAGGTCAACCTGAGAGTGGCAAGATTTGTAAAATCAAAATTCGGCATTGTAGTTCGCCACTACCAACTGGAAGGCGACAAATCAGGACTGCTGAGGCCCGACGGCATTCATCTCACGGACATTGGGCTCAATATATTTTTGTCAGGTCTACAAGACGGTATCGAGCAGGCCCTAACGCTGATGGGTGGGGGTCGGAGTCACGTGTAGGTAGTACACATGATCCTCTGTGGCGGTAGTGGAGGGAGGGGCGAAGCTTCGTAGCCGCTCATTGGCTGGTCGCCTGTCGGTTGCAGACTGGGCCCACGGCTCTGAGCCCGTTGCGAAATGTAATTTGCCCCTCCCTGATTATCAAATTAATAAACTGTGACCGACTAGTTCAAAATAGAGCTGTAAGGGGCGCAATAAGGGACAAAAAGAAAGCATTTAGAGAATTAAAGGAAGTAGGTAGTGAGGAGGCATTAAATAAATACAGAAAATTAAATAAATTCTGTAAAAAGCAAATCAAGGCAGCAAAGATTGAGACAGAGAGACTCATTGCCACAGAGAGTAAAAATAATCCCAAAATATTCTTTAACTACATAAATAGTAAGAAACTAAAAAATGATAGTGTTGGCCCCCTTAAAAATAGTCTGGGTGAGATGGTGGATGAGGATGAGGAAAAAGCCAATATGCTAAATGATTTTTTTTCATCAGTATTTACACAAGAAAATCCCATGGCGGACAAAATGTCTATTGATAAAAATTCCCCATTAAATGTCACCTGCTTAACCCAGCAGGAAGTGCGGCGGCGTCTAAAAATCACTAAAATTGACAAATCTCCGGGCCCGGATGGGATACACCCTCGAGTACTGCAGGAATTAAGTACAGTCATTGATAGACCATTATTTTTAATCTTTAAAGACTCCATAATAACAGGGTCTGTGCCGCAGGACTGGCGTATAGCAAATGTGGTGTCAATATTCAAAAAGGGGACAAAAACTGAACTCGGAAATTATCGGCCAGTAAGCTTAACCTCTACTGTGGGTAAAATCCTGGAGGGCATTCTAAGGGACGCTATACTGGAGTATCTGAAGAGGAATAACCTCATGACCCAGTATCAGCACGGGTTTACTAGGGACCGTTCATGTCAGACTAATTTGATCAGTTTCTATGAAGAGGTAAGTTCCGGACTGGACCAAGGGAACCCAGTGGACGTAGTGTATATGGACTTTTCAAAAGCTTTTGATACGGTGCCACACAAAAGGTTGATACATAAAATGAGAATAATGGGGATAGGGGAAAATATGTGCAAGTGGGTTGAGAGCTGGCTCAGGGATAGGAAACAAAGGGTGGTTATTAATGGAACACACTCGGACTGGGTAGCGGTTAGCAGTGGGGTACCACAGGGGTCAGTATTGGGCCCTCTTCTTTTTAACATATTTATTAATGACCTTGTAGGGGGCATTCAGAGTAGAATTTCAATATTTTCAGATGACACTAAACTCTGCAGGGTAATCAATACAGAGGAGGACAATTTTATATTACAGGATGATTTATGTAAACTAGAAGCTTGGGCTGATAAATGGCAAATGAGCTTTAATGGGGATAAATGTAAGGTCATGCACTTGGGTAGAAGTAATAAGATGTATAATTATGTGCTTAATTCTAAAACTCTGGGCAAAACCGTCAATGAAAAAGACCTGGGTGTATGGGTGGATGACAAACTCATATTCAGGGGCCAGTGTCAGGCAGCTGCTACAAAGGCAAATAAAATTATGGGATGCATTAAAAGAGGCATAGATGCTCATGAGGAGAATATAATTTTACCTCTATACAAGTCACTAGTGCGACCACACTTAGAATACTGTGCACAGTTCTGGTCTCCAGTGTATAAGAAAGACATAGCTGAACTGGAGCGGGTGCAGAGAAGAGCGACCAAGGTTATTAGAGGACTGGGGGGTCTGCAATACTAAGATAGGTTATTACACTTGGGGCTATTTAGTTTGGAAAAACGAAGACTAAGGGGTGATCTTATGTTAATGTATAAATATATGAGGGGACAGTACAAAGACCTTTCTGATGATCTTTTTAATCATAGACCTGAAACAGGGACAAGGGGGCATCCTCTGCGTTTGGAGGAAAAAAGGTTTAAGCATAATAACAGACGCGGGTTCTTTACTGTAAGAGCAGTGAGACTATGGAACTCTCTGCCGTATGATGTTGTAATGAGTGATTCATTACTTAAATTTAAGAGGGGACTGGAGACCTTTCTGGAAAAGTATAATGTTACAGGGTATATACACTAGATTCCTTGATAGGGCGTTGATCCAGGGAACTAGTCTGATTGCCGTATGTGGAGCTGGGAAGGAATTTTTTTCCCCAATGTGGAGCTTACTCTTTGCCACATGGGTTTTTTTTGCCTTCCTCTGGATCAACATGTTAGGGCATGTTAGGTTAGGCTATGGGTTGAACTAGATGGACTTAACGTCTTCCTTCAACCTTAATAACTATGTAACCCATCTGAGCCTGTTCGTGTTATCTTTTCGGGACTGGTGGTAGGGGGGAAGGCACTATTTACGACACACGGGTCTCTGCAGTCGTAGAGAGGGCGATGGTGGTGGGGCCCACATAGCTCAGACGGGGCAGGCGAGGGGTGACTGCAGTATAGTATGCCCATACCGGTCACACTGACACCACGCGGCACATTTGGCTGCCCCCACTACACTGACCATTACCTGCTTCGCTCTGGTCGGCATGGTCCGTCAGTCTCTATACAGCAAACAAATCTGAAAAACACAAGAAGAAGAAAATATATTTCAGAGATTTTATTTTAGTAATTTATTAGAACGACAGATCATTTCAGAGATTTCACCCCAAAGCACAAAAGAAAGAAAACCATGACGCCATCCACTTGTACTGCACTGCGATATCACAGCAACAAGTGTGAACAATGGTCGTACGACAGATGCCACAGCCGCGGGGCAGCCTCACCCTCAGGTGGATGGATGTGGATATCGACTGCGGGCCGATCCAGGGATTAGTGCAGGTAGTGAGCCCTTCATTGACCCTCAGCAGTGCGCCCACCTCTCTCTATAGAGGGCTCGTATCCTCTGACCACACAAGACAGAGATGGCGCAGGGTGCTTCCGGTGGCGCAGGATGCTCCGGTGGAGCAGGGTGCTCTCATTGCCAGGGGGCTCCCGGTGACGCAGGATGCTCCGGTGGCGCAGAGTGCTCTCATTGCCAGGAGGCTCCTTGTGGTGCAGGATGCTCCGGTGGCGCAGAGTGCTCTCATTGCCAGGAGGCTCCTTGTGGTGCAGGATGCTCCGGTGGCGCAGGGTGCTCTCGGTGGCGCAGGGTGCTCTCGGTGGCGCAGGGTGCTCCCGGTGACGCAGGGTGCTCCCGGTGACGCAGGGGGCTCCCAGTGACGCGGGGGGCTCCTGGTGGTGCAAGATGATCTGGTGGCGCAAGGTGCTCCCGGTAGTGCAGGGTGCTCCCGGTGGCGCAGAGTGCTCTCGGTGGCGCACGGGGCTCCTGGTGGTACAAGATGATCCGGTGGCGCAGAGTGCTCTCGTTGCCAGGGGGCTCCTGGTGGTGCAGGATGCTCCGGTGGCGCAGGGTGCTCTCGGCGGCCCACGGTGCTCCTGGTGACGCAGGGTGCTCCCGGTGGTGCAAGATGATCCGGTGGCGCAAGGTGCTCCCGGTGGCGCAGGGTGCTCCCGGTGGCGCAGGGTGGTCCCGGTGGCGCAGGGTGCTCCCGGTGGCGCAGGGTGCTCCCAGTGCAGCTGTTCTGATCTCGTCTGCTGGACGTGTTCTGTGATGCCAGCACCGACTAGAGAGCATCTACACAAGCCCCTCAGAGCAGATAAGAGGGGGGTCTTCACATCAAGTAGTAGGAGCTGTATATATGGGACACATAGTGGGAGGTATGAGTCTGCGGAGAGGGGACCATGTAGTGAGCAGGTAGGGTGCATGTTGTGGGTGCTATGTGTATAGGTGGTGAAGGGGGGCACTGTGTAGTAGGGGGGTGAAGTGTGGGATGGTCATAGTGGGGGGGCGCTGTGTGGTGAGGGGGTGCTGTTTAGTGGGGGTGCTGTGTGTAGTGGGGGGGTGCCGTGTGTAGTGGGGGGGTGCTGTGTATGGTGGGGGGTGCTGTGTGTAGTGGGGGGGTGCCGTGTGTAGTGGGGGGGTGCTGTGTATGGTGGGGGGTGCTGTGTGTAGTGGGGGGTGCTGTGTATGGTGGGGGGTGCTGTGTGTAGTGGGGGGTGCTGTGTGTAGTGGGGGGTGCTGTGTATGGCGGGGGGTGCTGTGTGTAGTGGGGGGTGCTGTGTGTAGTGGGGGGGTGCTGTGTATAGTGGGGGGTGCTGTGTATGGCGGGGGGTGCTGTGTGTAGAGGGGGGTGCCGTGTGTAGTGGGGGGTGCTGTGTGTAGTGGGGGGTGCTGTGTGTAGTGGGGGGTGCTGTGTGTAGTGGGGGGTGCTGTGTATGGCGGGGGGTGCTGTGTGTAGTGGGGGGTGCTGTGTGTAGTGGGGGGTGCTGTGTGTAGTGGGGGGTGCTGTGTATGGCGGGGGGTGCTGTGTGTAGTGGGGGGTGCTGTGTGTAGTGGGGGGGTGCTGTGTATAGTGGGGGGTGCTGTGTATGGCGGGGGGTGCTGTGTGTAGAGGGGGGTGCCGTGTGTAGTGGGGGGGTGCCGTGTGTAGTGGGGGGGTGCTGTGTATGGTGGGGGGTGCTGTGTGTAGTGGGGGGTGCTGTGTGTAGTGGGGGGTGCTGTGTATGGCGGGGGGTGCTGTGTGTAGTGGGGGGTGCTGTGTGTAGTGGGGGGGTGCTGTGTATGGTGGGGGGTGCTGTGTATGGTGGGGGGTGCTGTGTGTAGCGGGGGGGTGGGGGGGTGCCGTGTGTAGTGGGGGGAGCTGTGTATGGTGGGGGGTGCTGTGTGTAGTGGGGGGTGCTGTGTGTAGTGGGGGGTGCTGTGTAGTGGGGGGGTGCTGTGTAGTGGGGGGTGCTGTGTGTAGTGGGGGGGGTGCTGTGTGTAGTGGGGGGTGTTGTGTATAGTGGGGGGTGCTGTGTATAGTGGGGGGTGCTGTGTATAGTGGGGGGTGCTGTGTATAGTGGGGGGTGCTGTGTATAGTGGGGGTGCTGTGTGTAGTGGGGGGTGCTGTGTGTAGTGGGGGGTGCTGTGTGTAGTGGGGGGTGCTGTATAGTGGGGGGTGCTGTGTGTAGTGGGGGGTGCTGTGTGTAGTGTGGGGTGCTGTGTAGTGGGGGGGTGCTGTGTAGTGGGGGGTGCTGTGTGTAGTGGGGGGTGCTGTGTAGTGGGGGGTGCTGTATAGTGGGGGGTGCTGTGTAGTAGGGGGGGGTGCTGTGTGTAGTGGGGGGTGCTGTGTAGTGGGGGGTGCTGTGTAGTGGGGGGGTGCTGTATAGTGGTGGGTGCTGTGTAGTGGGGGGTGCTGTGTAGTGGGGAGCTGTGTGTAGTGGGGGGGTGCTGTGTAGTGGGGGGTGCTGTGTGTAGTGGGGGGTGTTGTGTATAGTGGGGGGTGTTGTGTATAGTGGGGGGTGCTGTGTATAGTGGGGGGTGCTGTGTGTAGTGGGGGGGTGCTGTGTAGTGGGGGGTGCTGTGTGTAGTGGGGGGGTGCTGTGTAGTGGGGGGTGCTGTGTGTAGTGGGGGGTGCTGTGTGTAGTGGGGGGTGCTGTGTGTAGTGGGGGGTGCTGTGTGTAGTGGGGGGTGCTGTGTGTAGTGGGAGGGTGCTGAGTAGTGGGGGGGTGCTGTGTAGTGGGGGGGTGCTGTGTAGTGGGGGGGTGCTGTATAGTGGGGGGGTGCTGTGTATGGCAGACGCGGTACTGAATAAGGAACGCGTCTCTGACTGGGGAGCACATAGAGAGCTGCACGTAAAGGTGGTCTGTGCCAGTTCCCCCCTAGCATCACTCCCCCCTTAGTGATGCACTGATTGGAAGACCCCCAGCCGGCCAGTGGGCACTAGAGGGGAGGGGTCCTACGGCCACTCCTACAGGGGTTAAATCCAGGTGTCCGGTCGAGAACTTTCTCTTTCACTCCCGGCAGGACACCTGGAAGCTTTTGTCCCTGCAGTCGTGATGTCGGACCCCCTGATTGAGGCCTTACAGAAGAGAGCGGCACAGAGAGGTGAGAACTGGCTTTGGTCCGTTTTTTCCGACATCAGGGCTCAGCTTTCTGTGCCCTCTCCCGACCCCCTGCTCACACCCCCCTTATCTGGTCCGGCCTCGTCCTCCCTCACGCCTGCGCCCCCGGGGCCCCTTATGGCAAGCTCACCTTTCACGCCAGCTGGGGGCCGTCCCGTGCAGCGTTCATGCGGTCCAGGGTATGATTTGGTGCTGCCCCTCTCTTCCACCCTACGGGCTGAGGGTATCACAGCCGCAGACGTTGGGAGGGCCTCCAGGAAGCGGCGGGGGAGGGCCGGGTGCCGCACACAGCGCAAACGAAGGGTAGTCCCCCCGGGCGTCGCGGGCCGCGCCGTGCAGCTGACAGGGTCGCCTCCTCCCCCTGTGCCTCTGGTGGCCGGTGGTGAGCTGGCTAGCGGCGCCAGGCGGCGTGAGGCTTCGCCTCCTTCCCTGGCCGTTCCGGCGGGTACCGCGGCTGTGCGGGGGGGAAGGCGGTCTGCCCGCCTACCCCGCGCCCCGGAGCGGCTCCAGGTCGGTGAAGGGGCGGCCTCGCCGCCTCGCAGCGGCCGGCGTCCTCGGGCACCGCTTGCTGCATCGGTCCGGCGCTCGGTGGAAGCTCCGCCCACCGACTTCCTGCCTCCGCCCGCCCACTTCCGGTCGCCTCATTTCAACAGCGCTGGTTACAGCGCCGGACAGTCCTCTGTTACCTTCCCTGCGGGCATATATATGCCGCCCGCAGGGGGTAACCTGGAGGCTTCCAATAGCGCCCCACGGTCCCCAGAGCGCGCTGATCGGTCAAACCAGACCGATCAGCGCGCTGATTTCTCTCCAGGTCTGACCTCCTGCTCACCCCCGGCAGACGCCGCACTGATGCCTGCTCGGGGGTATCAGGGGTCAGGACGAAGCGGTTACAGCGCGGCTGAAGAGCGCATTGTTCGGTCCCATAGGACCGAGCAGGGCGCTCAACAGCTGCACAACGGGAATCACTTCGAAATATCAATAAACGCACCAAGCATGGACATATTTACACCTCCCCCCATTGCCCAATTTCCTAATAAAAATTATCCGTCAACCGCCGCCCCATTAAATCCCAGCAACGAGGATGAATACAGTTACCGCCTGACTCCCCCCCCTTCTAAGTAGCACAACAGGACCGGATACCTCCAATATTCACCCCCCATAATACCGCTAGAACCCCCCCCATTACACCGCTGAGCAACGGCGGACGAAGGCGTAGACGCCGCACGTCCTCCCAATCCTCATCAGATAACTCCCATCACCATTCCCGCTACCCCTCTAAACGCCCCTCCCGTCACCGTCGCAGACGCAGCTCCCATAGGAGCCGCCGCAGATCTCAGACAACAGCCAAGGGGTCCGATTTATCGCAGAGCCCGGACAGAAGTCGCGCACGTGGCAAATCATATAAATCGCGGGCACCCTCTAGGGCTTTCAGCCAGGGAGAACAATCCCCCGCGGCTTCCAGCCACAACAACCACCGCGCAGTCGCTGAAGACGGAGCCATCAATCCGCCACTATGTGGTAGTAATCGGGCTCCCGCGGCTTCCAGCCACAACAACCACCGCGCAGTCGCTGAAGACAGAGCCAACAATCCGCCACTACGTGGTTGTAATCGGGCTTCATCGCAAGATACTCAGCATCAATCCCTCGCTGTAGCGGGAGCCAGAGTTTCCCCGTCCTGCGACATCCCCCCGTCAACATCTGCGGGGGTTCCTCCAGGATCGGTGTACACTCGTCCAGAGTCACACAGCGGTGAGTGTACCAAGGATAGCGAGGAAACGTTACGCTACGGGGTTAATGTAAAGGAAATGGAGCTAACTTCAGCGTTAAAGGAGATAATCCTACAACTTTCACATTCGAGCGGTAAAGTGGTGAACAATTCAACAGCTAATCTACACAAAGACGCCTTCTTCTGCGGGATCAGCCCGCTAGGCGCTCATATAGATCTGGACACTAGACAGAAAATCTGGAACAACGATTATATTGATATTTGGTCGCTGTTATCAGCGGACCAGCAAACGGGGGATAGAGCTAACGATAGGGGTTTCGATAGGGGGAGATCGAAAATCGGTTTAACGATGAATAATTGGCTCCAGGTCAGAACTCGGTGGTCGTGCGAAAACCCGTGGCCTGCTGGCTATATAACGAGGGAAACTGCCGTTTCCACACATTATGCAAATTCAGACATGATTGCTCCGCTTGCGGGGGGGGACACCCAGCATCAAGGTGCACTCGTCAGGCATACAAAGGGACTACAAGGCAGAACCCCAGTGAGCGTAACCGCAATGTGCTGTGTGTAGTGGGGGGTGCTGTGTGTAGTGGGGGGTGCTGTGTGTAGTGGGAGGGTGCTGAGTAGTGGGGGGGTGCTGTGTAGTGGGGGGGTGCTGTGTAGTGGGGGGGTGCTGTATAGTGGGGGGGTGCTGTGTAGTGGGGGGTGCTGTGTAGTGGGGGGGTGCTGTGTAGTGGGGGGGTGCTGTGTAGTGGGGGGGTGCTGTGTAGTGGGGGGGTGCTGTATAGTGGGGGGGTGCTGTGTAGTGGGGGGTGCTGTGTAGTGGGGGGGTGCTGTGTAGTGGGGGGGTGCTGTGTAGTGGGGGGGTGCTGTGTGTAGTGGGGGGTGCTGTGTGTAGTGGGGGGTGCTGTGTAGTGGGGGGTGCTGTATAGTGGGGGGTGCTGTGTGTAGTGGGGGGTGCTGTGTGTAGTGTGGGGTGCTGTGTAGTGGGGGGTGCTGTGTAGTGGGGGGTGCTGTGTGTAGTGGGGGGTGCTGTGTAGTGGGGGGTGCTGTGTAGTGGGGGGTGCTGTGTAGTGGGGGGTGCTGTATAGTGGGGGGTGCTGTGTAGTAGGGGGGGGTGCTGTGTAGTGGGGGGTGCTGTGTAGTAGGGGGGGTGCTGTGTAGTGGGGGGGTGCTGTATAGTGGGGGGTGCTGTGTAGTGGGGGGTGCTGTGTGTAGTGGGGAGCTGTGTGTAGTGGGGGGGTGCTGTGTAGTGGGGGGTGCTGTGTGTAGTGGGGGGTGCTGTGTATAGTGGGGGGTGCTGTGTGTAGTGGGGGGTGCTGTGTGTAGTGGGGGGTGCTGTGTGTAGTGGGGGGGTGCTGTGTAGTGGGGGGGGGTGCTGTGTAGTGGGGGGGGGTGCTGTGTAGTGGGGGGGTGCTGTGTGTAGTGGGGGGCGCTGTGTGTAGTGGGGGGCGCTGTGTGTAGTGGGGGGTGCTGTGTAGTGGGGGGTGCTGTGTGTAGTGGGGGGTGCTGTGTGTAGTGGGGGGTGCTGTGTGTAGTGTGGGGTGCTGTGTAGTGGGGGGTGCTGTGTGTAGTGGGGGGTGCTGTGTAGTGGGGGGTGCTGTGTAGTGGGGGGTGCTGTGTAGAGGGGGGTGCTGTGTAGTGGGGGGTGCTGTATAGTGGGGGGTGCTGTGTAGTAGGGGGGGTGCTGTGTGTAGTGGGGGGTGCTGTGTAGTAGGGGGGGTGCTGTGTGTAGTGGGGGGTGCTGTGTAGTAGGGGGTGCTGTGTAGTAGGGGGGGTGCTGTGTGTAGTGGGGGGTGCTGTGTAGTGGGGGGGTGCTGTATAGTGGGGGGTGCTGTGTAGTGGGGGGTGCTGTGTAGTGGGGAGCTGTGTGTAGTGGGGGGGTGCTGTGTAGTGGGGGGTGCTGTGTAGTGGGGGGTGCTGTGTAGTGGGGGGGTGCTGTGTGTAGTGGGGGGGTGCTGTGTGTAGTGGGGGATGCTGTGTAGTGGGGGGTGCTGTGTAGTGGGGGGGTGCTGTATAGTGGGGGGTGCTGTGTAGTGGGGAGCTGTGTGTAGTGGGGGGGTGCTGTGTAGTGGGGGGTGCTGTGTGTAGTGGGGGGTGTTGTGTATAGTGGGGGGTGTTGTGTATAGTGGGGGGTGCTGTGTGTAGTGGGGGGGTGCTGTGTGTAGTGGGGGGGTGCTGTGTAGTGGGGGGGTGCTGTGTAGTGGGGGGTGCTGTGTAGTGGGGGGGTGGGGTATAGTGGGGGGTGCTGTGTGTAGTGGGGGGTGCTGTGTGTAGTGGGGGGTGCTGTGTAGTGGGGGGTGCTGTGTGTAGTGGGGGGTGCTGTGTGTAGTGGGGGGTGCTGTGTATGGTGGGGGGTGCTGTGTGTAGCGGGGGGGTGCTGTGTGTAGTGGGGGGTGCTGTGTGTAGCGGGGGGGGGGGGGTGCCGTGTGTAGTGGGGGGAGCTGTGTATGGTGGAAGGTGCTGTGTGTAGTGGGGGGTGCTGTGTAGTGGGGGGTGCTGTGTAGTGGGGGGTGCTGTGTGTAGTGGGGGGTGTTGTGTATAGTGGGGGGTGCTGTGTATAGTGGGGGGTGCTGTGTATAGTGGGGGGTGTTGTGTATAGTGGGGGGTGCTGTGTATAGTGGGGGTGCTGTGTGTAGTGGGGGGTGCTGTGTGTAGTGGGAGGGTGCTGAGTAGTGGGGGGTGCTGTGTAGTGGGGGGTGCTGTGTAGTGGGGGGGGTGCTGTGTAGTGGGGGGTGCTGTGTAGTGGGGGTGCTGTATAGTGGGGGGTGCTGTGTAGTAGGGGGGGTGCTGTGTGTAGTGGGGGGTGCTGTGTAGTGGGGGGGTGCTGTGTAGTGGGGGGTGCTGTGTAGTGGGGAGCTGTGTGTAGTGGGGGGGTGCTGTGTAGTGGGGGGTGCTGTGTGTAGTGGGGGGTGCTGTGTGTAGTGGGGGTGCTGTGTAGTGGGGGGTGCTGTGTGTAGTGGGGGGGGTGCTGTGTAGTGGGGGGTGCTGTGTAGTGGGGGGTGCTGTGTGTAGTGGGGGTGCTGTGTGTAGTGGGGGGTGCTGTGTGTAGTGGGGGGTGCTGTGTAGTAGGGGGGGTGCTGTGTAGTAGGGGGGGTGCTGTATAGTGGGGGGGTGCTGTATAGTGGGGGGGTGCTGTGTGTAGTGGGGGGGTGCTGTATAGTGGGGGGTGCTGTGTAGTGGGGGGGTGCTGTGTGTAGTGGGGGGGTGTTGTGTAGTGGGGGGGTGCTGTATAGTGGGGGGTGCTGTGTAGTGGGGAGCTGTGTGTAGTGGGGGGGTGCTGTGTAGTGGGGGGTGCTGTGTGTAGTGGGGGGTGCTGTGTAGTAGGGGGGGGTGCTGTGTGTAGTGGGGGGTGCTGTGTAGTGGGGGGTGCTGTATAGTGGGGTGTCCTGTGTGTAGTGGGGGGTGCTGTGTGTAGTGGGGGGTGCTGTGTAGTAGGGGGGGTGCTGTGTAGTGGGGGGGGGGTGCTGTGTGTAGTGGGGGGTGCTGTGTAGTGGGGGGTGCTGTGTAGTAGGGGGGGTGCTGTGTAGTGGGGGGGTGCTGTGTGTAGTGGGGGTTGCTGTGTAGTAGGGGGGGTGCTGTGTGTAGTGGGGGGTGCTGTGTAGTGGGGGGGTGCTGTATAGTGGGGGGTGCTGTGTAGTGGGGGGTGCTGTGTAGTGGGGGGGTGCTGTATAGTGGGGGGTGCTGTGTAGTGGGGGGTGCTGTGTAGTGGGGGGGTGCTGTATAGTGGGGGGTGCTGTGTAGTGGGGTGTCCTGTGTGTAGTGGGGTGTCCTGTGTGTAGTGGGGGGTGCTGTGTAGTGGGGGGTGCTGTGTAGTAGTGGGGGGTGCTGTGTGTAGTGGGGGGTGCTGTGTAGTGGGGTGGTGCTGTATAGTGGGGGGTGCTGTGTAGTGGGGGGGTGCTGTATAGTGGGGGGTGCTGTGTAGTAGTGGGGGGTGCTGTGTGTAGTGGGGGGTGCTGTGTAGTGGGGGGGTGCTGTATAGTGGGGGGTGCTATGTAGTGGGGGGGTGCTGTATAGTGGGGGGTGCTGTGTGTAGTGGGGAGCTGTGTGTAGTGGGGGGGTGCTGTGTAGTGGGGGGTGCTGTGTGTAGTGGGGGGTGCTGTGTAGTAGGGGGGGTGCTGTGTGTAGTGGGGGGTGCTGTGTAGTGGGGGGTGCTGTGTAGTGGGGTGTCCTGTGTGTAGTGGGGGGTGCTGTGTAGTAGGGGGGGTGCTGTGTAGTGGGGGGTGCTGTGTAGTAGTGGGGGGTGCTGTGTAGTAGGGGGGGTGCTGTGTAGTAGGGGGGGTGCTGTGTAGTAGGGGGGGGTGCTGTGTGTAGTGGGGGGTGCTGTGTAGTGTGGGTGTGCTGTATAGTGGGGGGTGCTGTATAGTGGGGGGTGCTGTGTAGTGGGGGGTGCTGTGTAGTGGGGGGGTGCTGTATAGTGGGGGGTGCTGTGTAGTGGGGGGTGCTGTGTAGTGGGGGGTGCTGTGTAGTGGGGTGTCCTGTGTGTAGTGGGGGGTGCTGTGTAGTGGGGTGTCCTGTGTGTAGTGGGGGGTGCTGTGTGTAGTGGGGGGTGCTGTGTAGTAGGGGGGGTGCTGTGTAGTGGGGGGTGCTGTGTAGTAGTGGGGGGTGCTGTGTGTAGTGGGGGGTGCTGTGTAGTGGGGGGGTGCTGTATAGTGGGGGGTGCTGTGTAGTGGGGTGTCCTGTGTGTAGTGGGGGGTGCTGTGTGTAGTGGGGGGTGCTGTGTAGTGGGGGGGGGGGTGCTGTGTAGTGGGGGGTGCTGTGTAGTAGGGGGGGGTGCTGTGTGTAGTGGGGGGTGCTATGTAGTGGGGGGGTGCTGTATAGTGGGGGGTGCTGTGTAGTGGGGGGGTGCTGTATAGTGGGGGGTGCTGTGTAGTGGGGTGTCCTGTGTGTAGTGGGGGGTGCTGTGTGTAGTGGGGGGTGCTGTGTAGTAGGGGGGGGTGCTGTGTGTAGTGGGGGGGTGCTGTGTAGTAGGGGGGGGGTGCTGTGTAGTGGGGGGGTGCTGTGTAGTGGGGGGGGGTGCTGTGTGTAGTGGGGGGTGCTGTGTGTAGTGGGGGGTGCTGTGTAGTAGTGGGGGGTGCTGTGTGTAGTGGGGGGTGCTGTGTAGTGGGGGGGTGCTGTATAGTGGGGGGTGCTGTGTAGTGGGGTGTCCTGTGTGTAGTGGGGGGTGCTGTGTGTAGTGGGGGGTGCTGTGTAGTGGGGGGGTGCTGTGTAGTGGGGGGTGCTGTGTAGTAGGGGGGGTGCTGTGTGTAGTGGGGGGTGCTATGTAGTGGGGGGGTGCTGTATAGTGGGGGGTGCTGTGTAGTGGGGGGGTGCTGTATAGTGGGGGGTGCTGTGTAGTGGGGTGTCCTGTGTGTAGTGGGGGGTGCTGTGTGTAGTGGGGGTGCTGTGTAGTGGGGGGGGGTGCTGTGTGTAGTGGGGGGGTGCTGTGTAGTAGGGGGGGGTGCTGTGTAGTGGGGGGGTGCTGTGTAGTGGGGTGTCATGTGTGTAGTGGGGGGTGTGTGTAGTGGGGGGTGCTGTGTGTAGTGGGGGGTGCTGTGTGTAGTGGGGGGGTGCTGTGTAGTAGTGGGGGGGTGCTGTGTAGTAGGGGGGGGTGCTGTGTGTAGTGGGGGGGTGCTGTGTAGTGGGGTGTCCTGTGTGTAGTGGGGGGTGCTGTGTGTAGTGGGGGGGCTGTGTGTAGTGGGGGGGTGCTGTGTAGTGGGGGGTGCTGTGTGTAGTGGGGGGGTGCTGTGTAGTGGGGGGGTGCTGTGTGTAGTGGGGGGGTGCTGTGTAGTGGCGGGTGCTGTGTGTAGTGGGGGGGTGCTGTGTAGTAGTGGGGGGGTGCTGTGTGTAGTGGGGGGTGCTGTGTGTAGTGGGGGGTGCTGTGTAGTAGGGGGGGGTGCTGTGTGTAGTGGGGGGGTGCTGTGTAGTGGGGTGTCCTGTGTGTAGTGGGGGGTGCTGTGTGCAGTGGGGGGTGCTGTGTGCAGTGGGGGGGTGCTGTGTGTAGTGGGGGGTGCTGTGTAGTAGGGGGGGGTGCTGTGTGTAGTGGGGGGGTGCTGTGTAGTGGGGTGTCCTGTGTGTAGTGGGGGGTGCTGTGTGTAGTGGGGGGTGCTGTGTGTAGTGGGGGGTGCTGTGTGTAGTGGGGGGGTGCTGTGTAGTAGGGGGGGGTGCTGTGTAGTGGGGGGTGCTGTGTGTAGTGGGGGGTGCTGTGTAGTAGGGGGGGTGCTGTGTAGTGGGGGGGGTGCTGTATAGTGGGGGGTGCTGTGTAGTGGGGAGCTGTGTGTAGTGGGGGGGTGCTGTGTAGTGGGGGGTGCTGTGTGTAGTGGGGGGTGTTGTGTATAGTGGGGGGTGCTGTGTATAGTGGGGGGTGCTGTGTGTAGTGGGGGGGTGCTGTGTAGTGGGGGGGTGCTGTGTAGTGGGGGGGTGCTGTGTAGTGGGGGGGTGCTGTGTGTAGTGGGGGGTGCTGTGTGTAGTGGGGGGTGCTGTGTAGTGGGGGGTGCTGTGTAGTGGGGGGTGCTGTGTGTAGTGGGGGGTGCTGTGTAGTGGGGGTGCTGTGTAGTGGGGGGTGCTGTGTAGTGGGGGGTGCTGTGTGTAGTGGGGGGTGCTGTGTAGTAGGGGGGGTGCTGTGTGTAGTGGGGGGTGCTGTGTAGTGGGGGGTGCTGTGTAGTAGGGGGGTGCTGTGTGTAGTGGGGGGGTGCTGTATAGTGGGGGGTGCTGTGTAGTGGGGGGGTGCTGTATAGTGGGGGGTGCTGTGTAGTGGGGGGTGCTGTGTAGTGGGGAGCTGTGTGTAGTGGGGGGGGTGCTGTGTAGTGGGGGGTGCTGTGTAGTGGGGGGTGCTGTGTAGTGGGGGGTGCTGTGTAGTTGGGGGGGTGCTGTGTAGTGGGGGGGTGCTGTGTGTAGTGGGGGGGTGCTGTGTGTAGTGGGGGGTGCTGTGTGTAGTGGGGGGTGCTGTGTAGTGGGGGGTGCTGTGTAGTAGGGGGGGGTGCTGTGTGTAGTGGGGGGTGCTGTGTAGTGGGGGGGTGCTGTATAGTGGGGGGTGCTGTGTAGTGGGGAGCTGTGTGTAGTGGGGGGTGCTGTGTGTAGTGGGGGGTGTTGTGTATAGTGGGGGGTGCTGTGTATAGTGGGGGGTGCTGTGTATAGTGGGGGGTGCTGTGTGTAGTGGGGGGGTGCTGTGTAGTGGGGGGGTGCTGTATAGTGGGGGGTGCTGTGTGTAGTGGGGGGTGCTGTGTGTAGTGGGGGTGCTGTGTAGTGGGGGGTGCTGTGTGTAATGGGGGGGTGCTGTGTATAGTGGGGGGTGCTGTGTGTAGTGGGGGGTGCTGTGTGTAGTGGGGGGTGCTGTGTATAGTGGGGGGGGTGCTGTGTATAGTGGGGGGGTGCTGTGTAGTAGGGGGGGGTGCTGTGTGTAGTGGGGGGGGTTGCTGTGTAGTGGGGGGTGCTGTTAGGGCAGTGAGAATCTGGAATTGCTTGCCTGAGGAGGTGGTGATGGCGAACTCAGTCGAGGGGTTCAAGAGAGGCCTGGATGTCTTCCTGGAGCAGAACAATATTGTATCATACAATTATTAGGTTCTGTAGAAGGACGTAGATCTGGGGATTTATTATAATGGAATATAGGCTGAACTGGATGGACAAATGTCTTTTTTCGGCCTTACTAACTATGTGTGTAGTGGGGGGGTGCTGTGTAGTGGGGGGTGCTGTGTGTAGGGGGGGTGTCCTGTGTGTAGTGGGGTGTCCTGTGTGTAGTGGGGGGTGCTGTGTATAGTGGGGGGGGTGCTGTGTATAGTGGGGGGGTGCTGTGTATAGTGGGGGGGTGCTGTGTAGTAGGGGGGGTGCTGTGTAGTAGGGGGGGTGCTGTGTGTAGTGGGGGGTGCTGTGTAGTGGGGGGGTGCTGTGTGTAGTGGGGGGTGCTGTGTATAGTGGGGGGTGCTGTGTATAGTGGGGGGGTGCTGTGTAGTAGGGGGGGTGCTGTGTAGTAGGGGGGGTGCTGTGTATAGTGGGGGGTGCTGTGTAGTAGGGGGGGTGCTGTGTGTAGGGGGGGTGTCCTGTGTGTAGTGGGGTGTCCTGTGTGTAGTGGGGGGTGCTGTGTATAGTGGGGGGGTGCTGTGTGTAGTGGGGGGGTGCTGTGTAGTAGGGGGGGTGCTGTGTAGTAGGGGGGGTGCTGTGTGTAGTGGGGGGTGCTGTGTAGTGGGGGGGTGCTGTGTGTAGTGGGGGGGTGCTGTGTAGTAGGGGGGGTGCTGTGTAGTAGGGGGGGTGCTGTGTAGTAGGGGGGGGTGCTGTGTAGTAGGGGGGGGTGCTGTGTAGTAGGGGGGGTGCTGTGTGTAGTGGGGGGGTGCTGTGTAGTAGGGGGGGTGCTGTGTGTAGTGGGGGGTGCTGTGTGTAGTGGGGGGGTGCTGTGTGTAGTGGGGGGGTGCTGTGTAGTGGGGGGGGGTACTGTGTAGTAGGGGGGGTGCTGTGTGTAGTGGGGGGGTGCTGTGTAGTAGGGGGGGTGCTGTGTGTAGTGGGGGGGTGCTGTGTAGTAGGGGGGTGCTGTGTAGTAGGGGGGGTGCTGTGTGTAGTGAGGGGGTGCTGTGTAGTAGGGGGGGTGTCCTGTGTGTAGTGGGGGGGTGCTGTGTAGTGGGGGGTGCTGTGTATAGTGGGGGGGTGCTGTGTGTAGTGGGGGGTGCTGTGTAGTGGGGGGTGCTGTGTATAGTGGGGGGGTGCTGTGTGTAGTGGGGGGGTGCTGTGTAGTAGGGGGGGTGTCCTGTGTGTAGTGGGGGGTGCTGTGTAGTGGGGGGTGCTGTGTATAGTGGGGGGGTGCTGTGTGTAGTAGGGGGGGTGCTGTGTGTAGTGGGGGGGTGCTGTGTAGTAGGGGGGGTGCTGTGTGTAGTGGGGGGGGGTGCTGTGTAGTGGGGGGTGCTGTGTATAGTGGGGGGTGCTGTGTAGTGGGGGGTGCTGTGTATAGTGGGGGGGTGCTGTGTGTAGTGGGGGGTGCTGTGTAGTGGGGGGGTGCTGTGTATAGTGGGGGGGTGCTGTGTGTAGTGGGGGGTGCTGTGTGTAGTGGGGGGGTGCTGTGTAGTGGGGGGTGCTGTGTAGTGGGGGGGGTGCTGTGTGTAGTGGGGTGTCCTGTGTAGTAGGGGGGGTGCTGTGTGTAGTAGGGGGGGGGGGTGCTGTGTATAGTGGGGGGGTGCTGTGTAGTGGGGGGTGCTGTGTGTAGTAGGGGGGGTGCTGTGTAGTAGGGGGGGTGCTGTGTATAGTGGGGGGGTGCTGTGTAGTAGGGGGGGGTGCTGTGTGTAGTGGGGGGGTGCTGTGTATAGTGGGGGGGTGCTGTGTGTAGTGGGGGGGTGCTGTGTAGTGGGGGGTGCTGTGTAGTAGGGGGGGTGCTGTGTGTAGTGGGGTGTCCTGTGTAGTACGGGGGGTGCTGTGTGTAGTAGGGGGGGGGGGGGTGCTGTGTATAGTGGGGGGGTGCTGTGTAGTGGGGGGTGCTGTGTGTAGTGGGGGGGTGCTGTGTAGTGGGGGGGGTGCTGTGTAGTAGGGGGGTGCTGTGTAGTAGGGGGGGTGCTGTGTAGTAGGGGGGGTGCTGTGTATAGTGGGGGGGTGCTGTGTGTAGTGGGGGGGTGCTGTGTAGTGGGGGGTGCTGTGTAGTAGGGGGGGTGCTGTGTGTAGTAGGGGGGGGGGTGCTGTGTAGTGGGGGGTGCTGTGTGTAGTGGGGGGGTGCTGTGTAGTAGGGGGGTGCTGTGTAGTAGGGGGGTTGCTGTGTAGTAGGGGGGGTGCTGTGTATAGTGGGGGGGTGCTGTGTAGTAGGGGGGGTGCTGTGTAGTAGGGGGGGGGTGCTGTGTATAGTGGGGGGGTGCTGTGTAGTGGGGGGTGCTGTGTGTAGTAGGGGGGGTGCTGTGTGTAGTGGGGTGTCCTGTGTAGTACGGGGGGTGCTGTGTGTAGTAGGGGGGGGGTGCTGTGTATAGTGGGGGGGTGCTGTGTAGTGGGGGGTGCTGTGTGTAGTGGGGGGGTGCTGTGTAGTGGGGGGGGTGCTGTGTAGTAGGGGGGTGCTGTGTAGTAGGGGGGGTGCTGTGTAGTAGGGGGGGTGCTGTGTGTAGTACGGGGGGTGCTGTGTGTAGTAGGGGGGGGGGGTGCTGTGTATAGTGGGGGGGTGCTGTGTAGTGGGGGGTGCTGTGTGTAGTGGGGGGGTGCTGTGTAGTGGGGGGGGTGCTGTGTAGTAGGGGGGTGCTGTGTAGTGGGGGGGGTGCTGTGTAGTAGGGGGGGTGCTGTGTGTAGTAGGGGGGGTGCTGTGTAGTAGGGGGGGTGCTGTGTAGTAGGGGGGGGTGCTGTGTAGTAGGGGGGGGTGCTGTGTGTAGTAGGGGGGGTGCTGTGTAGTAGGGGGGGGTGCTGTGTATAGTGGGGGGGTGCTGTGTAGTAGGGGGGGTGCTGTGTGTAGTGGGGGGTGCTGTGTGTAGTGGGGGGTGCTGTGTGTAGTAGGGGGGGTGCTGTGTAGTGGGGGGTGCTGTGTGTAGTAGGGGGGGTGATGTGTAGTAGGGGGGGTGCTGTGTGTAGTGGGGGGGTGCTGTGTATAGTGGGGGGGTGCTGTGTGTAGTGGGGGGGTGCTGTGTAGTGGGGGGTGCTGTGTAGTAGGGGGGGTGCTGTGTGTAGTGGGGTGTCCTGTGTAGTACGGGGGGTGCTGTGTGTAGTAGGGGGGGGGGGGTGCTGTGTATAGTGGGGGGGTGCTGTGTAGTGGGGGGTGCTGTGTGTAGTGGGGGGGTGCTGTGTAGTGGGGGGGGGTGCTGTGTAGTAGGGGGGTGCTGTGTAGTAGGGGGGGTGCTGTGTAGTAGGGGGGGTGCTGTGTATAGTGGGGGGGTGCTGTGTGTAGTGGGGGGGTGCTGTGTAGTGGGGGGTGCTGTGTAGTAGGGGGGGTGCTGTGTGTAGTAGGGGGGGGTGCTGTGTATAGTGGGGGGGTGCTGTGTAGTGGGGGGTGCTGTGTGTAGTGGGGGGGTGCTGTGTAGTAGGGGGGTGCTGTGTAGTAGGGGGGTTGCTGTGTAGTAGGGGGGGTGCTGTGTATAGTGGGCGGTGCTGTGTAGTAGGGGGGGGTGCTGTGTAGTAGGGGGGGTGCTGTGTATAGTGGGCGGTGCTGTGTAGTAGGGGGGGTGCTGTGTAGTAGGGGGGGGGTGCTGTGTATAGTGGGGGGGGTGCTGTGTAGTGGGGGGTGCTGTGTGTAGTAGGGGGGGGTGCTGTGTGTAGTGGGGTGTCCTGTGTAGTACGGGGGGTGCTGTGTGTAGTAGGGGGGGGGGGGGGTGCTGTGTATAGTGGGGGGGTGCTGTGTAGTGGGGGGTGCTGTGTGTAGTGGGGGGGTGCTGTGTAGTGGGGGGGGTGCTGTGTAGTAGGGGGGTGCTGTGTAGTAGGGGGGGTGCTGTGTAGTAGGGGGGGGTGCTGTGTGTAGTACGGGGGGTGCTGTGTGTAGTAGGGGGGGGGGGTGCTGTGTATAGTGGGGGGGTGCTGTGTAGTGGGGGGTGCTGTGTGTAGTGGGGGGGTGCTGTGTAGTGGGGGGGGTGCTGTGTAGTAGGGGGGTGCTGTGTAGTAGGGGGGGGTGCTGTGTAGTAGGGGGGGGTGCTGTGTGTAGTAGGGGGGGTGCTGTGTAGTAGGGGGGGTGCTGTGTAGTAGGGGGGGGTGCTGTGTAGTGGGGGGGGTGCTGTGTGTAGTAGGGGGGGTGCTGTGTAGTAGGGGGGGGTGCTGTGTATAGTGGGGGGGTGCTGTGTAGTAGGGGGGGTGCTGTGTGTAGTGGGGGGTGCTGTGTGTAGTAGGGGGGTGCTGTGTGTAGTAGGGGGGGTGCTGTGTAGTGGGGGGTGCTGTGTGTAGTAGGGGGGGTGATGTGTAGTGGGGGGGGGTGCTGTGTAGTAGGGGGGGTGCTGTGTAGTAGGGGGGGTGCTGTGTAGTAGGGGGGGTGCTGTGTAGTAGGGGGGGTGCTGTGTGTAGTGGGGGGTGCTGTGTAGTAGGGGGGTGCTGTGTGTAGTGGGGGGGTGCTGTGTAGTAGGGGGGGTGCTGTGTGTAGTGGGGGGTGCTGTGTGTAGTGGGGGGTGCTGTGTGTAGTGGGGGGGTGCTGTGTAGTGGGGGGGTGCTGTGTAGTAGGGGGGGTGCTGTGTAGTGGGGGGGGTGCTGTGTAGTGGGGGGTGCTGTGTGTAGTGGGGGGGTGCTGTGTAGTGGGGGGGTGCTGTGTAGTAGGGGGGGTGCTGTGTGTAGTGGGGGGGGGGGTGCTGTGTATAGTGGGGGGTGCTGTGTGTAGTGGGGTGCTGTGTGTAGTAGGGGGGGTGCTGTGTATAGTGGGGGGTGCTGTGTGTAGTGGGGGGGTGCTGTGTATAGTGGGGGGGTGCTGTGTAGTGGGGGGGTGCTGTGTAGTGGGGGGTGCTGTGTAGTAGGGGGGGTGCTGTGTGTAGTGGGGGGGTGCTGTGTAGTGGGGGGGTGCTGTGTAGTAGGGGGGGTGCTGTGTGTAGTGGGGGGGGGTGCTGTGTATAGTGGGGGGTGCTGTGTGTAGTGGGGTGCTGTGTGTAGTAGGGGGGGTGCTGTGTGTAGTAGGGGGGGTGCTGTGTGTAGTGGGGGGGGGGGGGGGTGCTGTGTGTAGTGGGGGGGGGGTGCTGTGTGTAGTGGGGGGGTGCTGTGTGTAGTGGGGGGGTGCTGTGTAGTGGGGGGGGTGCTGTGTAGTAGGGGGAGGTGCTGTGTGTAGTGGGGGGGTGCTGTGTATAGTGGGGGGGTGCTGTGTATAGTGGGGGGGTGCTGTGTAGTGGGGGGGGTGCTGTGTAGTAGGGGGAGGTGCTGTGTGTAGTGGGGGGGTGCTGTGTATAGTGGGGGGGTGCTGTGTAGTGGGGGGGGTGCTGTGTAGTAGGGGGGGTGCTGTGTGTAGTGGGGGGGTGCTGTGTATAGTGGGGGGGTGCTGTGTAGTGGGGGGGGTGCTGTGTAGTAGGGGGAGGTGCTGTGTAGTAGGGAGGTGCTGTGTGTAGTGGGGGGGTGCTGTGTATAGTGGGGGGGTGCTGTGTAGTGGGGGGGGTGCTGTGTAGTAGGGGGAGGTGCTGTGTAGTAGGGAGGTGCTGTGTGTAGTGGGGGGGTGCTGTGTATAGTGGGGGGGTGCTGTGTGTACTGGGGGGTGTTAGGAGAATCTCTCCCTCCATATCTTCCTCCAGGACCAGGCGGTGGTGAGATCTTACAGACTGCTGCGCCCTTCTCGGCAGATACATAACAGCCATGCAGACATAATAGACAGATTACACGACATTCCGCGGGATATATCACAATATAACATCACATATCACGATATAACGAGGATCTCTCACCTGAAGCCGCTGCGCTGCTGGCCGGAAGTTGATCCCTGGTTGCTAGGATACAGCCAGCCTTAGCTGTCGAGATGAAAAAGTAAGCGGTCTCGTGAGGGCGGGGCGATGATCACGTGATGTTGCATGTACATCCTGATTGGTGAGATAGCGGTTACCATGGACACGGCGTTATACGCTCGGTCTTCTTTCCCGTTCTCCCCAGTCCTCTCCTCTGACGGATCCGCGTGTCCGCTCCTCACCGCCGTATAACGGGGCAGCTGTGGATGGTGGAGAGCGGTGCTGAGAGGGAAGCATCTGCAGCCTGTGTGCGGGGAGGGGATGGCAGCAGTAGCCGGTGATCTGCGGCTGCTAACCATACACCTCTGTGTACAGCGCAGGGCGGACTGGCCATCTGGCAGGGCCGGTAAATACCCGGAGGGCCGCTCCGCCTGTGGCTGCAGTGTGTGCTGCACTGTTAGCGGTAGAGACCGAGCACAGAGCCACCGATTCCATCTCTTCCCTGCGGGCTTCCGCTTAGACTGTGACCGGCCAGACAGGGGCCATCTTGGCATTATTGCCCTGACTGGCTGTCACAATAGTGTATGAAATGTAATATGATTTTGAAGCTTTGCCTGTTAACACCCATGCTGTGGGCTAAACCCCCCCCTTTTCTGTGTGTTTCTGTGTGCTGAGATGTGTATGTGTAGATCCCAAAACACTCATTCCCTCCTACCAGAAGAATTTTATTGTGCTTGGAGCTGAAAGCCGATCTCCCTGCATTGCCCTCTCCCCCTCCCATCTAGAATCAGCTAGAATTGGTATAGAATTTCTCTAAAGACAGGAAATCCTTCGTTCCATTCTAATAAGATGTTGGGCCAACGATTTAGGCTAGGAAAATAAGTCCATTTTGCGAATCTCCATCGGCGGATCTGTCAGCCACTGTAAGCATGAGCCTCTAATTCCAACAGGTACAAAGTACGGATTTCTCCGAAACTGTGTGTCCCAACTAGCCCAAATTTGGTCTCGTTAGAAAGCCAATTTTAAAATAAGATGAATGCTGGGTGTGTTATGATTCTGACATGTTCGGGAACGAAAATACAAGAATTATAAGAATTGTTGGAGAAAACTGTACAGCTGAGGGGAGGGCGATGTTAACTCAACCCTTTTAGTGATGTCACGAAGCTGCAGTTTATAAGTCTCTACATTTAACCCAGCCTTCAGTCTTACCTGAGGAGCTCTTACTGCCAGCCCTGATGAACCGGGATATTTGGAGCTCCGCCCACTAGCCTGGTTTTGCCTGAAATGATCTGAGAACATGCGAGTTTTAGTTTTCTAATTTAATCCCGTTATTTTATAATTACTTTGTACATACTTTGTCTCATATTGCAACATCTTTATATGCCTTTTTATAAACACTGCCTTAATCTTTCGGAGTAAAATATTTAAATTACTAGTTTCGTTCTTCCTGCTCTAAAACGTACCCTAAGTCTTCTGAAGGGTATTACGCTACTGTTTTGGGTTGGCTTCAGACCCGTTTAATCGAAGCTGGTGGCAGAATACCTTGTCCTGTGCTTTTGGGAGTCGTTGTAGCGACGGTGGCATTATTGTTCCAGCCTGAGTGGGAGTAGTTATATCGCCTTGCTGCAGATAGCCAGTACATAGCAGGCAGCCTTTCTGGCGACTAATTACCCTAGGTGCAGTACCTAATCTGACCTGAGGGTAAGGGGGACGCCAGAGAGCTGCAAGTTTTCAAGCAGAACTGTAAAGTGGGATATACATAAATCCCTGCAGTTTGTGTTATATTGCAGAGCAGTGGGATAACTAAAATAAGCCCCTGCGGTAAACTAAGAGGTCAATAGACTTGTGTTTTCATCACAGTGTAGCAGTGGAGGGATAACTAAGATAAGCCCCCCTGCACATGTGATAGCCGTGTGTTGGCCTAAAGTCACTCCGATCCATGACGTAGGGGTGACAGTCACGGTGTGAATCGTGACAGAGGGAGAGGGGAGGTGGTGAAGTTAGATACGGAGCAGAAACGGGTGAAGACCAGGTCTAATGTGTGTCCGTCTGTGTGGGTGGCTGAGGAGGTCCACTGAGTAAGTCCAAAAGATGAAGTAAGGGACAGGAGTTTGGAGGCTGATGACTGGTGGGTGTCAATGGGGATGTTGAAGTCACCCATGATGATGGTGGGAATGTCAGCAGAGAGAAAGTGAAGGAACCAGGTGGAGAATTGGTCAATAAAGGCAGTGGCCAGGCCCAGAGGTCGGTATATGACGGCTATTTGGAGGTTGGAGGGAGAGTAGATGCGGACAGTGTGGACTTCAAAAGAGGGGAGGATAAGGGAGGGTAGACGTGGGATTGGGTTAAAGGTGCAGCTGGACGAAAGGAGAAGGCCCACTCCTCCACAGTGTTTGTTGCCAGGGCGAGTAGTATGGGTGAGGTGGATGCCGCCGTAACATAGTGCAGCAGGGGAGGCTGCGTCAGAGGGTGTCGACCATGTTTCGGTGATGCCCAGAAAGGAGGTAAAGAGGTTGTGAATCACATGGAGTTTATTGCCGATGGAGCGGGCATTCCATAGTGATCCAGAGAGAGGGAGCAGGGTGGTGGGCATCAAGGGCACAGATTTGAGGTGGGCAAAATTTCGGGTGTTTATATTGTATGATGAGGTTCTGCAGCAGCTGAGGTGTATGATGAGGTTCTGCAGCAGCTGAGGTGTGTTACAGTCGTTCCACCTCTCGTGTCTCCCCTTTTCCTCATAGTTTGTAAGCTTGCGAGCAGGGCCCTCATTCCTCCTGGTATCTGTATTGAACTATATTTCTGTTATGCTGTAATGTCTATTGTCTGTACAATTCCCGTCTATAATTTGTAAAGCGCTGCGGAATATGTTGGCGCTATATAAATAAAAATTATTATTATATTTTATTATTCTCTGCCTCCTGTGTTCTCTCCCTGCTGCTGTCAGTGTTGGGAGCCGCAGTACCAGACACATCCCTCGGTCTTTGCTGCGGCTCAGTCACTACCTAATACCCGGTACCTCTGTTGTCGCACGAGCGGTGACGTCACCCCCGGGGTCGGCGCTGACGTACTTCCTGTTTATGCCGGAAGTAGTAGAGTGACAGAGATGGCGGAGCTCCGAGAGCTGCAGAGCCGGGTGCAGGAGCTGGAGCTGCGGCTGTACGGGGAGAGTGGAGCTCACACAAGGAAGGTGTGTACCGGCCCTGCATGCTGACACTTGTGGTGTCCTCGTCCTGCGCTGAGACGCATGGGAGTAGATAGTACGGGTGTGTCACAAGCGCCTGATCAGACGTAAGAGCCGGAGCGATGGTTAACGTCAGCATACGCGCCCCCCCACCGGTTAGCAAGGGTCGCCACCACCCTAGCCCACTGGTCACCAACACCCACACCCGCCTGTCACCAAGGGTCTCCACCACCCGTGTCTACCTGTCACCAAGGGCCGCCAACACCCATGCCCATCGGTCACCAAAGGTCGCCACCACCTGCGCCCATTGGTCACCAGGGTCGCCACCGCCCGTGCCCACCGGTCACCAAGGGTCACCACCGCCCGCTCCCAGCAGTCACCAAGGGTCGCCACCACCCACACCCACCTGTCACCAAGAGTCGCCACCACCTGTGCCCACCGGTCACCAAGGGCCGCCACCACCCACACCCACCTGTCACCAAAGGTCATCACCACCTGTGCCCACCGGTCACCAAGGGCCGCCACCACCCATGCCCACCGGTCACCAAATGTCGCCACCACCTGCGCCCACTGGTCACCAAGGGTCACCACCACCCGCGCCCACCGGTCACCAAGGGTCACCACCACCCACACCCACCAACAGTCGCCACCACCTGTGCCCACCGGTCACCAAGGGTCATAAACACCCAGTCACTGAGTATTGTCGTTACGTGCGCCCATTGGTCACTGGATGTAGTCTTCACCCGCCTGTGCCTGCCGCTGTGTGGCTTCGCCGTCCGCCTGCTGCTGTGTGGCTTCACCATCTGCCTGCTGCTGTATGGCTTCGCCTTCTGCCTGCCGCTGTGTGGCTTCGCCGTCCGCCTGCTGCTGTGTTGCTTCACCATCTGCCTGCTGCTGTATGGCTTCGCCTTCTGCCTGCCGCTGTGTGGCTTCGCCGTCTGCTCCCGCCTGCCGCTGTGTGGCTTTGCAGTCTGCTCCCGCCTGCCGCTGTGTGGCTTCGCCGTCTGCTCCCCCCTGCCGCTGTGTGGCTTCGCCATCTGCTCCCCCCTGCCGCTGTGTGGCTTCGCCATCCACCTGCTGCTCTATGGCTTCGCCGTCCGCCTACCGCTGTGTGGCTTCGGCATCCGCCTGCCGCTGTGTGGCGTCGGCGTCCGCCTGCCGCTGTGTGGCTTCGCCGGCCGCCCCTGCCCTGTGGCTTCACCACCTGCCCCCTCCTGCCGCTGTGTGGCTTCGCCATCCGCCTGCCACTGTGTGGCTTTGCAGTCAGCCCCCGCCTGCCGCTGTGTGGCTTCGTCGTTCACCTTCCGCTGTGTGGCTTCACCTTCTGTCCCCACCTGCCGTTGTGTGGCTTCTACAGCCGCGCCCTCCTGCCGTCATGAGACGTCACCATCCGTGCAAGCTGGCCACCGCAGGACATCGCCGTTCTCCGAACGCCGAGGGACATCTTCTGCGTGCTACTGTGGGATGCCGCCATCCGCTGGCCGCCACTTGACATCACCAGCTGTTGTTGCCTGCTATTGTGGAACGTTGCCAGCCAGTGTTCATTTAACGTCGTCACAAGCCAGTCACCATGTGACCTTGTCGCCTGTGCAGCCTGTCCACGGTTTGAAATCAGCGCGCAGCATTTGCCCTGTGACTACACCGCTGGCGCCCAGCGTTTGCCCTGTGACTACACCGCCGGCGCCCAGTGTTCGTCACGTAACTACACCGCCGGCGCCCAGCATTCTCCCTGTGAGTACATTGCCGGCGCCCAGCGTTTTCCCCCGTGACTACACCGCCGGCGCCCAGCATTCTCCCTGTGACTACACCGCCGGCGCCCAGCGTTCGCCCCATGACTACACCGCCGGCGCCCAGCATTTTCCCCGTGACTACACTGCCGGCGCCCAGCATTTTCCCCGTGACTACACCGCTAGCGCCCAGCGTTTTCCCCGTGACACCATCGGTGCTCCCTGTTCACTGCGTGACGTCAGCGCAGACTCCCCCTGTTCACCACGTGTTGTTACCACCCTCATCCTCTGGACTCCATCTGACCTAATCACCCACCACCACCGGTCACTGTATGAGATCACTTGAGCCGTCACATCAAATTGGACGGAGATCTCAAATTCATCATCAGCTTAAAGGTGGTTACAAGAAACATCTACAGGTCCTTCTCAAAAAATTAGCATATAGTGTTAAATTTCATTATTTACCATAATGTAATGATTACAATTAAACTTTCATATATTATAGATTCATTATCCACCAACTGAAATTTGTCAGGTCTTTTATTGTTTTAATACTGATGATTTTGGCATACAACTCCTGATAACCCAAAAAACCTGTCTCAATAAATTAGCATATTTCACCCATCCAATCAAATAAAAGTGTTTTTTAATAACAAACAAAAAAACCAACAAATAATAATGTTCAGTTATGCACTCAATACTTGGTCGGGAATCCTTTGGCAGAAATGACTGCTTCAATGCGGCGTGGCATGGAGGCAATCAGCCTGTGACACTGCTGAGATGTTATGGAGGCCCAGGATGCTTCAATAGCGGCCTTAAGCTCATCCAGAGTGTTGGGTCTTGCGTCTCTCAACTTTCTCTTCACAATATCCCACAGATTCTCTATGGGGTTCAGGTCAGGAGAGTTGGCAGGCCAATTGAGCACAGTAATACCATGGTCAGTAAACCATTTACCAGTGGTTTTGGCACTCCATAAAGCATTTCAGCCGATGGAAGCATGAAGTGCTCCAAAATCTCCTGATAGCTAGCTGCATTGACCCTGCCCTTGATGAAACACAGTGGACCAACACCAGCAGCTGACATGGCACCCCACACCATCACTGACTGTGGGTACTTGACACTGGACTTCAGGCATTTTGGCATTTCCTTCTCCCCAGTCTTCCTCCAGACTCTGGCACCTTGATTTCCAAATGACTTGGGACCACTTAGCAACAGTCCAGTGCTGCTTCTCTGTAGCCCAGGTCAGGCGCCTCTGCAGCTGTTTATGGTTCAAAAGTGGCTTTACCTGGGGAATGCGGCACCTGTAGCCCATTTCCTGCACACGCCTGTGCACGGTGGCTATGGATGTTTCCACACCAGACTCAGTCCACTGCTTCCTCAGGTTCCCCAAGGTCTGGAATCGGTCCTTCTCCACAATCTTCCTCAGGGTCCGGTCTCCTCTTCTCGTTGTACAGCGTTTTCTGCCACATTGTTTCCTTCCAACAGACTTACCATTGAGGTGCCTTGATACAGCACTCTGGGAACAGCCTATTTGTTGAGAAATTTCTTTCTGGGTCTTACCCTCTTGCTTGAGGGTGTCAATGATGGCCTTCTTGACATCTGTCAGGTCGCTAGTCTTACCCATGATGGGGGTTTTGAGTAATGAACCAGGCAGGGAGTTTATAAAAGCCTCAGTTATCTTTTGCATGTGTTTAGAGTTAATTAGTTGATTCAGAAGATTAGGGTAATAGGTCGTTTAGAGAACCTTTTCTTGATATGCTAATTTATTGAGACAGGTTTTTTGGGTTATCAGGAGTTGTATGCCAAAATCATCAGTATTAAAACAATAAAAGACCTGACAAATTTCAGTTGGTGGATAATGAATCTATAATATATGAAAGTTTAATTGTAATCATTACATTATGGTAAATAATGAAATTTAACACTATATGCTAATTTTTTGAGAAGGACCTGTAGGATTGCATGGGAATGCTTTTTTTTTTTTAAGTGTTTTTTTAGCGTTTCAGCTACGGCAAAAAACGCAGCAGAAACGCACAAAAAATGCAACGGACTACATTCTCCCATAGGAGCATTGGAGGAGAAGGAGGAGGAGAACACCGAAAATAATGTGGGTGCATCCGATTGTTCAGGGGCGGGCGGACAAGGGCCTCTTCCATCTCCTTTACCATGATTTAATGAGGTAAGATATATTAGGGAAAAAAAGGTATACGCTGTGTGCAGAATTATTAGGCAAGTTGTATTTTAGAGATTGTTTTTATTATTGATCAACAACTATGTTCTCAATCAACCCAAAAGACTCAAATATCGAAGCTTAATATTTTTGGAAATTGGAGTGTTTTTTTTTTTATTTGGCTATCATAGGAGGATATCTGTTTTTGCAGGTAACTATTACTGTGCAGAATTATTAGGCAACTTAATAAAAACCAAATATATTCCCATCTCACTTGTTTATTTTCACCAGGTAAACCAATATAACCACAAAATTTAGAAATAAACATTTCTGACATGCAAAAACAAAACCCAAAAATGAGTGACCAATACAGCCCCCTTTCTTCATGATGACACTCAGCAGCCTCCATCCATAGATTCTGTCAGTTGCTTGATCTGTTTACGACCAACATTAATGCAGCGGCCACCACAGCCTCCAGACACTGCTCCGAGAGGTGGACTGTTTTCCCTCCCTGTAGATCTCACATTTTATGAGGGACCACAGGTTCTCTATGGGGTTCAGATCAGATGAACAAGGGGCCATGTCATTATTTATTCTTCTTTGAGACCTTTACTGGCCAGCCACGCTGTGGAGTAGTTGGAGGCATGTGATGGAGCATTGTCCTGCATGAAAATCATGTTTTTATTGAACGATACCGACTTCTTCGTGTACCACTGCTTGAAGAAGTCTTCCAGAAACTGGCAGTAGGTCTGGGAGTTGAGCTTCACTCCATTCTCAACCCGAGAAGGTCCCACAAGTTCATCTTTGATGATCCCAGCCCATACCAGTCCCCCACCTCCACCTTGCTGGCCGGAGTCGGAGTGGAACTCTGCCCTTTACTGATCCAGCCTGTGGCCCATCCATCTGGCCCATCAAGAGTCACTCTCATTTCATCAGTCCATAAAACCTTTGAAAAATCAGTCTTAAGATATTTCTTGGCCCAGTCTTGACGTTTTATCTGATGTTTCTTGTTCAGAGGTGGTCGTTTTTCAGCCTTCCTTACCTTGGCCGTGTCCCTGAGTATCGCAAACCTTGTGCTTTCTGTTACTCCAGTAACGTTTTACCTCTGAAATATGGCAAAACTGGTGGCAAATGGCATCTTGGCAGCTTCACGCTTGATTTTCCTCAATTCATGGGCAGTTATTTTGCGCCTTTTTTGCCCAACACGCTTCTTGCGACCCTGTTGGCTATTTGCCAGGAAACGCTTGATTGTTCGGTGATCACGCTTCAAAAATTTGGCAATTTGAAGAGTGCTGCATCCCTCTGCAAGACATCTCACAATTTTGGACTTTTCAGAGCCCGTCAGATCTCTCTTCTGACCCATTTTGCCAAAGGAAAGGAAGTTGCCTAATAATTAAGCACACCTTATATAGGGTTCTGATGTCATTAGACAACACCCCTCCTCATTACAGAGATGCTCATCACCTGATTTACTTCATTGGTAGTTGGCTCTCAAACCTGAACAGCTTGGAGTAGGACAACATGTCTAAAAAGTATCATGTGATCCAAATACAACTTGCCTAATAATTCTGCACACAGTGTATTGTCATCTGTGTGCATGATTTTTTTTGTTGGTGGTATCCTATGTAAAGATGTCAAATTTTCATCCGTGTGATAAACCAAACTTTTCTTTTTTTGTGTTAGGCTATGTGCCCACGTTGCATTTTTTATGCATTTCTGCCGCGTTTTTTGCCGCAGCGGAAACGCATAAATATGCTTAAAAACCGCAGTCCCATACAATCCTATAGGGTTCCGCAGTTGCTGTGCCCATGCTGCAGATTTTCCCACTTTGGAATTGCACGCGGCGGCTTCCGTTCCCAGGGATGCATGTGCGCAAATCATCCCTGGGAACGGACGTACCGGAAGCGCCGCTGAGGCGATGGGGGCCGTCGGACGGTGAAAATAACCATATTTTTATTTTTTAATTATTTTTAATATTATATCTTTTACTATTGATGTTGCATAGGCAGCACCAATAGTAATAAGTTGGTCACACTTGTCAAGCACTGTGCATGTGTGGCCAACCTGTCAATCACTTTTCCAAGCGATGCTTCAAATCGCTTGGAAAACGCAAGCATTCTGCAAGCTAAAAAACGCTTGTGTTTTGCGGGAAAACGCATACGAATTCCGCATGTATTTTACCCGCAGCAGGGAGTTGCAGAAATGCTGCAGACATTTCCCCAGCATTTCTGCAACGTGGGAAGCTTTCGATCACCTTCTCGCTCTTCTGTCTCCTGATCTCAATTACGTTGACACAGTCATGCGAAGAGCCATCTCTGCTGACGAAAGGCTGCTCATCACCTTGCGATAAGGAAATTTTTTTTTTGGTAACACATACTGCCAGACACAGTGCCCCCATACTGCCAGACACATTGCCCCATAATACTGCCACAGTGCCCCCATAATACTGCCACACACAGTGCCCCCATAATACTGCCAGTGCCCCATAATGCTGCCACAGTGCCCCATAATACTGACACATTGCACCCACAATACTGCCACAGTGCCCCATACTGCCAGACACATTGCCCCATAATACTGACAGTGCCCCCATACTGCCAGACACATTGCCCCATAATACTGCCACAGTTCCCCCAAACTGCCAGACACAGTGCCCCATAATGCTGCCACAGTGCCCCATAATACTGACAGTGCCCCCATACTGCCAGACACAGTGCCCCATAATACTGCCACAGTGTCCCATACTGCCACAGTGCCCCATAATACTGCCAGTGCCCTCATACTGCCAGACACATTACCCCATAATACTGCCACAGTGCCCCATAATACTGCCAGTGCTCCATAATACTGCCACAGTGCCCCCCATACTGCCAGTCAAGGGGCCCCCATAATGCTGCCACAGTGCACCATAATACTGACACAGTGCCCCCATACTGCCACATTGCCCCATAATACTGCCAGACACAGTGCCCCCATACTGCCAGACAGTGCCCCCATAATGCTGCTACAGTGCCCCATAATACTGCCAGATACAGTGTCCCCATACTGCCAGACGCAGTGAACCCATAATGCTGCCACAGTGCCCCTTAATACTGACACAGTGCCCCATAATACTGCCAGATACAGTGCCCCCATATTGCCAGACACATTGCCCCATAATCCTGCCACAGTGCCCCATAATACTGACACATTGCCCCATACTGCCAGACAATTACCCCATAATGCTGCCACAGTGCCCCATAATACTGCCAGACACAGTGCCCCCGTACTGACAGACACATTGCTTCATAATACTGACAGTGTCCCATAATACTGCCACATTGCCCCATAATGCTGCCACAGTGCCCCATAATACTGCCACATACAGTGCCCCCATACTGCCAGACACATTGCCCCATAATACTGCCAGATACAGTGCACCTAAAAAAAAGTTCACTCATTGCTTGAATTGTATTTTTACAAAAGACCACAGATTCAGTATAAATTTCAAATGTGCCATTCTAACCTTGTGTAACGGAGTCTACCAATCTGGGGTACCTGAATGAAGGACGCTGGCTGGAATTCCTTGATTACATGGGCGCATATAAAAGATCACTGCTTCTCCACGTATTTCCAGTCTGACAACACTTTACTCAAAGGACACAGAATATATCACACAGATACAGAGGGCAGGCCAATAGAAAGCGGCAGGCCAGGCATACATTACAATAGCTGCAGGTGGCCGGGGCCTGCCGATATTTACTGTGGGAATTACAAAGGTGGGGGGCGGTCAAAAGGGGAATATCGTGTCCCCTCTGCCCAGGGGCGCAGCCTGTGAACTGATGCATTAGGGACATGCATCTCACATGGAACCTATTATACATACATATAACTGCACAACATATTCTGAGTGCTGAGTGGTTCCGTAACACGGCTCCCCTTTTCAGCGACGCGATCGGCATACACAGTCCGATCCTTAACGGATCGGTTTGGGGATGACCGAAGTTTATGGGGTTGGTACAAGTTCCGTTTGTCCTCTTAGTCCATCGGCGTTACTGTTTTGTTTGCCGGGTCTGTAGTAGATGGAGAAGTCCAGAGGTTGTAGGGCTAAACTCCACCGCAGCAATCTGGCGTTGTCTCCGGAGACCCGATTAAGCCAGACTAGGGGATTATGATCCGTTAGGAGGGAAAACTGTCGTCCATACAAATATGGTTGCAAATTTTTGAGTGCCCATACTACCCCCAGGCACTCCTTCTCGATGGCCGCATAGCTTACTTCACGGGGCAGTAGTTTCTGACTCAGGTAAGCTACCGGGTGTTCTTGGCCGTCCGGCCCGACTTGGCTCAGTACTGCCCCAAATCCAAACATAGAAGCGTCTATGTGAACAAGGAAATGTTTAGTTGGATTGGGTGCGGTCAATACAGGTGTATTGGTGAGGGCGTCCTTTAGTTGGCGGAAGGCTTCCTCACACTCTGGGGTCCAGGTTACCTGGCGGGGTTGGTTCTTACGGGTCAGATCAGTGAGGGGCTTGGCTGCGCTGCTATAATTAGGAACGAATTTCCTGCAATACCCCGCTGTCCCTAGAAACGCCATGACCTGGGTTTTAGTGCGTGGGGTGGGCCATTTGGCTATGGCCTCAATCTTGGCTGGTTCTGGTCGCTGTTTCCCACTTCCCACCCAATGCCCTAAATACTGAACCTCTGCTTTGCCCATGTGACACTTGTTTGGGTTCAGGGTGATTCCGGCCTGGTGGATGCTGTCCAATACTGTCTCTATGTGATTTAGATGCTCTTCCCATGTCGGAATGTAGATGGCGATGTTGTCCAGTTAGGCACACGCATAGTCCTGGAGACCATCCAGAAGCCGGTCAGCCAGCCTTTGGTAGGTCGCCGGGGCGTTCTTCATCCCAAATGGCATAACTCGAAACTGGAATAAGCCGAACGGGGTGACAAATGCCGACTTGGGAATAGCGTCAGGACTAAGGGGAATCTATCAGTAGCCTTTGCATGGATCGATGGTGGTCAAATACTTAGCCCCCGCCAGCCGGTCTAACAACTCATCCACACGCAGGATGGGATATGCATCCGTCACGGTTTTCTCATTGAGCTTAAGATAGTCTACACAAAACCGTGTAGTCCCATCCTTCTTGGGAACTAACACTACGGGGGATGCCCAGGGACTATCTGACTCTTCAATGACCCCTAAATGCAACATCTCTTGTATCTCTTGTCGCATCCCCTCTCGTACAGACTCAGGGACGCAGAAGGGATTTTGTCGCAGGGGGGTCTGATCCTGGGTCTCAACCTTGTGTTGTGCCAGGCGAGTGTACCCTGGTCTCCCGAAAACATCCTCTGTCGCTGCCTCAACTCCTCCGCCTGCTGTCTCTCCCAGGGGTCTAGGTCTTCACCCAAGTGTACCTGGTCCCATGTTTTAGACTGAGTCCTTTCCCCTAAGACATCCGGCAAGGGAAGTCCGGCTAAATCCTCTGCTTCAGGTGCACAGATGGCCACTACCTCTTCAGGGTGCTCCCGATAGGGCTTCAGCATATTCACGTGGAACATGCGGATAACCCTGGGGTCGTCACAATCGGCGACATTATATTTGGTGTTGGCTATTTTCCCCACTACCTGGTAGGGCCCCTGCCATGCAGCTTGGAACTTGTTCTGCCTAGTGGGCTCTAACACCAGGAAGGACCTTCTGCCCTATTTCCAAGGTGCGCTCTCTGGCCCTTCGATCGTACCATACGTGCTGGCGCCGCTGGGTCGCCTGCATGTTCTCACGTACAGCCTGGGTCAGCTCCTGTAGGCGGTCCCGGAATTCCAGCACATAGGGTACAATAGGTACCTCTTCTATGAGGCCCTCCCTTTCCCAATGTTCTAGCACTAAGTCTAGGGGTCCCCTTACCTATCTCCCGTATACCAGCTGGAACGGGAAGAACCCCGTGGATTCTTGGGGCACCTCCCGATAGGCAAACAGGAGGTGTGGCAAGAATTTCTCCCAGTCCCTGTAGGTCCTGGTAAAAGTCCCAATGAGCTGTTTTAATGTCCCGTTAAAGCGTTCACACAACCCATTGGTTTGCGGGTGGTACGGGGCGCTTCTAATGGACATTATGCCGCACAGCTTCCACAGTTGGTTGGTCACCTCTGCTGTAAACTGGGTACCCTGGTCCGAGATAATCTCCCGGGGAAATCCAACCCGTGAGAAAACCTGGAGCAGGGCGGCCGCCACCGTCTCTGCCAGTATGTTAGGTAACGCAACCGCCTCTGGATACCGTGTGGCATAATCTACCACTGTCAATATATACCTTTTCCCTGACAGACTGGGTTTGGCTAACGGCCCTATCAGATTGACCGCTACTCGGCTAAATGGTTCCTCCACAATGGGGAGGGGGCGTAATTTGGCCTTGCATCGATTCCCCCTCTTGCTAATGCGCTGGCAACTGTCACAGGTCTGGCAGTACTGACGAACATCATAGGTTACCCCCGGCCAAAAGAAGTTTTGTGTCAGACGATGCCTGGTGCGACTGACGCCGAAGTGCCCGGCCAAGGGTATGTCATGAGAGATTCGCAGTAACTCCTGCCTATACTTCTTGGAACTACCAGCTGTCGTTTTATAGTGGGGCTCGTCCCTGTGTGGTGCTGCTCTGTGATCCGGTAGAGGAGTCCCTGCTTCCATACAAACTGTTCCCCTTCCAGTACCCCTCTCCCCTCCTGTGCCTTCCCACGATATCCCTCCAATGAAGGATCCTCAAGTAACTCCCTCTTAAATTCATCTGGGGTGGCCCAAGAAATGTGTCCGGCTATGGGAATACGTGTAGGGCTGGGATGTCTTACCTGGGCCTCCTCTGAGTGTGATTCCGCCTCCGCAGCTCGAGCTTGTCTCCGGGCGGTCACAGGATATGTCTCAGCCAGAGGGGCAACCGAGAAGGCAGACAACATGGGCCCCAAGTCATTTCCCAGCAAGACGTCTGCAGGCAATTCCTCCATCAAGCCGACCTCAACAAGGCCATCCCCGACTCCCCAGTTCAGGTGAATCCTGGCAGTGGGCAGTCGATGTATAGCTCCCCCTGCTACACGGACTGCCACTGTCCGGTCCGTCTTCTCTTGGTCCCGGACGAGATGAGGCTTCACAAGGGTCAAAGTTGCCCCGGAATCTTAGTCCCTGCATATGTTTCCCATTAACTCACATGACCTGTCGATGCTGTTGTCTATTATCTGCCCGGGCTGCCTGCACAGGGTCCACTTCATGCAGCACTTCCTCCATCTCTTCCACCCCTTGGTTAGTTGTAGCCCCCAATGCCGGGTCAGCTGCGCCTTGGTAGCAGTGTACAGCAGCCCGGCTGAAGGTAGCTGTTCCCCCCTTTGGCCACTGGGTATGCTGAGTCCGGTTGGGACATTGTCTTTGCAGGTGGCCCAGCTGACGGCAGGTGTGGCATCGCGCCCCAGGGGGACTGTGGTAGGCCTGGGTTTCTAGCTGGTCCCCCTACAATCTTCGGAGGTTTCGGGCCCTCCAGGTCCATGGGCAGGCCCCTAGTGACCATCTTTGATCCGGACAACTGAGGCCTCCTGGCATCATGATGTTCATCGGCCAGACGAGCGGCTTCCTCAAGAGTCATTGGCCGCCTGTCCCGAAGCCATTCCTGTGTCTCGGGGGTTAGTCCATTAAAGAATCGTTCTAAGAAGAAGAGCTGGAGAACGTCCTCCTTAGTGGTTGCTTGGCTCCCTTTTACCCACTGTAGCAGTGACCGTCGTAATTTACAGGCCCATTCAGCGTGTGTATCGGTTACGCATTTTATAAGTCCGCGGAAGTTTTGGCGGTATGCCTCTGGTGTCAGCGTATACCAGGCCAAGATCACTTCTTTGATCCGCTCATAGTCCATACAGTCCTCATCAGGTACCGTGCAATAGGCGTCCGCTGCCCGGCCTGTCAGCTTGCTGGCCAGAATCTGAACCCGTTCCTCTGGCTTCACTTGATGAAGGGCACACTGCCGCTCAAAGTCCTGCAGAAAGCCATCAATGTCTTCCTCTGCCTCCCCCAACTGTCGGAAGGCATTATACTGGATCTTTTTGTGGCTTACTGTTGAAGGTACCTGGTCGAAGGCCAGAGTTCCCCCTGCTCGCTGACTCTCCTCTCCGCTCTGCCATCTCCATCTTGGCCAGCTCCACTTTGGTCCGCTCTGCCATCTCGGCTAGCTCTATCCTGGTTCGTTCAGCCATCTTTTCCTTCAGATCAGTACGCACATCAGCCATCACCTCTCGGATGATCTCTTCTGCAGGGTTTGGGCCATAGAACACCAGTCTGTTCTTTACCTCCCTCTGGAATTCAGTCTCCTCCACGTTCACATTGGGGGGCGCTGCACTGTCGTGTTCCATGATGGCTGCTATCAAATCCGCTTTTGTTTTGTTGCTGGCGATCAACCCTCGAGCTTCCACCAGATCTTTTAATATAGTCCTCATTAACTTCTGGTAGTTGTTTTCCATTCATTCCTTTCCTCCTGTAGAAGGGGTATCATATCCTGCTGACTGCCACCAGTGTAACAGGGTCTACCAATCTGGGGTACCTCTTTCAGTACCACCCCGTGTTTCCGGAGGTCCACTCTGCTTTGCCTGGAGTCTGAATGAAGGACGCTGGCTGGAATTACTTGGTTACTAATAAGCGGCAGGCCAGACATACATTACAATAGCCGCAGGTGGCCGGAGCCTGCTGATATTTACTGTGGGAATTACAAAGGTGGGGGGGGGGAGCGGACAAAAGGGGAATATCGTGTCCCCCCTGCCCAGGGGCGCAGCCTGTGGGCTGATGCATTAGGGACATGCATCTCACATGGAACCTATTATACATACATATAACTGCACAACATATTCTGGGTGCTGAGTGGTTCCGTAACACCTTGGCTTACATATCTTTTATTTTATTCGCTTTTCTAATTTTTATTTGTTTTGTTTTCAGGTTTTTGGCCACAGGAGAGAGCTATACATCCCTACATCTCCAATTTAGGGTTGGTACATCCACCATCTCTAAAATTGTGAGGTGCACATGTACCATTGTTGAGGGAGGTTCTAAAGTAGAGGTGTCAAACTGCATTCCTCGAGGGCCGCAAACAGGTCATGTTTTAAAGGGAACCTGTCACCTGAATTTGGTGGGACTGGTTTTGGGTCATATGGGCAGAGTTTTCGGGTGTTTGATTCACCCTTTCCTTACCCGCTGGCTGCATGCTGGCTGCAATATTGGATTGAAGTTCATTCTCTGTCCTCCATAGATTGCCTTGCACAGGCGTGTACTATGGAGGACAGAGAATGAACTTCAATCCAATATTGCAGCCAGCATGCAGCCAGCGGGTAAGGAAAGGGTGAATCAAACACCCGAAAACTCCGCCCATATGACCCAAAACCAGTCCCGCCAAATTCAGGTGACAGAGTCCCTTTAAGGATTTCCTTGTATTGCACAGGTGATAATTTAATCACCTGCACAGAATGATTCCAGCACCTTGTGCAATACAAGGAAATCCTGAAAACATGACCTGTTTGCGGCCCTCGAGGAATGCAGTTTGCCACCTCTGTTCTAAAGTGACCCTTCACGGTTGACCTAGTGATTTTCAAATTAATTAACAGGGCGTTGCCTGCAACTGAAAATGACCAGACGGAGACGTGTCTCTGTTTGGGAGGATAGAACAGATCTCTGGCCCCCGTTTATTGTGTCGCACTTTTCATAATCTTAGAAGTTAAACTTCAACCAATCAACATAAGAACACGCTCACAGTTCTTAACCTATAAGAATGCAGGAAAAACTTAACCCATGAGGATGCAGAAAAACCCGGAAACTACATATATGGTCGTGTCTTCTTGGCATAAAAAAGCAAACCAACAGGTGCCTCAGAGTCTTGTATAGCGAAACACCCCCGAGTCCCTTATCTAGTTCAAGTTAGAACACTCTGGCCTTGTAGCAGAACATGAACAATGGCCTAGTTGAATAACAGACTTGTGAACAACAAGATAAAGTTACTTCCTGACAGCTATAACCTTTTACCTAATTAAATGTTCATTCACACCATCATCTGGAAGAAGTTGCAGCCCATCATGATGCCTTGCCCAACCGAGTAGACTTGGCTGCAGATTGCAGCAGGCTTTCAGTCTGTGGCCAATTTCCCCAACTGCATAGGTGCTGTTGATGGCAAACAGGTGAGAGTGCTGAAGCCACCACGATCCGGATCACGCTTCTTTAATTATAAAAGTATTTTTCTGTGGTCCTGATGGCGGTGGCTCATGCACATAAATTTGTTGCCATCGACGTTGGTGCCTATGGCAATTCTGGGGACTCCCGGGTGTTGCAAACATGACAGATTGAACTGCAAATTCTTCGAGATGGCGGAACACTCCCAGCCCCAAGATCTTTGCGAGGTTCCACACATCCAGTTCCCTTTATGATGGTATCGGATGAGGCATTTCCCTTAAAGACCATCCTGCTGCGCCCATACCCACGAAGGGCACTGGATGACGGAGGATTTTTAATTACCAGCAGAGCCGTGCACGCAGATATGTCGAATGTACCTTTGGAATCATGTGTAGTCGGTGGCGGATCTTTCACACACCCATCCAGTTTGATCTGGAGACCATTGACGCTGTGATTAAGGCATGCTGTGTTCTCCACAACTACGCTTGTGAATACAGCACAGAGGTAGATGAGGCGTCACAGCTGTCTGAATTGATTGCAGTTGACAACTTGGGTCAAGGAAGGCAATCCAACTCGGGTGTGCGAGAAACCTTCACTGACTGGCACTGGCAATACTCCTGTGCCGCTGTTGAGCAGCCTGAACAGCAGAGAAGATCTGATGCCTAACCCCAAGCAATCAAGGCCAGTTTTTCTTGAACAATTGAAACAAAAAAAATAAATAAAAAATGACTTTGATTTAAATTTAAAATCTTGCCTCCGTGAGTTTTTGGTAGGCACGGCACTGTATAAGGAACGTGCCTCTGACTGCAGAGCCCCTAAGGGATAGCTAGAGGGGAAATCAGTGCAGTGCCCAATTCCCCCCTCCCACTACCTCCCCAGGTGAGGTCATGATTGGGACGCCCAGCGGACCAACCGGGGAGAGGAGGTGAGTCAGGCCACACCCTCAGGGGTTAAATTCCAGTGACCGGGCCAGGTTCTCCCTCTTTCTCCCAGGTTGACCCTTGGAAGCTGTTGTCCCACCCTCCCTCCCTTATAAATTGATAAATGTGCTGTGCAATTACTGTTAAAATGTTTTGAATTTTAAATTTAAAAAAAAAAAAAAAAAAAAAAAAGATTTTGATGTTCTTTTATATACGTCACAGTGGCGGTAGGTAGAGGGGGGCAAAGGTTCGTAACCTCTCATCGGCTTGCTGGCCCAGCGGTCGTCGGCTGGGGCCTTCAGCAATGAGTGCGTCGCGATGTGTAATTGCCCTTCTCTACTTTGCAATTAATAAAACTGTGACCGACCTGTTCAACCCATCCAGGATTGTTGGTATCTTTTATTACGGAGTGGTGGGACGGGGGAAGGCACTGGTTACGACACACGGGTCTCTGCAGTCTGACTGTTTGTGACTGACACTTTTTCTGATCCCATTACCCACAGTTCACATACCATAATTAAGCATATACTTCCTTTTTTTTTAATAATAAAAAATGACCACAGACAGTTTTTTTTTAATAAACATTAGATATGTACGAAACATATATACCAAAAGTCTTAGCTAGACTTAGAAATTAAAACATTAGGACATTTTCCAAACATGTCCATCAAGAATGGTTGGGACGGACGGGCTGGTTGGTGGTGACAGAAATCCTCAAAACTGCTGGTACTGCGGCTCGTACCCATACCCCAGAAACAGGTCTTGTGAGGACATACTCCTATTTGGGGAGATTGCATGATGGCCAGTTGTTGGGAGGTGCTGGTGGGCGGCCATAATTGTAGGTTTCAGCAGCGTCGGGCCTGTATGCTGCCAGCTGCCCAAAACGCTGCGATGCAGCTGCTGGTGGAGGCACACTTTGGGGATTAAATACATCCATAATCCCCGTTATTATGGCTGCTGGTTGGGGTATATGGGATGGGACGTCTACAGCCATTAGAACATTGGCTGCTGTTATAGAGATGTTCTTCCTGTCCCCTGGCATGGACCTTAGGCAGCCGGCTAACAATGAACTGAATTTGTCCAGCTCATTTTGCTTTGACGAATTGTCGATCAGATTGAGGGTTCGACTAGTGAGTGTTTCAATCACACTAGTCCAAGTCTCAATCTTTTTGCCCTTCTTGAGTACCGCCCTTCTCAATGTCACGGAACGGTCAGAACCAGCCCCGATCCCAGTGGGCCTTGACACGCCACCAGCAGAGCTTGACGCAGCGCCAGAGGCAGGAGCAGCATCAGTAGACACCGACGCCACTTCCACCGCAGAGGACAAACTGGTCTCTGTACAGGAGGAAGCCGTACCAGCTACAGACACAGAGGAGCATTGCATGTCAGCTAAGTCTCCTTGTATTGGCAAGCCAGGGCCGGCATGTCACTCCATAAGGAGAAACACTAACCCTTAGACCCAAGTCCAGAGCCTCTCACCCAGCCAAATCAGATCGCATACTTTGCTTTTGAGGGGCAACACCCCCAAAAAAAGCCGCAGCACACTGCGGACATGTAAGGGGGAGAGATAGACATCAGTGGGAGATGCATCTATTTATATTTTGGAAATTTGCCAGCAGCTGCTGCATTTTCCACCCTCTGCTTATACTCGCGGCGATACGTTTTTTTTTTTTTTTTAATTAGGTACCTCTGCTTATATTCAGGTCGGCTAAGGCTACTTTCATACATCAGGTTTTTGTCGTCAGGCACAGTCTGGAGAATTGGAGATCCGTTTTTTTCTCATAGAGTTGTATTATCGCCGGATTGCGCCTGATGGCCACACGTTTCATCCGGGTTTTTTTTTTTGCAGGATCCGTCTAAAATTAGTTTTCCAGCGGCCGGAGAAAACGTTCATAGGAACGATTTTTCTGTCCGGCGAAAAAAAGCCCAGCGATTGATCCGGCAAAAAACGTATGAAACGTGTGTTGAAATGATGGATTCGGTCGCCTGATTCTGTTTTTTCACACATGCTAGCCACCTTAGGGAGAGACCCAAGTTGGGCTAAATGTAGCGGGACGAAAGAGACCGAAAAGCCCTCTACTTAAAGGAAATACATAGTGGATGCTTTCCTGAAACGGAAAGTACTTGCAAGCAGCATAATACAAAGAATAGCAGGTTTACCCAGAATCCTTTGCAGTAGGCGGGGCAATGCAAATCATCTCTTTCCACCCCAGTCTAATTCACAGCGCTTGGAACCGCCAAGCGTGCAATGCTGCGGATTAGTTTCTAAATTTACACAGCCAACCAATTCCTACCTGTGGACACGTGTTTCGGGCTTTTGGCCCTCATCAGCACAGGGCTGGAATTGGTTGGCTGTATGGAGTGGGGCTCGGTGAGCAAGCGATACACACATGCTAGCCACCTTAGGGAGAGACCCAAGTTGGGCTAAATGTAGCGGGACGAAAGAGACCGAAAAGCCCTCTACTTAAAGGAAATACATAGTGGATGCTTTCCTGAAACGGAAAGTACTTGCAAGCAGCATAATACAAAGAATAGCAGGTTTACCCAGAATCCTTTGCAGTAGGCGGGGCAATGCAAATCATCTCTTTCCACCCCAGTCTAATTCACAGCGCTTGGAACCGCCAAGCGTGCAATGCTGCGGATTAGTTTCTAAATTTACACAGCCAACCAATTCCTACCTGTGGACACGTGTTTCGGGCTTTTGGCCCTCATCAGCACAGGGCTGGAATTGGTTGGCTGTATGGAGTGGGGCTCGGTGAGCAAGCGATACACACATGAAAGCATCCACTATGTATTTCCTTTAAGTAGAGGGCTTTTCGGTCTCTTTCGTCCCGCTACATTTAGCCCAACTTGGGTCTCTCCCTAAGGTGGCTAGCATGTGTGTATCGCTTGCTCACCGAGCCCCACTCCATACAGCCAACCAATTCCAGCCCTGTGCTGATGAGGGCCAAAAGCCCGAAACACGTGTCCACAGGTAGGAATTGGTTGGCTGTGTAAATTTAGAAACTAATCCGCAGCATTGCACGCTTGGCGGTTCCAAGCGCTGTGAATTAGACTGGGGTGGAAAGAGATGATTTGCATTGCCCCGCCTACTGCAAAGGATTCTGGGTAAACCTGCTATTCTTTGTATTATGCTGCTTGCAAGTACTTTCCGTTTCAGGAAAGCATCCACTATGTATTTCCTTTAAGTAGAGGGCTTTTCGGTCTCTTTCGTCCCGCTACATTTAGCCCAACTTGGGTCTCTCCCTAAGGTGGCTAGCATGTGTGTATCGCTTGCTCACCGAGCCCCACTCCATACAGCCAACCAATTCCAGCCCTGTGCTGATGAGGGCCAAAAGCCCGAAACACGTGTCCACAGGTAGGAATTGGTTGGCTGTGTAAATTTAGAAACTAATCCGCAGCATTGCACGCTTGGCGGTTCCAAGCGCTGTGAATTAGACTGGGGTGGAAAGAGATGATTTGCATTGCCCCGCCTACTGCAAAGGATTCTGGGTAAACCTGCTATTCTTTGTATTATGCTGCTTGCAAGTACTTTCCGTTTCAGGAAAGCATCCACTATGTATTTCCTTTAAGTAGAGGGCTTTTCGGTCTCTTTCGTCCCGCTACATTTAGCCCAACTTGGGTCTCTCCCTAAGGTGGCTAGCATGTGTGTATCGCTTGCTCACCGAGCCCCACTCCATACAGCCAACCAATTCCAGCCCTGTGCTGATGAGGGCCAAAAGCCCGAAACACGTGTCCACAGGTAGGAATTGGTTGGCTGTGTAAATTTAGAAACTAATCCGCAGCATTGCACGCTTGGCGGTTCCAAGCGCTGTGAATTAGACTGGGGTGGAAAGAGATGATTTGCATTGCCCCGCCTACTGCAAAGGATTCTGGGTAAACCTGCTATTCTTTGTATTATGCTGCTTGCAAGTACTTTCCGTTTCAGGAAAGCATCCACTATGTATTTCCTTTAAGTAGAGGGCTTTTCGGTCTCTTTCGTCCCGCTACATTTAGCCCAACTTGGGTCTCTCCCTAAGGTGGCTAGCATGTGTGTATCGCTTGCTCACCGAGCCCCACTCCATACAGCCAACCAATTCCAGCCCTGTGCTGATGAGGGCCAAAAGCCCGAAACACGTGTCCACAGGTAGGAATTGGTTGGCTGTGTAAATTTAGAAACTAATCCGCAGCATTGCACGCTTGGCGGTTCCAAGCGCTGTGAATTAGACTGGGGTGGAAAGAGATGATTTGCATTGCCCCGCCTACTGCAAATGATTCTGGGTAAACCTGCTATTCTTTGTATTATGCTGCTTGCAAGTACTTTCCGTTTCAGGAAAGCATCCACTCTGTTTTTTCATGCACTTCTCCATTGAAATCATGCACACTTTCTCTCCCTCTCTCTCTCATTCTCTCTCTCTTCTCATTCTCTCTTCTCTCTCTCATTTTCTCTCTCCTCTTCTCGCTCTCCCCTTTCTCTCTCTCTTTTTCTCTCATTCTCTCTCTTCTCTCATTCTCTCTCATTTTCTCTCTCCTCTTCTTTCTCTTCTCGCTCTCCCCTTTCTCTCTCTCATTTTCTCCTCTTCTCTTTCTCTTCTCATTTTCTCTCTCTCCTCTTTCTCTTCTCGCTCTCCCCTTTCTCTCTCATTTTCTCTCATTCTCTCCTCTTCTCTTTCTCTTCTCTCATTCTCTCTTCTCTTTCTCTCTCCTCTCTCTTTTCTCTTCTCTTTCTCTTCTCTCCCTCCTCTCTGTTTCTCTCTCATTCTCTTTCCTCTTCTCTCATTCTCTCTTCTTTTTCTCTCTCCTCTCTTCTTTCTCTTCTCTTTCTCTTCTCTCCCTCCTCTCCGTTTCTCTCTCATTCTCTTTCTTCTTCTCTCATTCTCTTCTCTCTTATTTTCTCTCTCCTCTTCTTTCTCTTCTCTCTTTTTCTCTCTTCTCTCTCTCCTCTTCTCTCCCTCCTCTCTCTCTTTCTCTCTTTCCTCTTCTCTCCTCTCTCTGTTTCTCTTTCTCATTCTCTCTCGCTCGCTCTCTCTCTTCTCTCTTTTCCCTGGAACAGGAAGTCCAAACTCTATGCCCAGAAAACAAAAACGGATCCGGCGCATCAGTTTTTCACAATTTGCACCAGATCCTTTTTTTTAAAAAAAAAACAATCGCCGGATTATGCCTGAAGGCAAAAACTGATGTGTGAAAGTAGCCTTATACTCGAGTATATATGGTATTATGGACCATCACAGCATTTAAGCAGCCGGAACAGTACTGAAGGCTATGAATGAAGCTGATGACCTCAGGAACCCCATGGAATTTCCCTGTCCCCCTGGTTGAACTAAATAACGTTGTGGAGAAGAAATGAATCTGCCCGACTCTATTAATAGGAAACTGTAAGGAATATAATAATAATCTTTGTTATATAGCGCTAACATATTCCGCAGCGCTTCACAGTTTTGCACACATTATTATCATACGCCTATATGGTTTAATAAAAAAAAATATGTAGAGCTCTATAAACTAGAGGGTTTTCAGAACTGGCTGGATAAAGGAATACTTGCGATACAACAAATATTATGCCATGGTGTAATAAAACCCTTTGATCAATTGAATGAGGAGTTTGGGTTGACGAACAATTCTATCAGTATTTGCAGCTCAGGCGCTCATTAAAAGCACAAATAAAATCGGCCCCTTTGCTGATAGATAATTCCTTTATTAATCTGGTATTGGAGAAAGGAAATTCCGAGGGCCGTATTTCTGATAATTACAGACTTCTAAGTAATTTTTCATAAAAATTGTCTTCACAAGCTAGACAAAAATGGGAGGAAAGTACAGGGCCGATCTCGGGAGAGCAGTGGAGTCTGGCATTAGAGTTCATACCTCAATTATTATCTTTATATGAGGCACAGAGTTTTTCTCAAATGATAATAATGCATAGGAAATACAAGCTGCCTAGAGTCCTATGTAGTAAACCAAAAAGGGCATATATCAAATAAGGCTGGTTTCACATTTGCGTTTTTTGCCGCTGCGTTTTAGCGCAAAAAAAGCATGCGTTTTTTTTCTATACTTAACATTAAAAACACATGCGTTTTTTTGCATGCGTTTTGCCAACCCATGCGTCGTTTCTATGCTCGTGTTTGTTGCGGAAATACAACCTGTAGTAATTTCTAGCGGCGTTTTTTTGCGGCAAAAATACGCATTGCTGTCTATGTAAACGCATGCATTTTTAAGCACATGCGTTTGCATGCGTTTTTAAACGCATGCGTTTCAATAGAAAAACAAGAATACACACTGATGAGCCACCCCCCAACCCTAACCCTAGGGATCCTAACCCTAACCCTAGGGATTCTAACCCTAAGGGTTAGGATCCTAACCCTTAGGGTTAGGATCCCTAGGGTTAGGGTTAGGATCCCTATGGTTACTAGGGATCCTAACCCTAACCCTAGCTATTTCTGTTTATAGTGGGTTTTCTAGTTGATTTTGATGATTGGCATCTGTCACACACTTCTCATCAAGCGTTTCAAAAACGCAAACGCAGGAAAAAACGCATGTAAACGCGTCAAAATGCCGCTTTTTTTTACCATATGCAAAAATGCATGCGTCTAAAAAAACGCAGCGTTTTAACGCGTTTACATGCGTTTTTTTTGCACCACATGCGTTTGCGTTAAAAACGCTGCGTTTTTTAACGCAAATGTGAAACTAGCCTAAGCTCCACCATATGCATTACCATACCAAGCCGGAAAAAAATGGACAAGTGAGCCGAGTAAAATTATACATCCAATATTTATTAATACAATATTAATTCCATAAATACACAAATATAATACGAAACAGTTAAAAAAACGGGAGCGACACCATAAGTGCCACATCCCATACAGGAATAAATACAAAGATGGAAGTAAAGGTCAGTTCAAATGCACAGATCAGCAAAAATACAGGCTAGGTACAAATTATAAATGGGCACTATATTAAAAAGACTGCTCCATATTACGTATTTGATAATCACATGGTCAGATTATAATAACTGGTTTAAGTACCACAAAAAAGTATATATACGAAGCTATATTTGAAATCGCAAGTGAAAAAGAAAATACAGCAAATATAATAGTAATAATTAGCAATAAAGGTATCTAATGCTGGAGTGCAAACCAAAATAGTACGTGAGGAAACAACTAAACCATATGCGTATGCATATACATTACTACTTAGAAAAAATTGCTAATAAAGTGCATAGTGCTGCAGTGCAAAAGAAGTGCTAAAAGCGTATATGTATACTTGATCACTATGGCAGTATAGGACACATATACACTAAAAAATGGCGAGATAATACCTTACATATGCCAAAATACAAATCATAAAGGTATACTGAAAACACACTATAATCACATGGGGTATAAATGATGGAGACAATACCGAGCTGCAGTGCCAACTGACCAATCTGTCCGGGACGTGGAAGACCGGGAACCCCAACGCGCGTTTCGCACTCTGCTTCACGCCCCCCCCCCCCCCCCCGAAGAATATAATAGGAATGCTTTATGTAAGAATTTTGTTTTCTCCAGGAACAGAAGATCAAACTAATTTTGATTGTAAGGTATAACGAATGTGAATTACTGGACAGCGTTGCGCTAGATTGTTAGCTATACTGAGATGATGTCTGTTTATTACTCTCCATGTGAAGGTTGCTAATGATGGTTGCAACAAAACTAAATGAGACATTTTCAATAAAAGATTGGATTAAAATAAAAAAAAAAAGTCTGTTGGCAACTTACTAGAGGAGCAGCAACAGTGAGGATGAAGATTTCTAGTCTTTAGCTGCAGCGCTTGCAGTGTGGCGCAGCATTGGACTCGACCCTCTTTCTGTTTTGCCTTGGGATTATAACTTAACGGGGTTTATTCAGTGTTTTTACAAAAATATGTGGTCACTGTAAGCACCCGCACACTTGTGAATGCTCACATAATAATCTTTATTTTTATATAGCGCTAACATTCTACATGTGCTGTATTATCTGGTGTCGAGACTGACGGGTCATGTGACTGCTCACCTGCATCCTCACGTGCACATTATACATGTGCACAGCCTCACTCCGTTCACGTGTATTGAGGGAGTGCTAGTCAGAATGAGGCCGCCAGTATGTAGATTTCCAGTCACATGACCGCTCTGCGTCTTTCCTGCGCCGCAGCAATCTAATTCACCAGTCTGCAGCCACCCAGACTTGCATCAATAACCTGCTTTAACCTTCTCCCTGTAGCAGCTGCTGCTATAATTCATCATGATTCTATCATTAATTTCCTGCATATTAACCCATTGTCTGATGGTAGTTTTTATAGACTTGACATGTTAACCTAATGCTATACCTGTTATGTGCTGATAATTTTTATGGTTTTGTGTATACTCCTTTGTATTTCTTTAGTGAGAAGACTAAAACTAAGCTACATCTTACAGCACTTGACATTGCTATAGCTTTTAACAACTCAACGCATTTTAGTCCCTCATAATTGTGATTACACTCATTACCCAAAATGTCAAAATGGTTGTTTTTACACCAATATTAATTTGGTTTTTAGATTGCCAAAAAAAACAAAGTGGCTTCAAAGAAAATTAGAGTTGCACTGGAGGGAATGTCAGCCTTGGACCACAGCTATACAATTCTGCTTTCGCAGCTGTCAGAACATAAAAACCATCCTGTAGATGGCCAGGTAAATGTAATTTCTCCTAATGATGTTAATGACAAAAGTCGTGTGTGTACGTACAGATTTTACATTTTAAGGCTATGTGCACACGTTGCCGATTTGGGTGCAGAATTTTCTGCACAAAATCCGCATCTCCTGGCAGAAAACGCAGGTGCAGATATGATGCGTTTTTTATGTGGATTTTGTGCGTTTTTGTTGCGGATTTACTGCAAATTCTGTGTGGATTTCATGCGTTTTTTTACCACTGTGGATTTCTATAATGAGTATAAGGGTGCAGAAACGCTGCAGATCCGCACAAAAGAAGTGACACGCTACTTCTTTCAATCCGCTGCGTTTTCCATGTTGAATTTTCGGCACCATTAGCACAGCATTTTTTTTTCTATTGATTTACATTGTACTGTAAATCACTTTGCGAATCTGCAGCGTTTCTGCGCAGGAAAAAAAAACGCGGATCCGCAGTAAATTCGCATCGTGTGCACATAGCCTTAGTCTGCGTTCCCACATTCAGGATTAGTTGCAGTTTTCACGCTCCATATTTATGCAGCATCAAATCCTCAGTGGCCAGATGTTACAACAGTGGGTGAATTTTTAGACATCCTGTGTCGACTGTGCGGGCCTGTGCACCTGCGGACATGTGCGGATTTCAGATTCGCGGCATGTTAATTTTGCTTGTGGGATTTTCTATAGACTTGTATTAGACTAAGAATAGTGATGAGCGAATATACTCGTTACTTTTAGTTTTTAGCGCCGCAGCTGAATGATTTACATCTGTTAGCCATCTTGATTACATGTGAGGATTCCCTCAACCAGGCAACCCCCACATGTACTTATGCTGGCTAACAAATGTAAATCATCCAGCTGCGGCGCTAAAAACTAAAACTCCGAGCACTAAAAAATACTCTGAGGACCCCCGAGCATGCTCGAGAAATCTAGAGTAACGAATATATTCGCTCATCACTAATTAAGAAATTCTGCATGTAACATGCGTTCACCTGCATCTATCACAGGTGGCCACACAGACACTAACCTCTGATGTCACCGCACAAACGCTAACCTCTGATGTCACGGCAGACACTAACCTCTGTCACCGCACAGACGTTAACCTCTTTCACCGCACAGAAGTTAACCTCTGATGTCACGGCAGACACTAACCTCTGTCACCGCACAGACGTTAACCTCTGATGTCACGGCAGACACTAACCTCTGTCACCGCACAGACGTTAACCTCTGATGTCACGGCAGACACTAACCTCTGATGGCACCGCAGACACTAACCTCTGTCACCGCACAGACACTAACCTCTGATGTCACCGCAGACGTTAACCTCTGATGTCACCGCGCAGACACTAACCTCTGATGTCACCGCACAGACGTTAACCTCTGATGTCACGGCAGACACTAACCTCTGTCACCGCACAGACGTTAACCTCTGATGTCACGGCAGACACTAACCTCTGTCACCGCACAGACGTTAACCTCTGATGTCACGGCAGACACTAACCTCTGATGGCACCGCAGACACTAACCTCTGTCACCGCACAGACACTAACCTCTGATGTCACCGCAGACGTTAACCTCTGATGTCACCGCGCAGACACTAACCTCTGATGTCACCGCACAGACGTTAACCTCTGATGTCACGGCAGACACTAACCTCTGTCACCGCACAGACGTTAACCTCTGATGTCACGGCAGACACTAACCTCTGTCACCGCAAAGACGTTAACCTCTGATGTCACGGCAGACACTAACCTCTGTCACCGCACAGACGTTAACCTCTGATGTCACGGCAGACACTAACCTCTGATGGCACCGCAGACACTAACCTCTGTCACCGCACAGACACTAACCTCTGATGTCACCGCAGACGTTAACCTCTGATGTCACCGCGCAGACACTAACCTCTGATGTCACCGCACAGACGTTAACCTCTGATGTCACGGCAGACACTAACCTCTGTCACCGCACAGACGTTAACCTCTGATGTCACGGCAGACACTAACCTCTGTCACCGCACAGACGTTAACCTCTGATGTCACGGCAGACACTAACCTCTGTCACCGCACAGACGTTAACCTCTGATGTCACCGAGCAGACACTAACCTCTGATGGCACCGCAGATGTTAACCTCTGATGTCACGGCAGACACTAACCTCTGATGTCACCGCGCAGACACTAACCTCTGATGGCACCGCAGATGTTAACCTCTGATGTCACGGCAGACACTAACCTCTGTCACCGCACAGACACTAACCTCTGATGTCACCGCAGACGTTAACCTCTGATGTCACCGCGCAGACACTAACCTCTGATGTCACCGCACAGACGTTAACCTCTGATGTCACGGCAGACACTAACCTCTGTCACCGCACAGACGTTAACCTCTGATGTCACCGCAGACACTAACCTCTGTCACCGCACAGACGTTAACCTCTGATGTCACGGCAGACACTAACCTCTGTCACCGCACAGACGTTAACCTCTGATGTCACGGCAGACACTAACCTCTGTCACCGCACAGACGTTAACCTCTGATGTCACGGCAGACACTAACCTCTGTCACCGCACAGACGTTAACCTCTGATGTCACCGCGCAGACACTAACCTCTGATGGCACGGCAGACACTAACCTCTGATGTCACCGCGCAGACACTAACCTCTGATGGCACCGCAGATGTTAACCTCTGATGTCACGGCAGACACTAACCTCTGTCACCGCACAGACACTAACCTCTGATGTCACCGCAGACGTTAACCTCTGATGTCACCGCGCAGACACTAACCTCTGATGTCACCGCAGACACTAACCTCTGATGTCACCACGCAGGCAATTGGCCCAACGAGCGGTTACGACCTTTGCCCTCCTCCGCTTCTTCCGCCACGGAGGATCCCGTGTATTACCTACGCGGGACCCCGACCCCGGGGACCAGACGTGGGAGGGCGGAGTTTTTTCCGAGTGACGGACTGAGCCCGAGGAGGGAGCCGGAAGTCGCCGGCAGCTGCGAGGCCACCCCCTCCCCAACCTGGAGCCGCTCTGGGGCGCGGGGTAAGCGGGTGGACCGCCTTTCCCCCTGTACCGCCTGCCGCGTCACTGGAGCAGCCGGGGAATGGGGCGATGCCTCTAGCCGCCCGGCGCTGCCCGCCGACACACCGCCTGCAGCCGGAGCTGCAGGAGGGGAAAGTGGCGGCGCCGCACGCGGACTGGTGCGACCCACTGACCCCTCCGAAGGGGGCACGCGAACGTTTTTACGGCGGGTGCGTCGCCCAGCCCTACCCCGCCGCCTCCAGGAAGTCGCCTGCATGCCTGCAGCTGGGAGGGTCCTGGACAGCTGCGATGCAGAGAGGGGCTCCAGCGTAGGAATCCGGGCAGCTCCACTCTCCGGACCCCCGGCACGCAGCGCAGTGACCCGCAGCTGGCGTGCCGGTCAGCGGCGGAGGAGAGCCGGACATGCGGGGACCTTGGGGGCGCAGGGGAGACGGACCTAGCCAGATCAGATGAGAGGATTGTGAGCAGGGGGGCAGGAGAGGGGACAGGAAGCTAAGCCCTGACGCCAGTAAAAATGGCCTGAAGCCAGTGCTCACCTTTCTGTGCCGCTCCCTTCAGCAGGGCCTCAACCAGGGGATCCGACATTATTGCAAGGATACAACAGACAAAAGCTTCCAGGTGTCTGCCGAGAGTAAAAGAGGAAGTTCCCAGCCGGACACCTGCATTTAACCCCTATAGTAGTGGCCATAGGACCCCTCCCCTCTAGTGCCCACTGGCCGGCTGGGGGTCTTCTAATTAGTGCATCACTAAGGGGGGAGTGATGCTAGGGGGGAACTGGCACAGACATTCTTTTCGTGCAGCTCTCTCTGTGTGCTCCCCAGTCAGAGACGCGCTCCTTATACAGTACCGCGCCTGCCATTCATGAGTTCTCCATAGACTTTGCTGGTACTGAAGAACGCAGCACAAAATTAGCAAAAAAAATTAGTAACACGTGTCTCCAGGCCAGTCAGTGTGGTTACCGACGGAGGTGTAGCAGTGGCGTATCTAGGGGGGGGGCAGCCGGGGTATTTGCCCCGGGCGCAGCCGGCAGGGGGGCGCAGTCAGGCCGCCTAATTCGGCGGTCCGCAGTGTCTCCCCCGGCGGCTGCATCCTGCCGCCCCCGGTCTAGGAGTCGGCTGTTCTCTGTGACGACTGTCATGCTGACCGCCGGCACAGAGAAGCTGCAGAGCGCCGGCTCCCAAAATGTGCGGACGTACCGCATATGGGCCAGAGGTGGAGGGGGGCCCCTGCACGGTGGCTGCGGCGGGCAGGAAGAAATCCCTGCAACTCCGCTGCCTACAAGAGAAAATAGCAGCGGAGCTGCAGCGATCTGTCTTCCTGTTTCCTGCCCGCGCTTCCTCTCACACAGACAGCGCCGCTGGATGACGTCATCATTCAGCGGCCGGCTGTCTCAGAGGAAGATGCTGCAGCAGAGCGCGAGGAGAGGTGTGTGTGTGTGTGTGTTGCTGCAGGGGAATGTGGCTGTGCAGAGAGGTAAATGGTGGATATGGAAGATATAGACTTATCAGAGAGAAACCGGCCCCCTGGGTAATGGAGAGCTGTCAAATCCCCAGTGTAGCATGCTATTGGCCCCTCTGTGGATTACAGGGTCTTGGGCAATGAAGACCTGTCCAACCCATGGTATAGCAAGCTACTGCACCCGTACTCCTTGCAGACAAAAGGCTCCTGGGTAATGGACAGCCGTCCAATCCACAGTATAGGAAGATACTGGTCCCTCCCCGTCTCCATATATCGACAACCTGATCTCTTTCTCTGTGGCGGCCATTATAGCTCTCTGCGCATCGATAACGACCTCTATTATGTTATAATGGCAGTAGAAAGAAGAGTAAATTCCCATGTGACATACCGTGGTTGTCTGCAGCACCCCCATCATAAATCGCAGAAACCACAATTTTCCCAATGGAAGACTCTATGCACATGTCCCGGCTGCCCTTCCCCCCCCCCCCCCCCTCCCTAGATACGCCACTAATGGGGATGGTGGGAGAGGAGAGGGCAATGATAGGGCTGACGGGGGAGGAGGAAATAATGGATGTGGTGGAAAGGGCAATGATGGGCATGACGGAGAAGGCAATGATGGAGGTGGTGAAGAGAGCAATGATGGGGTGGGTAGAGGACAATAATATGTGTGTGGACAATTTGAGTGGAGATAGGGGAATTTATTATGTGTGGGGTGAGATTTGGAGTGGGGATGGGTGATTTAATCTGTGGGGAGATTTGACGACACAAAATGAAGAACAAAGGGGGAAATGGGGGGCATATATGAGGAAACAGTATAGGGGAATGGGGGGCATGTATGAGGAAACAGTATGGGGGAATGAGGGCATGTATGAGGAAACAGTATGGGTGATGGGTGCAGACAGTATAGGGAGCGAACGGGGGAATGTATGCGGGCACAGTATGAGTAGCGATATGAAAAATGTATGTGGACAGAGTACGGAGAGTGAGGGTGATGGGATGTGTGCAGACAGTATGGGGAGTCAGGTGTGCAGGCAGTGTAGAAAGTGAGGGGGTAAAGATATGAGGAGACAGTATGGTGAAAAGGGGGATGTGAGAGGAGACCGTATGAGGAGGGAGGGGAATAGTGTGAGGAGACAGTATGGGGGAGAAAAGTAAGTGGGCACAGAATAGAAATTTAATAGTGGGGGTGTAGGATGGAGGAACAGTGTAAGGGCACAGCCAGGAGGGGACAGTATACCAAGAAGGGGGAGTGTGATGAGAGTAGAGTATAAATACTGGGCCCTATAGGGGGACACCGTATGAGAGGATAGTGTGAAGAGGGGGCCGGTATGGAAAGGAGAGGTCAGTGTGAAGAGCATGTACCATAAGAGGGACAGTGTGGGGGTCATATTTTGTGCAGACAATATAGTGAGGGGCAATTTATTTTATTCAGGAGCATTATAATGACACTTCTATCTTTAAGGGCGTCATGTGGAGATTTTCTGCGGAGAAGATGGAAGTCTGCAGAGACGGCTGTGGATGAGAAAACTCATCATGGGGTCTGGACAAGATGAAGAAAAGAAGGAGAACGGCTCCAGACACGACGTCATCTATAAAGGTACCTGGATATAAATGTTATGTGTGATACTAACTAATTATCATGTTTTTATTTGTTAGGAGCATTAAAGGGAATGTCCAGGTTTGTAATGAGTCATTCTTTGTGACTGCAGACTTCTGAGTTCTCACAGTGCGCACTGCACGCTGTCAGGATTCTCTCGTGCTGGCGATTTACATTAATGCAGTCACGTGCTGACTAGACATGTGTGGCCTCACTCAATGAAAATGATCTGAGCGAGGCCGGGCACGTCTAGTCGGAATGTGGTCAGAAGTATACAAAGCACATGCTTGTGCTGACATAACTGTCCACCGGCAAGGGAGAATCCTAAAAGTGTGCAGCGCATTAGTTGTGACAATTCAGAAGCTGCGATGTCAGGATTCAGCTCTGCAGGTTCCAGTAGTCATCAGATGGACACTTATATGCGACTTTCATACTTATGGTCCTGTGACATCGAGCTTCTCTTCCTGCGTCTCTCAGTTTTTCACTGAACATTGAGAGCATTAGGGAGAGGAGCTCGTGGGCACATGACTAAGTGTGAAAATCACATATGTCATTGGGGGAAAGGGGCGCCAAAATGAATTCTTGCCCCGGGTGCCAGAAACCCTAGATACGCCTCTGAGGTGTAGACCAAATCTGCGAGCGATGCTGTTCACTGAGTTTCTTGCCCACACCAAGGGTGCAACAAGCACACAAATTAGCCTGTCTAAAAAAAAATTAGTTTTATGCCGAACATAGTGATTAGAATGATTTTTATCTAAGCTGTAACCTCCCATAAAGCCACGTGATTAGTTAACATTTTAAGTCTAATTTGTTTTTATTGATGAGTTTTGGCAATTGCGTCAGTGCATACATTCCTATGGGGTGTTTGGTTTTGCATTGGCCATGATGAGAGCACACTGGTATTTTAACTCCACAGCAATTGCCAGATTGCACTCTATAATGCTGTGGAATACATGGTCTAATTCATGACAAGCTGTGGAATTATGTACCGCACAATCTTACTCCGGTCCCTGACTGGAGTACAACTGTGGCACAGCCCATGGTGATGCATGCCACTTGTCAGACACTGCAGATCTATGGAGAGCCGGTGACCTCCACCAAGCTGATGTGAACATTTTCAGTCTTGGTAAATTGGGCACAAACTCGAAGGTTTCGTCTCTTGTTTTGATATTGATCTCTTAACTACTTGTAGAATTTGTTATGATTGATAACATTAATCATGTGTTGTAGCTACTGCCCATGTTATGTTTGTAGTTGTTCTTGGGAGAATATGTATATATATATATATATATATATATATATATATATATATATATATATATATATATATATATATATATATATATATATATATATATATATATATATATATATATAATGATATTTTAATGTGTTTTCTTGCCTGTTTCATCTTTAGGTTGCTTTTATATGAGAAAAAGTTGACCCAAGAGTCAGTGAAAAAGGACGTTAAAAAACTGTCCGCCATGAACTGTTTGTGGGACAGGACTTTCCAATCAACTCAAGAAGAAGATTTTTCTCTACCCTGAAAGATATTGATAATGCAATGAGGCGGTCTACCAAGGAAGGAAGACGTCCGGTTGTTGACCAGAGCACGGTGCTAGAGCGGTTTTCACAGTGGAAAGAAGAAAATCCGGAGCACAAAGTCCTCATAGTGTTAGTGAGGAAGGCAAAACAACGGATAACTTTCTTCTTTGTTACAACTGGCAAAAAAACACAAACTGCTAGCCAAATACGGAAACGGCCTAATGCTCTTAGATGCTACATAGCGAACCACTAGATATAGCGAACCACTAGATATAGCGAACCACTAGATACGCACGTCCACTTTTCTTCCTATGTGTGAGAACAAATGTTTGTGATATGGCGGTTGGAGTTTTTGTGGTCGAACAGGAAAATAGCAATAACATGGAAGAGGCATGACACAGATTTCGAAACTGGAATGTGGACTGGTCACCCTCTTCTTTCATAGTGGACTTCTGTTTGGAAGAAATAAATGCGATCACCAGAGTATTCTATGGTAAATGCTAGAAATAAAGCTATAGATTTTGTAATTTTATGTCTAGGTTGTTTACATTTACTATACAGTATGTGCTTATTTAGGTAAGTTAACCATTCATGTAGTTTTGGTGAGGATACCGCTGCCGTGAGCCTAAGTGATGGTTAAAATAAGAAGACGGATTCACTAGATAAACACAACTTAAGTCAGTTATGGTATTAACTGGAGGTTGCCTCAGAGCCGTACCGCCACCGCTACCACCACCCCGCCATACAGTACCGTACCGCCCACGCTACCACCACCACTGCGCCATTCAGTACCGTACCGCCAAGCTACCACCCCTGCGCCATACAGTACTGTACCGCCACCACCCCGCCATACAGTACCGCCGCGACCACCACCGCTGCACCATACAGTACCGTTCAGCCACCTCTTATACCACCACCTCGCCATACAGTACCGTACAGCCGCTACTACCACCGCTGCGCCATACAGTACCGTACAGCTGCTACTACCACCGCTGCGCCATACAGTACCGTACAGCCGCTGATACAACCACCACTGCACCATACAGTACCGCCGCCGCTGCTGTGGAGGGGGACAAGAAACAGACCCCAGGGAGAAGGCATAGGGGGAGATAGGCAGACTGGGGGGGGAGAAACAGAACCCGGGGTAATAGAGACACAGTAGCTGCTGCATTTTCCTCGGCTAAGGCTGGTTTCACATTTGCGTTTTTTGCCGCTGCTTTTTAGCGCAAAAAAAGCATGCATTTTTTTTTCTATACTTAACATTAAAAACGCATGCGTTTTTTTTGCATACGTTTTGCCAACGCATGCGTCGTTTCTATGCTTGCGTTTTGTTGCGGAAATGCAACCTGTAATAATTTCTAGCGGCGTTTTTTTTTTGCCGCAAAAAAAGTATTGCTGTCTATGTATGCGTTTCAATAGAAAAACACAAGAATACACACTGATAAGCCACCCCTAAACCCTAGGGATCCTAACCCTAGCTATTTCTGTTTATAGTGGGTTTTCTAGTTGATTTTGATGATTGGCAACTGTCACACACTTCTCATCATGCATTTCAAAAACGCAAACGCAGGAAAAAACGCATGTAAACGCGTCAAAACGCCGCGTTTTTTTTTACCACCTGCAAAAACGCATGCGTCTAAAAAACAGCGTTTGAATGCGTTTTTTGCACCACATGCGTTTGCGTTAAAAACGCTGCGTTTTTTAACGCAAATGTGAAACTAGCCTTATACTCAAGTCAATAAGTTTTCCTTTTTTTTTCTAGGTCAAACTAGGTACCTGGGCTTATATACAGGAGGGCTTATACTCGAGTATATACCGTAGCTGTAAGGGTTCCTTTACAGAGCAGTCACTCTGGGGTCAGTTTTTCGGCTTGTAATATCGTTCTGTATTACATTTATATAGATAATCATGAATTTTACCCTGCTTATAGGTAGTATGCAGCCAGCATTACAAACTATTCGACTTATCCTCAAATTAAAACTACATTTTAAAATGGCAGCATTTATCAATACATTTTTCATAAACATCTGTATGACCCTGTTTTGTGTATTAGCTTGTTTATTGGAAAAAAAAAAAGGCTCACTATATAAGCCGCTTAGGAAACAAGTCACTATCTCCTTTTATTAACGACTGCAGTGATGAATATATCAAGCAAATGTACACATTCATTATGTACAGTACACGTGAAGGAAATGCACATTTATTACAATCACTTAATACTTAAGGTATAATAGACAGTAATACAGTTCTTGCCCTCGCTGTCATTACCTGAGAAATGAGGAGATCGCTCTTCAGAATAAAAAAAAAAACTAAATATTGCAATGATGGAGTATGAATGCAAACATTCTTCCACAAATGGGAAAATGAGGTCACACAGTAATGGATGAAGTTTCTCTCTAAAGCCCCCCATGTAATAGGTCTGGTGTATTCACATAATAATCTGCCCTACCGTAGTGTGTAGTAAATACCAATGTCAAAGCTAATTTATCATTATTCATTATTATAGCGCCATTTATTCCATGGCGCTTTACTCATGAAAAGTGGTATACATAATAAAAAACAAGTACAATAATTGTGAACAAAACAAGTCACTGACAGGTACAGGAGAGGACCCCGTCCACATACACTCAGTCTACAAGGGATGGGTGAGGATACAGTTTGTGAGGGTAGAGCTGGTCGTGCAGCGGTTTGGTCGATCGGTGGTTACTGCAGGTTGTAGTGGTCATGCTGCTGCAGTGCAGTATAACGAAACCTCCACCAGAGGGAGCCTGAGAGGGAAGTGAGGCTACACACAGAGTAGCACCACAGAGCAGCAGCACAGGCGCCATCAAGTGGCGAGAGAGTGGTCAGACAAGCCGAGTCAAAAAAACAATATCAGAGGCAGAATTACAAAAGGGATCACGGGAACACGTGGTCAGGAACAAGCCAGGAGGTTCATCAACGGTCAGAAGCGGATAAGACAAAAGGCAGAAGCAAGTCCGAATTACAAGCCAAGTCAGAAACCAGAGAATCAAAACCGAAAAACAGGGAAACGCTGGGGTAAAGGGCAGACAGAGGGAGTCAACAGACACGGGGCAAGTCAGGGATCAGAGCAGGACAAATCAAGAGCTGCCAAAGTCAGGTTCACATGCCGAAAGGCAGAACTATAGCTGACACCGCCAGCAGGATGCATAGGAGCTAAATAGCAAACCTGACCCCAGAATGAGGCCGAGCAAAGTTAAACCTTGACATAATCCACCCAAAAAAAGGGCAGACAGGATCAAACCTTGGAACGGATCATGACAGTAGGCTTGTCGGAAGAGTTAGGTCTTCAGGTTCCTTTTTGAATGTATAAATTATGGTAGGTATTAAATTATGATTGATAGGAATCTGTATGTAATAGAATTTTTCAAATCTATACTTAGAGGTTTTATACTACCTAGACAACCCCATTTTAAATAAAAATATTCCCCTTTATCAAATTATAACCTATACACAACTCCCTTTACTAGCTTGTATGACATTTTTCAGTGAGTCCTGTAGCCAATAAGTGGCCGCTATTGAGTTGCTGAACACTCACATCAGACAAACAAAAGTAGTGAGAGCGTAATGGCATAATAGTTTCCTTTATTATCATTATTCATTTTGTTTTGTTAGGTGCAAGGCTGGAACATTATCTCTAAATACATTTTTACAACAACTAATCTACATGAAGGCTTAAAAGTAATAAGATTAGTCTACGAGTATAACTCCAAAGATTTGTAATGATATTTTGGATTTCTGAAAGACTCGATTTCATTGCAGCTATCCACTTCATTATATTGTAATTTTGGTAGATTGTCTTGGCCAGGTTGTGGAAAACCTTACATTTACATAAGGTATAATATTTGGTTTATATGTGCGGATACTTGCCACTTTAATTATTTGATTGTGACTATATTTTTTTTCTTACTTAGAATTAGAAATGGGCACAGTACTATAGAAATAGAGCGAGCTACATATTCATGTCCATACAAACAACGGTTTGGAGAGGCAGCGCCAGACATTGAAGTACAGCTATCTGCATTCTTACAAGAATGGTGCGAGTGCTACATTTTGGATTTTTTACAGACGCACGTCAAAAGTAAGAAATCAATAAATGCTAAACGGTTTTTATTAAAATGTTTAAAAAAAATGGTTAATGTCATGTTGTATTTTCTAACCTTTTCAGAAGTCAAAATAAGTGCACACTTTAGCATTAATTAAGCCATTCTCAAAGAACAAGCATTTTTATTTTTTGGACTGGTGAATCGCATTTTTAAACATGTTGAATGAGAAAGCATTGGAATGCACTGATTAACTGTGTAAATGGGACTTATATTATGGGTTTCATACATTGTTAAAATTAATTTTCATAGAATGTTTAGTGTATTAATTTTTTTTTTTTACATTTTTAAGGTATCTGCAACTAAATATAATCAGTTCCGGACAGTATCGGAAGTACGATGTGAAAGTGCCATCATTTCTGCACAGTCGACCACGCGTTTTTATTACTCATGTAATGCAGCGTTATTATAGTGATGTAGAAAGAGAAGACGTTGCCATCCTGGATGAAGCAGCTGGAGTTTTTCAAGTCCACAGTGAAACGGAAAAATCCGTTGTGTATTCGGTTTGTACTGGTCCTGATGGCACACGCAAGGGTTGGTGCCGGTTTCTATTGCCATGCAAGCACATTTGTGCAGTTCTCCGGTACTCACCTTGCAGATGGGATCAGCTCAGGGCCTCCTATAGAAACAACCCTTTATTTTCACTAGATGATGACTGTTTTCCGAAAAGTACAGACAAAATCAAACAAGAGGAACCCGAACCCGAAAATATGCATGCTGATGAAGAAAGTTACTTCAAGATTTACCCCCGAGAAGAAGTAAAAAAAAAAAAAAAAAATTTCCAAAAGTAAATGTGTAAGAGTTTTGAAAGAGCTTACTGATTGCATGTACGTTTTGCAAAACGGTGAACTTATAAACTAGAGGGCAAATTAACAAAATGGCTGTTACTGGTGAGGGAAAATCTGGCTTTTGACCATGTAGTAGAATTAGTGCCCACGCCAAAATCTTTAGTTCATGATTACATGGAAGCGCTTGGCATTAGCGCGAAACGATCGTCGTCGTCTTGCCTGACGCACTCCTACTTTCACTCCCTCCCTTGAACCGTGAAGATGATTTGCTGCATGTTCTAATAAAGGACGTTTGAATTGCCACTGATTGGTGAGTGCTATTGCGTTTTTTCTATTTTTTCATTTACATGGACACTTTGTTTCACGCAAGCACCGCCTTTCACCTGATCGGACTACCTTTTGTTGGGAAACTCTCCACATTGAGTTTATAATCTCTGCAAAGTCGAGCTGTGCCGCTCACTTTTTTTCTTTTTCTGGTCTACATACATGTCCTTCCTAAGAGAAAATATGGTAAGCCAAAAAATCCCGACCTGAGTAGTCTGGCAGGCACAGTACTGATTAAGGAATGTACCTCTGACTGCGGAGCCCATAGGGTTAAAACTAGAAGGAAACACTGTCAGTGCCCAATTCCCCCTTCCTGCTGCTCCCCCAGGTGATGCACTAACTGGGACCCAACTGACCAATGGGAATAAAGGAAGGGGCGTCCGGCCACATGTACATGGGTTAAATGCAGGAACCCGATGTAACAGGTCAGATTAACCCCCCCCCCCAGAATATACCCGGGGTTAAAGTGGTGTAGGCCAGATTATACCCCTCCAGGTCAGAATATACCCTAGCTACTGTAGATCAGATTTTTCAGCCTTTTGAGAACCATTGAGTGATATAATCAATAACAGGGCCCCAGGCAGCCCGCAGGGACCCAGGCAGCCCATAGGACCCCAGGCAGCCCACAGGGGGTCCCAGATAGCATACAGGGGGGCAGAGACAGTGAACAAGGGGGTAAGAGATAGGGCGCAAGGGGTGTAAATAGAGCGCATGTCCCCTGTGCGCTGTCTGGGACCCCCTTTGCAATGTCTGGGGCACTGCTCAAGTATATCACTCAATCCTGTAAGGCTAGTTTCACATTTGCACACAGACGTGCGCCTGCGTACGCTCTCAGTGAAGACTTGACCAATGCTACGCCCCGCCGGATAAGCTCCGCCCACGTTCTTTTGACGGTGCTGCAACCCGCGGCGAAGGCAACAATGTGGATTTTCTTGCGTTCACCGAATCGTCAAAACAACGCATGCGGACGCAAACATCCGCAGGGCCTGCGTACCCAATGATAAAGATAGGGTACGCAGGCCGCATGCGTACCTGGGCGGAGCTTAACTGGCAGGTGTGGCAGTGGGCGGGGCTTCATAGAGCGTACACAGCCGTGCGCAAATGTGAAACTAGCCTAAGATGTCTAGGACCCCTGTGCGATGTCTGGGGCCCCGTTCTTGGGTACATCACTCAATGGTTCTCATAAGCGTTAAAAATCTGATCTACAGCAGCAGGGGTATATTCTGGCCTGGAGGAGTATAATCTGGCCTAGGTATAATATACCCATGGTCTATACTCCTCTGGGGCAGAATATTAGTGTGTTTTGTCTGATGTAGAGCTACAGTATATATAGATGCACATACACAAACCATATACCATTTCATGCCGCTTTATCAGATTTACACGCAGTCTGCAGCAGATTTCCCTCTTCCACATGACACGGAGAAATCTGCTGTGCTTCTGCACAAAAAAATCCACATAATTGGGATGCGGATTTTGATGCAGATTGACTGCTAATTTTTTCCCCTGTTGAAAATCAGCAGCAAATCTAGTGCAAGGGAACGGGTGGACTAGACTTATAGCATGTGTTGGAGGCATTACATTGAACTGACAGTAGATGGTGCAGTTCCATCAGTGCATAGTTAATGTTATGTGTTGTAACTTGTTATGTATGTTTCTCCCTGCCCTCTATGATAAGCACCTTAAGTTCTCCAGTGTGAGTTCCTATTCTATCCTGATAAGGTATATAAAGTGAACTTGGAACACCTCCCAAAAAAAAAAAAAAAAAAAAAAGATTTCCAATTTTGACAACAATGGAAGACCAACTATATGATCAGCTTTTGAGATTCTACACTGCAACAGAACAAAAAGTACCCCCAGTGGATCTACGATCTACCTCCAGAGAACCGTTCAAATGCCAAGTCCCAGTTTAGACAAACATCTAAGCCATATCGAGCAGAGAAAGGGATAATTTACTATGGAAAAAAGGAGATTCTCACTAAAAGCCGACTGCCAAATATCCTGAAGGGCTGTCATGACAACCCAACTTCTGGTGGCCATTTTGGCAGAGATAAAACATTTGCCAAACTTTCTGACCGTTATTACTGGAATGGAATGAAGAATGATGTTTACCAACATGTCAAAGCCTGTCAAAAATGTTTTGTCACATGTCCCAAAATCAGCAAAGAAGCTCCACCACTCAACAGTATACCAGTGCTTAGTTGGGATTGATATGATCGGTCCTCTTCAGGAAACAACAAATATATAGTTGCGGACACTGATCATTTCTCGAAGAGGACTCAAGCAACAGCTGTTCCAGACAAGAGTGCCATGTCAGTAGCAAAATTTTTGGAAACCATTATTTGCCGCTTAGGCTGTATGGACACACTCATTAGCGACCAGGGAAGAGAGTTTGTGAACTCGATCATCGACAACCTGATGGATCATTTTCAAACAGATCACCGCATTTCATCTGCCTACCACCCACAAACAAATGGCCAGCGGGAACGTGACAATCGAACACTCAAAGAATCACTTTGCAAGCTTGTCAACGACCAAGGAACCAACTGGGATCAGTTCATCCCTGGTGTTTTGTTTGCCTATCACACATCTGTGCATGCCTCAACCAAGTGCACTCCATTTGAGGTCATGTATGGACGAAAAGCTAAGCTTCCTATTGACCTCAATCCATCAGCAAATGACACTGTGGATGTCATGTCTCTTTCAGATGATGCCAACCCCAATGTGCTAAATACACTCACAACCATAACAGAATCCTCTCAACTGTAAGTACCAACATCCATTCTGTTCAGGAACACCAAAAGTGTGCCTTTGATCGCCGACACAAGAGCAACAAAGAAATCACTGCTGACACCATTGTTTCAATCAAGAATCAATGTCGTTAAAGTTCCCACGAGGAGAGAATATGTAAATAAGCTAAACCTCATACTATGCAGAGAGAAGGCCATTTATCTTAAACGGGGTAGACCGGCAGTGTTTGAGAAAATTTGGGCAGGATGGTTGAATGTTGCGGGGTTCCGGGCTAGCAACCAGGCAACCCCCACATGTACTTATGCTGGCTAATAGCTGTAAATCATCCAGCTGCGGCGCTAAAATCTAAAACTCCAAGCACTAAAAAAATATTCCGAGGACCCCTAAGCGTGCTCGAGAAATCTCGAGTAACGAGTAGATTCGCTCATTACTAATTAAGACATTGTGCATGTAACATGCGTTCACCTGCATCTATTACAGGTGGCCACACAGACACTAACCTCTGATGTCACCGCACAGAAATCAACCTCTGATGTCACCGCAGACACTAACCTCTGATGTCACCGCACAGAAACTAACCTCTGATGTCACCGCAGACACTAACATCTGTCACCGCAGACACTAACCTCTGATGTCACCGCCGACACTAATTTCTGATGTCACCGCAGACACTAACCTGTCACCGCACAGACACTGACCTCTGATGTCACCACTGGTCGCTTCCACCATCTCTCAAGAGGTCAGAGGTTAAGTGAGTTTACAGACTCCTGGTTCTCACAAATTAGCAGAGACCTGGCGACTGACAAAGGCTGTGGCGCTTCTGAGCGGGCCTCTATAGATTTTACACAGAAGACAGACTGCGTGGTACCCTCGATCATTGAACTGTGCTGTGGATTAGGGGGCCCTTTTGATGATTTACATTTTTTTTTTAAGCAGCCAAGTGCAGGTTTTGTTGTTTTGTGGCAGAACTACTGCACATTTTGCTGCTTTTTGAGTTCCATGACATGTCCCACATCTCATAGACTTGTTTATATGAAGTCCTTTGCATTGAACAATTCTGCAGCAAAACAGCAATAAAAACTCAGGGCTGCATTTTTGCTGTGGCGTCAGTGCATACATTCCTATGGGGTGTTTGATTTTTCATTGGCCATGATGAGAGCATACTGGTATTTTTAACTCCACAGCAATTGAGACAGAGATTGCCAGATTGCACTCTATAATGCTGTGGAATACATGGTCTAATTCATGACAAACTGTGGAATTATGTACCGCACAATCTGGCACACAATGTGGCACAGCCCATGGTGATGCATGCCACTTGTCAGACTCTGCAGATCTATGGAGAGCCGTGACCTCCAACAAGCTGATGTGAACATTTGCAGTCTTGGTAAATCGGGCACAAACTCGAAGGTTCAGTCTCTTGTTTTGATATTGATCTCTTAACTACTTGTAGAATTTGTTATGATTTATAACATTAATCATGTGTTGTAGCTACTGCCCATGTTATGTTTGTAGTTGTTCATGGGAGAATATATATCTAATGATATTTTAATGTGTGTTTTCTTGCCTGTTTCATGTTTACGTTGCTTGTATAAGAGAAGAAGTTGACCCAAGAGTCAGTGAAAAAGAGGAACGTTAAAAAACTGTCCGCCGTGAACTGTTTGTGGGACAGGACTTTCCAATCAACTCAAGAAGAAGATTTTTCCCTACCCTGAAAGATATTGATAATGCAATGAGGCGGTCTACCAAGGAAGGAAGACGTCCGGTTGTTGACCAGAGCACGGTGCTAGAGCGGTTTTCACAGTGGAAAGAAAATCCGGAGCACAAAGTCCTGATAGTGTTAGTGAGGAAGGCAAAACAACGGATAACTTTCTTCTTTGTTACAATTGGCAAAAAAAAAAAAACTGCTAGCCAAATACGGAAACGGCCTAACGCTCTTAGATGCTACATAGCGAACCACTAGGTATAGCGAACCACTAGGTACGCACGTCCACTTTTCTTCCTATGTGTGAGAACAAATGTTTGTGATATGTCGGTTGGAGTTTTTGTGGTCGAACAGGAAAATAGCAATAACATGGAAGAGGCATGACACAGATTTCGAAACTGGAATGTGGACTGGTCACCCTCTTCTTTCATAGTGGACTTTTGTTTGGAAGAAATAAATGCGATCACCAGAGTATTCTATGGTAAATGCTAGAAATAAAGCTATCCAGCACAGGCGCCACCAAGTGGCGAGAGAGTGGTCAGACAAGCAGAGTCAAAAAAACAATATCAGAGGCAGAATTACAAAAGGGATCAGGGGAACACGTGGTCAGGAACAAGCCAGGAGGTTCAGCAACGGTCTGAAGAGGATAAGACAAAGGCAGAAGCGAGTCCGAATTACAAGCCAAGTCAGAAACCAGAGAATCAAAACCGAAAAACAGGGAAACGCTGGGTAAAGGGCAGACAGAGGGAGTAAACAGACACGGGGCAAGTCAGGGATCAGAGCAGGATAAATCAAGAGCTGCCAAAGTCAGGTTCACATGCCGAAGGCAGAACTATAGCTGACACCACCAGCAGGATGCGTAGGAGCTAAATAGCAAACCTGACCCCAGAATGAGGCAGAGCAAAGTTAACCCTTGACATGATCCGCCCGGAAAAAGGGCAGACAGGACTAAACCCTGGAACGGATCATGACAGTAGGCTTGTCGGAAGAGGTAGGCCTTCAGGTTCCTTTTTAAATGTATAAATTATGGTAGGTATTAAATTATGATTGATAGGAATCTGTATGTAATAGAATTTTTCAAATCTATACTTAGAGGTTTTATACTACCTAGACAACCCCTTTTTAAATAAAAATATTCCCCTTTATCAAATTATAACCTATACACAACTCCCTTTACTAGCTTGTGTGACATTTTTCAGTGAGTCCTGTAGCCGATAAGTGGCCGCTATTGGGTTACTGAACACTCACATCAGACAAACAAAAAGTAGTGAGAGCGCAATGGCATAATAGTTTCCTTTATTATCATTATTATTGGTTAGGTGCAAGGCTGGAACATTATCTCTAAATACATTTTTACAACAACTAATCTACATGAAGGCTTAAAAGTAATAAGATTAGTCTACGAGTATAACTCCAAAGATTTGTAATGATATTTTTGATTTCCTAAAGACTATTTCATTGCAGCTATCCACTTCATTATATTGTAATTTTGGTAGATTGTCTTCGCTAGGTTGTGGAAAACCTTACATTTATGCAGCGCCCCAGAGACCTGGTCATTGCAGTATGACGCTCTGCCACTAAGGGGAGTGATGGTACGTCTGATGTCACTGAAGGAATTCTACTGACCAGGTATCACCAGCACACATTACACTTCACACTCCGGCCACTAGGGGGAGCAAAAGGCTTTATTTATTGGGCTACACCTCACACTGGTAAAACTAGGGGTCGAGGAGGAAGTTAGTTAGAAGCTGACTGGGTTGGATTCAGGCAACATCCCGTGGCAGGGGGTGTTGCAGGGAGAAGACACAGGGGGGTCCCTGTCAGGGGTGGGAACCTGGCAGGTGCCTAGCGAACAGAACAGAACGTAACGGAACCGCGCCTGCACACCCTGCGGCGGTATCCTAAGAGAGAGACACGAAGGGAAGGATATTGTGGAACAGTGTAAACGAGATCAAACACAAAGGAGAGCCAGTAGGAGTCGTGCCGTGAGACCGAGGCAACATCCTACTGAGGCACGTAGCCGGTGGCCGGAACACAGCGGGAGTAACTGACTCTAGGCCTTACTTCGAACTCCGCAGGTCAGTTAATTATAGGTTGGCTGTCTCACCTAAACACCTACGAAGACATAGGGGGCAACAGTGGGAGAGGGGCGTCTCTAGGGTCCCGGAAGACCTCCAGGCCTTCCCGTCATACGGGTGCGTCCTAGCCAAAACATACCTGGGGGACGTTGAACTAGAAAGATCTGGAACCAAAGAAAGAGAGAGAGCTGTAGAGAACGAATGAACGAGAACAGCAGTTGTGAGGACTATTCCGAATGCTCAGCAGGGTAGCACTACAACACACAGGCGCTAGTGGTAGGCAACGATTTCCATCTGCGAAGGAAACTCTGGATGTGCCCATCAGACCGGCCGGTCTCAGATAGCCCTGTTAACCGTGCTCTGGATTGCGGATCCTGAAGTCTTCAGTAAAGAGGTAGAGAGACTGCAACCCTGTGTCCTCGTTATTGACTGCACCCTACACCATTACCATCTACCTTACTGGGAAGCCGTGGGGACACACTTCACCTGTGGGAAGGTATACCATCCAGCTGCCATTCCATCACCCCAGCGGACCCCACAGCAGCGTCGGTCACCCTGACCGAACACCACAGGTGGCGTCACGAACCCCTGACAGACTGCACCACCTTTACTGGACGCCCCTTAGCAGGGTCGCGGACCGGGTCTAGCCACCATGACAGCCTCAGAACCGAACCAGGGAGGCCCGGTACCGAGAACGCGTGGCCCTGTGTCTAGGGGCGCTCCAAATACATAAAGTATAATATTTGGTTTATATGTGCGGATACTTGCCACTTTAATTATTTGATTGTGACTATATTTTTTTCTTTCTTTGAATTAGAAATGGGCACATTACTATAGAAATAGAGCGAGCTACATATTCATGTCCATACAAACAACGATTTGGAGAGGCAGCGCCAGACATTGAAGTACAGCTATCTGCATTCTTACAAGAATGGTACGAGTGCTACATTTTGGATTTTTTCCAGACGCACGTCAAAAGTAAGAAATTAATAAAAACCGTTTAGCATCTATTGAAATGTTTTAAAAAAAATGGTTAATGTCATGTTGTATTTTCTAACCTTTTCAGAAGTCAAAATAAGTGCACAATTGAGCAGCTAAATCTGCATCTAGTTTAAATTGTTCCTCTGGGTAATGAGATGCATAATCTGTAATCAATAGACATTACAAATGTATACACTATTACTGTAACAAAAATTAAAGATTTCGAAAATCAAACCAATTTCAAAACAATTCTAATTGTCCTAATTTATAGACATGCCTAATCCATACAGTCCTCCTGGGACACGTCCTCTTATTGAGTCATGTTAGGTGAATGTATGGCAGTTGGGGCGACAGCTGCCTGTTATTCTCCTGCCAGGAGATGTATAGTCATCTCTTTCCAGTTGATGATCTTGTTGGGCTTTGGTCACTAGTATCAAGTGGAAAGGAAGAATATTGCAGCTTAATAAAAAAAATTTTTTTCTATGATTCCCCCATAGGCCCTGTCCTTTTCAGTATGGCACAAGAATTTGTAAATGGAACCTATCACTTGCTCACAAAGTGTATAACCCCTTAATTTAGCGGAGCTAACACGATTCTGCCACTCTTTGCTGTTTTGCGCTGCATGGCTCTAGTGCAGAAACTGTCACAGACTTATGGCTCCTTGACTGCAGAATTTGCCACCTCTGCGGTGCAGTCCCGTTCACCATGTACCCGGTTTCTCTTAGGTCCTGCACTTTTACCACTCTCTGATTCTGCCACTAATAGTTCCACAGCATCTGAGACTGATAGAAGGTTCAACTATCCTCCCAAGTTCCACCACAGCCTCCATCTCTGCAGCGCTAACGTCACATTGACAATTACCCAGCTCGGCCGCTCCATCACAACTCCGGAGCTCCATTACTGGTTGCACCAGTGTCCGTAAGATTTCATAGTTGCATAGAATAACTAACATCTGGACCAGCAGAGACTCTTCTCTCACAGGGGTCGGAGATGCGCTCATTTCCGGCCCGATGACCAGAATCGGTAGTTAAAGGCCGCTGTCAGCGTTTGACAGCGGCATCTAACTAGTTAATAGCAGCGGGTTGATCGTGATTCCACCCGTCGCCATTGCTGGCACATGTCAGCTGTTCAAAACAGCTGACATCTCCCGACTTTGATGCGGGATCACCGCCCACCACCCACCCACCTACCTCAAAGCAGAGAATCTGATCTCGGAAGTACTATCCCATCTGAGGTCAGAAAGGGGTTAACGGAAACCTGCACATTGAAAAATGCTATTCACCTGCAGATTTAAACTTTAAGGGGTCTGCCCATCTCACAAATACCTTCATTTAGAAATAGAATATAGTTCTACAAATTCGCTATGTCTTTCGTCATGTGCGCGGCCGTGAAGGACCTTAGGTATCCATGGTTACGACTACTAGCAGTTAGCTACCTTACTGTTGCTATGAGTCGTCGTCACCATGGATAACTCAGGTCCTACACATGAGGAAATACATAGTGAATCAGGAGAACTAGATTACATTTCTACTTGGAGGTATTTGCTAATATTATATCTCCTACTACATATTGGGAGATGGAAATAACCATGTAAGATGCACGTTAATAACGATATGAAGCTGTCCTGTGCCTGCACAGAAAGCGCTGCTATTATATTCCTCCCAACAGCCTTGGCTTTCAGTCATAGATTCGCAGCTCAAGTCATTGTTAAAGAGAGTGGCGGTTATAAGCATGTCCCCTGCTGACCCTGACTGACAGCTGGATCAGCACTGACACTGCTGGCTGTCAGTCAGTACTGGCAAGTGGTGATAGCCGCCACTCAATATGTAACTAAGAATGACTTGAGCAGCGAATCTATGACACAAAGCCATAGGCTACCGTGGGAGATAAAGTTAATTCCCTCACGATAGTTGGGCTTTTATGTGCGGCAGCTGGTCATTTTCCAAACTAGATAAACCTGCATATTACCCCTGTATCTACTGGTTCCTTTTAATAACGTGGTTCGGTCAACATACAGCACACGCTACAAACAATTTTTGTGGCCCGCATTAATTAAGCTATCCCCAAAGAACAAGCATTTTTATTTTTTGGACTGGTGAATCGCATTTTTAAACATGTTGAATGAGAAAGCATTGGAATGCACTGATTAACTGTGTAAATGGGACTTATACTATGGGTTTTATACATTGTGTTAAAATTAATTTTGATAGAATGTTTAGTGTATTCATTTTTTTTTTTTTACATTTTTAAGGTATCTGCAACTTAATATAATCAGTTCCGGACAGGATCGGAAGTACGATGTGAAAGTACCATCATTTCTGCACAGTCGACCACGCGATTTTATTACTCATGTAATGCAGCGTTATTATAGTGATGTAGAAAGAGAAGACGTTGCAGTCCTGGATGAAGCAGCTGGAGTTTTTCAAGTCCACAGCGAAACGGAAAAATCAGTTGTGTATTCGGTTTGTACTGGCCCTGATGGCCCTTCTTGCACATGCAAGGGTTGGTGCCGGTTTCTATTGCCATGCAAGCACATTTGTGCAGTTCTCCACATGATTTTATTACTCATGTAATACAGCGTTATTATAGTAATGTAGAAAGAGAAGACGTTGCCACCCTGGATGAAGCAGCTGGAGTTTTTCAAGTCCACAGTGAAACAGAAAAATCCGTTGTGTGTTCGGTTTGTACTGGCCCTGATGGCCCTTCTTGCACATGCAAGGGTTGGTGCCGGTTTCTATTGCCATGCAAGCACATTTGTGCAGTTCTCCGGTACTCACCTTGCTGATGGGATCAGCTCATTGCCTCCTATAGAAACAACCCTTTATTTTCACAAGATGATGACTGTTTTCCGAAAAGTTTAGACAAAATCAGACAAGAGGAACCCGAACACTGTAGCCAGGAAAAAATGCAATGCTGATGAAGAAAAGTTACTTCAAGATTTACCCACAAGAAGAAGAAAAAATGTTCCAAAAGTAAATGTGTAAGAGTATTGAAAGAGCCTACTGATTGCATGTATGTTTTGCAAAATGGTGAACTTATAAACTAGAGGGCAAATTAACAAAATGGCTGTTACTGGTGAGGGAAAATCTGGCTTTTGACCATGTAGTAGAATTAGTGCCCACGCCAAAATCTTTAGTTCACGATTTACATACATGTCCTTCCAAAGAGAAAATATGGTAAGCCAAAAAAAAAAATCGAGAACTGCGTAGAGTAGGGATTCAAGCTGACTGTGATTGGGCAGGACACAAATGAGTCATTCATTGCAAATAAAGATAATGCTTGGGTGCAAATTGACAACATAAAGTTAACCCGAAATGATAGAGATGGGATTTGTTCCAATGGTTGGCTTGATGATACCATTAACATTTGTCAGCATCTGCTAAAAAAACACCCGAACATATCTGGATTCAAAGATACCGTGATTTTGGCCCATTCTAATATTGATGACGCAATTGGAAACCAGGTAGGGTAAATTCACCATGTTGGAGGTCATTGGGTGGTGTTTGTGTACAGCAGTTCTCTAGTTTCTGTTTATGACTCCATGACGTTCCCCGTGACTACACCGCCGATGCCCAGCGCTCTCCCTGTGACTACACCATCGGCTCCCAGTGTTTTCCCCCGTGACATGAACATGAGGAGTCAAACTTGCACCAAGAGTCTGTATCTGCTTATTTGACAGTGGAAAAGAAAGGAGACATTTAAACGTTGATCAATGTCAACTTTGTCAATAGACAGAAAGAAAAGATTCAGCAAAATCGCTTTGTTGTTAAAAGAATCATTGATATTATTCTTTGCATTGCAAAATTGTCTCTTGCCTACAGAGGGAAAGAGGAGGGAGCTCATTCTTTACTAAATGCGGAAATAAATCATGGTAATTTTCAGGAGTTGGCAATGCTTTGTAGCAAATATGAGTCCACATTCAAAAAACCATGCTGAGGAAGTAATGGACATAAGCAAAAAAAGAAAAAAAATGTAAACATCCTGGAAGTAAAGGAAAAGGTAACCATAAACCGACTAATTCTAATAATGGGTAATATGGTTAAACAAAAAATAACCAAAAGAAGTGAAAGAAGCTGTGCAATTTAGTGTAGAAATAGATGAGTACTCAAGAAATTTCCGTTAATGAGAAATGCAGCTTAATTTTGCGCTATGCTAAGGATAGAAACGTGCATGAGCGGCTATTTTCTTTAATCAATGTCAGCAGCACAACAGGAGAAGAGCTTTTCACAAAGCTAAAAGAAGAATTAGAAAAGTTCCCCTTAAGTGTTAAGAACATTATTGGCTGTTCAATTGATGGTGCAGCAAATATGAGTGGGTGCCACAATGGCGTCCAGGCCCATATAACAGACACTGCGTGCAATTCCATAGACACTTGGTGTTATGCTCATATCCTCAAATTAGTGATCATTGATGTGACTAAGTGTACCACTTCAGTAAAATCATTATTTGGTCTTTTAGAAAAAACAACTGTTTTTTTTTCTCTGACTCCTACAAGAGATCATCTGTTTGGACAGAACAGGTATCATCCCAGTCTCAGGGACAAGCAAAACTAACTAGGCTGAAAAAAATAATAGGAGACACTCTGCGGTGAAGTAAGCCAAGGGCACGGAGTGCAATTTTTGGCTCATCTCATGATTATTCCAAACAGCTCTATAGCACTCTGTTGTACTGCTTGGAACACATCGTAGACTCTCCAAGATTTGACAGTAAGGCTGTGAATCACGCAAACAGTTTACTTCATGGATGGACAAAGTATGATACCTTGCTGATATCGTTTCTGTAGATTTTTGAAATCGCAAGTCCTGTTTCTGACTATATACAAACTCGTGGCCTGGTGTTAAATATTAATTATTATTACACTCAATTCTGTACTGAGCCTCGTGGAAGGTTACGCTGACATTACAAAGTTATTTCTGTATATTTAGCTCAGAGAAAAAGTTAACACCATATAGAGAGAACACGTGGTCTATGGGACATATATAATCACGGCTGTCACTTGGAGGGGGGCAGTCACTTGGGGTCTCCTCCTGTCATCTCCTTCACTCTCTACAGACGGAATGAACAGCTGGTATGCGAGTTAACAAGGATGACTACTACGACACGAAAAGACAGGGACAGCCACCATTTACCACTCAGAATCTCAGGAAAGATGGAAAACAAATGGACAATCTCTATGTAACTATTTTATGTTATGCTGCAATGATGCTTTTTGATGGACAATCCAATAAACCACTAAAACAAAATTTATGAGGCATCTGGTAAAGAGTCCTGATTAAATAAATATGAAAAATAAGCATATTTAACACCTGGATATTCTACAGGCATGGCGAAAGATTGAGAATGCCAAAAGACAGATTTTTTTCCCCCAGATTCATGATGAGCAATCTATAAAGGCTGTTATTGAACACAATTTACCACAAAGGAGACCAGCAAAGAAAAAAAGCTATGCCTGGTGAATTAGGCTACTTTCACACTAGCGTTAACTGCAATACGTTAAAATGCGTCGTTTTGCAGAAAAAACGCATCCTGCAAAAGTGCTTGCAGGATGCGTTTTTTCCACCATAGACTTGTATTGGCGACGCATAGCAACGTATTGTCGTACGACGTATGCGTTGAAATTTGGCGACACGTCGTCTGGAAAAAACGTAGATTGTAAAGTTTTTTGTCTCCGCCAAAAAAAAGTGTCGTGACGCATCCTGCGGCATGCGTCGTTGGCTACAATGGAAGCCTATGAGCGACGGATCCATCGAGACACGTCGTACGACGCAATGCAGCGCTGCAATACTTTTTTTTTATACTGAGCATGCTCAGAAGCAGGATTTTTTAGCCAATTGGCCAGACACCCCCAAATCTATATAAACCTGGCCGGGGCCTTCAACCCCACATATGCCAACAAGAAGACAGAGAGAGAAGAAGCGTGCCAGCAAGACCCCAGCCTTCCAGCAAGACCCCAGCCTTCCAGCAAGACCCCAGCCTGCCAGCAAGACCCCAGCCTGCCAGCAAGACCCCAGCCTTCCAGCAAGACCCCAGCCTGCCAGCAAGACCCCAGCCTGCCAGCAAGACCCCAGCCTTCCAGCAAGACCCCAGCCTTCCAGCAAGACCCCAGCCTGCCAGCAAGACCCCAGCCTGCCAGCAAGACCCCAGCCTTCCAGCAAGACCCCAGCCTGCCAGCAAGACCCCAGCCTGCCAGCAAGACCCCAGCCTGCCAGCAAGACCCCAGCCACACCAGACTCCAGCCACCATAGAAACAGTGTGAGTATTGCCATTTTTGTGTGCGTCTGTGTGCATGTGTCTGCATGTCTGTGCGTGTGTGCATTGGTGTCTGTATGACGTACTGACTACAGCAAGAGCTTAAAACCTGAATACAACCTGAGGCCTGCCGTCATCCTGCAACAGCCAGTGCCCTGCTACAGTCCAGATCCACCCTGAGGCCTGCCACTGTGAAGACATCAAGCTCCAGCCGGAGGACTGATGGCCTTTTGTGTGCGTGTGTGTGCGTATGCGTTTCGTGTTTGGGTCCGCCTGTGTGTGTTTGCATAAGCCCTATGTGCTCTTGTGTGTGTATTTTGGTACTGCTGTGTGCTTTTGTATGTATGTCTTCACGTGCCTGCACCTTATTATGCCTTCGCCAATCTTATGCCTGTTCATGTGTTATGCTTGTGTTATGACGGCACCTGTGTGCTTGCAGGCATGTTTGTGTGTGTCTTGTTGATTGCATGTGCATTTGTCCATGCCTTAATTGGTTAATTGCCTTTTTCTGATGTATTTACTAAGTATAGTGGTCTGTGCAGCCTGTGGTTTAAATGTGTTTTTTTTTTTCCCTCTTAATTTTTTTTTTTAAAAATCGGATGTATTTTTGCAAAGTCTAGTGGTCTGCAGCTTGTGGTTAGAATGTGTGAGTGCTTTTTTTTTTTTTTTAAAGTTGATTTTTTTATTACTGTTGAAACCATTCCCAGTTGATGTACTTGTATTTAAAATAAAGAGCATTTCAGCTCCTAATTGAGATGTTAAAAAAAAAAAAAAAAAAAAACGAAAAAAAAAAAGAATATAATAAAATGTTTATTAAAAAATTGTCCGTAGTATAATTTCATAAAGGTAAATTTAAAACTGGTGTATGTACCAATGGTTACACATGCAATACAGAGTTGGTTGAGGGCTCATTTTTTAATAAAGGTTATACTTTAAAGGTTTTTTGGGGGAGGTTATTTTTGAAAATAAAATGTGGTAAATATATTTTTACATGGTGGGTTCACATTTCAAAATATATATTTTTTTGGACATGGAAATGAATGGTATAACGTGCACCTGTTTTTGGGTTTTGGTGTTCACCTTTAATGAACATTTCTCACATCATTTTAGCAGGGTGTTTATCGTTAAACATTACCTAGTTTGGGGGGTGGTCTAACTATAAATCCATTATACTTATTACAGATACACTAGGGACCACATCCACGGACCAGCCCACCAGGACCACATCCTCACATCTTAAAAAGTAAGTTTTGAAGACCCCAAATCTGCTACGTCAATGTGTAGAGCAGATTGCAAGTGACTTTTAACTTACAGACACACCAGGACCACATCCACGGACCAGGACCACATCCACGGACCAGGACCACATCCACGGACCACAGCCGCCGGCCTTCATACCGCCACAATGTCCTCTTCTAACAGCCCTCCTCCACAGCAACAGCATGTATTGGTAAGTTAACCAAAATATTGTAAATTAAAAAAAAAAAATTTTAAATTTACATTTTTGTAAAATCACTACATGCATAAATTATGTTTAAACAGGAAGCTGAATCAGATGAGGAGCTGTCAGAAGGGGCCGAGACGGGTGGAGAGATGCAAGTGGAGGAGGAACCAAGTGTAAGTAGTGGTGAAACACTTGCTTCACACATCACACTGCACCATACACAAAAGATTTTCATATATAACTTAATATAAAACACAGAAAACATATACATACATTAAAGATATTTTTTTTTCCTTTATTTCAGTCTCCTGCTGCTGAACATTCAGCAAACCGCTCCCAGAGTCGGCAGACTCGTCGCCGCGGTCGGCCATCAGTGAGTTGGTTTTTGGGGGGGATTCGAATGGTACTTTTGTGTTTCAGTGTACTAATTTTTATGTTTTTTTTTTTTTTTTCTCACAGGCTTCACAGCGTGCTCCCGCCGAAGACTTTGAAATAACCATTGAGTGTCACATCGAGGAGGTTCGCGAGCGGGAGCCGCAGTGGAACATGGCTGACCGCAGGCATGCCGATACCAGTGTCACCCGTCGGCTCTGGTTGGAAGTATGCCAGAACATCTTTCCGAGGTGGGAGGACCTTCTTCCACAGCAGCAGAGCAAACTATGTAAGTATTCACTTTTCAGTGATGTTTAGAGCTGAATGTAATGTCTTGCATTTACCATTTTTTTTTTCTCTTCGTTCTTGTCTTCACAGGTGGCAAGGTTAGGAAGCGGTGGCGGTCACTGAGGGATCGCTTTAAGAGGGAATTTAACGAGGAGATGCAGGCCCGGAGTGGCTCAGCAGGAAGGAAGAAGAGGAGGTATAGATACGGCCCTGCCCTCTCCTTCCTGAGGCAAACCATGCTGAGTAGAGTGTAAGTATTCTACAGCCCACTAATAACCATGTTAACCTGTCTAACTAAAGTTTGGTTTCAGTCCGGGCTTTTTCATATCAATATATTAATTTTTTTTGTTTTTTTCTTTCACAGCACCTTCTCCAGCCACCGTGCGCCTGCATCTTCCTCTGCGCCCTCTGGAGCGATCCCTCCCGAGTCCGCCACCGGGGGCCACGTCGGTAGGCCCCACACCTCTGACCCCTCCACTTCAGCCACTGGAGCGCAGCCTTCCTTACTCGCATCTGATGGTCAACAGATAGCGTTCCCTTTACCCCACCCCTCTGATCCTGCCACCTCTAGACCACCATTAGGTTCGTGGCGGCAGCGACAGAGGGGTCAGGAAAGGAGCTATGCTCCTGAGTTCTTACATCTGAATGCATCCTTCCAAAGCTCTTTCAAAATTTTGGGAGAGCAAGTGACTGCTGGTTTCAACATGGTGCAATCACGCATCAGTGAAACCAGCAGGGAAACCAGCAGTCGCTTGGATAGGCTGCATTCAGATGTAAGTCAATCTCCGGCAAATCTTTTTTTCCAATCCATGCTCAGGAGCATGGAGAAGCTTTCTTTTGAGCAACAGATGCGGGTAATGAATACCTGCCATAATGCTCTAATTAAGGCCCTTCACGAACCCCAATCTACCCCCACACATCCCAGGCCCCATTTCCACACCATGCCCCCCATTACCCAGCCCAGTCCCAATATCCACGCCAGTCCCAATACCCAACCCAGTCCCAATACCCATCCCGGCCCACAAATCAAATGTCTTCCCCACTGTTTTCTTCCTTGCCCAGCTTTCCTTCCCCATTAAGTTTTCCACCTACCCCAACACCAGCCCCCTCTGGTCAGCCTCCTGCTTTTACCCCCCCCTTTCCACTGCACCCCAAACAAGTAGGGTTTCCCCACCTATCAACGTGGTCCAACCTTCCAGCCCCTCCTCCCCTCGTATCTCCACCCCACACTTTGAAGATTTTTAACATTATGTACAAATGTTAAAAGTTTAAAAATTTTATTAAAAAAATTTTGAAAAGTTAAGAAAAAAATTTTTTTGATAATAAATATATCTACGAGGGTTGGTGCCAGTTTCTATTGCCATGCAAGCAAGTTCTCTGGTACTCACCTTGCAGATGGGATCAGTTCAGGGCCTCCTATGGAAACAACCCTTTATTTTCACTAGATGATGACTGTTTTCCGAAAATTACAGACAAAATCAAACAAGAGGAACCCGAACACTGTAGCCAGGAAAATATGCATGCGGATGAAGAAAAGTTACTTCAAGATTTACCCCCAAGTAAAAAAAAATTCCAAAAGTAAATGTGTAAGACTATTGAAAGAGCTTACTGATTGCATGTATGTTTTGCAAAATGGTGAACTTATAAACTAGAGGGCAAATTAACAAAATGGCTGTTACTGGTGAGGGAAAATCTTGCTTTTGACCATGTAGTAGAATTAGTGCCCACGCCAAAATCTTTAGTTCATGATTACATACATGTCCTTCCTAAGAGAAAATATGGTAAGCCAAAAATCCAGAATTCCCCCCTCCTGCTGCTCCCCCAGGTGATGCACTAACTGGGACCCAACTGACCAATGGGAATAAAGGGGAAGGCGCATCTGGCCACACCTACATGGGTTAAATGCAGGAACCCGGGGTCAGCAACTTTTTCCTTTTTCTCCCTGGCTGACCCTTGGAAGCTGTTTCCTGAGGACCCCTGGAGCAGCGGAGCCCCCTGGTCGAGTCCCTGCGGCGGAGAGCTGCACAGGAAGGTGAGCACTGGCTTCAAGCCCTTATTACTGCCTTCAGCACTCACCTCCCTGTGCCCTCTCCTCACCTTCATACGTGCGTCTGCAGGCCTTCCGCCCCTGGGGCACCATTGGCCAATATCACCCACGGCCGTGCTACCCAGATTTCTGCTCCTGACACAGCCTGCCCATGCTTGGGTCCCTGCGCCTCCTCCCCCACTGTGCTCCCACACGCTGACCCACCTGACTCTTTGCTCGGGTGGGGGATGCCCAGCTCCTCACCCGGGCCGCACGTCGCTCCCGGACATCATCCGCTGCTCTGGGTGCGAGGGGGGATATAGCGGGGATGCAGGCGGTCCGCACGGGGGCTCTGGGTTGCGGCATTCAAATTTAGGCCCTGGCTTGGGCCTACTCCACGCCATCCCCGCCCCCTTCCAGCGAGGCTCCACCCACTACCACGAGTCCCTGTGATGCTCCACCCGCCTTAGATTATCGGCAAGGCTCCGGCCTACTTCCTGTGCCCGTCCAGCACCATTCTGTATGCAGGCATAGCCGCACTGCCTGTAGAGGGGACGGGGTACGGGACGCTGTATCCCCTAACCACAACAGTTACAGACGTATGCGCCGCAGACCGTCCCCATCCTCCTCCGAAGACTCCCAGCATTACGTCTAGTCCCCCTAATTCCCACTATTCCCCCTATCGGCGCAGACGCAGCGCACATACGTATCGCTACAGATCCCGGTCCGCTAGATGGCGCTCACCATCCATATCAGGACGGTCTGACAGTTCTGAGTGCTGTGATAGGCGGTACCGTAGAAGATGGCGGTCACCCCGAGGATCCATCAACAGGGCTGGAGCGACACCTTCAGCAGTAACCGCTCAGCCACACGACGAGCCATCGCCGTCATGTGCCCCAGCCTCGGCTACCGGCAGGAGATACCCACCCTCATGTCCCCGGGCTACCGGCCAACATCAAGAATGTACCACCACATCGGAAGACGGAAGAGTCACTCTCGCCCCGGCACACGGCTGTCTACAACCACGTGCGGCGGCTTTAGCTACCGGCCAGGGAACCACATCTCCACCTCCCTGGGCTTCCTGCCAACAAGTTGTCGCTACGACGGGAGTCGGAGTACCTTCACCACCGGGAGATACTCGGCCTGCGTCACACAGCGGTAAGAGCTCTGAATTCGGTGAGCACCACGCCATACACATCACAGGGGGAAGGAAAATTAGCATCCACTATCAGGGCGCTGGTCCACCAGCTAACTCGCAGACCAACTGACACAAGGACAGCTCAATCAGCTAGCCTTCACAGAGACGCCCCCTAGGTACACACGTTGATCCAGAGATAAAACAGAAAATATGGGATAACAATTACGTGGATATATGGTCACTATTGTCAAAAGACCAACAATCCGTAGATAAGGAGCAGAGGTCAGGATACAAAAGTAACAGACCAAAGAGCGCCCAAACCATGAACAGTTGGCTTTAGGCCTTTGCAGTCTTAGGCTGCATTATGGGTCAAAAACACCCAGAACGCTGTTCCGAGCTATTCATATACCAAGACCTAGTATATAACTCTTAGAAGTCTCACAGTGAGTCAGCGTGGAGGCGGTACGACGAAGAATTCCGCAGGCGGCTTGCCATGCAACCCGACCTATGCTGGGGCGTTAAAGCGACGGATGTTTGGTTGCGTCTTATGCTAACCCCCAAAAAAACCCTTTTCATCGTCGGCCACGAATTACCCAGCCATCGCAGGCCAAAATTCAGTGGTCGTACGGAGACCAGGAGCCTGCTTGCTGTATAACGAGGGGTACTGCTGCTTCAACGGTTCCTGTAGATACAAACACGACTGCTCCGCCTGCGGTGGTGGACACCCCGCAGCGAGATGTACGCGCCAAGCACCTGCAAGGCATAACCCCGGTGAACGTTACCGCAGTGGGCCCCTGGCAAAGCCTCTACCCCAATAAAGAGACGGCGCAGCAACTCGATCACGGTTTCAAATTTGGTTTCTTTATCCCCTTTAACTTTAGTCGCACAACGAAATCGGGGAATAATCTAAAATCCGCTCGCGAATTTCCCGAGATCTTACGGGAAAAAAAATTCAAAAAGAGGTAGAACTAGGCAGGATGGCAGGCCAATCTACATCACTGCCATTCATGAATTTTAGAATCGTCCCTAAAAAAGAACCGGGAAAATACTTCCGGGACATAGTGTGCCGGCGCATGCGCACTAATGGTTTTCGGCTTTGCCCGCAGTTGGGCAAAGCATACTACGCAGGCGCAAGAGCCGAATGCACTGCGCAGCAGCAAGAAAAGAGCGCGATCTGTGTGATTCACAGATCGAATTACGTCAGACATGCCGAGGAGTGGGGGGAGAAACAGTGATTTCACAACGCCCATTTGACCAGACCAGCGTGATTGACAGGGGAAAACGGCGACTTTACTAATGTATTTTGGCAGCAACGGTGGGGATTCAGGGGACAATAACGGCACTAGCTCATAATGAAAAAACGGGGTGACATGTTCCCTGTAAAGGCTGGAAAAGGCTCCAACCTAGTCAGGAGTGTCGTCGTCCGATTTCTTTGAGTCTACGATATTATCACGATTTCCTCGTCGGTATGCATTTCCCAATACGAGTCAATCCTAGTGTCAGCCGCGTTTGCCACCGCCTTTTTCGGAGCGCTCCGGATTAGCGAGCTGGTACCGCGTTCAAAAACCTCATCAGAGGGCGGACTAATCAACGAAGACCTCGTCATATGTAAGGACGCATTGCGCATTAGGGTGCGTAAATCCAAACGCGACCCCGCCGGGAGAGGGACGTGGGTCCTTGTTAAGTCGGATGGTCCCGTATGCCCACTTAACGTAGTAAAAAGATACATGGCAATGAAACGCGCGGGTAGATTCTTTCTGTCACACGCAGACGACTCCCCCTTACCAAATACCAGTTCCACATAATTTTCAATCGGTGTCTCGAAGCAGTTAGCGTCGATCCGTCGGAATACGGAACACATTGTTTCCGTATAGGGGCTGCTACCGAGGCGGCTAAGGCCGGGATCCCTGAGGCTGAAGTGCAGCGATTGGGGTCGATGGAAATCCACATGCTTTGCCAGATACATAAGACCTGACCGGCTTAAGTAACGTATCTTGTCTTTTCCAGGCACCCAAAAACCTGCAGTTTGGGTGGTTGGACATTCATACATCTACTGGGCAAAGAAACGGGCCAAACATCGGCCCGGTGGTGCGAATCTAGGCTTCAGGAATGCAGAGATCAACTAGAGAGGGATAAGAGGCCTACAGTGGCAAAAAAAAATCTTCCCAGAAGTCGTTGACATCGCTAAGAGGGCCAAAGGGCCGGTGATACTACCGTGTTTCCCCGAAAGTAAGACAGTGTCATACATTCTTTTTACCCCCAAAAGTCCCACTATGTCTTACTTTCGGGGTATGTCTTATATTGGGGAAAAAAATGTCGATTTTTGTTATGGGGCCCATACTGTCCTGATTTGTCACTTGTGCCCCCATTCTGTCCTTATTTGTTACTTGTGCCCCCATAGTGACAAATCAGGACAGTATGGATGGGGGCACAAGTGACAAATCAGGACAGTATGGGGCCCATACTGTCCTGATTTGTCACTTATGCCCCCATCATACTGTCCTGACTCCTGATAATTGTGCCCCACACAGCCCATAGTCCGGTTTGTGCTGCCCCCAACCGCATCCCCCCCAGGGCTGGCCGCTGCTCCATTACCTGGTCCCCGCGGCCACGGTATGGAGCACCGGCACCGACCGACCCCACAAGTTGCAGTACACAGCCGCACAAAACACCGGCGTCCGGCGCAGCAGCCTGTGTCACGCTCAGTGACGTCACCCGCTGCTGGAGCTTCCCTGATGCGGAAGTGCCAGCGGCGATCAGCGCCTGTCCGTGTTTCAATGCAGGGCGCGCAGGAGTGCCTGAAGGGTAGGGGAACCTGGCGTAGCGACGCGCAGCAGCCTGTCTCTGGCGGCTGGCCGAGCAGTGCCAGTGCCGCGGGCCGTTTATAAACGTCAGGCGGGCCGGATGCGGCCCGCATCTTGCCCAGGTCTGCACTATGTCCTACTTTCGGGGTACGTCCTACATTATCTGACCCCCTAAAACCCCCCACTACGTCTTACTATCGGGGGTGTCTTACGGTAGTACTGCATGCCGGCGGCAACGATCTGGGAAAACAGATATGTATTTGAGCTCAGTTCAACGATGACAGCTGATATCGAGCGTTTCTTCTACTTGTTACCTGATATGATATTGATGTGGTCAGAGATGGTGCCACGAGCGGTCTGGCACGGGGCTAAGGACCCAAGAGGCTTAGAACGATCAATAAAAAAGGTCAACCTGAGAGTGGCAAGATTTGTTAAAGAAAAATTCGGCATTGTAGTTCGCCACTACCAACTGGAAGGCGACAAATCAGGACTGCTGAGGCCCGACGGCATTCAACTCTCAGACATTGGGCTCGATATATTTTTGTCAGGCCTACAAGACGGAATCGAACAGGCCCTAACGCTGATGGGTGGGGGTCGGAGTCACGTGTAGGTAGTACACATGATCCTCCATGGTGAAAGTGGAGGGAGGGGCAAAGCTTCGTAGCCGCTCATTGGCTGGTCGCCTGTCGGTCGCAGACTGGGCCCACGGCTGTTAGCCCGTTGCGAAATGTAATTTGCCCCTCCCTGCTTATCAAATTAATGAACTGTGACCGACTAGTTCAACCCATCTGAGCCTGTTCGTGTTGTCTTTTCGGGATTGGTGGTAGGGGGGGAAGGCACTATTTACGACACACGGGTCTCCTCAGTCCCTATGGAGCAGAGTGTTCAAATACCAGAGTCGGCTACGAAGAGCTCAGGCTACTGGGTCCAACCATAAATTTTGTGGGATTTGTTAGGTGATTAGTGTTTCTTTGTTAGGTTGAACTACCACTGTGAACTATAATTAAAATATCCTTTTTATTATTTGTCTTAAAAAATATATTATTAAAATGTTATTAAATGACTAAAAAAAAAGGAAGAGGTGTGGGAAACTGATTGGGCAGGACACAAATGAGTCATTCATTGCAAATAAAGATAATGCTTGGGTGCAAATTGACAACATAAAATTAACCCAAGATGATAGAGATGGGATTTGTTCCAATGGTTGGCTTGATGACGATACCATTAACATTTGTCAGTATCTGCTTAAAAAAAACACCAGAACATATCTGGATTCAAAGATACCGTGATTTTGGCCCATTCTAATATTCATGACGCAATTGGAAACCAGGTAGTGCAAATTCACCATGTTGGAAGTCATTGGGTGGTGTCCGTGTACAGCAGTTCTCTGGTTTCTGTTTATGACTCCATAACGTTCCCCGTGACTACACCGCCGATGCCCAGCGCTCTCCCCGTGACTACACTACTGGTGCCCAGCATTCACCCTGTGACTACACTGCTGGTGCCCAGCGTTCACCCTGTGACTACACTATCGGCGCCCAGCATTTTCCCCGTGACTACACTACTGGTGCCCAGCATTCACCCTGTGACTACACTACTGGTGCCCAGCGTTCACCCTGCGACTACACTATCGGCGCCCAGCATTTTCCCCGTGACTACACTACTAGTGCCCAGCGTTCACCCAGTGACTACACTGCTGGTGCCCTGCGTTCACCCTGCAACTACACCAGCGGCACCCAGTATTTTCCCCATGACTACACTACTGGTGCCCAGCATTCACCCTGCAACTACACCAGCGGCACCCAGTGTTTTCCCCATGACATGAACATGAGGAGTCAAACTTGTACCAAGAGTCTGTATCTGCTTATTTGACTGTGGAAAAGAAAGGAGACATTTAAACGTTGATCAATGTCAACTTTGTCGACACAAAGAAAAGATTCAGCAAAATCGCTATGTTAAAAGAATCATTGATATTATTCTTTGCATTGCAAAATTGTCTCTTGCCTACAGAGGGAAAGAGGAGGGAGCTCATTCTTTACTAAATGCGGAATTAAATCATGGTAATTTTCTGGAGTTGGCAATGCTTTGTAGCAAATATAAGTCCACATTCAAAAAAACCATGTTGAGGAAGTAATGGCCATAAGCAAAAAAAGAAAAAAACGTAAACATCCTGAAAGTAAAGGAAGAGGTAACCATAAACCGACTAATTCTAATAATGGGTAATATGGTTAAACAAAATAACCGAAGAAGTGAAAGAAGCTGTGCAATTTAGTGTAGAAATAGATGAGTACTCATATATCCGTTAATGAGAAATGCAGCTTAATTTTACGCTATGCTAAGGATAGAAACGTGCATGAGCGGCTATTTTCTTTGATCAATGTGAGCAGCACAACAGGAGAAGCTAAAAGAAGAATTAGAAACGTTCTCCTTAAGTGTTAAGAACATCATTGGCTGTTCATTTGATGGTGCAGCAAATACGAGTGGGTGCTACAATGGCGTCCAGGCCCATATAACAGACACTTGGTGTTATGCTCATATCCTCAATTTAGCAATCATTGATGTGACTAAGTGTACCACTTCAGTAAAATCATTCTTTGGTCTGTTGGAAAAAACATCTGGTTTTTTTTCTCTGAATCCTACAAGAGATCATCTGTTTGGACAGAACAGGTATCATCCCAGTCTCAGGGCCACGCAAAACTAGCTAGGCTGAAATAGTTTCTGTAGATTTTTGAAATTGCAAGTCCTGTTTCTGACTATCTACAAACTTGTGGCCTGGTGTTAAATATTAATGATTATTACACTCAATTCTGTACTGAGCCTCGTGGAAGGTTACACGGACATTACAAAGTTATTTCTGTATATTTAGCTCAGAGTAAAAGTTAACACCATATAGAGAGAACACGTGGTCTATGGGACATATATAATCACGGCTGTCACTTTGGGGGGCTGTCACTTGGGGTCTCCTCCTGCCTTCTTCACTCTCTACAGACTTCACACAGACAGAATGAACAGCTGGTATGCGAGTTAACAAGGGTGACTACTACGACACGCCATGACAGGGACAGACACCATTTACCACTCAATCTTAGGAAAGATGGAGAACAAATGGACAATCTCTTTGTAACTATTTCATCTATTTTATGTTTTGCTGCAATGATGCTTTTTGATGGACAATCCAAAAAACCACTACATTTTTTTATGAGGCATCTGGTAAAGAGTCCTGATTAAATAAATATGAAAAATAAGCATATTTAAACACCTGGATATTCTACAGGCATGGCGAAAGGTTTAGAATGCCAAAAGACAGATTTTTTTTCCCCAGATTCATTTTTTGATCTAAAAATGATGGTAAATCAATTTATTGACTTGAATGAACCAGTTCTTGATGAGCAATCTATAAAGGCTGTTATTGAACACAGTTTACCACAAAGGAGACCAGCAAAGAAAAAAGCTATGCCTGGTGAATTAGCCAAAGAGGAGTCCCCTCCTGATGGCTTTCAGTATCAAGTATTTAATGTTGTCATAGACCAGGCAACAAACAGCATCGAGGCAAAATTTTCCAAAAATGAAAACTCTCATCCATGATATATGACAATTAGATCTAAGAAGATTTGGCCAGTTAACACAAAAAGACATTCCATCTGAGTCTTTGAAAACAGCAGCTCAGTTAGCAGATGTGGATATTGTACAACTTAAAGTTGAGCTCCTAAGCTTTCATCTGGGTAATTTACCTAGGACAAGGGATTTCTATGTGTGAGAAAAACTACGACTGATTTTAAATAGCAGATTCTGTTATAAATTGCTTAACAAGAAACACTTTGACAAAGTACAGTGCACAATATAGTTCATTCTTTAGCATCTCTCACTAAAACGTGTGCCTTTTAGCAAGCTGTACAGTGAGCAAAAGAGAACAAGTAATAAAACCGTTTATGGTTACCATACGGTGGGCCCCTAGAGTCAATTCCCCTGGTGGACCCAAGGCACCCCAGTCCGACCCTGCAAGCAACACCCCTGATTTATGCCCCTTAACCCTTTGTGTCAGACCCTGCTCCTCTCTAAGCAGCTTCTCCCATCCTGTAAAACAACAATAAAAATCTTGGCACTCTATTTTCAGACAACCCAGAACTCTGTGATAAACTCAAAAAAATCCTGAACAAGTGTCCACTTGACATCATTATCTTGACTGTGCAATATTTGCAAAAAGAGATTACGGACATTAAAAACAATATACAAGCTATAGAGATTCAACTTAGCACCACCCTTTCCTCTACGGAGTGGACCACCCTAAAGAGCAAGACAGATTTATTGCAGAACTTCAAAAATCACTCCAGGAACATAAAGACTTATATTTCAGCGTGACAATGAGGATTATTCCACTAACAAGGTCTACAGATGGAACGACTCTACCGGCAGCGGGCCTTGACGAGGCCAAAGATTCCAACGAGGATTTGGCTCATTCAGCTCTGGCAGCGATACGTCAGTGGGATCCGTTGGACCCCGTTTTTTTTACCCAAAGGCTACAGGGGAGGAGATCTGAGCACAGACCTACCAGAAGGTCGCGGAGAAAAAGTGACCACACGTTCTCAGGTAAGCTGCCCAACCTGGTAGTCAACATATCTAGTTACTCATTCTGTCCTGCGGAACTTGCGTTACTTCAAAAAGCACTGTCATTTTGCCCAACGCCTAACTGGGATGCTTTTTAGCTTGAGAGACTTACAATATTTTTATCGGGCTGTAAGGCTAAAAACGCACTTTGCTACTATTTCGGAGATCATAACCAGCAGTAGATCCCTCACGGAAAATGTTACTACTCCCGAGCTTTTTATCTTATCCCTGGGTCTTCGGAATTCTAGCACTTTTTCTCCTCCTCACAACTATCATGTTGCGGAGGCCTTTATCTCTCTTGTCCACCGTGAAGCCAAGTCACTCTCACACCAACACAAGTTGGGTTTCTTCCCCACACATGGTAATCTCCCCTAGAGGAAAAACGAGCTCTTACCACATTGAAGACCAACAAGGAAATTCTAATCAAACCAGCAGATAAAGGCAAAGCCATTGTGGTCATGGACCGTACTCGTTACTGCAATTAAAACAACAGATAACTGTCTATGGTGTAATCTCCAGAGATCCCACCTCCCTGATCAGTAGATCCAAGACCTTATTAGGTTTTACTCTGATAACACAATTGATAAAAAAAACAGCTACTTTTCTTCACAACCCTTACACCATAACACTTTTTTTTTTATATACTTTACCGAAAATACATAAATGTCTCAATAGGTTGGTTTCACATTTGCGATTGTGTCCGCAGCGTTTATGCCGCACACTTCTGCATGCGTCATGTATTCCTGTATTTAACTTTAGGGATGCAGGTAAATGCGATTGGATGCGTTTGCCGCATTTGACGATGCATGGGTCGTTTCGTTGTCTCCAGCTTAGCGCGGTAAACGCTAAATGTTGTAATTTCAGGGACGTGAATTTGCCGCCTAGAAACGTATGCGGTTGTTTGCGGAAGAAATGCGTAGAAGAAAACGCATTACAGTCTATGAGAGCACACGCGTTTGTGAGCACATGCATTTTTCCACCCACAGTAAAACCTGTCCAGACACTAATTAGCCACCCCCCCTTCCCCACATACAAACTGATAACAGGAGGGAGTGGGCATTGGCAGTCCACAACTCTGCAGACTGGACGAAGCTCTAAGAGTTATCTCATCACACACAGTTGTGTGATCCCGGACAAAAGTGCATTGTCTAACTTTTTTTTTTCTTTTAAACAGTTCTCAAAGTCAAAACACATTGGTGTTCGATGAAGGATCGCTTCAACAAGGACCTTCGTCAGGAGAGCCTGGTTCCCAGTGGTTCTAGAGCAAGGAGAAGGAATAAGCATCATTTCATTCTGGCATTTTTGAGACCGGTCCTTGCCCAGAGAACGTAAGTATTGTTTGTGGTGTAATGGGTTGTGTTGGATTGCCTAATCTGTATTTTTCTATTCCACAGGAGTTGATGCCTTTATTATTGCAAATGTTAGGTAATGTTTTGCTTTTCTTTTCACAGCACATGGAGCAGCACTCTTGGCCCTGGTTCTGGAGCGGTCCTTCATCAACCAGCCACTGACCCATCCCAGCCATCCAGCAGCGCTGCAGCAAGTGGGCCTGCCACACAGACTGGAGACCAGGAAGCTGGTCCATCAGGTGTTCCCCTGTCCCAGTCCTCTGCCTCTTTCTTGGGCTCTTCCCGGCCGTGGCAGAGGGCCTTGGACAAGTCATTCATGCTCGAGTTTTTGCACTGGACCTCGATCTTTCATTATGGACTCAAGGCGATGGGAGACAGACTGGTTAGTGGCTTCAACCTTATGAATATACTTATCCAGGAAGTCACCCGAAGCCTTGACCAAGTGAAAGCCGACCTCCAGAAGCCAGCACATCATTGTTTTAATCAAATTCAACAGGGCATGTCGGAACACCTTACTCCTGATTTCCAGCTCAGTGTCATGCAGGCCTGTAATGCCGCTTACGTGCAGGCTATGCAGCAGCCGGTATTTTCAGCAGCCAGTGGTGGCATTTCCACCTGTGCCAACACTGCCACGCTTGACCTCAATGCCGAGCTCTGCTCCATACCACTGCACGGCCATTGTGGTCATGGGACACATTCATTACTGCAATGAAATCAACCGACAACTGTCTGATTCTGCAACCTATAGTGTAATCTCCAGAGATCCCACCTCCAACAATTGATAAAAAAAGGCTACTTTTCGTCATAAACCTTACCCATAACACCGGTTTTTATACTTTACTGAAAATACATAAAAATCTCAATAACCCTCCGGGTAGGCCTATCGTGGCTTCTACCAACTATCCTTTCACCTCTCTCCATTTTCCTAGAGAAAATCATTACACAACTTGTGAAAAAGACGAGCTCTTATTTACTTGATACAGGGCACTTCTTGGACAACATCAGGAACATTCAGTCAGTACCTATTCATAGCATCCTGGTAACACTTGACGTTAACAGCCTATATACCTCTATAACTCATGACAAGGGCGTCCTGGCCACCAAATTCCTCTCGGATAACTCTAATATGCCAAATTCTATCCAACTGTGTTTGGATCTCCTAACACTAGTCCTCCATGAGAACTTCTTCCTGTATGAAGACACATACTACATCCAAACGCGTGGGACCGCTATGGGCTCTACCATAGCCCCGGCTTATGCCAATGCGTTCATGAACCTCTTTGAAATTGACAATATCTACAAGAATGATCTTTTCTTACAGTATGCAACCAATTACTACCGCTACATAGACGACATTTTCTTTATTTGGACAGGAACATCAGACTCGCTGCAATCATTCTTCACATACCTCAATTCAGTTTATCACGAACTACGGTTCACTATCCACTCTGACAATACACAAATTCGTTTTCTGGAAACCCTAGTAATGAAAGACACCAAAGGCTCCATCATCACGGATTTATTGTCAAAATCCACAGACTAACAGCTTGCTGCACTACTCCAGCTGTCACCCCAAAACTACCAAGGACAGCCTGCCGCGCTCACAGTTCAAAAGAGTCTCCCGGATTGTCACAAACCCCGAGCTACGACATACCTGACTAACCTCTATGGCGCAGAAATTCAGGGATAGGAATTATCCAGTGAGGTTTCTGGAGAAAGAATTAACACACTCATTGGCACCACAATCGCCTCCCCCACCCCGTCAAGCACAGGAGAGATTGCCATTTGTCCACACATACCAGCCCTATATGCCGAAAGTGTACTTGGTAATCAAAAAACATTGGCCCCTCCTCACAAAAGCATATCCCAAAATCCCATAATTTCAAATTACCAGCCCTCATGAGCAGCAGGAGACCTACTAACACCAGAGATCGGTTGGTACGAGCGGACATTAGCAGGGAGACTTTTCCGTGCCTTGGTAGCGCGGCATGCTCAAATGTGATCAAACCCGAAAGTGTTACCCACCCCCGGACCGGGAAGTCATACCCTATACACGGATACTTAACATGTGAATCCAATTTCCCCGTCTATGTTATCAAGTGTCCATGTGGTCTCCTATATGTGGGCGAGACCACCCAACACGTTAGAGACCGCATAGCTAGTCACTAGTCCACAATACATTGTGGCAAAACATGGCTCCCGCTACTTGACCATTTTTGTCATTTTAAACATTCAGTGGCACAACTTAAGTTTCAAGTCCTGGAACAGGTCCCATGCCCCAGAAGAGGGGAAGGGGAACCACATAAAACTCATGAAGTCTAGGGAGGCATTTTGGATTTTTACTCTTGACACCCTGTCACCAAGGGCTCTCAGAGAAATATAGTGGCATGGTTGACGAAAATAATTTTTCCTAGAATTTTTTCCTTTTAAGCTAGAACGCGTACCTGGGGCCTTGCAGGCCTGCTAGGTTACTTGTTTTCTATTATCTGTAAAACTACATTAGTTAGAATTTTGAAACTCAAGGTAATCCTCAGGTATATAGTTGTTAGTAATATCCAGTTGTTCATATATTTTTATGTTATAGGCATCTCGTATAGCAATGCTTTTTTTGTGACTACCCCAGATTCACGTACCTGGGGCCTTTGAGGCCTGCTTTGGTTTACATGTACTCCTCAGTCTTTTTGTCTGTACTGTTGTTGGGGAAGAACTTATGACTCAGTCTTTATGACTATTGATCGATGGCTGTTGCTGGGAAGAGTGTGGATTCTGCCTGACATGGTAATGTGATCCTGGAAGGGAGTTTCCCCTCACAAAGTAACGTGATTATGATGTCAGTACAGGTCCTTTAGTCCTAAATCCTAGTTGCTGGAGAGACTTTGGAGGAAGAAGTCAGCTTTCTTTGGTCTGTAACAAAGAACCTTTCTGAGCTCCAAAACCAGAGGCTTCTACTGCACTTACAAGAAAGTGATCTGTTGAAGGTAAGAGTAGGGGGGCTGTACTTTACCCTAAGCACACAAACACTAACAAAGTCTTAGCACACACAGTGTATAGTGCACAAGCCTGATTGTAATCTTTATTTTTTACTTTTCATTTTAGTTAACTCACATCTAAGATTACAATGGCACAGTCTACATCAAGGGGATTGACTGTCCAAGAAATTGAGGCGATTATTTTCAATAGTGATGAAGACAATGACATTTCTTTGTCGGATGAAGAGTATATTCCACCAGCTAATGTATCAACTTCATCGTCCAGCGATTCCTCAGATGATGAAGAAGTAATGGATCCAGCAGAATGTGCAAGTAGAACATCTAAAACAAATGTTTTTTGGAACAGTACTGCTGTGGCTCATGCACGCACCCCATCACATAACATTATTAGAGTTCCTCAAGGAGCTGTCGGAATTTCCCAATTCATGTCCAAAAAAGATGTTTTCAGTAAATTTGTTTCAGATGATATTGCAGATGAGGTAGTTTTGTGTACGAATGTGGAAGGTAAACGTATTGCTTCCGAAAAAAAAAAAAAACTTGGAAAAATTTAACTAAAGAGCAACTATATGCCTATATTGGCCTTACTCTTCTGGCAGGGTCGACTAAATCATATGATGTGCCAATCAGAGAGTTATTTCTGAACCCATTTGCAGATCCACATTACAAAGCCACTATGTCCGTAGATAGATTTGAGGCTATTCAGAGATGCATTCGTTTTGATGAAAAGAGAACTCGGCCTGTGAGGTTGGCAACCGATAAATTAGCGCCTATTAGCTATATATGGAATCTTTTTATCAAGAACTGTTACAAACTTTACAATTCTAGCGAATATGTGACAGTGGATGAACAACTTCTTGCCTTTAGGGGACGTTGCAAATTTATCCAATATATGCCCAGTAAGCCAGCTAAATACGGCATAAAAATTTTCTGGATGTGCGATTCAGCAACTTATTATGGGATGAATGGCATGATTTACTGTGGAAAAGAAGCTGACGCTCCAGTCCAGAAAGATCTATGTTCCAACATAGTGAAAACACTAGCTTTACCAATTTTCCATTCTGGAAAAAATATCACTATGGATAATTATTTTACTAATTTAGAACTGGCCAATTTTTTGCTTCAGAAACAACTAACACTTGTTGGTACAATGAGACCAAACCACCGCGAAATTCTACCAATAATGAAGCACAATGCACAGCGACCAATCTACGAGAGTGTATTCGGTTTCTGCAATGAGGCAACAATGGTGTCCTATAAAGCCAAGAAAGAAAAATCTGTGATATTACTGAGCACAATGCATCACGATGAAAGTATTGACACCAATGACAGGAAACAAAAACCTGAAATTATACTTCATTATAATAAGACAAAAGGAGGTGTCGACAAGATGGACGAAATGATTACTGAATATTCGTGTAAAAGGCAGACTAAACGTTGGCCTGTTGCCCTTTTTTCCAATATCCTTGATGTGTCATCCCTCAATAGCTATATTGTTTTTTGTCAAACTAATCCAGAATTCCATGCCAACAGGAAGGACAATAGACGTCTATTTTTGACAGAACTTTGTTATGAACTTTTGATGCCTACTATGCTAGAGAGAAGCAGCACAAAATGCTTATCAAGGCAAATTACAGAGGCAATGATCCGATGTGGAATATGCTTTCAGGAACAGCCAGAGCAAAGAGAAAAAACAAGAAAGCGCTGCTATATTTGTCCAGCAAAGAAAGAAAGAAAATCGGAGCATTTCTGTTCTACTTGCGGACAAAATGTATGCAGGGAACATTCTGAAGAAAAAATAATATGCAAGAATTGTCGGGGGAATATGTAAAGTGGAAAATAAATATTCCTGCACCAAGTTTGCTACAGACTTTATGTAAAAACTTTTTATAAGAAAAAATGTATCCATCATAAAAAATTGTACTGAGTGAATATATTGGGCGTGCCCGTTTAGTTACATTTTTGTTGTTTTATGTACATAATTTTTTTTTGGAATTATACACATCTTAGGCTATGTTCCAAGTAGCGCTGGGGTTCACCAGAATGGGATCCATAATGGATGTGACCTCCTGGTAACTCCAGCTAAGGCTGATGGAATGCCGGGATTCCACCAGCCTTAGCTGAGGTCACCAGGAGGTCAGATCCATTACGGATCCCCTCCTGGTGGACCCCAGCGCTAGTGGGAATGCATCCTTACTTTGCAAATTTAAAATAAACTTTGAAAAGTATTTTTATTTGAGTTATTCCATGTTATTTGCACACAGGCCTAAAAGGCCCCAGGTACGTGAATATGGGGTAGTCACAAAAAAAGCGTTGCTATACGAAATGCCTATAACATAAAAATATACGAACAACTGGAAATTACTAACAACTATATAGCTGAGGAATACCTAGAGTTTCAAAATTGTAACTAAAGTAGTTTTACAGAAAATAATAAAAAAGTAACCTGACAGGCCTGCGAGGCCCCAGGTACGCGTTCTACCAGCCTTAGCCGGGGTCACCAGGAGGTCAGATCCATTACGAAATCCCGTCTAGGCGGACCCCAGAGCTAGTGGGAATGCATGCTTACTTTCAAATAACTTTGAAAAAAAAATTTTTTTGAGTTATTCCATGTTATTTGAAAACAGGCCTCAAAGGCCCCAGGTACGTAATAGTGTAGATTTCTATGGTCACGCATTCTAGGGTTAATGCAGAATTATTTGTGTTGTTTTCCTTTGTTATGTCTGTATACATATTATCTATATACTATGTCCTATAGAGCGGTTTTGTGCTGGGATTGAGTTGCAGGTATCTTTCCATCACCTTGTCACATTAGTCTAACGTGGGGTTCGCTGCTGCAGGTTTATGCTTGGATGGTGACATGATGTCCTGCCATAAGGGGTAAGAGCTCGTAATGTGTGGCATGTCTTAGCGTTTGGCTGCCTTTATTATTCTGAGCTTATATACCATATTGCGGTTACTATATCTGGACACAGGTCTGCCTCCCCCCCCCCCCCCTCGGTGTCACCTGTACGCAGGCGCGCTGGGCGCTGCTGCTCTGGGCGGCGTCTTGTTGTGTGGGCGGTTGCCATGGCTCTGGCGGCGCCCCCACATGACGCCGCCGCTGTGAGCTGCAGGTTGCCACGGCGACGCCTGCGTCACTTCCGGTGCGCGCCGATGATGCAATCAGCGGTGGGACATATAAACCCCGGCATTAGACCTATCTGACACACCCCCTGACGAAGGAGTCTATCTCCGAAACGCGCGTCGGGCTGACGTGCAGTTCTTTGATCTGGCAGACTAAAGCTGGCCGCCCGCATCAGGTAATATACTTTGGAGCAGCCGTGTGTGCTCAACTATTATATGGGGAGTCTCTGTACTTTGGTGGCAGCGGCTATGGGGCAGTGGCTTGGGTTATATCCGTACCAGTGGCTTTGCCTGTTTGACCTCTTGGATTTGTGTTACCCTGTATTTGGTTATATTTATGTGCCCATTACATGCACTTGCATACTGACTATAACAGTGTGGGCCTTTTTTTTTTTTTTTTTTAGACATTTTACCATATGCTTTTGGGTTCAATAATGAGACACAGATGGATACCAACCATATAAGCCTAGCATGTGCCTTTTTTTTGGTCTGCTATTTTCCCCTCTTAATTACATCACTATGGTATAACTGGGAGCCAGTTCATGATCTGCATGTCACATTTTTGCACAGCAACGGTCCTTCTGTGTGTTGTATCGTTTCCGTCACTGTGTTCCATGTCATGGTCTGAATTTTTTAATATGTAATTGTAATTAATAAAGATTGCTTGTTTTATAGTTTAATTCCTTTTCTTTTGTCGTATTTTTGTGGTTTCCACATCCCCCCCCCTTCCCGTACTATGTAGCTACGACTGAGTTGGTGACTAGTCCGGCTAGCGTGTAACACTGAGTGCATACAGGTGCTCTATTCACGTGATGTTGCCATTTAATACCATCAGCTTAATACTAGATCTCAGACCGCATATACTTTAACTTTATATTAACTACCGAGGTAGGGCTATTCACTGGCAGCTTAGCTTAACACCTTGTATTCCCCACAGAAGCCCCATACACTTCTAAGGCACGGGAGCACCGCTTCTACTCCAGCTCCGCCAGGTAACTCGCTGTCCCACCACTGTGTGAATTTTTCAATTTATGCCTTAGATTGCATACATTTTAACCCCATATATTGAACACAGATTTTACCCACCCCATACCGGAACAAGCTAACCTAGGTACCGCTGTTACGCTTTATATAAGGAAATTTTCCTCTAGCCTTTAAGTTTTCGGTATGGCCCTCTATCGGCAGCCCTATTGACACCTTTTATTTCCCACAGATGAACAAATTATTTATTTGCAAAATATAGGGCAACATACTTTTATTCACCTTGCTAAGGTAAACAACTTCTATCGCAAAACCTTACTATGTTTCTCGCTTTGGGGATTTGCATCTTTCTGGGACCCTAGTCCTCTTGTTCTCCTACTGTATCCTATATTCTACAACCTTATACTGGACCATGATCCCGATTGTAACTATTCCTTCTTTCTCCGGATCCGATTAATGTCTAGCAATGTCTAGTATGTGCTATGCAATTGACATGAATCTCTCCCCTTTTTTCCCCCGAGGCTTCATTCATATGTGCTACATTGTATTTATTATGTATATTTTCTTTTTTATTGTTGCTTGCTCGGGAAGAGTCAAAACATTGTCAGTTTTGACTTCTGGTCGCCTACTGCACGGTTGAATACTATGTTTGTAGGACTTTAATAAATTATAAGTTTGTCACAATATATATCCCCAGAGTGTGCGGTGTATTCAATTTATCTTGAGTGATGAGGACGGGGCAGGATACACTGTAACAACCCATCAGCTGTGAGTGATTAGGACGGGGCAGGATACACTGTAACAACCCATCAGCTGTGAGTGACGAGGACGGGGCAGGATACACTAACAACCCATCAGCTGTGAGTGATGAGGACGAGGATGGATACACTGTAACAACCCATCAGCTGTGAGTGATTAGGACGGGGCAGGATACACTGTAACAACCCATCAGCTGTGAGTGAGGAGGACAGGGCAGGATACACTGTAACAACCCATCAGCTGTGAATGACGAGGACGGGGCAGGATACACTGTAACAACCCATCAGCTGTGAGTGACGAGGACGGGGCAGGATACACTAACAACCCATCAGCTGTGAGTGATGAGGACGAGGATGGATACACTGTAACAACCCATCAGCTGTGAGTGACGAGGACGGGGCAGGATACACTGTAACAACCCATCAGCTGTGAGTGACGAGGACGGGGCAGGATACACTGTAACAACCCATCAGCTGTGAGTGACGAGGACGGGGCAGGATACACTGTAACAACCCATCAGCTGTGAGTGATTAGGACGGGGCAGGATACACTGTAACAACCCATCAGCTGTGAATGACGAGGACGGGGCAGGATACAGTGTAACAACCCATCAGCTGTGAGTGATTAGGACGGGGCAGGATACACTGTAACAACCCATCAGCTGTGAGTGACGAGGACGGGGCAGGATACACTGTAACAACCCATCAGCTGTGAGTGACGAGGACGGGGCAGGATACACTGTAACAACCCATCAGCTGTGAGTGATTAGGACGGGGCAGGATACACTGTAACAACCCATCAGCTGTGAATGACGAGGACGGGGCAGGATACAGTGTAACAACCCATCAGCTGTGAGTGATTAGGACGGGGCAGGATACACTGTAACAACCCATCAGCTGTGAGTGACGAGGACGGGGCAGGATACACTGTAACAACCCATCAGCAGTGAGTGACGAGGACGGGGCAGGATACACTGTAACAACCCATCAGCTGTGAGTGACGAGGACGGGGCAGGATACACTGTAACAACCCATCAGCTGTGAGTGATTAGGACGGGGCAGGATACACTGTAACAACCCATCAGCTGTGAATGACAAGGACGGGGCAGGATACACTGTAACAACCCATCAGCTGTGAGTGATTAGGACGGGGCAGGATACACTGTAACAACCCATCAGCTGTGAGTGACGAGGACGGGGCAGGATACACTGTAACAACCCATCAGCTGTGAGGGACGAGGACGGGGCAGGATACACTAACAACCCATCAGCTGTGAATGACGAGGACGGGGCAGGATACACTGTAACAACCCATCAGCTGTGAATGACGAGGACGGGGCAGGATACACTGTAACAACCCATCAGCTGTGAATGACGAGGACGGGGCAGGATACACTGTAACAACCCATCAGCTGTGAGTGACGAGGACGGGGCAGGATACACTGTAACAACCCATCAGCTGTGAATGACGAGGACGGGGCAGGATACACTGTAACAACCCATCAGCTGTGAGTGATGAGGACGGGGCAGACACGATAGTAATGGCGTACAGAGGCGACGTGTCACAATCTGAGGGTCCGCACACTTTGGATCCCCCTTCCATTCCCGTGTGTCACATTGGGGCAGGGACCCCCACACCACACAGCTGTCAGTAACTACTCTGCATCCGGGGGTCTCTGGCAGATCGGGGGGATCTACGATGCCGGCAGGACATACTTGACGCTGTGTCCCCAGATCTTCACAGTCCAGTCAGAGCTGCAGGTGATGAAGACTTTGGGGTGAAATGGATTCCATCGCACGGTGTCCACCGCCATATTGTGCGCATCGAACGTGTCCAGGAACTGGCTGGAATACGCCTTCGAGCACTGTCAGAAATAAAGAGACATCCGATAAGAGACGGCAGCAGAGCGCGGGTACAGAGCGGCAGAGCGCAGGTGTAGTGCTGCCCTGACATGCTGAGCCTATGCCCAACTGCTCCTCAAGGGGACAGAACCAGAGATGGCAGCAGAGCGCGGGTACAGACTGGCAGAGAGCAGGTGTAGTGCTGCCCTGACATGCTGAGCCTATGCCCAACTGCTCCTCAAAGGGACAGAACCAGAGATGGCAGCAGAGCGCGGGTACAGACCGGCAGAGAGCAGGTGTAGTGCCGCCCTGACATGCTGAGCCTATGCCCAACTGCTCCTCAAGGGGACAGAACCACAGATGGCAGCAGAGCGCGGGTACAGACCGGCAGAGAGCAGGTGTAGTGCTGCCCTGATATGCTGAGCCTATGCCCAACTGCTCCTCAAGGGGACAGAACCAGAGATGGCGGGAGAAGATCATGACATTTACACATTGCTGTGTGCCGTTATATAGGCCCAAGGCAAAATATCTGTGGGCACCTGTCATATTATTAATCAGCTTAATATCCAATCTGTAAACAAATACTGCCATACTGTGCCCAAATAATACCACCACTATACTGTGCCCAAACAATGCCACCATACTATGCCAAATACTATCTAACTGTGCCCAAAAAATACAGCATGTGTCCAAATAATGCCACCACCATACTGTGCCCAAGTAATACCACCATACTGTGCCCAATACCAACATACTATGCCAAAATACTGCCAACCTGTCCCCAAATAATACAGCCAGATTGTGCCCAAATAATACCTCCAGACTGTGCTCAAATAATATTACCATTTGTCACGGATCCCTTCTCCGTGGTGTCCCTTATTCGTCACGTGCCTGCTCTCACACGTGACTTGGGGTCGTGCCTGCAAGGGTTAATCTATCTCCCCACTCTGTCCCAGCGTTCAACCTCAGTCCTATACTGTAATGGGAGCATAAATCACACACTGACCCAGGCCACACACCCGCTCATACACGCTGCCACCACTCATCAAATACACAGGCGATGAGTCCCGGAACTAACAATAATACTAATAAAAATATGTCTATCACTCATAAGGCTCACACACCTTTAGGCTATGGATTCTTTAGAACATTCAAGGTTCAACTTGTTAAAGTTTTATACTTCCAATAGGTGGCACTAGAGTTCTAGTCCTCTTCCTCTCTGAAGAGACAATTTGCATATTTCCCAGAGGAGCATTGCGGCTTTAAGTCTCCTCACCTCGACATGCTTATGTTACTCTCCGCAAGGAGAAACAATACGTCTTGGATCCCGGCCAGACGCCTCTCAATCAGCCAAACCAGATCTCCACTTTGCACTGATGAGGGGCAGTACCCCGAAACACAGTATCTGCAAATTGAGATTCTGGTTTGGCTATTAACCTAAGTCATGTGACAAGGCTCGTTAAAGAGTCGACATTGACTGTTAGGATTGCTACTTCCAATAGGTGGCACTATTGTTCTAGTCCTCTTCCTCTTTGAAGAGATAATTTGAATACTTTAATAGCAAAAGGTTCAATGCTTACAATAAGAAAAAGGTATAAAAATATCATAATAAAAAGACATACAACTTATGCAAAACAGTGTCAAAATAAACAGGAGAAAACTTACAGAAATCATCTAACTGGTAGTTTGCTTTCTGCTCCCTGAGGGGGGGTAAATAGAATTGGTGGAACACATCAGCTTCTCAGGCTGCCTTCACATGTGAACACAATTCTCTGTCTGCAACCTAAATTTATAACTTTGGTCTGAGGTCAGGTTTCTAGACCGGACTCCCAGGTTAAGATCATAATTGCAGTCTGTTTGATTGGGCACGGCCGCTCTACTAATGAATATATTATTTCTCTTGTGACCAGGTTCCCAGGAATACATCACCTCAGGCCGCAATTTAGCATCTCCCCTCCAAGACCTCAGAGGTGCCAAATGTTGCTTTTCTTCTCGGCCCTAGCTAGACCCCCTGGTGGGATATGGAGACAGAATTTCTACTTGTCCCAACGAAGTACCTATTAACACCTAGGTGCGACTTGCCTTCAGGACAGATGTTACATTATCACTAGTCACACATATAACCCTAGACATATGTCCCTACACACACACATATATATCACATATTTCACCACACCATACTATATCCAAATAGTACCACCAGACTGTGCCCAAATAATACCATACTGTGCCCAAATAATACCATACTGTGCCCAAATACCACATTTTACCAAAATACTTCCCAACTGTGCCCAAATACAGCCAGCTTGTGACCAAATACAGCATACTGTGCCCAAAGACCGTCAGACAGTGCCCAAATAATGCCACAATATTGTGCCCAAATACCAGACTGTGCCCAAATCATACTACCATACCATGTCCAAATAATACCGCCATACTGTACCCAAATACCACCACCATACTGTGCCCAAAAAATGTAAGTGCTGATATACTACCTACATAAAACACTTAAAAATACCACCATATTGTGCCAATATGATACTGCCACACAGTGCTCCAACACCACCACCATACAACGGCAAAACAAGAATGTAATTCACTGTTACACCAGCACCATCGCACGTCCAAACAACGCCATAGAGCGCCAGTACGGTGGGTACCGAGAGGCGGTGCCCATGTTTTCCTCTGCTTCGCCCCGGTGACTCCTGCCCCTGGAAGTCGTTGCCAGTTTCACCACACTGGCCCCTGCCATGTCTGCTGTCCCATCATGCACTGCTCTCCTAGTGGCTGTGCCCGGATCTGCATGTGGCAGGGGACGTTTCGTCTGCTTGTATCTCGGCACAGTCACAGTAATGGATGTGATATCAGCGGACGGATATGGTGGAGGAGACTCTGCACATGGCGGAGCATTAATACTGACAATCGGTGCGCTGCGAGTGTACAGAGCAAATGTCATCTACCCCGGTAGTGTCCGCTCTTCCACCCCCTGCTGTTATTATATGGCCCCTCTATAGAGGCAGCACATGTGCCCCGCAGCGTCCGCTCCTCCACCCCATGCTGTTATCATATGGCCCCTCTATAGCGCCAGCACTCGTCCTCCCGCATCGCCCACTCCTCCACCCCATGCTGTTACTATATTGCCCCTCTATAGAGGCTGCACTCATCGCCCCGCAGCGTCCGCTCCTCCACCCATGCTGTTATTGTAAGGCCCTCTGATGGTGTGATATGCTATGTGGGTATCATTTTTGTGTATATTTCTATTTTACTTATTTTCATGGTGTTCTCTTGTAGGAGTTATTTGCTAATTGATGAATGGCTGTTGCTGCCATCTGATATCAGCCCCCACAGTACTGTACTGTTTGCTAATGACATGTTGACCTAGCTTGTTGAAACAATGAGCTTCTGAGACCTTCCCCCTCCTGACCTGTGAATGAGGAGGGAGACTTAAAATATCAGTGAGGTGAGACACAGATCAGATCCTGTGTGGAACTATGATGTGATCACAGCATCTCAGAGAGAAAGAAGAGTATATGGACTATGCCATCCTCTGTCTGATGGATTATTGAACTCATCTCCCAGGGCTTTTATCCTCTTACTGAACTGCATTCTGGTTCTGAACTATTGTATCCTCAGGGTGGTGGACTGTATTTGGACCTTTCGCACTTTTTGCCTAAATAGAGATATTGGGATTGTTCACTCTTCTCTTGCTCTGTTGAATGTGTGATACCGGAGAAGAACCCCGTGACACCTGGGCCCCTCTATAGAGGCAGCACTCGTCCCCCCGCAGCGTCCACTCCTCCACCCCGTGCTGTTATTATATGGCCCCTCTATAGAGGCAGCACTCGTCCCCCCACTGCGTCCGCTCCTCCACCCCATGCTGTTATTATATGGCCCCTCTATAGAGGCAGCACTCGTCCTCCCACTGCGTCCGCTCCTCCACCCCATGCTGTTATTATATGGCCCCTCTATAGCATTCGCACCCCGCTGTATAATATGGCAGCGCTATTCCAGCTGATGAGCACGGCAGGGACCCACCCGGGCGGATCTGGAGCGCCTCCTGCTCCCACAGATTATCTGCTATTTCCAGGAAGGTTTCTGCTTCACAACAAAATCCCATTACACGGATCCAGGAGGGATTACGCCGCTGGCCCGGACGGACGAGGGGCCGATAAGTGGGTTTAGACGAAAGGGGCAATTTTCTCAAGAACTAAGAAATCCTCCCCCGATTGCTGGACACTTCACAGTTAATATCTCCGCTTCATGTTGAGGAATTATATCAATGTCTTGCTTCCACCAATCAGTGGTCACATCCAGAGCTGCATCCAAAAAATGTGGTTGCCAAGACCCAAGTGCAGGGCATGATGGGAGATTGACAATGGCTACCTAATCAGAGAGGATAAACACATCCCACGATGAACAGCAATATAGTGGATTTCATACACATACTAGTGGTATAGTGTCAGGGAAAGTACCCGTGCTAGAAATCCTTCAACTCGGACACTCCAAAATATATAAACAACCCAAAAAGACACATGGAGCATATGTCCCAAAATATAAAAAATGTACGTTTTTATTATAACAAAATTTAAAAACATATCAAATCAGAATACTCATAGAAATATATAGAGCATACAGTAGGAGAACACTACGGAAAACACTGAAAGTCTAAAAAGACGGATGACCCCAATATGCCGCTAATACGGCTTAGTAATCTTAATGCCATAAAGTGCACAGTTTCAGGGAAGAAAACCACCACTTCCACACATCAATAGGTGGAATAATACACTTCCCCAAGTGGAGTGCCGCTACTCATAACGCGGCCCACATCATAGTCTCTGGTAATTTCTAGTGGTTCTTACCCATCAGGTCAGAGTCCGGCACATGGGGGTCACCGCCGCAGCCCCAACGCGCGTTTCGCGTTGGCTTCGTCAGGGGGCAGTCTGCCCCCTGACGAAGCCAACGCGAAACGCGCGTTGGGGCTGCGGCGGTGACCCCCATGTGCCGGACTCTGACCTGATGGGTAAGAACCACTAGAAATTACCAGAGACTATGATGTGGGCCGCGTTATGAGTAGCGGCACTCCACTTGGGGAAGTGTATTATTCCACCTATTGATGTGTGGAAGTGGTGGTTTTCTTCCCTGAAACTGTGCACTTTATGGCATTAAGATTACTAAGCCGTATTAGCGGCATATTGGCGTCATCCGTCTTTTTAGACTTTCAGTGTTTTCCGTAGTGTTCTCCTACTGTATGCTCTATATATTTCTATGAGTATTCTGATTTGATATGTTTTTAAATTTTGTTATAATAAAAACGTACATTTTTTATATTTTGGGACATATGCTCCATGTGTCTTTTTGGGTTGTCTAATCAGAGAGGAGCAGCAGAATGGAGGTAATTTCTAAAGAACTTCAACAGCAGCTCATGATGTGACTAGAGGAAGATATGTGAAAATACTCCAAAGGTTAAACAGATGGAAAAACACTACAATGGCACAGCGCTAAAACCGGACAGGTGGTCTAGGGGCAGCTGAGACTGTAGTGGTCCACGAAGATGATCCCACAGCTCCAGTGCTGGTAGGGGTCTACAAGGATGAGCCACCGCACCAGAGACTGTAGGGGTCTACAAGGACGACCCCATTGCTCCAGTGCCGGTAGGGGTCTACAAGGATTGACCCCCCCCCCCACACTAGTGCCTATAGGGGTCACCTAATCATGCCATGGGGGAATATGAATGAAAATTGGTCTAAAGTGGTGACTTTTGGGCATATCATATTAGACCTACTTGTTCAGGACTTGTAATGTCCCTCAGGTTTGGAATATTAGGGCACCTTCACCTACAGGACCATGTCTGCACCCCTCAGTCCGGTTTGTGAGGAATGATCACGTTTCTCCTTACATTTGGGTGAATGGCTTCATAACATTCCCTTCTTCATATTCCAGCAGCTCCAGTCCTCGCTGGTCCTTTAAGATGGGACTCACCTCTTTGGTCCCGGAATGACTCTGGCTGGTCCTGGCCGTGGCATTGGCTGTCCACCACTCCTGATCCTTGGCGACTGGACTAATTTCTCAGGGATCAGTGGTGACCCTGCTGGTCCTGACCGAATCTCCATGATAACATTTCTACTGCCAGTCTATCTAGAAGACCCTTGGACTATCCCACCTCTCCTCCAGATGTCCTTGGCTCTTGACCCTGCTGTGACCTGGTTCCTACCCTCGGCTCCTACGTTTTGTCACCTGGTTCTTGTGTTATCCTCCTGGTGTTGACCTCCAGTTCGTCCTTTGGATCTGCTCCTGACCGCACTACAATCCTCTCTGGCCATCACTGGTGGCCATCCCGGGGACTAGTCACCTACCTCTGTAGTCCGCAGATCTTCACAGGGGTCAGGGGTGAAGAACAGGACATTTTTCAAACTCTGCACCTGATGGTTTTTTAGAGGGTCCGCTTCTCCGGTGGGAGACGTAACATTATATTAATATAAGGCTACAGCGAGTCTCTCACCTTATGGATCTTCCCTTCTTCTGTGCCAACCAGGAAGAGATAATCGATCTGACTGTGGAAATCGAAGGACGTTCCGCTCCCTGCAAGGGGGGACAATGGCGGTAAGTGTGGGGAGGAAATTCATCTTACCCTGGAGCATCAGTCTGGTCTGTCACCCAGCTTTCCCGCTCCCTCCCAGCAGTCATATCCTCCTGTCACCATCCCAGCAGGACTCAAATAGTGAAGCAGAGCCGGGTACAATAATGGCATCAGTCACATGATTAGATACTGCGGCACGACTGCTGTGCCCACTGGAGTAACAACAGTCCCCATCCAGGTATATGTGTCCCCCATCCTGATATATATAGTCCCCCATCGTGGTATAGGAGTCCCCCATCCTGGTATATATGTGAAAAGAAGCCCGCCAGGGCCGTGGGGTACTCGGAACCGGGTACGGTACTTAACCCCTTCAGGCCGAGGCACTTTTTTGTTTTTGCGTTTTCGTTTTTCGCTCCCCTCCTTCCCAGAGCCATAACTTTTTTATTTTTCCTTCAATATGGCCATGTGAGGACTTATTTTTTACGGGACGAGTTGTACTTTTGAACCACACCATTGGTTTTACCATATCTTGTACTAGAAAACGGGAAAAAAAAAAAAAAAAAAAATCGAAGTGTGGTGAAATTGCAAAAAAAGTGCAATCCCACACTTGTTTTTTTGTTTGGCTTTTTTGCTAGGATCACTAAATGCTAAAACTGCCCTGATATGATTCTCCAGGTCATTACGACTTCATAGACACCAAACATGTCTAGGTTCTTTTTTTATCTAAATAGGTGAAAAAAAAAAATAAAAAAAAAAAGTGTCATTTTCCGATACCCATAGAGTCTCCATTTTTCGTGATCTGGGGTCAGGTGAGGGCTTATTTTTTGCATTCCAAGCTGACGTTCTTAATGATACCACCTTTGTGCAGATACGTTCTTTTGATCGCCCGTTACTGCATTTTAATGCCATGTCACGGCTTTGAGGTGGGCTCACCGCCGGAGCCCACATCAAAGGGGGAGGCACGACATGCGCCGTCCTAGTACGGCGCATGTCGTGAAGGGGTTAAAGGGATGTGTCACGGCAGCAATGGCCCGGTCTGTGGCCCTGGGCACCCAAGTTAAAGGGATAGTCTTTAAAGGGGTTTTTTTAAATAAAGGAATGTTTGTGATGCCACCTGTGGTATTCAGTCAGGGGTGACAGATGCTGCTTAAAGGAGTCCTCTGGGGTGATGTTATGGCAGCCGGATGGTATAACTACCCACAGGTGAAGTAGGTTCCCACGGCTCCCGGTGAATAGATGGATGATGGTGAGGACGCAGTTGTGCAGTCTCTTTACCTGGTGTATTGATGGTAGCAGGCAGCCACAATCCAGGGCGTCAGATCACAGGTACAGGCAGGGTCCGGCCAGCTTGGAAGCAAGTTCAGAGTCCAGCTTTATCGGTGGAGTTAAAAGCCTTCCTTCAAGCGCTGTGTTGTTCTAGTCCCTTACTGCCTGTGGCTTTGTAGCAAGGTCCCCTCAGTTCTCTCTGTCCTTTGTTGAAGTGGGACACAAATCCGTATGACAGGTGACTCGAGCCTTTTTAGGCCGGCGTCACACTCAGCGTATGCAAATACGGTCCGTATATTACGGCCGTAATACGCTGAAAAGTCCCGAAAATAGTGGTCCGTAGCTCCTCCGTAGGCAGGGTGTGTCACCGTTTTTTGCGCATGGCATCCTCCGTATGTAATCCGTATGGCAGCCGTACTGCGTGTTTTTATCGCAGGCTTGCCAAACCGACATAAAAAGCCGGTAATTCAATTGCCGGCTTTTGCTTTCTCCTTCCTAAACCCGACATGATATGAGACATGATTACATACAGTAAACCATCTCATATCACCATTTTTTTGCATAATCCACACTACTGTCGTCAGTAGTGTATCTGCAAAATTTGGCCGTTCTAGCTCTTAAAATAAAGGGTTAAATGGCGGAAAAAATTGGCGTGGGCTCCCGCTCAATTTTCTCCGCCAGAGTAGTAAAGCCAGTGACTGAGGGCAGATATTAATAGCCTGGAGAGGGTCCATGGTTATTGCCCCCTCCCCCCCTGGCTAAAAACATCTGCCCCCAGCCACCCCAGAAAAGGCACATCTGGAAGATGCGCCTATTCTGGCACTTGGCCACTCTTCCCATTCCCGTGTAGCGGTGGGATATGGGGTAATGAAGGGTTAATGCCACCTTGCTATTGTAAGGTGACATTAAGCCTAATTAATAATGGAGAGGCGCCAATTATGACACCTATCCATTATTAATCCAACTGAATGAAAGGGTTAAAAAAAAAAAACACACACATTATTAAAAATTATTTTAATGAAATAAAAACAAAAGGTTGTTGTAATATTTTATTTAACGCCCAATCCAATCACTGAAGACCCTCGTTCTGTAAAAGAAAAACATAATAAACCAACAATATACTTACCTTCCGCAGATCTGTAAAGTCCAACGATGTAAATCCTTCTGAAGGGGTTAAAACATTTTGCAGCAAGGAGTTCCGCTAATGCAGGCTGCTCCTTGCTGCAAAACCCCGGGGAATGAAGCTAAATATGGGTCAATGATCTATATTTAGCTTCATTCAGCCTCTGCTGGCTGTTCATAGATCGTGGGAACTTTCCTAGAAAGCCTGGGAGCTTTCTAGGTAAGTTCCCACGATCTAGGGACAACCAGCAGAGGGCGCCTCACCGCAAATGAAGCTAAATATAGATCATTGACCTATATTTAGCTTCATTCCCCGGGGTTTTGCAGCAAGGAGCAGCCTGCATTAGCAGAACTCCTTGCTGCAAAATGTTTTAACCCCTTCAGAAGGATTTACATCGTTGGACTTTACAGATCTGCGGAAGGTAAGTATATTGTTGGTTTATTATGTTTTTTCTTTTACAGAACGAGGGTCTTCAGTGATTGGATTGGGCGTTAAATAAAATATTACAACAACCTTTGTTTTTATTTCATTAAAATAATTTTTAATAATGTGTGTGTGTGTTTTTTTTAACCCTTTCATTCAATTGGATTAATAATGGATAGGTGTCATAATTGACACCTCTCCATTATTAATTAGGCTTAATGTCACCTTACAATAGCAAGGTGGCATTAACCCTTCATTACCCCATATCCCACCGCTACACGGGAATGGGAAGAGAGTGGCCAAGTGCCAGAATAGGCGCATCTTCCAGATGTGCCTTTTCTGAGGTGGCTGGGGGCAGGTGTTTTTAGCCGGGGGGGGGGGGGGGGCAATAACCGTGGACCCTCTCCAGGCTATTAATATCTGCCCTCAGTCACTGGCTTTACTACTCTGGTGGAGAAAATTGCGCGGGAGCCCACGCCAATTTTTTCCGCCATTTAACCCTTTAATTTAGTAGATAGAACGGCCAAATTTTGCAGATACACACTACTGACATTAGTAGTGTGGAATCTGCAAAAAAAAAAGGAGAGAAGACATGGTTTACTGTATGTAAACCATGTCTCAAATCATGTCGGGTTTAGGAAGGAGAAAGAAAAAGCCGGTAATTGAATTACCGGCTTTCAAGCTGTATAGCGCTGGAATAAATATTAATATATATACATATATGTGTCTCACTGACATACATATTATATATATATATATATATATACCTATTCTATGTGTACACATTTATTCTACCTATTCTATTGTAAGCTGTCAGTGTGATTTTACTGTACACCGCACTGAATTGTCGGCTTTTCTCTCTAACACCGCTGCGTATTTCTCGCAAGTCACACTGCTGGTCCGTGTGTAATCCGTATTTTTCACGCTTCCATAGACTGTCATTGGCGTATTTCTTGCGCAGTACGGTGACAAACGCAGCATGCTGCGATTTTCTACGGCCGTAGAAAGCCGTATAATACTGATCAGTAAAATACGGCAGATAGGAGCAGGGGCATAGAGAATAATTGTGCCGTATTTTTTGCGAGTTTTACGGACGTAGTTTCTGCGCTCTTACGTCCGTAAAACTCGCAAGTGTGACGCCGGCCTTACAGGATCTCTATCATGACCAATATGTGTCACTGTGTCTCCTGGGTATTAGGGTGGACATGTTACGTGTAGTCTAGCTGTCCTACCGGTTTCTGCTGTGCCTCATAGACTATGACACAACCTTCGTCTTCCGGTATCTGCGCTCAATCAGGGATGTAGCCCAGTAGCCGCTATCCTCCCCAGTTGTCACTCACATGTGCTTCGCTCTCCGGCACGTTCGCTACAAGCTGCTCTTCCTTCTGTATCTCGCTATCTAGGAGCTACAGCACCTCAGGCTGTACGGCCCCTCAACCGTCCTGCCACAGACTGCTCCAGTCTGCTGTCCGGCACCAACTGCCTAGCAACTAACTCCTCCAGACCAAAGAGAGAGCAGCTCCCCTGATTTTGGGTGCAGAGCTCCCCCTTATGGCCTTAAGTCAGAATGGTGTTGTATGTGCCAATTACCTGTTAAAAGGAATCCTCCATCGCTTCCAAGCGTGACATCACTCTCCCCATGAGGAAAGCAATGCCACTGTGACAACCAGGACCCTGGGACGTCACAAGTCCCCCATCCTGGTATATAAGTCCCCCATCCTGGAATAGGAGTCCCCATACTGGTATATATATCCCCATCCTGGTATATGTGTCCCTCATCCTGGTGTATATATCCCCATCCTGGTGTATATATTCCCATCCTAGTAAAGGTGTCCCTCATCCTGGTGTATATATCCCCATCCTGGTGTATATATCCCCATCCTAGTAAAGGTGTCCCTCATCCCGGTATACTGTATGTGTATATGTATGTGGCATGTTAACAGCAATGAGTATACTGACAGGCCCTATTCCCAGAGTCGTCCACGTAGCATCTGTATACCAGGCACCATGCACACATAGTATATATACCTGGCGCCGTGCACATACCATCTGTATACCTGGTGTCGGCTGTACCGTCCACATACCCAGTGCTGGTCACAGTCGATACACAGGTCAGGGTGGTAGCAGAGAGCTCGGGTGCTCGTACCTTGTGTCTGCAGCTGGAGCCCCTCCATAGCGTCCTGTGCAAATCTTTCCACTGACAACCTGATGACGTCCGTGTGAACCAGCTCATTCTGAAACAGAAGACATGACGGGTATCACACCACATGGCAGCAGCTGGCAAATAATCTCATGTCAGAGAGAACGAGCTAAACCAGAAAAGAAGAAGTCCGCCAAATATAATAGTCCCCACCTCATACGTTATATTACTGATCCTGAGTTACATCCTGTATTATACTCCAGAGCTGCACTCACTATTCTGCTGGTGCAGTCACGGTGTACATACATTACTGATCCTGAGTTACCTCCTGTATTATACCCCAGAGCTGCACTCACTATTCTGCTGGTGCAGTCACTGTGTACATACATTACATTACTGATCCTGAGTTACATCCTGTATTATACCCCAGAGCTGCGCTCACTATTCTGCTGGTGCAGTCACTGTGTACATACATTACATTACTGATCCTGAGTTACCTCCTGTATTATACCCCAGAGCTGCACTCACTATTCTGCTGGTGCAGTCACTGTGTACATACATTACATTACTGATCCTGAGTTACATCCTGTATTATACCCCAGAGCTGCACTCACTATTCTGCTGGTGCAGTCACGGTGTACATACATTACTGATCCTGAGTTACCTCCTGTATTATACCCCAGAGCTGCACTCACTATTCTGCTGGTGCAGTCACTGTGTACATACATTACATTACTGATCCTGAGTTACATCCTGTATTATACCCCAGAGCTGCGCTCACTATTCTGCTGGTGCAGTCACTGTGTACATACATTACATTACTGATCCAGAGTTACCTCCTGTATTATACCCCAGAGCTGCGCTCACTATTCTGCTGGTGCAGTCACTGTGTACATACATTACATTACTGATCCTGAGTTACCTCCTGTATTATACCCCAGAGCTGCGCTCACTATTCTGCTGGTGCAGTCACTGTGTACATACATTACATTACTGATCCTGAGTTACCTCCTGTATTATACCCCAGAGCTGCACTCACTATTCTGCTGGTGCAGTCACTGTGTACATACATTACATTACTGATCCTGAGTTACATCCTGTAGATCTTTTATTATAAAAATGAAAAGTATAACAATAATAATAGCAGAAACATAACAAAAATATTAGCCAGAAAATAATCAGTATACTGAACACTGGTCCAGCCGCTCATTCTCTCTTCTCACACATATTATACAGTATATACAGAATAATAACTACTTTGACCTTCTGGTCCGGTCAAATTAATAATAACAAATAAGATAAAACAATGGCAAACAAAAACCATATAAGGCCATGTTCACACAGTGCGTTTTTTACTGCGGAACCGCAGCGGTTTTGCCGCTGCGGTTCTGCAGCTGTTTTCCATGCAGGGTACATAACAATGTAACCCTATGGAAAACAGTCACTGCTGTGCACATGATCCGGAATTTCGTTTAAAAAGCCGCGCAGAATAGCTGCGGCAAAAAAGAAGGAGCATGTCACTTCTTTTTCCTGAACCGCAGCGGTTCTGCACCCATAGACCTCCATTGTGAGGTCAAAACCGCAGTAAAACCCGCAGATCAAAAATATATCTGCGGGTTTTACTGCGATTTGATGTGCAGAACCGCTGCAGCAGGAAGTGCGGGGGAGCGGGCGGAAGTGCGTGGGCGGAGTGTGGCTGCCCCCCCGTGCTCCGATCCCGCCCCCGTGCTCCGATGCCCCTCCCCCCGTGCTCCGATGCCCCACCCCCAGTGCTCCGATGCCCCACCCCCAGTGCTCCGATGCCCCCCCCCCCGTGCCCTAATCTCCCCCCCTTATACTTACCCGGCGTCCCGGTGTCCGTCCGGCCGTCTTCTCCCTGGGCGCCGCCATCTTGCAAAATGGCGGGCGCATGCGCAGTGCGCCCGCCGAATCTGCCGGCCGGCAGATTCGCTCCAAAGTGCATTTTGATCACTGAGATATAACCTATCTCAGTGATCAAAATAAAAAAATAGTAAATGACACCCCCCCCACTTTGTCACCCCCATTGGTAGGGACAATAAAAAAATTAAGATTTTTTTTTTTTTTTCACTAAGGTTAGAATAGGGGTAGGGGTAGGGTTAGGGGTAGGGTTAGGGTTATAAAACTGCATAAAAAAAAAGGATCAAAAAACGCATCAAAAAACGCATCAAAAAAGGACAAAAAAGGACCTGCGTTTTCTGCCAAGAGCTGCAGTTTTTTAAAAAAACAGTCCTGAAAAAAAAAGGATGGAAATCCTGAACGTGTGAACATACCCTAAACTTTTTTTTTTCCCCTTTTTTAGTTTTTTCATTTTTTATTTTATTTTTTTTTAGTCTTAAATAAAAATAACCACAAATTAAACAAATATGTACAACTAGATGGTGGCCCGATTCTAACGCATCGGGTATTCTAGAATATGCATGTCCATGTAGTATATTGCACAGCCACGTACTATATTGCCCAAGCCACGTACTATATTGCACAGCCACGTACTATATCGTACAGCCACGTAGTATACAGCAGAGCCACGTAGCATAGAGACTTAAAATAAAAAATAAACACATACTCACCTTCCGAAGGCCCGTTGAAGTCCTGCTATACTCACCATCCGTCGCCTTTCCCGCTCCTCGGGACTCTCCGGTGACCGCTCCATGCAAGCGGCAGATTCCGGTCCCAGGGCTAGTATGAGCGCAGGACCTGTGATGACGTCGCGGTCACATGATGTCATGGCAGGTCCTTGTCGCATACAATACTTTCCACCGGAACCTGCCGCTTGCATGAAGTGGTCACCGGAGCGTCCCGAGGAGCGGGAAAGGCGGCGGATGGTGAGTATAGCAGGTTTTTATGCATGGGCAGCATCGATAGTAGGGGACACACAGAGTTAATAGCAGCGGTAACGGAGCGCGTTACACCGCGGCCAGTTACCCTTGCCATTAACCCTGTGTGAGCGGTGACTGGAGGGGATTCTGGAGCAGGCGCCGGGCACTGACTGCAGGGGAGGGACTAATCCGACTGTGCCAGTCGCTGAATGTTCGCGGCAGCCATGACAGGCAGCTGCCAAGACCAATCAGCGATGCTGGATTTCCAGGACAGAAAGACGGAAGTACCCCTTAGACAAAAAAAAAAAAAAATATATATATATATATATATATATATATATATATATATATATATATATATATATATATATATATATATATATATATATATATATATATATATATATATATATATAACTAGATGGTGGCCCGATTCTAACGCATCGGGCATTCTAGAATATGCATGTCCACGTAGTATATTGCCCAGTCTTGTAGTATATTGTCCAGCCTTGTATTATACAGCACAGAGCCACGTACTATATTACCGAGCCACGTATGTCACAGGTTAAAAAAATAAAAAATTCTCTGTCTTGTCATATACACTTGTAAGTAGGGATCCTTTACTTTGATTTTACCATACGTATAATGTCTCAAGTGTGATCCCTTGATATGTTACCAAAACTCCCATGTTGGGAGACTTTTGTATTACTCTTTAAATAAAAATTATTGAAACAAAAAAAAAAAATAAAAAATAAACATACTCACCTAACGATCCGGGGTCCCTTGTAGTTGAACATACTCACCATTCTGGTCGCTGCTCCTCAGCGTCCCGTCTCTCCGCTTCCTGGGATCCAACAGCGCTGTGCAGATGGGCGCGCGGCTGCCGCCATCTTGCGCTCCCAGGATGCCTTGCAAACTTACCCATATGACTTAGCGGTTTCGCGAGACCGCTAGGTCTTCTGGGTAATTTCGCAATGCATCGCTGGGAAAGGAAGATGGCGGCAGGCGCGAGCGGCTCAGCGGACAACGGAGGGTGAGTATAGCAGGTTTTTTGTTTGTTTTTTTTACTATTTTTAACATTACTATCTTTTACTATTGATGCCGCATAGGCAGCTGGCATTAACCCTTAGCGGTGACCGGAGGGGAGTATGGAGCGGAGCGCCGGGGACACTGACTGCGGGGAGTATGGAACGGCCATTTTCTTCCGGACTGTGCCTGTCGCTGATTGTTTTGCGGCGACCAATCAGCAACTTGGATTTCCATGATAGACAGAGGCCACGACCAATGAATATCCGTGACAGAAAGACAGACAGACAGACGGAAGTGACCCTTAGACAATTATGTCTAATTGGCGCATAGCAAATGTGGTGCCAATATTCAAAAAGGGCTCTAAAAGTGAACCTGGAAATGATAGGCCAGTAAGTCTAACCTCTATTGTTGGTAAAATATTTGAAGGGTTTCTGAGGGATGTTATTCTGGATTATCTCAATGAGAATAACTGTTTAACTCCATATCAGCATGGGTTTATGAGAAATCGCTCCTGTCAAACCAATCTAATCAGTTTTTATGAAGAGGTAAGCTATAGACTGGACCACGGTGAGTCATTGGACGTGGTATATCTCGATTTTTCCAAAGCGTTTGATACCGTGCCGCACAAGAGGTTGGTACACAAAATGAGAATGCTTGGTCTGGGGGAAAATGTGTGTAAATGGGTTAGTAACTGGCTTAGTGATAGAAAGCAGAGGGTGGTTATAAATTGTATAGTCTCTAACTGGGTCGCTGTGACCAGTGGGGTACCGCAGGGGTCAGTATTGGGACCTGTTCTCTTCAACATATTCATTAATGATCTGGTAGAAGGTTTACACAGTAAAATATCGATATTTGCAGATGATACAAAACTATGTAAAGCAGTTAATACAAGAGAAGATAGTATTCTGCTACAGATGGATCTGGATAAGTTGGAAACTTGGGCTGAAAGGTGGCAGATGAGGTTTAACAATGATAAATGTAAGGTTATACACATGGGAAGAGGGAATCAATATCACCATTACACACTGAACGGGAAACCACTGGGTAAATCTGACAGGGAGAAGGACTTGGGGATCCTAGTTAATGATAAACTTACCTGGAGCAGCCAGTGCCAGGCAGCAGCTGCCAAGGCAAACAGGATCATGGGGTGCATTAAAAGAGGTCTGGATACACATGATGAGAGCATTATACTGCCTCTGTACAAATCCCTAGTTAGACCGCACATGGAGTACTGTGTCCAGTTTTGGGCACCGGTGCTCAGGAAGGATATAATGGAACTAGAGAGAGTACAAAGGAGGGCAACAAAATTAATAAAGGGGATGGGAGAACTACAATACCCAGATAGATTAGCGAAATTAGGATTATTTAGTCTAGAAAAAAGACGACTGAGGGGCGATCTAATAACCATGTATAAGTATATAAGGGGACAATACAAATATCTCGCTGAGGATCTGTTTATACCAAGGAAGGTGACGGGCACAAGGGGGCATTCTTTGCGTCTGGAGGAGAGAAGGTTTTTCCACCAACATAGAAGAGGATTCTTTACTGTTAGGGCAGTGAGAATCTGGAATTGCTTGCCTGAGGAGGTGGTGATGGCGAACTCAGTCGAGGGGTTCAAGAGAGGCCTGGATGTCTTCCTGGAGCAGAACAATATTGTATCATACAATTATTAGGTTCTGTAGAAGGACGTAGATCTGGGTATTTATTATGATGGAATATAGGCTGAACTGGATGGACAAATGTCTTTTTTCGGCCTTACTAACTATGTTACTATGTTACTATGTATATACATACACTAAGCTATCCTCCATTCCCAACCCCCCGCACTGACCTGAGAGCTGGTCCTGCGTCTCATGCCTCAGTCCATGTCCAACGTCCATAGGCCAGATCAGGCAGTGACAGTTTTCCCCCAAACAACCCAGTGTCCTATAGTCCCACAAGATAATCCCACCTCCCCCCTTTTCCCACCACCCAACCTAACAGCTACACCCAATTCTATATCCCTATATACAATACTAGATGGTGGCCCGATTCTAACGCATCGGGTATTCTAGAATTTATGTATATAGCAGCCACATAGTATATAGCACAGGCCACGTAGTATATAGGAGCCATGTAGTATATAGCAGACAAATACTACGTGGCCTGTGCTATATACATACATACATATTCTAGAATACCTGACGCGTGTATACAGGCCACGCAATATATAACACAGGCCATGCAATATATAACACAGGCAACGCAGTATATAGCAGCCACGTAGTATATAACACTGCCGACGCAGTATATAGCAGCCACGTAGTATATAGCACAGCCCACAGAGTATAACACTGTCTATGTAGTATATAGCAGCCACGTAGTATATAACACTGCCCACGCAGTATATAGCAGCCACGTAATATACAGCACAGCCCACGCAGTATATAGCAGCCACGCAGTATCTAACAGCCCACGTAGTATACAGCAGTGTGGGCACCATATCCGTGTTAAATAATTAAAATAAAAAAAAATAGTTATATAATCACCCCTGGGATCCAGCGAAGCTCCGGCGATACACGTGCGGCTGTCGCCATCTTCCATTCCCAGGATGCATTGCGAAATTACCCAGATGACTTAGCGGTCTTGCGAGACCGCTAAGTCTTCTGGATAATTTCGCAATGCATCGTCGGGAACGGAAGATGGCGGCAGGCGCGAGCGGCTCGATGGTGACAACGGAGGGCGAGTATAGCAGGTTTTTTTTTTTTTTTTTATAATTGTTAACATTAAATTACATTTTTTACTTTTGATGCCGCATAGGCAGCATCAATAGTAAAAAGATGGGGACACACAGGGTTAATAGCAGCGGTAACGTTACCCGCGGCATAACGCGGTCTGTTACCGCCGGCATTAACCCTGTTGTGATAGGCAATTCAGTATCACAATGGACATAGCGGTCAGAGCACATACAGTGATCTGACAATAACCCAAAATAATAGAACGAGCTCTGAGACGTGGGAACTCTGCAGACCGCAATCCCTAATCCTCTCCAAACAACACTAGAGGCAGCCGTGGATTGCGCCTAACTCTGCCTATGCAACTCGGCACAGCCTGAGAAACTAACTAGCCTGAAGATAGAAAATAAGCCTACCTTGCCTCAGAGAAATACCCCAAAGGAAAAGGCAGCCCCCACATATAATGACTGTGAGTTAAGATGAAAAGACAAAACGTAGGGATGAAATAGATTCAGCAAAGTGAGGCCCGACTTTCTTAACAGAGCGAGGATAGGAAAGATAACTTTGCGGTCTACACAAAACCCTAAAGAAAACCACGCAAAGGGGGCAAAAAGACCCTCCGTACCGAACTAACGGCACGGAGGTACACCCTTTGCGTCCCAGAGCTCCAGCAAAACAATTAGACAAGCTGGACAGAAAAAATAGCAAACAAATAGCAAAGAAGAACTTAGCTATGCAGAGCAGCAGGCCACAGGAATGATCCAGGGAAAAACAAGTCCAACACTGGAACATTGACAGGAAGCATGGATCAAAGCATTAGGTGGAGTTAAGTAGAGAAGCACCTAACGACCTCACCAGATCACCTGAGGGAGGAAACTCAGAAGCCGCAGTACCACTTTCCTTCACAAACGGAAGCTCCCAGAGAGAATCAGCCGAAGTACCACTTGTGACCACAGGAGGGAGCTCTGCCACAGAATTCACAACATAACCCCGTGTGAGCGGTGATCGGAGGGGAGTATGCGGGCGCCGGGCAGTGACTGCGAGGAATAAGGAGCGGCCATTTTCTTCCGGACTGTGCTCGTCGCTAATTGGTCGTGGCTGTTTTGCCGCGACCAATCAGCGACTTTGATTTCCATGACAGAGGCCGCGACCAATGAATATCCGTGACAGAAAGACAGACAGACAGACGGAAGTGACCCTTAGACAATTATATAGTATAGATATGTATCTCTCTCTCTCTATACATACATACACACACAGCAGCACACACCACAATAATTATAAATCACAAAGCCCAAGTTCGGCGCCTGCAGCCCTACATCACTGTATAATGATCACAGGGCTGCCACTAGGAATTTCATATATATATATATATATATATATATATATATATATATATATATATATAATGTATATATTATAGATCCCAGTTAGATAAATTAATGTGTGATTGGTGAGGACGTGGTGCAGAAGGGGAGTTTTTCCAAGAGTGGGCGATGGGACTGTGGAAGGTTTGAGGGGCGGAGCCTCAAGGGGGCCCAAAAATGTTTACAGTATGGGGCCCTGAACTTTGGCTTAGATGAGAGGCGTCTGTAATTTACATCATAGGTAGACCTCAACTATGGGAGACAAACTGAGGAAAAAAAATCCAGAAAATCACATTGTCTGTTTTTTTAACATTTTATTTGCATATTATGGTGGAAAATAAGTATTTGGTCAGAAACAAACAATCAAGATTTCTGGCTCTCACAGACCTGTAACTTCTTCTTTAAGAGTCTCCTCTTTCCTCCACTCATTACCTGTAGTAATGGCATCTGGTTTTCACCATAGTGGAGTTTGGAGTCAGACTGTTTGAGGGTGTGCACAGGTGTCTTTTTATACTGATAACAAGTTTAAACAGGTGCCATTACTACAGGTAATGAGTGGAGGAAAGAGGAGACTCTTAACCCCTTAATCCCATATGACGTACTATCCCGTCCAGGTGACCTGGGACTTAATTCCCATGGACGGGATAGTACGTCATATGCGATCGGCCGCGCTCACGGGGGGAGCGCGGCCGATCGCGGCCGGGTGTCAGCTGCCTATCGCAGCTGACATCCGGCACTATGTGCCAGGAGCGGTCACGGACCGCTCCCGGCACATTAACCCCCGGCACACCGCGATCAAAGATGATCGCGGTGTGCCGGCGGTGCAGGGAAGCATCGCGCAGGGAGGGGGCTCCCTGCGGGCTTCCCTGAGACGATCGGTACACGGTGATGTGCTCACCGTGTACCGAGCGTCTTCTCCCTGCAGTCCCCGGATCCAAAATGGCCGCCGGGCTGCATCCGGGTCCTGCAGGGAGCACTTCCGGGTCAGGATCAGGCTGCAGCTGCAGCTCTAATCCTGCCCGGCTGTATGTTAGATCACCGATCTAACAGAGTGCTGTGCACACTGTCAGATCGGTGATCTGTGATGTCCCCCCCTGGGACAAAGTGAAAAAGTAAAAAAAAAAATTTCCACACTTGTAAAAAAAAAAATAAAAAAAAAATTCCTAAATAAAGCAGAAAAAAAAAAATATTATTCCCATAAATACATTTCTTTACATAAAAAAAAACAAAAAAACAATAAAAGTACACATATTTAGTATCGCCGCGTCCGTAACGACCCGACCTATAAAACTGGCCCACTAGTTAACCCCTTCAGTGAACACCGTAAGAAAAAAAAAAAAAAAACGAGCCAAAAAACAACGCTTTATTATCATAACGCTGAACAAAGAGTGGAATAACACGCGATCAAAAAGACGGATATAAATAACCATGTTACCTCTGAAAACGTCATCTTGTCCCGCAAAAAACGAGCCGCCATATAGCATCATAACCAAAAAAATAAAAAAGTTATAGTCCTCTGAATAAAGCGATGCCAAAATAATTATTTTTTCTATAAAATAGCTTTTATCGTATAAAAGCGCCAAAACATAAAAAAAATGATATAAATGAGGTGTCGCTGTAATCGTACTGACCCGAAGAATAAAACTGCTTCATCAATTTTACCAAACGCGGAACGGTATAAACGCCTCCCCCAAAAGAAATTCATGAATAGCTGGTTTTTGGTCATTCTGCCTCACAAAAAAATCGGAATAAAAAGCGATCAAAAACTGTCACGTGTCCGAAAATGTAACCGATAAAAACGTCAACTCGTCCCGCAAAAAACAAGACCTCACATGACTCTGTGGACCAAAATATGGAAAAATTATAGGTCTCAAAATGTGGAGACGCAAAAACTTTTTTGCTATAAAAAGCGTCTTTTAGTGTGTGACGGCTGCCAATCATAAAAATCCGCTAAAAAACTCGCTATAAAAGTAAATCAAACCCCCCTTCATCACCCCCTTAGTTAGGCTAGGTTCACATTGCGTTAATGGGTTAACGCTAACGGACAGCGTTGCACGGCGAAAATGTCACAATTAACGCCGTGCAACGGGTCCGTTAGCACAACCATTGACAGCAATGTGATTTTCAGGTGTAGCGCATCGCTAGAGCGTGCCATTTTCGGCTCGCGCTAGCAAGGTGCCATTCTTTTGTGGCGCGCCTCAGACGCTGCTTGCAGCGTCCGCGGCGCGCCCGAGGTCCGATCCCCGATCTTCCAGAGCGGGGACGTTAACGCGACCACTAAACACGACACCTAAAAAGACATTGTGTTAGCGCAATCCGCTAGTGCTAAACGGATTTCCCTAACGCAATGTGAACCTAGCCTTAGGGAAAAATAATAAAATTAAAAAAAATGTATTTATTTCCATTTTCCGGTTAGGGTTAGGGCTAGGGTTAGGGTTAGGGCTAGGGTTGGGGCTAGGGTTAGGGTTTGGATTACATTTACGGTTGGGATTAGGGTTGGGATTAGAATTAGGGGTGTGTCTGGGTTAGGTGTGTGGTTAGGGTTACAGTTGGGATTAGGGTTAGTGGTGCGTTTGGATTAGGGTTTCATTTATAATTGGGGGGTTTCCACTGTTTAGACACATCAGGGGCTCTCCAAACGCGACATGGCGTCCGATCTCAATTCCAGCCAATTCTGCATTGAAAAAGTAAAACAGTGCTCCTTCACTTCCGAGCTCTCCCGTGCGCCCAAACAGGGGTTTACCCCAACATATGGGGTATTAGCGTACTCGAGACAAATTGGACAACAACTTTTTGGGTCCAAGTTCTCTTGTTATCCTTGGGAAAATAAAAATTTGGGGGGCTAAAAATCATTTTTGTGGGAAAAAAAAGGATTTTTATTTTCACGGCTCTGCGTTGTAAACTGTAGTGAAACACTTGGGGGTTCAAAGTTTTCACAACACATCTAGATAAGTTCCATGGGAGGTCTAGTTTCCAATATGGGGTCACTTGTGGGTGGTTTCTACTGTTTGGGTACATCAGGGGCTCTGCAAATGCAACGTGACGCCTGCAGACCAATCCATCTAAGTCTGCATTCCAAATGGCGCTCCTTCCCTTCCGAGCTCTGCCATGAGCCCAAACAGTGGTTCCCCCCCACATATGGGGTATCAGCGTACTCAGGACAAATTGAACAACAACTTTTGGGGTCCAATTTATTCTGTTACCCTTGTAAAAATACAAAGCTGGGGGCTAAAAAATCATTTTTGTGAAAAAAAAAAGAATTTTTATTTTCACGGGTCTGCGTTATAAACTGTAGTGAAACACTTAGGGGTTCAAAGTTCTCACAACACATCTAGATAAGTTCCATGGGAGGTCTAGTTTCTAATATGGGGTCACTTGTGGGGGGTTTGTACTGTTTGGGTACATCAGGGGCTCTGCAAATGCAACGTGACTCCTGCAGACCAATCCATCTAAGTCTGCATTCCAAATGGCGCTCCTTCCCTTCCGAGCTCTGCCATGCGCCCAAACAGTGGTTCCCCCCCACATATGGGGTATCAGCGTACTCAGGACAAATTGGACAACAACTTTTGGGGTCCAATTTATTATGTTACCCTTGTGAAAATACAAAACTGGGGGCTAAAAAATTTTTGCGAAAAAAAAATAAATTTATTTTAACAGCTCTGCGTTATAAACTGTAGTGAAACACTTGGGGGTTCAAAGCTCTCAAAACACATCTAGATAAGTTCCTTAGAGGGTCTAGTTTCCAAAATGGTGTCACTTGTGGGGGTTTTTAATGTTTAGGCACATCAGGGGCTCTCCAAACCAACATGGCGTCCCATCTTAATTCCAGTCAATTTTGCATTGAAAAGTCAAATGGCGCTCCTTCCCTTCCGAGCTCTGCTATGCACCCAAAAAGTGGTTTACCCCCACATATGGGGTATCGTCGCACTCAGGACAAATTGCACAACAATTTTTGTGGTCTAATTTCTTCTCTTACCCTTGGGAAAATAAAAAATTGGGGGCGAAAAGATCATTTTTGTGAAAAAATAAGATTTTTTATTTTTACGGCTCTGCATTATAAACTTCTGTGAAGCACTTGTTGGGTCAAAGTGCTCACCACACATCTAGATAAGTTCCTTAAGGGGTCTACTTTTCAAAATGGTGTCACTTGTGAGGGGTTCCAATGTTTAGGCACATCAGGGGCTCTCCAAACGCAACATGGCGTCCCATCTCAATTCCAGTCAATTTTGCATTGAAAAGTCAAATGGCGCTCCTTTCCTTCCGAGCTCTGCCATGCGCCCAAACAGTGGTTTACCCCCACATATGGGGTATCGTCGCACTCAGGACAAATTGCACAACAACTTTTGTGGTCTAATTTCTTCTCTTACCCTTGGGAAAATAAAAAATTGGGGGCGAAAAGATCATTTTTGTGAAAAAATAAGATTTTTTATTTTTACGGCTCTGCATTATAAACTTCTGTGAAGCACTTGTTGGGTCAAAGTGCTCACCACACATCTAGATAAGTTCCTTAAGGGGTCTACTTTTCAAAATGGTGTCACTTGTGAGGGGTTCCAATGTTTAGGCACATCAGGGGCTCTCCAAACGCAACATGGCGTCCCATCTCAATTCCAGTCAATTTTGCATTGAAAAGTCAAATGGCGCTCCTTTCCTTCCGAGCTCTGCCATGCGCCCAAACAGTGGTTTACCCCCACATATGGGGTATCGTCGCACTCAGGACAAATTGCACAACAACTTTTGTGGTCTAATTTCTTCTCTTACCCTTGGGAAAATAAAAAATTGGTGGCGAAAAGATTATTTTTGTGAAAAAATATGATTTTTTATTTTTACGGCTCTGCATTATAAACTTCTGTGAAGCACTTGTTGGGTCAAAGTGCTCACCACACCTCTAGATAAGTTCCTTAAGGGGTCTACTTTCCAAAATGGTGTCACTTGTGGGGATTTCAATGTTTAGGCACATCAGGGGCTCTCCAAACGCAACATGGCATCCCATCTCAATTCCAGTCAATTTTGCATTGAAAAGTAAAATGGCGCTCCTTCCCTTCCGAGCTCTGCCATACGCCCAAACAATGGTTTACACCCATATACGGGGTATCAGCGTACTCAGGACAAATTGGCCAACAATTTTTGAGGTTCAATTTCTTCTCTTACTCTTGGGAAAATAAAAAATTGGGGGCGAAAAGATCATTTTTGTGAAAAAATATGATTTTTTATTTTTACGGCTCTGCATTATAAACTTCTGTGAAGCAATTGGTGGGTCAAAGTGGTCACCACACATCTAGATAAGTTCCTTAGGGTGTCTACTTTCCAAAATGGTGTCACTTGTGGGGGGTTTCAATGTTTAGGCACATCAGTGGCTCTCCAAACGCAACATGGTGTCCCATCTCAATTCCTGTCAATTTTGCATTTAAAAGTCAAATGGCGCTCCTTCCCTTCCGAGCTCTGCCATGCGCCCAAACAGTGGTTTACCCCCACATATGGGGTATCAGCGTACTCAGTACAGATTGTACAACAATGTTTGGCATCCATTTTATCCTGTTACCCTTGGTAAAATAAAACAAATTGGAGCTGAAATAAATTTTGTGTGAAAAAAAGTTAAATATTCATTTTTATTTAAACATTCCAAAAATTCCTGTGAAACCCCTGAAGGGTTAATAAACTTCTTGAATGTGGTTTTGAGCACCTTGAGGGGTGCAGTTTTTAGAATGGTGTCACACTTGGGTATTTTCTATCATATAGACCCCTCAAAATGACATCAAATGAGATGTGGTCCCTAAAAAAAAATGGTGTTGTAAAAATGAGAAATTGCTGGTCAACTTTGAACCCTTATAACTCCCTAACAAAAAAAAATTTTGGTTCCAAAATTGTGCTGATGTAAAGGAGACATGTGGGAAATGTTACTTATTAAGTATTTTGCGTGACATATCTCTGTGATTTAAGGGCATAAAAATTTAAAGTTGGAAAATTGCGAAATTTTCAAAATTTTCGCCAAATTTCCGTTTTTTTCACAAATAAACGCAAGTTATATCGAATAAATGTTACTACTAAAATGAAGTACAATATGTCACGAGAAAACAATGTCAGAATCGCCAAGATCCGTTGAAGCGTTCCAGAGTTATAACCTCATAAAGGGACAGTGGTCAGAATTGTAAAAATTGGCCCGGTCATTAACGTGCAAACCACCCTCGGGGCTTAAGGGGTTAAAGAAGAAGTTACAGGTCTGTGAGAGCCAGAAATCTTGATTGTTTGTTTCTGACCAAATACTTATTTTCCACCATAATATGCAAATAAAATGTTAAAAAAACAGACAATGATTTTCTGGATTTTTTTTTCTCAGTTTGTCTCCCATAGTTGAGGTCTACCTATGATGTAAATTACAGACGCCTCTCATCTTTTTAAGTGGTGGAACTTGCACTATTGCTGACTGACTAAATACTTTTTTTGCCCCACTGTGTATGTGTGTATATATATATATATATATATATATATATATATATATATATATATATATATATATATATATATATATATATATATATATATATATATATATATATATATATATACATACACACACACACGCTTTGCTGCCTTTTTTTCTGCTGTTAAAAATTGAATTTTTGGCCAAATTATTAAATAATACCTCACTATTTTTGTATATTTTTGCACTATATTTTTCGGTGTGCAGCCAAGCCCAAACATGTTCGGTCTCGCATGAGGGGTGTTCGTACTGGGAGGCATTGAGAGTGTACTGGCCAGCCCGCCTAATCGAAAAGTAGGGGCGTGACTAATAGGCTGTGAACCAGACACTATGCAGTACCATTGTGTGAACAACACCCTATGTGGGCCTTTATTGTGCAATTGTATACTGGGCAGTCACCCCTCCAGGAGTGGGTATGTGGAGAGTGGCTGTTGATCTGGTATTTTGCACCTGTGTTGCTAACATCTTGCTTTATGGGCTGGCTGCACCCTGCAGTGCATTTGTTCCAAGATCTGGGCAGGTAAGTTTTGCTGCCACGCAGTGTATAGCAGCCACGTAATATATAACACTGCCTATGTAGTATATACAGTTAGGGCCAGAAATATTTGGACAGTGACACAATTTTCGCGAGTTGGGCTCTGCATGCCACCACATTGGATTTGAAATGAAATCTCTACAACAGAATTCAAGTGCAGATTGTAACGTTTAATTTGAAGGGTTGAACAAAAATATCTGATAGAAAACGTAGGAATTGTACACATTTCTTTACAAACACTCCACATTTTAGGAGGTCAAAAGTAATTGGACAAATAAACATAACCCAAACAAAATATTTTTATTTTCAATATTTTGTTGCAAATCCTTTGGAGGCAATCACTGCCTTAAGTCTGGAACCCATGGACATCACCAAACGCTGGGTTTCCTCCTTCTTAATGCTTTGCCAGGCCTTTACAGCCGCAGCCTTCAGGTCTTGCTTGTTTGTGGGTCTTTCCGTCTTAAGTCTGGATTTGAGCAAGTGAAATGCATGCTCAATTGGGTTTAGATCTGGAGATTGACTTGGCCATTGCAGAATGTTCCACTTTTTGGCACTCATGAACTCCTGGGTAGCTTTGGCTGTATGCTTGGGGTCATTGTCCATCTGTACTATGAAGCGCCGTCCAATCAACTTTGCAGCATTTGGCTGAATCTGGGCTGAAAGTATATCCCGGTACACTTCAGAATTCATCCGGCTACTCTTGTCTGCTCTTATGTCATCAATAAACACAAGTGACCCAGTGCCATTGAAAGCCATGCATGCCCATGCCATCACGTTGCCTCCACCATGTTTTACAGAGGATGTGGTGTGCCTTGGATCATGTGCCGTTCCCTTTCTTCTCCAAACTTTTTTCTTCCCATCATTCTGGTACAGGTTGATCTTTGTCTCATCTGTCCATAGAATACTTTTCCAGAACTGAGCTGGCTTCTTGAGGTGTTTTTCTGCAAATTTAACTCTGGCCTGTCTATTTTTGGTATTGATGAATGGTTTGCATCTAGATGTGAACCCTTTGTATTTACTGTCATGGAGTCTTCTCTTTACTGTTGACTTAGAGACAGATACACCTACTTCACTGAGAGTGTTCTGGACTTCAGTTGATGTTGTGAACGGGTTCTTCTTCACCCAATTAAGTATGCGGCGATCATCCACCACTGTTGTCATCCGTGGACGCCCAGGCCTTTTTGAGTTCCCAAGCTCACCAGTCAATTCCTTTTTTCTCAGAATGTACCCAACTGTTGATTTTGCTACTCCAAGCATGTCTGCTATCTCTCTGATGGATTTTTTCTTCTTTTTCAGCCTCAGGATGTTCTGCTTCACCTCAATTGAGAGTTCCTTTGACCGCATGTTGTCTGCTCACAGCAACAGCTTCCAAATGCAAAACCACACACCTGGAATCCACCCCTGACCTTTTAACTACTTCATTGATTACAGGTTAACGAGGGAGACGCCTTCAGAGTTAATTGCAGCCCTTAGAGTCCATTGTCCAATTACTTTTGGTCCCTTGAAAAAGAGGACGCTATGCATTACAGAGCTATGATTCCTAAACCCTTTCTCCGATTTGGATGTGGAAACTATCATATTGCAGCTGGGAGTGTGCACTTTCAGCCCATATTACATATATAATTGTATTTCTGAACATGTTTTAGTAAACAGCTAAAATAACAAAACTTGTGTCACTGTCCAAATATTTCTGGCCCTAACTGTAGCAGCCACGCGGTATCTAACAGCCCACGTAGTATACAGCAGTGTGGGCACCATATCACTTAAAAAAATAATTAAAATAAAAAATAGTTACATTACATTTTTTTTTACTATTGATGCCGCATAGGCAGCATCAATAGTAAAAAGTTCGGGACACACAGGGTTAATAGCAGCGGTTACGGAGTGCGTTACCTGCGCCACAACGCGGTCCGTTACCGCCGGCATTAACCCTGTATGAGCGGTGACTGGAGGGGAGTATGGAGCGGGCGCTGGGCACTGACTGCGGGGAGTAAGGAGCGGCCATTTTCTTCCGGACTGTGCCCGCAGCGACCAATCAGCGACTTGGATTTCCATGACAGACAGAGGCCGCGACCAATGAATATCCGTGACAGAGACAGATGGAAGTGACCCTTAGACAATTACATAGTAGATATATATGCATCAGCTTTTGTTCTGGCCAATAGATTTCTTAAGCCGCCACCACGACAAGGTAGACTCTTTTGGCCAGGCCCTACTCTACTCTAACCTATTAATCATTTGTTAAAATACCCAATACTCTTATTAGGTATATTTTTCTTTAACCCTTTCACGACATGTGCCGTATTATTACTGTGCATGCCGTGTCTCCCCCTTTGATGTGGGCTCCGGCGGTGAGCCCACATCAAAGTCGCGACATGTCAGCTGTTTTGTACAGCTGACATGCGCGCGCAATAGCGGCGGGTGAAATCGCGATTCACCCGCCGCTATTAACCTGTTAAATGCCGCTGTCAAACGCAGACAGACGCGTTTTTTTTTTTAACTTTTGCCATGCTTCAATAGCCTCCATGGGAGGCTAGAAGCTGGCACCACTCGATCGGCTCTGCTACATAGCAGCGATCTGATATTCGCTGCTATGTAGCAGAAATGCACGTGTGCTGTGAGCGCCGACCACAGAGGCGCGCTCACAGCAGGCCGGCATTAGTAACCATAGAGGTCTCAAGGGCCTCTATGGTTACCTTCCTGATGCATCGCCGATCCCCGATCATGTGACTGGGGTCGGTGATGAGGTTATTTCCGGACGCCCGGCCGGATGTGGTAGTTAAATGCCGCTGTCTGCGTTTGACAGCGGCATTTAACCGGCACTCGGAATTTTTTTCCCCATTTTCTAGTACTAGACATGGTAAAACCAATGATGACGTTCAAAAGTACAACTCGTCCCGCAAAAAACAAGCCCTCACATGGCCATATTGACGAAAAAATAAAAAAAAGTTATGGCTCTGGGAAGGAGGGGAGCGAAAAACCAAAACACAAGAACAAAAAAGGGCCGTGGCATGAAGGGGTTAAGGGAATGAGTCACATACATTTGTTTAGAATAATTGAATCCAGATTGTGACTTTTTATAATCTATATTTCTGATTGCAGATTATTGTTTTCTGTACATTTATGGAAGCGGTCGGAGGATATGAGGCTGCGCTCGGACCACAGTGCATGGACGGGCCGCGGGTCTCCCGACTACAACTCTGCAGCCTCACAGCATGTATGAGGATGGGGGCCGGGAGATCGGCGCCCAGTCTATGCAGTGCGAGCACAGATAGGTTTCCCAAATAAAGGTGTTTTCCAATCATATGTACCCACTTTTGATTTTTCCGTCATTATGGCCATGTGAGGGCTTGTTTTTTGCAGGATGAGTTGTGCTTTTGAATGACATGATTGGTTTTACCAAATAGTGTACCGGAAAATGGGAAAAACAAGTTCAAAGGGCGGTGAAATGGCAAAAAAATAGAATTATTCTTACCGTTAATTCGGTTTCTAGGAGCCTTCCACGACAGCCACCAGGAGGTTGTCTCCATTCCCTAATGGGGGACAGGAAGCACAAGAGGTTAAAAACCCCTCCCACCTCCCATTAACCAGTGACTTACAACTGAACCCATAGCATCGGTTACCTTTAGGTTCTCAGAAAAATATCCAAGAACATCGGGAGGGAATTAATGCTGTCGTGGAAGGCTCCTAGAAACCGAATTAACGGTAAGAATAATTCTATTTTCTCTAGTAGCCTTCCACGACAGCCACCAGGAGGGATGCCAACCAATTCTGTATTTAGGGAGGGACCACAGCTTGAAGAACCTTTCGGCCAAAAGCAAGATCCTGATTGGACCAGAAATCCAATCTATAATGTTTAGTAAATGTGTGTAGAGAAGACCATGTTGCTGCCCTGCAAATCTGCTCCGAAGAAGCGCCAGCCCTTTCAGCCCAAGAGACGGAAGTAGATCTGGTGGAATGAGCCTTTAGGCCCGCAGGAACAGCAATATTCTGATTTAGGTATGCTTCAGAAATGGCCTTTTTTATCCAGTTGGCAATGGTACTCTTCGCTACCTTCTTGCCTTTGTTTCTGCCAGAAAGATGAACGAAGAGATTTTTGTCAATTCTAAATGATTTAGTATAATCTAAGTAGTATAAAACTATACGTCGTACGTCCAAAGTATGGAACCTGTGTTCTTCCGGATTTGAAGGATTGTGACAAAACGATGGGAGGACTATGTCCTGTGATCGATGGAATTCTGACACTACCTTCGGTAGGAAACAAGGATCTGGACGGAATACGATGGAGTCATCTCTTATGGTAAGATAAGGCTCTCTAATTGAGAGAGCTTGTATTTCCCCCACTCTTCTTGCGGTAGAAATTGCAACCAAGAAGGCCGTCTTGCAGGACAGAAGATGCGAGGAACAAGATGATAGTGGCTCAAATGGAGGAGCCGTAAGACCCTTTAGAACTATGTTTAGGTCCCAGGATGGCACAAAAATTTGTTTTCTTGGACAAGGTCTTGATGCCGCGACCATAAACCTCTTTATCCAACGATGACCTGCAAGATCCTGATCGAAGACGGAACTCAAGGCTGACACTTGAACTTTCAAGGTACTTGGCTTCAGCCCTAATTCTAATCCCTTTTGCAAAAAATCTAATATTTGTGAAATATTAGGATGAAAAGGGTCAGGTTTATGAGGATGACACCACGAGGAGAATCTTTTCCAGATTTTTCCATATATGGCATTGGTAATAGGTTTCCTAGATTTTTGTAGAGTAGAGATTACTGACTCTGAAAGGCCCTTAGCTCTTAGTACCTGGGCTTCAATAGCCAGGCTGCCAGTTTGAACTTCTGTGGCTCCGGGTGATAAAAGGGGCCCTGGCAGAGAAGATCTTCTGATACCTGAAGAAAGACTGGACCGTCCACCTTTAATTCTTCGATGAGGTGGTACCAGCTCCTTTTCTGCCACGCTGGAGCTACTAGGATAGTCTGGACCTGATCGTCCCGGATCTTCCGGAGGGTCTTCGCAAGTAACGGTATTGGAGGGAACCCGTAAGCCAGATGGAACTTCCAAGTATGAGCGAAGGCGTCTACTCCCTGAGACCTGTCTTTGGGGTTTAGGGAGAAGTAGTTCTTGACCTGTGCATTCTGGCTGGACGCTAGAAGGTCTATATCGGGAAGACCCCACCTGTCTGTCAACATTTTGAAAACGTCCGTCTTCAGGCTCCATTCTCCTGGATGCAAGTCGTGACGGCTTAGGCGATCTGCCTGGACATTCACCGACCCCTTGAGGTGTAACGCTGAAAGTGAGAGGAGATGTTTCTCTGCCCAGCAAAATATCCTGTTTGATATTGCTTTTAGTTGGTTGAACTTTGGACTCCCCTGGTGTTTTAGATGCGCGACAGTCGTCATATTGTCCGAATAAATTCTGACATGTTGACCTATAATGAGACTGCTGGCTGCCAGAAGGGCCCTCTCCACTGCCAACAATTCTCTGAGGTTGGAGGAACTGGAACTTTCTCTCTGATTCCAGTGACCCTGGAATGGGATTTGTGAGACCACTGCTCCCCAACCTTTTTGACTGGCGTCTGTTGTCACCGTAATTAGCGGATCTTGCACCCAGTCTACACCCTTCAGCAGGTTTGATTGGATCGACCACCAGGTTAACGAGGCCTTTACATTCCCTGGAGTGTAAACTCTTCTGTTTAAGGAATTTGGATTCCCGTTCCAGTTCCCTAAGATGTGCGCCTGCAGAACTCTGGAGTGGCTCTGAGCCCACTGGACTGATTGTATACAGGCCGTCATCGATCCCAGAAGAGACATCGCAGTTCGTAAGGTCGGAGAACGTTGTTTCCTGAAGTGTGAGACCTTGGAAATTAAATTTATCCGATGTTCCTCTGGTAAGAAGGACTTTTGACCTTCTGAATCCAGGAGGACTCCAAGGAATTTCCTCACCTTTGATGGTGACAGCCGAGATTTTTTCAGGTTTGGAATCCAACCCAACCCCTGTAAGGCTGCAGTCACACTATCAGTATTTAGTCAGTATTTTACATCAGTATTTGTAAGCCAAAACCGGGAGTGGAACAAATAGAGGAAAAGTATAATAGAAACATATGCACCACTTCTGTATTTATCACCCTCTCCTGGTTTTGGCTTACAAATACTGATGTAAAATACTGATCAAATACTGCTAGTGTGAGGGCAGCCTAAGATGTTCAGAGTTCTGGAAACTCTCTGATTGAGAACTTCGGCGGAAGGACCAATTATTAACAGGTCGTCTAAGTACGGGACTATGGCGATGTCTTGACTCCTGATATGGGCTACTGCTTCCGCCATGACTCTGGAGAACACCCTTGGGGCTGAGGAGATCCCGAAGGGGAGAACGTTGTACTGAAAATGTAAGATCTTTTGGTTGAATTGAACCGCAAATCTCAGGTATTTCCTGTGGCAAGGATGTATTGGAATATGGAAATAGGCATCCTTGAGGTCTATTGTTGCCATATATGAGTGAGGAGCTATTAGAGGGATGGCTGTTTTTACTGACTCCATCTTGAACTTGCGGTATGTTATGTATCTGTTCAGAGCCTTCAGATTTATTATAATCCGAGATTGTCCGGAAGGCTTTTTTACTATGAAGATACGGGAATAGTGGCCTTCCCCCCGCTCGTTCACTGGAACCAAGGAAATAGCTCTTGAGTTTAGCAAGTCCTGAATTCCGGCCATCATCAACTTTTGAGTCTCCCGAGATGACAGGGAGGTGACTCTTACGATCCTGGGAGGAGGCGCATCGAACTCTATCAGCAGACCCTGTTGGATAACACTCACCACCCAGGGGCTGTTGGAGATATTCTGCCAACTGTGGACAAAGTCCGAAAGCCTCCCCCCTACCGGATCGGAGTCATTGCTTCTCTTGTTGTGTTTGTTGGGGAATAAGGATGTTTTTAGGCTTCCCCTTAGCATAACTCCACCTTCCGGATTTTCCTTTCCCTCTACCCTGGGAGGGGTGGGGCTGGGAGGGCCGAAAAAAACGCTTCCTGGGAGGCTTCTGTTCAGGGAGGGTTTTCTTTCTGTCTGTGGCTTTCTCTAAGATATCATCTAAGGAGGGCCCAAACACATATTCACCCTTAAAGGGAATAGAACACAGTTTTATTTTTGACGTAACATCTCCGCTCCACATTTTTAACCAGAGAGCTCTTCTGGCTGAATTTCTCTGGACCAAGGATCTGGCGGCCACACGGATAGATTCCAGTGAGGCGTCTGCAAGGAACCCTGTTGCTCTGTGCAAGATAGGCAAAGAGTCCAGTACTTCTTCTCTTGGGGTACCCTGAGAGATGTGGCTTTCTAACTCTTCTATCCAACGGAAGAGCGAGCGGGCAACACATGTGGATGCTATATTGTACCGGAGGGCTGAGGTAGACGTTTCCCAGGATTTTTTGAGAAGACTCTCAATCTTCCTATCCAAGGGGTCTTTTAATTGGGAAGAATCCTCGAACGGCAGAGCCGTCTTTTTAGCCACTCTAGCCACTTGGACATCAATTTTTGGAATGTTCCATTTTATTGAGTCTTCATCAAGAGGAAATCGGTGCTTAAAATCTGGAGGCGTTGTTAGCCGTTTCTCGGGTAATTCCCATTCATTATTAATCATATCAATTATGCTTTTATGGACGGGAAACCCGGGCTGCTTTTCAGCATGTATACCAAACAGCTCGTCTTGTATAGACTGAGGCACTGATTCCTCTTTTAGCCCCATTGTGTTCCTCACAGCCGATACCAAATCCTCAATATATTCTGAGGAAAAAAGGTATTTCCTGATCTCCGCAGATTTATGGGGTAACGTGTCTTCCCACTTGACAGAGGAGGACGTATAGGACTCCTCAGACTCTGACTCAGAGTACTCCTGGATTTTCCTCTTTTTGGGGAGAGATGGACCAGGTGAGGATGGTGGCGGAGGTGGAGGTGGGGCGAGTGTAGCCAAGGAGGTTTGAACCTCCTGCCTAACCAAGGAGCGGATTTCATCAATCAAAGAAGGGTGTTCCGCTCTGACGATTTTATCCGTACAAGGTTGGCATAACTTTTTCTCCCAATCTGGTGGCATTTTCGCATTACAGGTAGCACATCTACGCTTGGTAATGTTTTTAGGGCCTGGCTTGACTCCCTGCAATGAGAGAGGAAGCCGTGTAAGAAAAGGTATATTATGTACCTTTAAATGGGACACCCTCTGCCGTACTTACTAGGGCCTGAGGAGCGCTGGGCTCTGCAGCTGCAGGGCAAGACGAGTCCATGCTTACAGCAGGCTTACCTGAGACGTCTTCGCAGCTTATATAGAAAATAAGTCTGCAACCAGCGTGTGCAATTAGCCGCCCCTCCCCCTCCGCAGTCCCAGGCAGGCGTGCGAGGATGCAGCGTGCCTCGCACGCCGTTCGGTAATCCATTGCTCTGGACTTGTGTCGCTCCTGTGCAGGAGCGCCGACCCGGAAGTGGAGCGCCACTGACTTTCGGGTCGCCGAACAGCGCGCGCTGGAGGGGGAGACGCCGGAGAGCTCAGGGAGGCCTCCGGGTGGGCTCACCGGCCAGCTTTGTCCCCGCGAGAGGACGCAGGAGGACCGGGAACGCGGTCCCAGAATCCGGAGGAGACGGGAGACACAAAGCAGGAGGAAGCCGCGGAGGACCCGACCATAAGTGCCCGGCGAAAGATCTGATTCAGGTACTCTGCTAGAGCCGCCGCAGCAGCGCACCAGGAACCTCTCCATGCCCCATGGGGGACAGGAAAGACACTGGTTAATGGGAGGTGGGAGGGGTTTTTAACCTCTTGTGCTTCCTGTCCCCCATTAGGGAATGGAGACAACCTCCTGGTGGCTGTCGTGGAAGGCTACTAGAGAAAAAAGGAATTCTACAAATGTTTTTGGTCATTTTCATTACCATGTTCATCAAATGTTAAAACTGACCGGCCGTTATGATTCTCCAGGTCATTACATGTTTATAGATACCCAACATGTCTAGGTTCTTTTTTATTTATGTGGTGAAAAAAAAAATCCAAATTTTGTCAAAAGAGAAAAAAAAAAGTTGCCATTTTTTGAGACCGGTAATGTTACCATTTTTTGTGATCTGGGCCTGGGCGAGGGCTTATGTTTTGCACGCCGATCTGACGTTTTTATTGATACCACCTTGGTGTAGATGTGATCTTTTTATCGCCCATTATTGCAATGTCGCAACGACTAAAAAAAGTAATTCTGCAGTTTTTTATTTTTTTTTTCCGCGTTACGCCGTTTACCTATCAGATTATTTTTATGTATTGATAGATCTGGCAATTCTGAACACGGCAATGCCAAGCATGTGTATTTTTTATTATATTATTTTAAATGGGGGGGCGATTTAAACTTTCATATATTTTTTTAAAACTTTTTTTTTTTTTCCACTTTTTACTAGCTGCGATCATCCGATCGCCTCCGCTTCACATAGCTGCAGCCCTGCTCTACTGTATGTAGCAGAAAGGCTCACTTGCTACGAGTGCCGACCACTGGGCGATGCTCATAACAGAGCGATGACAACCACAGGGGTCTGCTGCAGATCCCAGGTTGTCATGCCAACCTATCTGCCACCCGCAGTCATGCGACACGGGCGCTGATGGTCATGGTTTGCTCCGCGCTTCCGGCGTGTGCATGTCAGAGATTGACAGCGGCATTTAACATGTTAACATGATTCCACCTGCATCTGTTAGGGGCACATGAGACCTGATCTGATCGGCTTTCACGTCCCCCTATCAGATGTCATGTGACGAAAAAGGTGCGGGCTCATCTCCGAAACAGGGGGAGGCACCCGG